>NC_141690.1:101737914-102377080 GCF_964263255.1 Lissotriton vulgaris
TTGTAAACCATCACTCCAGCGCTTGATTCTGGGTGTAATATGTTCACTGTGTCGGCATGAAAAAATCTGGTCTAGAGGACGATGGTCTGTCCTGACTAGAAAAGGAATTCCCCAAAGATAGAATTTGAAATGCTGCACAGCCCAAAAAACACTCAACGCTTCTCTTTCAATACTAGAATAGTTAGATTCCGCATCCTTAAGAGCTCTGGATGCACACACAACTGTTTTTTGTTCTCCATTCACCTCTTGAGAGAGGACTGCATCCAACCCCTTGAGACTGGCATCAGTAGTCAACACAGTTTTCTTATTGACATCAAAATGTCCGAGTGTAGGCATCTTCCCAATTTCAGATTTGATCACATCAAAAGCTCTCTGACAATCACCAGACCACACAAAATGTGATCCCTTTTTAAATAATGCTCTGATAGGTTCAGTTACACATGCAAATCCTTGTAAAAATTTGGAATATAATTCAGCAAGACTTAAGAATGACCTCACTTGTTCCTTATCCTTTGACATGGGATCATTTACAACACTTTGTGCGAACTCCATTTTGGGTTGAATACCATCACCTGAAATCACATGACCTAGATATGAGACGGTTTCTACCCCAATACAAAATATTTCCTTTTTTACTGTTAGTCCTTTTTCTCTTAGCCTTTCTAAAACCTCAATCAACGTCTTGGTATGTTCTGTTTCGCCTTTGCCATAAATCAGAATATCATCTTGGAAGACCATAATGTTACTTATGCCTCCCAAAACCTTCTTCATGACCCTCTGGAAACACGCCGACGCCAACCCAAAAAGGCATTCTTATGAAGCGGTAAGCCCCCAAAGGTGTCACAAATGAGGTGAGGTGACTCGAATCCTTGTGCAAAAGAATCTGATGATATGTGGACGATAAGTCCAGTACACTAAAAACACGGGCCCCTTTCAATATACCGAGAGACTCAGATGTTAGGTAGCGGTTGTCGGTCCACTCAAATCTATTCATTTAGGCTTCTCAAGTCAACACACATCCTGATTCCTGCACCACCATCCTTTGGAGCCAAAAAATGGGGTCAACCATTCAGATGCTTCTATTTCTTCAATAACCCCCAATTTTAATAGTCTCTCAAGTTCAGTCTTGAGTGGTTCCATCATCATGTTTGGTACTTTCCTTACTTTGTGTACACAAGGTATAGCTCTCTCTTTAAGGATGATTTGGTGCTCAAATCCCTTAAGGCAACCCAAACTATCAGTAAAAACTTCAGGAAATCTCTTAAAATACTCACAGTTTTGATCTTCAAACACACCCTTGTCAGTCTCACAGTCCACCAACATAACCTGGTCTTTGGGATCTTCAGCATTAGGGTTGAGTATAATCCCAAGATCATGTTGGTGTCGCCACCCTAACAAGTTGTCCCCTCTCTCAGCTACATAGACTTTACCCACAGTATTCCTATTTTTTAATTGAATGCAAGCCTCAACATATCCAAGAACTTGAATTTTTGCACCCCCATAACTGACTGGACTTATATCAGGGGAAGAAAGTATAACACTGTCCAAACCCACCACCTCATCCCATTGCTTGTTGCTGATCACAGTAAATGGAGAACCAGAATCAAAATCATTTACCAAAATGTTGCATTGAGGCATTGACAATTTATCTGCATCAACCTTACCATTATCATCATTAACATTCAGGATCACAGTTCGTACAACCTCTGTATTTTTCTCTGGATTGCAAGTTGATTTACAAACCCGAGCATAATGTCCCTTGATGCCACACTTCATGAAAGTTGATTCTCTGGCATAACAAGGGGGATCATTTGAAAAATGTGAAAAACTCCCGCACCTAAAACACTTAGGTTTAGAAGGATCCTTAGAAATCTTTTCACTTGCATTTCCACTAAAGGAGGTGGAATTAGGACGAAAGTCACGATCAGTTTTAATTGGTAAATCTCTGTAAAATTACGCATGCGTGGATCTCTAGCTGAAATTTTAGATTTCTCAATAGAAGAAATTTTAGCCACATTTTCTGAAATTTCTAATTTGTCATCTTCCATCATAGCATGAACATCACTAGGCCCATCCTTCTTATCTTCATGATTCTTCCTCATCTTTTTCACCCACGAAGCAGCATTTTCCATACCCTCAACAATTGCAACCGCCTCAACCAAAGTAGGGTTTTTGGACAAAAGCTTTTCTTGCACACGAGTACTATTTGTGCATCTTACCAATTGATCTCTGACTAAAGAGTCAGAAAGATCGCCAAATTCACACGTCCATGCTAAAGTTTTAAGAGAAGCCACATAACTTTTCACTCATTCACTGGAACCTTGAACTCTAGAAAAGAATGTATGCCTCTCCAAAACTACATTAATGCGGGGGCCAAAATATTTCTCCAACATTGTCATGGACATTGCATATACATCATTAGGTTCACCATCTCCATTGCCAATAGGAATAAGATCCATACTATCTTAAATATTTCGTCCCTCAAGACCTAAATTATGTAAAAGAATGGCTTGTTTTCTAAATGGTGAAAATGTTTTTTCCTCCAATAGCTACAGTATAAGAATCAAATAAATGTCTCCACCTTTTCCAGGGAAGAATTGGTTCGCCCTTTTCAGAGAGAAAAGCTGGGGGTTGCGACATGCTTGTTGATGTAGCCATTTCAGCAACAACAATAAAAATAAAAATATATATATATATATCATATGAAACACTAAGATACTTGAAAACTGCAATAAAAGTTCTGGTTATGTATAGACTTGTCAAATAAATTACTGAACATGTGAAGAAAACAACAGTCAAAATAAATAATGTAGTCACCGAAGTCACCGATAGTTGTTACATTAAATTACTGAAACTGTGAAGAAAACAACAAATCAAAATAAATAAAGTAGTCACCGAAGTCATTGATAGTTGTTGTAAAGTCATTTGTTATCGTTAGAAGTTAAGATACATCTCACCATAAATAGCGCTTTTCTTTATGAAGAAATAATGAAGTAATGATTATTGCGCATTTGTTCGTGAAGTTGAGCATCCGATAAGTCTGTCCGAGCGCTGCTTGAATGAGTATCAACAAAACAACAACAACAAAAAAATTGCGGCACGCAAGTTCACGTTGCGCAACCCCGCGTGGTAAAGTTTCCTGTGATGCGACATCTTTCTTTCTTCTGCGGGATACACAGAAGCCGATCAGCATCCGCGTTGATCTATAGAACGCAGAACACCGCAGCTGCCCGAAAGATGCAGCTGATGGCGGTTGGCAAACGGTTGTCAAGCCGTTGTTGAAGAAAAATATGATGGCAACCAATCTTATCATGTAAATAGTTCAGTCAGTCTTTGTAAAGTATGGAAGTAGCAATAATAACCCAGGCAAATATCCGCTTATACCAAGAGTGGTATTATCGCAAGCAAAGTCTCAAATTTGCAGAGTTCAAAAGCAAGTCCAAAGCAAGTCCTAAAATCCAAACTTCCATAGATGTAGTAAATCACACCGTTGGAAATTCATAAGTGTAGGAGATCAAATGATATTTGATTTTTCTCTAAAGCTTTGAAGCAGAGCCCAAGGTTTAAAATAGTCCAAGAAGTCCAGAAATGGTAGGGGAATGGATGCTGAGAATGCTTGTCCCCAATCAAGCAGGGTCCCTTGTCGCCAGTGTAATAAAGCAGTCTTCTCCACAACAATTGTAGAACAAGTGTGGTTTTAATCAGAAGGTATAACCACTCAGCATCAACAGTCTGGTCCTGTCAGCAGCTCTGGAAACAGTCCACAGGCACCAGCTTCTACATTCTATGACATGGTTAAGTTCTGCATGGCAACCTTCTTAAGTAATTTACAACACATATTCGTTAGTTCTGCTTTACAAATGCACATTTACTTATAGTTACATTATTTTATGTTTAACATGTATATAGGTCACTGCATAAATAAGTATATTCTTATCATACCTATTCATCTACAACTGCTTCGCTATTGAATTAAAAGACAGATTTCAGAAGGATTTCAAAACATTGCATTTTACACATGCATTTCCAGATCAATGGTTTATAGTTATGTATGAACGAGCAAACAATAACAACACCCAGACTTTAAAACTGTCAGTGAAATAAAAAATGAGTAGTACAAGATCATAAAACCAAATGTTTATCTGGAAAAAGAAAAATGCCTCCACTTGCTAACTACTGCTTTTCCTGAACAGCTCCTAAACGGTTTATTTTGTATTACATTATCAATTAAAAAAAGTATTTAATAACAGACAAAGGGTGGAAAGAAACTACCACCCTGCTCGGCATAGAAATAAAAAAATAAAAATGCTGGTTCTGAGGCAGCATAAAGTAGTCTTGGATCCCCACATTTAGATAACTTTGCCCACACATTTGAAAGATGATGAACGTTGCTCATATGTTTTGAAAGAAACTAAAAATACTAATTTCAGCTAACCTCAGAATGTGCACTCACATTTGTCATGAAAATTGTCCAACTGATACTTTCTGTTTATTTTTACCCTTAGCGGAATTCCTTTTTTAGAGTAGACACCAGAATAAAATTGCACACAAATTATAGGAGATATACATACTTTAGAGCGAGGATGCTTTCCATTAAAAAAAGGATTAAACATTGCAATCGTAGTTACTCCGTGTTCATTTTCAAGCCACCTTTCATTTGCTTCTGAACAGGACAGAATATCTGAAATCTAATGAAAATATGTTACTAAGTTACTTTAGTTTATACAAATAAAAGATCAAATTCTTGCTACACATTTAAAAATATTTCAGACCTTTATCTTCAACTAATATTAACTTTTTAATGCTAATGTACAGACACTTGCAAATGCTCTACAGCAATGACAGAAGGTCTTGGAGACTCAATGGGCTCCATTTTATATTACAATGTGTTTTTTCTCAATTGCATAAAAACAAGTGGTGTCCATAATCAAACCAGTAAGACTTTATTACGAGTTACCCTGTAATTCCAATGGAACCAGTATCTAGGATATGTGGTAAGTGTGCAGACTTGGGGTGATTCACTTTTGGACTTCAAGTGCTCCAAGTAGGTGAAATCTCCAGATGAAACTATTGTTGAAATTGGAACATACGGAGGAAATGAATGTCTTATTCCGGATTCCCACTCTAAATCTCCATTTCTGATTGGACCCTCTGATCAAACTCATTATGGGGAGTGATTGACCCTCCATAGTTATCACAGTTCTTTTTAAGTCGAGTCTTCGGAGCGCGCATGCGCTGCAAAGGAAAACAACCTTTTCCGAGCGCTTAGGCTTTTCAGCCAAGCACGTGCACGCATTCCGTTGCAGTCAATGGCAACGCGTGCACGTCAGGATATTCACTCGCAGGCGCGCGGGCGGCCCATCTGGTTGCAATTATCGATCCCGCGAGTGAATCCCTCCCCCCTGCTGCCACGCGAGCGCTTTTTTTTCTTGTTTCTTTTTGTACCTGCAAGCAAAAAATGTCCCTTTGGGCAAAATCATATGTTGTCTCCGAGCCATGTAGTCGGGTTCTATGAGAAAATATCGTGAAATAAGGTTATTTTTTTACACAAAATCTTATATTGAATCTTTCTCTTGTAGAATTGTGTCCCACCTTATTAAACATTCCTCTATTGAGAAAGGTCATTTGTGACATAGCTTTTGTTTGCGAAAATCTCTGAGTTCATGGACTGCGGAATCTGTTCTGGTATTTTTCAACGCGGACAAACTGTTCATAAAGTAGCGTGTCTTCATCCCCTGTGGAGTCCGTGGCCTGAAGGGAACGGGACAGCCGCACGTGGGACGTCATATTCATTTCCGCACTCTGCATATTTCTGCCACCAAGTGAACCAA
Organism: Lissotriton vulgaris; assembly: GCF_964263255.1. Classification (NCBI taxonomy): domain Eukaryota; kingdom Metazoa; phylum Chordata; class Amphibia; order Caudata; family Salamandridae; genus Lissotriton; species Lissotriton vulgaris. The sequence continues at coordinate 101,743,746 of NC_141690.1, forward strand.
GACCAGTCAGGAGCTAGTCTTGAAAGAGGTCATCAAGTTCACACCGGCCTGTCCGGACCTGAAAAGAACACCCCAGCACGCCATGTACTTGTTTTATGTCTGCGGCAGTGCCTAGGCGCCTTTTAGCTTGTACATGGCGCTATACACGTTCACAATATTACTTAATGCCGCAAGCAAGCGCTGGCCAGAGGTTACAGGGAATGAGTTGTCGGTACTCACCCGTTCTCTGCTGTAAGGAGCCTCGGCTTCGTATGCAGTTCAGGAGTTTCTGTAGGACTTCTTCCCGTTAGTAGGATATGCCTGTCTGCTCCTCTCCAGGTCAGCTTTTATACCCGAGTCCCAGTCCCAGCCCTACAAATATATCCGCCTACTTGTGCATAAATATCCCCTGTCTAGCTATGAAAGTGAAAGCAGTTGTTTCATTTTCCCACCAACCCGCCATTTTCCAGAAACGCAGGCCCCATTAGGAACAATTAGGGCTGAGCTGGAAGGAACCGAGTCTGCAGCCCCTCCGCCCCTACTGGCTCCTAGCCAGGAGCAGATATGTGTATAGGACTGGGTGTCTTCGTGTTATGAATTCTTCAAACATCATTGGCAAAGGCAATAGGTCTGGCCTAGGTAAGCTGACGCAATTGTTAATTTATTTTTACTTTTTACTGCAAGCACCAAAATATAGATTAAAGCAAACATAGCAGCGATCTTATGCAATACAAATGTAAAATAAAACAATGAATATAACCAGAACAGTAAGGGTGCTGGCACAGTTCACTGGGTCCAGGCATCTGACTGCTGCAATGACACTGCCTGGAAGGCGGGGCCTCACAGTGAGTACCACTCTCAACCACTGACTCTTTAACAATGTTAATTACACATCTCATGGAGGAGCAGTCAGACCCTAGACTGGCTGGAATAGAATTTACTCACACTTTCTACAGGCTGATACACCTACCGCCACCGTCATTCCCAGCGAGCTGGACAGTGCTCCAGTTAAATAGGTTTGAGAATGTATGTGGTGACTTGAACTAAAATAAGCATTGGCAAAGCCAACGCGCCTCCCCTGCCTGTATTATGCTCTGTAGGCACAGGCAACGCCAATCTGTGGATTTGAAATTGTGTGAATCAGAAAGTGACTGAAGTTGCTTTACCTGCAACATAATGCTTTCAGAGGCTTAATGTAAACATCTGCAAGAAGCCTTGGCTCAAGGTGTATGGAACTATATACCCTGCTAACATACAGCTCCATCTGTCCAAAGCCAGGCACTAAAGAGAGAAGGCTGACACTGCTGTTGGGGGGTCATTGTCGTAGTTTTATATAGCGCACACATGGCTCAAGGGCATCAGAGTGCTTTCCAAGAGCACCAGATTACATTACACAGGGTCAGATTCTTTTAAGCATAGGAAGTGATTTGCCCAGAATCACAGGATGTTGAGACGACGCCAGGACTCGAACTGGTTCCCCAGCGGTGGCAGATCTAGCGGTTAGGCCACCTCTTCTCCGTGATTGACACTTGTACATGACCTGTACTTTGTAAGCAATTTTCTCAATATGCAGAGATCCCAAATGATGAGTCTTAAAGAGGTGATACCCTTGCTGGAGGAGGAAAATTCACTAATTGCTATACATGTCAAGGATGTGAACTTCTACTCTCCGATGCATCCAGCACACAGGAAATGTCTCAGGTTTGTCAGGAAGGTGTGTATGATCAGGTCATGGTTCTACCCTTTGGCAAGAGTGAATATCAGGGCACTATTTGTGGTGGCTGCCCACTGGAGATGACAAATCATTAATGGGTGCCCATAGCTGGATGTGTGGCTGGAAGGCAAGTTCATGTCAGCCATGCCAGAAAGACAGGCTGAAGTGCTGGAGACACCATCACCTGGTGTTCACAGTAAACATAAAGAAGTCTGCACCAGTGAAAGTCCAATATTTCCTAGGGGGCCGCGCTCAATATGAGGCTGACTTCGCCGCACCAGAATAGGGGATTGCAGGACCATATTCCCCTCGACCAGACCTCTTGGTGTCTGCTAGTAGAGACTCTATAAAGAAACTGAATGAAGCCTACACTGGCACTGTGATTCCAGGTGCAAGGTTACAAATGAGACTGATGTAGGGGGATTAAACAGCCAATGGTCAGGAATGCAGGAAGACTGAGAGAAGTTTGTGGTTGTCATAAACAAGCGTAAATTAAGCTGAAATCGAGAAGCTAAGACAACATGATAAAGGGAGGGCAATTCTGACCACCAGCACAACAGGCTGTCATAGCAACAGATGCATTCCACCAGGGGTGGGGTGCACATCAATATTGGAACTGGGAAGACGAAGGACTGAGTAGGATGCAGTAATTCATCACTACTAGTGTCTAGGACAGTGGATCTGGCCCTGAAAGCTTTCCAAGGTCAGACACAAAACGAGAATGCGCAAAATACTGTTACATAACACAAGCGATTTTCTACTCAGCAAACACAGAGGCACAATATAATTACCCCTATCAAGACAAGCCACGGCCACCCGGAAGTGAACCACGGGCAAATGAACAATACTAGTGGCAAACCATTACCAGACACTGTTTCAGTGAAATGCACTGTCAAGCAAGGATTGGCATAGCCAATAGTTCTCGCCTTTGGGATCTTATAAGTGTTTAGCCATGCAACGTTTGGTGTTGTTGCACCAAGGATATTTTGCTGCATAACTAAATACGTATAAGGTCCCAAAAGCGAGACCTATTGGCTATGACAATGCTTGTTTAACTAACTTCAGTTTGATCAAACAGTGACGCCCAGCCTTCTTTAGAGCTCTGTTAAGACCATCCATATTAATCGCTCACAGGGACACATTTAATAGCTGAAATACTTCAGAGATCGGCACGTTCCCATGAAGAATATTTTATCTTACATATGAGAACTAATACCAAGATCTTCTAACACAAATCGTGACTTGAACTTTCAGAACTACTGAAAAATATAGATGCTTGAAAATCTAATAGATTGCTACCACTAATAAGCACATCTGGGTTTAAGGCACTTGGCTTATTGCGGCCATACAATCACAATCTATGACAGCTACTTTTAGATACTGCAGACCTTTGACTAAGAGATAATGCCATTCGTCACACTGAAAGAGCCGTAAAAGGTGATAGTGTTGTAAAACACGTGCTAGCTGTACTATTTTTCAACAATAAACCATTTTAAAGTAGGACTGTAAATAAATTGGTAAGTGAATTCTTAGATGGATTGTCTTAATAAATCACTATGAACTAATATATTGTATGACTGTCATTATTATTATTTTTTTATAAATAAACTATGCATGTTAAATATATTGATATTGAACTCTGTTGGACGTGGCCCCCTCTGCAAGGTCACTCACAAACTTTTTACCTTCTCCCCTCCTGTTTGCTGAATCCGTTTTTGTTGGCTTTTAGTACTCTATTCACTTTACCACTGCTAACCAGTAGTAAAGTGCTTGTGCCCTCTCCTTTTATAATGACAACATTGGCATACACCTAATTGGCACATTTAATTTACTTGTAAATTCTTATTAAAAAGGTACTACATGTACATAGGGTCTGTAATTTAAATGCTACAATTGGGACTGAAGCACTTGTTGTTCCACCCACTTAAGTAGCCCTTCAAATATGTCTCAGGTCTGCAATTGCACCCTGTGTGCAGTTTTAAACTGTCATTTCATCCTGGCAATATACACTTTTTGCACTGCCTAAACCTTCCTTTTTTATTTTTTTTAAACATATTTTAATTTTTGTTTTGTGCAGAAACCAACAAAAAAGGAAGACAGTCATGCGCAACAAACCCCAATGTCAGAAAACGTATATGCCAGGTACACAGAATCATTTGTAGAATGGCCAATACAGTCAACAAGGCACGGAGACATAAAACAATCAAGAGCAGTGGACAGACCGGAAGCAGCACCTGGCAGCATAATAACATACCTCTCAATCCAACAGGACCTACTACCAGTGTACCAGGCGTTGCATCAAAGCGGTCTCCTGTAGTGTCCAGTCCATAATAAGTCCTCCATCAATCCTATATCTTGTGGAATTCACAATGGAAACCCCTACTGCCGTAAGTCACTTTTTTGGGTGCCATGTATAGGTCCATCCCTTGCCTCAATTCTTGTAAGAAGGGGTATTCCGGCACACCCCAGTGTCTCGCTATGTCCCTCTTTGCCACCATTAGAACCAATACACAAAACAGGAGCTTAAAACAGGGGAAATCTATGTCATTCGGGATTCCCAGCAAGAGGTACTTTGGGTCTAGTGGGAGTTAAGTGTCAAGTATATGTAAAAGTTCCTGGGTGATCTTGCGCCAGTAGGCCTATATTTGAGGGCATTTCCACAGTTTGTCCATTTAGGACATTAGTGCCTCAACACATCTTAAACAGGTAGGTGGGGGTGCGCTACCCATGGTGTACAGTTTGTGGCGATCATAGTAAACCCTAGGAAGAATTATGAATTGTATGAGATGGAGGCGCGCCTTAATAAGTGATCTTGTGAGTGTGCATCAGCGCTGCTAGCTCTGATGCACCCTCATCAGTATCAAGCATGAAGCATCAGAGCTTCAAGATGCTCACAGGTGAACCACCTGCGCGATGCAAATCTTGATTTAAACGCTATTGACCTCCCTGGTTTTATCAATATTGGATTATTGCAATGGCCTATATATCAACCTACAATCCAACCTACTCAGAAGGCTGCAAGCGGTGCAAAACGCCGCCGCTAGACTAGTGCTGGACGTTCCCAAATATCAGTCCATTAGTGCAGGGATTCAGGAATTGCATTGGCTGCCAGTTGGTCAGCGTGTTAAATCCAAGGCTCTCTGCATCGCACATGAGGCACTGTATAAGGGAAGGCCCACAATTTCTTTGGGACTTTTTCAGTTGGTATTCTCCAAATAGACCATTACGCTCGGCCAATGCCTACCTGATGCCCACCTCCAGATTCAAAAGGACGAACTGGGAGGGGGGGAGGGGAGAGCTTCAGTTGTAATACCATCGAGGAATGGAACTCCCTTCCTCTCTTAAGAGGACTTCCACCCTGCTTGAGTTTAGGAAACTACTCAAAACATGGCTTTTTAGAAACTAGCTTTTCCCGACACAGCATATAGAACCAGAAGCGCCTAGACACCTACGGGTATTAGTGCACTGTACAAATTATTATAACATAACATAAAATGCATTGATTGACTGCCTCCCAGTCAATGAATTCAAATTCACCCAGGTCTCGCACCCACCTCTTCCTAGGTTGGTGCAGCGAATCTGGCATATCATTGTTCATTGTTCTGTATATCAAGGATACGGCACCTCTGCCCATTCCTTCCATTAAGATACACTCCTCGGAAGCAAGATGGCGGTGTGACGACGCCACGGAGAGGAGGCTCCCGATGTGAACCCTCAACCCCTCGCGCTCTCTACAGTGGAGTGTTTGAAAATGCCGAATATGCCCTTGTAATTTCTGAAAACGCTCTGGCTGCTGAAAAGACGGAGACAATCTTTTAAGAAAGCTTTTCCGAGTTGTGTCTCGCGCTACAAGCAAAAAGCCCTTCAATAGCGCTGCAGAGATACAATGTTACTTGCGTGATTGATGGGAGGCCTGATTCTCTCGTCCCTTGCCGTGGCTGACGCTGCAGTGTCTTCAGCGCGAGAGAATTGCTGAAATTTGCTGTAGCTTTGTTCGACCAGGATCGGGCTTGGGCTTCGGCTCAGGGCGGCGGTGCTTTGGAGGGCTGCCGTTTGGAGGGCTGCCGTTTGCCAAACTGCCGGGAGGAGGAGTCACTAAGTCGGCGAACGTGAACGCTTGGAACACCCTTGCAAGGGCGCTCAACTGCATTGGATTGCATTGGAAGTGCAAGTGGAGGCAGAGATAGGCAGAGATAGATTTTCTCCCACAGCCTCTAAAGCAGGTAATAAACTGTGTTGGGGAGACGAACCACCGAAATAGAGAGGCTGCCTTCACTGGCCGACTTGCCAGGTAAAATACGCTTTTGAGAATTTTTTTTTTTTTTTTTGAGGAGCTTTGTTCACCAGTGGCTCTTGGATGCATGCTACCAGCGGCATATAGTCTGACTTGTCAGTAAGACTAAAGCAACTGTAATAAGAACTGTAGTAGAACTTAGAGCCGGCGTCTGAAAATTAAGGCTAGCCCCGATCTGATTGCTTGACGTGTTTGGGGGGAGCAACATTGTTAGTCCTTACACTACGCCAAGGGGATCAAGCAAGCATATTGCGCTAGTGGCGCCCAAAAATCTAAAGAGCAAACTCACTAAAGGCACTCCCTTGAAAAACGGAGCGGGCGAGGAGACTCCACCAAATTTCAAACCGATCTCACCAGCAGTGGTCGCAAGGGTGCCCCGGCACACTGATAGGCAACCTGACAAGCAACATGCTATTCAACTATCTCCAGATGCACTGAACAAAACTAGTTTTACTACAACAGATACTATAAACAAAGATAAAGATAAAGACAAAGGCAAGGACAAAATCGAAACAGCAGGAATATCCACCAATAAATTTGATAAATCCAGTGATAAAGAAGGCAAAGGCAAAGCGATGTCGGATTTGGTGGGACGATGCGCTACCAATAAGGCGGACAAGCTGGGCAAGGCAGAACATAACAAGAACACGGTGGCAGAGGCCCATATCACAGATGTTATTACTAAGCCTGCTCCACAACCTGCGCAATCTCTCGACTCTCCATTGGGCATAGCTCCGATTATAAATCATGAGAGAAAAGATAATCTTTTTGATGACGCTGATGATGCTGATGGCGCCGATGGAAATGATGGAAATGATGGTGTTGATAATCAGATATTCTTGGAGGTCAACTCAGATGACCCGGAATATGAGGAGATAATTGAGGGTGGTGATACAGAGGGGGGAGAGAGCACACGCGAGGACATAGGGAATAGCTCTCTGCAATTAAAAACTAATAGATCCTCAGCTCTAAAAAAAAAGGGAAAAGCAAAAAACAAAACTAAGAAAGGGGGGAGAAACATGATTCCCACGGCCTTATTAAATACATTAATACCAACCATTGCTGGAGGAAAATTGCTCGCAGATCAGAGCCCGCTGAGCAAATGGATTCAAGCTTCAAGAAGAGAAACAAGCAAATTACCATCGACTTTACCAGTTGCAGATGAAAACCTCAAAAAAGATAATTTAAAAAGCCTGCAGACTATTCTCCCCGGGAACACTGCCTTATTTAGGGCAGACTCTCTCCCCCTGCCTCTGCCTCCTACAATTGACCCCCCCGCCCCCGCTCCCGCTCCTATGAATACAATATCTACTGGAAGCACTCTTGACGGCAATAAGGATACTATGGGGAGTATTGGGAACACTCAGAAAAATAAACCTCTTGTATCTATCTCATTTCATAGCGATTCCGCCCTAATATCTAACATTTCTTCACCACTCACCACTGACCTCTCCATCGACCAATGCTGGTAATGTAAATGCTTCATCTTTAGACCTAATCTTAAAAACACTAATGGATCATCGCCAAGAAGTACAAGAAGTACCAAATTTCAAACCGATCTCACCAGCAGTGGTAGCAAGGGTGCCCCGGCACACTGATAGGCAACCTGACAAGCAACATGCTATTCAACTATCTCCAGATGCACTGAACAAAACTAGTTTTACTACAACAGATAATATAAACAAAGATAAAGATAAAGACAAAGGCAAGGACAAAATCGAAACAGCAGGAATATCCACCAATAAATTTGATAAATCCAGTGATAAAGAAGGCAAAGGCAAAGCGATGTCGGATTTGGTGGGACGATGCGCTACCAATAAGGCGGACAAGCTGGGCAAGGCAGAACATAACAAGAACACGGTGGCAGAGGCCCATATCACGGATGTTATTACTAAGCCTGCTCCACAACCTGCGCAATCTCTCGACTCTCCATTGGGCATAGCTCCGATTATAAATCATGAGAGAAAAGATAATCTTTTTGATGACGCTGATGATGCTGATGGCGCCGATGGAAATGATGGAAATGATGGTGTTGATAATCAGATATTCTTGGAGGTTCACCCAGATGACCCGGAATATAAGGAGATAATTGAGGGTGGTGATACAGAGGGGGAAGAGAGCACACGCGAGGACATAGGGAATAGCTCTCTGCAATTAAAAACTAATAGATCCTCAGCTCTAAAAAAAAAGGGAAAAGCAAAAAACAAAACTAAGAAAGGGGGGAGAAACATGATTCCCACGGCCTTATTAAATACATTAATACCAACCATTGCTGGAGGAAAATTGCTCGCAGATCAGAGCCCGCTGAGCAAATGGATTCAAGCTTCAAGAAGAGAAACAAGCAAATTACCATCGACTTTACCAGTTGCAGATGAAAACCTCAAAAAAGATCATTTAAAAAGCCTGCAGACTATTCTCCCCGGGAACACTGCCTTATTTAGGGCAGACTCTCTCCCCCTGCCTCTGCCTCCTACAATTGACCCCCCCGCCCCCGCTCCTATGAATACAATATCTACTGGAAGCACTCTTGACGGCAATAAGGATACTATGGGGAGTATTGGGAACACTCATACAAATAAACCTCTTGTATCTACCTCATTTCATAGCGATTCCGCCCTAATATCTAACATTTCTTCACCACTGACCTCTCCATCGACCAATGCTGGTAATGTAAATGCTTCATCTTTAGACCTAATCTTAAAAACACTAATGGATCATCGCCAAGAAGTACAAGACAACTTCAGACAACTACGGGAGGATAATACTAAAATCCACAACTCTCTCCAGGAAGTCACTAACAAACTGAATGGCGTGACAAAAGAAATTGAGGATATACAACAAAGAGTTGTTGAAGTCGAGGAAACGCTTGCTACTACTACGGCTTCAACGGATCAACACAATGTAGAAATAGGAACTCTGCAGAGTAAAGTCGAAGATTTGGAAAATCGGCAGAGGCGACAGAACCTGCGACTCTTTGGGGTACCTGAAGGGTCTGAGGGGGCTGACGCAAGGGGTTATATGGTCCAAATACTACAAAAGGCCTTTCCGGATCTATCTGACTGGGACTGGGACTCTCAACTCCAGCGAGTACATAGACTTCGCATCATTCACAGAATCCAGGAGAGTAAATACCCACGGCCCTTTCTAATCTATTTTGGTAATTATTTACTTTGGCAAGCAGTTTCAATGAAAGCCAGACCAAGAACTCCAGTGACAATTGATAACTTAACTTTTTTTGTAAAGTCAGACCTGAGCAAAGCAACAATGGACAGAAGGTGGGGCCTACGCAAATTGATTGATCCCATTAAGTCTCATGGAGCAATGGTCTATCTACAGGAACCGGCCCGCCTCAAAGTTATTATGTCTGGTCATAATTATTTTTTTCACGACGTCAAAGAGGCGGAGCATTTTCTTTCGAAAATGGACTCTAAATTAAAACCTTAATTAAGAAAATAATAGGGAAAAAGGAGAAATGGAAATAATAAGATATATTTGCCTAACTTGTTATGATGCTAATCTGCTATTGGTGTTATATGTGTTTCCAACTGATTAGGGCAATTTCCATCTCCTCTGAACCCTGCTATACAGCATTGGGTCATTTGTCTTTCTGTATGAGAGCAATACAGAGGGTTGAGGTTCCTAGGGAATCCTCTCTGGATGGCTGCCCCACAAGCGGCAGCATAAGATAGGGGGATGCTTCCGGGTGGGCACTGGGGAGGGATCTAGGAGAATGGAAGGGAGGGAAAGGTGGGGGGGTGGGAGGGGGAAAAAGAGAGAAAACCTTTATTGCAAGAAATGGGTATGCTTCAAATAAAAATACAAATTATTTGCACAATAGGAACTATAAACAGAGGAGAGTCAATACTATTGAAAAGACTATAAGATATAACAATGTTGAAATTAAGATTACTAAATTGGAATGTGGCCGGTCTTAATAGTAAACTAAAGAGAAAATTGGTACAAGAAGAGATTGAAATGTATGAACCCCATTTTGCGTTTCTTTCAGAAACTCATATTAGCTATCAGGAAAGAAAACTACTATCCCAAATGGGTTATGAGTTGGTGGTATGCTCTACTTTGGGTGCTTCTATTCGAGGGGTAGCCATTCTAAAACAAAAACAAATTTTGACCGAAATTCTTAAGACAGCTTCAGATACATTTCGAAAATAAAAAATGTGTTTTTTGTGTGGTATATGGGCCCAATATCGACGATCCTAAATTGCATGAGCAATTAAGCATAGAGTTATTAGAATGGGAGGGGGAAATTTTGTTAATGGGTGATTTCAATTGTGTTATTGATTATAAAATAGATTCCACTGGACTGGGCACCACAAATAGGATGCGCAAGGTCAGATCTGCAATACTTGAACTGGGAAGATTACATAATTTGAAAGATGTATGGCGCTCTAAATACCCTCTAATAGCAGGTTACACTTATTACTCAGTGCCTCATAGATCTTGCTCCAGAATAGACATGATTTGGGCATCTGACCAAATTGCAGACTATTGCAACATGGAATTATGCCCAAGAGTCACATCTGATCACAATCCGATGCTACTTGTCATTGAAATTAGAGACCAAAAGAGGGATACACGAAATTTCACATTCCCAAGATACTTATTTGTAGATTCTGGCTTTGTTACACTATTGAAAGCACATATTAAAGATTTTATAGTGCTAAATATTAATTCCGCTAACATAAATATTGTATGGGACACTTGTAAATGTAGCATTAGGGGATTTGCTCAGCAATATATATTGAGGACAAATGCAGATAGTCGTCGAACTATTAAAACAACTACCTCTAATATACTACAAGTAGAACAACAGCTTGCCGAAGCTACTATACAAGCAAAAACAAGTATTGATGAGCTAAGAATTAAGTTGGCGGAACTACAATCGTCTATTAAAAAGACCCTTAGAGAGAGATATAGTGCGAAAATTCATAAACACAAAATGACTCAATATGAAGGCGGTGACAGAATTGGTAAAGTGTTGGCATATAAGACAGCCGATAAGAAAGCTAGAACTAAGATTAAGACAATTATAGGTTTAGATCAACGTGAGTATGAACAACCAGAACAGATTCTAAACCAATTTGTTAGCTATTATCAAAATCTGTACACTCCAGACAATATTCCCTCTAAAGTTACAATACTGCAATATCTCAATAAACATCTACCATCACAAAGAGACTAAGGTACTGCAACTTTGCAACAACTAAGCTCAAAAATAACACTAACTGAAATAAATTTAGCAATTTCCGCTCTACCTTTGGGAAAGGCAGTTGGAGAGGATTGTCTACCGCTGGAACTTTATAAAATGTGTGCTCAGGAACTTCTACCTTTGTTAGAAGAAGTTATCAACTCTATAACCAACTCTGGGAAAGCTCCAACATCATGGAAAATAGCCAAAATAATTTTTTTCCTAAAAAAAGGTAAACCCCCGAAAGAATGTGGCTCTTATCGGCCAATATCTTTGCTTAACTCAGATGTAAAAATATTCTCTAATATTTTGGCTAACCGTCTCGCTCCCATCATGCCAGACCTGGTTAACTTACAACAACACAGCTTTGTGCTAGGTAGAGACACTACGGCCCATGTAAACACTGCAATTACAGCCTTTGATGTTGCCGCAACTACTCTCACCCCACTCGGAATGGTCATGTTGGATGCGGAGAAAGCATTTGACCGAGTGGGGTGGGAATATCTGTGGGAAGTACTAAAGAAAATGGGCATTAGTGGACAATATCTTGACTGGGTCTGTTCACTTTATGACAACCCGCTGGCCAAGATTAGCTACGGGGGGAAGGACTCTGCTAACTTCCGGATAGGAAGGGGAACAAGGCAAGGATGCCCTCTGTCCCCCTTGCTTTTTGCCTTATCTTTAGAGCCTTTCTTAAATGCATTAACTGAACAGGCGAATATTATCCCAACGTACCATGGCGAGAAAAGCTTAAAGATAACGGCATTTGCAGATGACATCGCGGTATACACAACAGACTTAGTCAGGGCTATACCCGAAATAGTTGAAGAAGCTACACAATTTGGCAAGGTGTCAGGTTATAAATTGAACGTGAGCAAGACACAAGTCATTACTAATTATAACCCAGATGAACCAATACCTGGCATATGTCAAAGTGCGACATATTTAGGAATTAAGATAGCAGCCAATATGGAGAAGATAATAAATATGAATTATGATTTTTTATTAAAGGAAACTGCTTTAACTTTAAAAAAATGGCATAAGATCCCGCTCAGCCTAGTAGGGCGAATCAACCTTGTAAAAATGAAGATACTACCTAAAGTATTATACCTTTTTAGGGCCATACCTTTACAACCTAATAAACTGTTTTTTTAAAAATTAGAAGGTATTTGTAGTAGCTTCCTATGGGGATATAAAAAAGCACGTAGGGCAATGAAACTTCTGGAATTACCAATTGAAAAGGGGGGTCTTTCTTTTCCTGATTTCAATTTATACTTTCTCGCAACCTTTTTTCGGCGCATAAGAAGCTTGATGAAAAATAAGAATTCACTATTTTATCATCAATACATGCTGGGACCAGATTGTAATCAATTCTTATTTCGCTTACATGATCCTAACTATTTCAAACGTGTTAAATTTGAGACGGCTAAACATATTAAAAAGATTTGGGATCAAATTATGATTATAGATAAAAGTTCCTTCTTTAATGCTGAACTTAGACTATGGGGCAACCCAGGACTTCCAGATATATTTTCAGATGGGACAGGAAATCTTTGGATTCGAAGGGGTATCAGTACTTTGGGGGATTTATATGACCCAAATGGCTTTCTGGATTTTGACATACTAAAAATCATATTTGGCCTAACAAATGATATGTATTTTAAATATATACAGATAAGAGATTACTTGATACGCAAAATGAAAATAATGGAAGTAACACAATCAGATACTTTAGAATGTTTATACTCTGAAAGAACAAAATCACTTATCAGTTTGGGTTATGAATATTTGTCACATGGCAAATATGATGATAGTACTAAAATTGCGTCTAAATGCTCAGATAGACTTGGCATGAATATTAATTCGGTGCAGATCGCAACCTCATTATCAGATATAAATTCTATAGTACACTCCTCTAATTTAAGATTACAATCATATAGAACAATCACACAACTATACTACACTCCGCAAAGAATTTTCAGTTGGACACAGGGCAATTTAGCAACTGAGAAAACAAAATGTTCGAAATGTGATTTGACAGCAGCTGGAATAGAACATATGCTGTTTTCTTGCCCATAACTACTTACATACTGGGAAGGTATAATCGATGTTTCAAAAAGTAAACAAATTAATACCCCGTTGCTTTCAGCACATTTGGTGCTTTTGGATATTCAAGACGTTAATTGCTTGTATAAAGATCTTATAACTATAATATTTGCGTGTGCTAGGTTAGTGATAGCAAGATCATGGATTTCTAAAGAACCGCCAAATATATCAGAATGGTATAGTCTGGTAAACGAAATAAGAATAATGGAACTCACGCTAGCAAAACACAGAGGCCCAAAAGCGTGCAAAAAAAAGGAAAAGATTTGGAAACAGTTTTTTGAATTTTGAAAACTTAACTACATAACTTTTATTTTAAAATGAGGCCAAACGTATTTGTGATTTTGTACTTCGTGTTAAAGACTCTATTTGTTTCGTTAAAATGTATTTGTTTCTCCTCTGACCTTTACATATGTTTTTTATTCTTTAATTTCTCTGGAATTAATTGAATGGTTTACTAAAGTATACTTTGATATTTTTCGTTATGTAAATGCAACCTGCTCTTTCTTGCAATAATAAACATACTTTAAAAAAAAAAAAAAGATACACTCCTCAAGGGGGCATATTCAAAGATCTCCTTCCCCCTCAATCCCTCAGACTGCCGCGCATGACGGAGTTGTGCGTACTTTAAGAACTGAGCCGAGCGTATGTGCATTCCCTTTGGGCCGAGAAGAGTATAATTTCCTTTACTTTCATCCCTTACTTTAGAAATACCTATTGTGTCCCATGCCCCAAATCCCCACAGTTTGGCCACCTGCCTCAACCCTGTTCATTTTTAGAGGACCGTTTCTTAAGTAATCTTTGCGCCCACCCCAGGGTTCTCGTCGACTTCCCCATGCTGCCAGGGCCACCTGGGTCCCCGGAGCCAGTCCCTGGGCACCCTACACTCCACAGAGGTAGTGTAAGTATGTACAATTTTCTAATCCTGTGCGTTCAAGTCTAAATGTAGGGTGGTCCTGAAGGGCATAGATCCATGAAGGTGGGCCACCCAATAGTATACTTTAATATCTGAGAGTGCCAGACCCCCATTATATTGGGAGCACTGTAGGGTTTCGGAGTGATATTTTTGGATGCCCGCCATCCCACAGCAGGGTCCTCAATCCATCATTGATTTGGTAAACACCACCTGGGCTCAATGGAATAGTATGTGTTCTAGAGTGTGTATAAAAACTTAGGGAGTGTAATCTTTTTTATTTTTTATTTATTTATTATTTCGTCCAGTTGACATGTTAGTTTACAGTGGCATTTCAAAAGGTTACATCGTATGGTACATAAATAGATACTTGATCTGTACATTTTACATCAGGCATTTCCCCGTGGACTCACAGGATCCTACAGTGGTGGAATGATTACCGATAACGTACATTAGGGTTCTCTATGATATATACATCCCAACGTACCTATTTACACTTAACCTGCATACATAGACATAGACCAGTGCAGCATACACATTGTACATTTTGTTCCCCCTCTCGGAGGCACAACTCCCAGCCAGCCCTCTCTAACCAACACCATTTGCTATTTCTTTGCGTTAGTCCCCAGTTACAATGCTTAAAAGATATTGCTTTAGCGGTTCCCAGAAATCTTTGGGTCTCGACCCTTGCTGCAACTCCACAGCATAGACCTCCATAGTTTCTCTACAATAGGACATGTCCACCAGCCAGTCCTTGAATCTTGGGGGACGCTTGCTACCCCACCTGATAGCTACTCTCCTTTTTGCTAGCAACAGGGACACCGCAAGAAATTTCCTTCTCTTTGCTGGTTTTGATTTATGCATCCCTAACAGGCATACCCTAGGAGCATTCGGCACTTGTTCGGCTAGCATCTGTGAAAGCGCAGTCATTATCTCTTGCCAGTACTTGTTTACCTGCGGTCATGCCCATCCTATATGTAAAAAGTCAGCGTGGTCAGCGTCGCATCTATAACATTTGTCGTGTGGTCTGAACCCATATCTGTGTAGTTGGATCGGAGAGTAGTTAAATTGGTGCAGAAATTTGAAATGAATAATTTGCAAATTGCAGTTCGATGTTAAGATTTGCAATTGCGTGCAACTGTAGTCCCAATCCTGTACCTCAATAGTTTCACCCAGCAATGCCTCCCATCTAACTAATGCTGTGTCTCTATTTGTTCTGATTGCGAGGCCGTGTATAGATGTGTGATTAACTTCCGTCTGGTCGGTGCTTGTAATAATGATTGTAATGCCAGTAGTGTCGGTGGCTCCTGCGGGTTAGGAGGTGTACATGTCCTTTATCGCCATTTGTAAGCGCATATGAGCAAATATTTTCATTGGGGTATTGTGTACGCTCAGCGATGGATCAGTTTGTTGTATAAACCTGCCATGGGGGAAAATATCTTTCATTGTGTGCAACTGCATGTCCCCCAATAGCGATGACATTCGTTTCTCTTGCGTCACTGATAGTTTCGGGTGATTTACTATAGGGAGTGCCTGGGCATGAATAGGTAGTTTGTCTGCTCTGTTCGGTAGTGTGTGCCATGTTTGGAAGTACAGTGCACTGGTTGGATCGTGTCTGTGTGTATATGAGATGTAGGGTTGGATATGAAAGCCATCAATGGAGTAGGGTGAACTCTATCCGTTTCCACCGCTACGTGTGGGATGTATGCATGATGTGTCTTCCAGTAATGTGCATGCTGCGCCTGTGCGCAATAAAAATACAATTGCATGTCAGGTGCACCAAAACCACCCTGATGATACGGTTTCGTCAACACTTTCCAGCTTACTCTAGCTTGTTTTCTCGCCCACGTGAGTTGTTGTAACATAGTTAGTAGTGTAGAAGAAAATGCCTGTGTTAGCCAGATTGGGATGTTAATAAATATATATAGTACTATCAAGTTTTCAAGTTCAAGTTTCAAAGCTTTTTTCGACAGCATTGTCATAAAAGCATTTTCACCCTACTCTATACATAATAAATACTATTCTAATTTACAACAATTAAAATACACATGAAACATAAAGTGCTGTCGGAAACATATTTAAAATGTACAACCGCTTAAAAATAGAAACCTGATGCAAAAAATGAGTAAAAAATCATCTAAAAATGTTCTGCTAATTTTGAACACAATTCATTGAGATAAAGTGCGGGTGCGTATAATCCATGCCCAGCCCAAGTATTTGGCTAGTGCAATGGCGAGACAAGGGGAGCAATTTATTCTTAGGATTCTAAGCGCTTCTTGATGTATTCTAGTCCCTAAATTTCTACATGCAGGTTTTAACCATCTTTGCCTTGGAGCCGCATAAAGGGGGCAGGCGAACAGAAAATGTGGAATGTCCTCAACAAGATCCTTACAGTGAGCACAGGTGTTAACGTTACCAGGGGACCATTTTAATGTAAATGCATTAAGCGGTAGACAGCCCACCCTGAACTGAAAATCCAACTTTCTGTCCAATGGTTTTGTGATCAAGTCCCAATAATGTTCACAGGTTGGGACTAATTTATGTTCCAGATACTGGGATGTTAACACCGAAGGCTGGTTAGATGACAGAACCGAGCTGAGTATCATGTCCCAGTACATTTTCTTTAACAAATCCTTGGAGGGAAAAGCTGCAGGATCAGTAATAGTCCATAAGTGGTCAAGATGCAGCTTGTTTAGTAGATTCCTGATTTCTTTTAACCACGTGATTTTATGGAACCGATCAGAGTTGACAATGTCCATGAGTGCAGCAGCGTAGTGGCCCAGTTCGGGCGTAGTCTTTATGCGCCTCCAAAATAATAGTGGGCGCAGCCGAGCCTGATCCTCGATTTTTTTCCTCCCTAAATCATAGAGGAGAGGAATAGATGGGGTACTCTGCGGGACGCCAATCAGCCTCTGTAAAAATGTATTCTCTGCAACTGTCAACCCATTGATGTTGGCGTACCCCCATAGTTCTGCTCCATAAAGACATGCACCAAGAACTTTCATGCTATAAATCTCCATAACAGGTTGGATAGGTTTTGTCAATGAAGATTTATGCTTCAGAGCTATGGCCCCCGACAGCTGATGGAACTTTAAAACCGCGGAAACAATATGCGATTTCCACTGCATATTACCCTGCAGATTAATACCCAAGTATGTGAAGGCATCCACCTCTTCTAGAACGGCCCCATTAAAATACATTGCCCCCTTAAACGACTTAGCAGGGTTCATGTTCATGAACTTGGTTTTTGCAGTATTTAATTCCAAGCCCCAAGTCCTACAAAAGTCCCCAAAGGCGTTAATTGTCTTTTGTAGCCCACTAGGCGTTCGCGATATCAGCAGGGTATCATCCGCGAACATGAGTACCGGGACCCGCACCCCCATCTAGGATAGGGGCATCGGTTGGTGATTTCCTAAGATGGTCCACTACTCCATTGATATAAAGAGAGAATAAGGTGGGGGCCAGGACACATCCCTGTCTCACCCCACGCTCTACGGGGAAGGAATCAGTGACTTTGCCCTGTGTCCCCCATCTAATCTTGGCGTAGTTGCCCTCATGCATACGCACTAGTAATGACAATAGTTCAGGGCTAATTCCAAGTTCACCTAGCACATTCCATAGTTTTTGCCGCGGAACTAAGTCAAATGCCTGTTTTAAGTCTACAAAGACAGCAAACAATGGGCCATCTGCTAGGGTGACATTTTTCCAATACAGGGTTAGAAAGTGGAAAACCTGGTCAATGGAGCTGGTTAGGGGGCGAAAACCAGCTTGGTATGGCGAGAGGACTCCATTTTCATCTATCCAGTCTTGTATTTTATTTTGAATCAATCTACCCATCAATTTTTGCGCTGAATCGATAAGGCTGATGGGTCTGTAATTAGATGGTAAGGCCTTATCTCCTTTTTTAAAGACTGGAATTATCTCTGCGCCTTTCCACGAGGCAGGTATTGCTTCTCCTTTTGCTATAGAGTTTGCGAGCCAGGCAAAGTACAGGCACCAATTATCCCGGTCCGATAAAAATACGTCGGCCGGTATGTCATCAATGCCCGGTGCCCTCCCTCTTGTCACCCCGTCCAGTGCTACAATTACATCATTTTTGTAAATACTTCCTCTTTGTAGAATACTATGGGCGGGGTAGGTTGACACTCAAGGGGCATTGTACAGGAATATTGCGGCTTAAAGAAGTCAACCCAACATTCTTTTGCCACATGGTTTTTTGGGCATTCAGCTATTCCACCCCTATCCCATTTTATAATTGCCCAAAATTCTTTTTGTTGTTTAGCTGCACAAGCATTCTTTAGTTCCTGCCACTGGCTTTCATCCCACGATCGTTTTGCCCTAATCTGGGCTTTTCTGTACTCGTCCCTAGCCTTCAGGACTTCTCCTCTATTTTTACTTCTTAATACCACGCTTAGATTCTGTCTCGCCCTTCTGCAGGCTTGATCATACCATCCTGCCATTTTCAAAGGATACACACCCTTTTTCTGCTTGACTTCCTTTAAAAAGAACCCCTGTATCTTTAAAAAGAATTTGGGATGTGCCTCTTCAATGAGTTTATAAAAATCAGTATCATTGCATCGGTCCTGCAAACCACTCACTTCGTTTGCCACCACCACTTTTAGATCTTGCAGTTTTTCAGGCCTATCTAACAGTGCAGCCCACTTTATATGGCGTAGATTGTTAGTGGAGATTAGATCTAGGGGCAGGAGACCCATACCCAAGCCTGGCACTGTTACCCCATGATTTAGTTAGAAGAGCAAGCACAACGGGTTATGGTCACTCTCCACTCTAGGGGTGACCCTCATGTCCCTAACCCTGTGCCAGACTCTGACATCTACAAGGATGTAATCAATCCTACTACTTGCCCTGAGGTTGTCAAAAGTAGGAGCACCATGTAGGTCTGAAAGAGTGCGTCCATTTGCAGCCCTCAACCCCCTGGCTAAGCACATGCTCTTCAATTGAACGGCTGCCTCAGACCACTTCTTTATCGGGGGTAAGTCTAGCTGCGGTATTCCCCATTTGGCATCCTCTTCTTGGGAAAGTTCACTATCTTCAGGACCCAAGGGTTCAAATGTGGTATTCACATCACCCCCCACCATGATTGTAATGTGCTGTGGCAGGACTTCCATGTTGTTGTCTAGTGCTGTTACCACATCTGAACCTTTACCCCCAGGAACTCCCCTGGCATAAATGTTAAAAAGGGCCATCTCAGAACCATACCCCCAAGTAATCACAACTGATAGTATGTCGCAATTATTCACGGGCCGTACTCTTGTGGTGCATTGTAGAGATTGCCGTACCCATATAATTAGCCCCCCTGATGGACGCCCCTTGGGGTTCTTTTTTGCAAGAATAAAAAAGTTTAGAAACCCTTGCCGATGGACAGGGAGCACTGCCCAGGTTTCCTGTAACATGATTATATCATGGAGCTGAATGAACTCCCCCCATTCTGGGGACTCTAGTTTGCTCGAAATTCCCGCCAGGTTCCATGATAGGAGTTGGAGGCCCTCTTTAGCTAAGCCAACCCTCTCTTCTGGTGACAACAAATTTTGACTACAAAGAGGATATTGTAAATTAAGTGGAGGGCTACACGCCCTACGGTCATTGGGACCGCTGGCAGCAGAGGCTAAGTGCCTAGCTGGGCCATGCACCACCTTACCCCGAGAGTGTTTACTCCCTTCTACTGATTTGATGGCAGGTAGAGGGATGAATTTAGGTACTCTCCTCTCTACAATGACAGTCTCTCCAGATGGAATGTAGGTTGTGCGATCCATCAAGTCACTCTCCCTCTCATGCAGTCAATCACACTCGTTTAGGCCTGATAGGGCTGAGAATCTGTTCTCCAAGGGCATACCCCAGCTACTTTTGGCGTCAGAAGGCTTTCCTCTCCGTACCACCGTGTTCCATTTCGTTCTCAGCACAGAGGGATTAAGCTTATTACCTCTCCTTACATAAAAGAAGTCCAAAGTTAGAGGGACTATCTCTGTGGATCTACGCTGTGGGGGATATATATTAGCCAGGACATTTGGCAACACCTCTGGATCGGAGAAGTGTAATACCACACAGTCCCCTCTGAATTTTTTGTTACTTCCCCCGATCCACTCTACTCTTCTAGCCTTTACCACCTCTTGGGCCAGTTGGTCCATACCCCCCGGGGAAAAGGCCATATTTCGCGAAAGCCAGTGCAGTGATTTATTTATCAGAGAAGATGAATTCTCTATGTGCCCAGGTTCCAGATGAGGGACATTGGCAAGGACCAATACTAGTGGCGAGGCCTCGACAATCAATTCTAGTGGGCCCTTTTCTATATTACACTCTTCGGATCTATCCCTTCTCCCCAACCCTTCAGAAGCCCCGTTTTTACCCAGTCCTACCGGATCCCCCCCTCCAAGAGCATTACCCAGCGTGGAAATAAGGGGGATGTTAACCAAGGGTTCTAGCCTGTGGGGTGTCTGGGTTTCTTTCGTCTCGACTCTCAGGATCTCCTGTCTAGGGGGATTTTCCTTTTCCTGAGCTGCTTTATCCAGGAGCCCCCCTAGTCTAATTACCTCTTCGGTTAGGTAGTCAATTTTGGTCAGGAGGGGTTTAGTTACGTTCTTAATTTTAATTTCTAGGGCGCTTACCAGCCTCTTGAATTGATCATCGTCCAGCGTTACCTTCCCTTCAGTAATATCCCTTTCATCTTCTCTACTCTTTTTACCTGGGGAGATGTCAAGACGTTTTTTGCCTGAGCGGAGCCCGCCCCTCTTTGGCAGATTTTTGTCCCCCCCCTTAGTACCTCTAGGGGCTGGAACCGGTACTGGGGGCTCATCTTCTAGTAGTATGATTTCTTCATCTGGTATAGCATCAGCATCTACCTCAGCTAGGACCGCTACTAGCTGTGTTAGAGAGTTATTCTCCTGGGATGGCTGATGGAGTACCTCGCTACTAGTGTTAAGATCAGATGTGACAAGGGGCAAAGTTTCTAATGATGGTGTTTGGGGGGTTAAACTCAGGCCCATGGAAGATCTCCTATCGTTATTTATCTTGGCGACAACTTGGACGAGATAATTGTCAATTGTATTAACTGTTTGGGGTGTTTTAGGTTTTGACATTTTCAATAGATATTTCACTATGTTACCACAGTTATAACCCTTAAATGTAGCAGTAGGGATAACTATTTGTCCAAAGTCGAACAGATATTACGAAATATGTGTAATAGAGGTGGAGACTCACAGATGAAGAGTTGGGCAGAGTCCCTGGCCCAGGCCAGTACTGGCCGGTCCCGGACTGTCACAGACTGTCCCGCCCTTGTCCCGGGCTTAGCCCGGGCGCTCCCGCGCGCGACTCGTGGGGCGAGAGGGCGGTCTGTCCTTAAATGGCGCCTCCGGGCGCTCTCTGCGCGTCACGAGCGCGCCGCCCCAGAGGCTGCTGGGGGATGTGGTCCTGCGGGGCTGGGAGTCTCCCGGCGCTCCCGCTCTGCCAAGGGTAGATGCAACCTGGTGCAGCCGCCGCCGTTTACCTCACGGCTCCGCCGACCCCAGAAGTCAGGTCAATCAGGGATGGGACCTCCGAGCTGATTGCAGGCAAAAACAAGTAAGTGGTTCGCACCCAGGGCCTCCTGGGCGGACTGTCCTTAAATGGCGCCTCCGGGCGCTCTCTGCGCGTCACGAGCGCGCCGCCCCAGAGGCTGCTGGGGAATGTGGTCCAGCGGGGCTGGGAGTCTCCCGGCGCTCCCGCTCTGCCAAGGGTAGATGCAACCTGGTGCAGCCGCCGCCGTTTACCTCACGGCTCCGCCGACCCCAGAAGTCAGGTCAATCAGGGCTGGGACCTCCGAGCTGATTGCAGGCAAAAACAAGTAAGTGGTTCGCACCCCATAGTACTATCATCTTTTGCAGCGCAATCCTATCTGCCAGCAACAAGGGTAGCTTAGTCCATCGTGTAATCTGTCCATCCAGTTTAGTTAGCGCCTTGCCATAATTTTATTTCAATACTTGGTCTGGGTCCCTATGTACCCAGATACCCAGGTACTTGACCGGGTTGGTGTGCCATTCCAGAGGGTAGTTCAACGTTGGTTGTGTGGTGCACGGCGTTAGAGGAATTAACACCAATTTATCCCAATTTATACGCAGACCTGCGTAGCTTTCAAAGCAAATATATTCCCTGTTCATGCCGTCCAGGTATTTATTGGGGTCGCGCATGAACAGTACAATGTTGTCTGCGTACAGAGATATATTAAGGGGACGCAGTTCCAGCTGTAGGGCAGCTACGGAGTGGTGTTGGTGAATCTTGCAGGCGAGGGACTCTAGTATCAGTGTGAATAGTATGGGGGATAACGGGCATCCTTGTCTTGTTACTCTACCTATGCTTATAGGGTTGGACGTCTGTCCATTAATTCTAATCCTAGCAGTCGGGTTTGTGTACAGGATGGCTATCCATCTTATGAAGCTCTCCGGGAAGCCCATCCTACGCAGCACCACAAACATGTATTCCCACTCTACCAAATCAAAGGCTTTTGCGGCATCTAGCAGGGCTGCCGCCGCCGGCATCTCCGGATCCAAGTGGTGGTACAGGGCAAAGATGGTTCTTAAGTTTTGGGTAGTGGATCTGTTTGGTACAAATCCTGCCTGGTCAGGCAGAATCAGTTTTTCTTGAAGTAGCTGTATTCTAGTGGCTATCACCTTTGCCAAGATTTTCACATCTATATTTATGAGGGATAGGGGCCGATAAGAGTCGCAGTTCGTCGGGTCCTTGTCAGGTTTAGGGAGCGCGATTAACAGTGCATCTCTAAGTGAAGCAGGGAGTTTGCCCGTCTCATAGGCCTCTTCGTATATATTGCAGCTAGGTGTGTCTGTAAGAGGTCTTGGTATGTTTTATAGAACTCGCCTGGGAGTCTGTCCACCACGGGGGCCTTGTTGTTTGGTAATGACTTAATTGCGTCACTAATTTCTTCTTTAGTAATGTGGTGGCTTAAGAATTTCCTATGAGTTTCAGATAGCCAGGCCTGTAAGTATTAGAAAACAATATGAGAAAGAGGGCTAGAGACACTCTCGATCCCCCTGGGTTAAATGTATCAAACAAAAAGAGAGTGTCATGCACAAAAAGATCTGTGTATGAACACTGAGGCAAAGACTGTAAAGAAGAATCCCTTCAAAGAACACACTGGAAATCTCCTAGGGATTATTTTGAAGCCCTCACTCACCAACCTGGTTGGTGACATGCTTCATCATCGGACCCACCAGGAGAAGCCGAATGCCTCCCTGGTGTGCTACAACGCCAGATGACAGCGGAGCTGGTTGTTGTGACAGTGATGTGAAAAAGTGATTTAAAAATGTCTAAACTGTACCAAACAAAAAAAAATGTATTCACTGGTCAGTTCCACATGGTTAAAAGATATGTGTGGGAGAAGTACCATAGATTATGATGGAAGTTTCCACTTTATAGTGGGGACGACATGTTTCTGCCCTTCTAAGTGTATGATTTACTGGGCATTCTTCAGGACCGTGTTGTGTGTACCTCGGCGGTATGGGCGCGCTAAGGCCCACCCTGACCTGAGGACGTGAAAGTTAAAATAGAGATAGTGGTGTAAAAATAAGTGCAAGAAAAACAAACCACAAGTTGTGGGAATTACCTCAGTTACGAGGAACCTGTGTAGTCTGTAAAGATAAAAAGACATACAAACATGTAAGACACAACATATACAATATGCTTTCAGAATAAGAATGTTTCTTGTAAGGTCAGTCTCTGCAACATGGTGCTGTATATTGTTCTGGAGGTGGTCCAGGTGCCATAGGTTATAAATTAGTGCAAGAAACACTGTATAGTTGCCCAGGGGGGCATTACAGACGTGTGGGCATGCACTATGGCAAAAGGTAATAGGGCCACATGACAGAGTGGCTAGTTATACAACACATGTGAATAGCGATCAATGGGCCATGAATGTTATATGAAATACAACAAACGGAGTCACATTTCAAAGCCACCATAACTGGCTACAAAAAAAAGCTGGACGAGATCAATAAAGAGTTAGCGGAATACAAAGAATCCTTAATGCAGTCCAAAGTCACCAAATTTCAGAAAGATCTGAAGAAATTTGAGTATAGTAAGGTGTGCCCTTACTCCGATCCTGACTATACACCACCACGCAGAGATCTTAACAAATCTGTAGACTCAGACAGCAATTCCTCTAACAGCAGCACATCCAGTAATCAAAGCCAGAAACCCAAAGGACGACGAGGAGGGAGAGGTAGATCAAATTACTACAACCAACCACCAAGGTGGCCAACATATGGCACACCAGGTAATGGCCAACCCCCAACCCTTTCAACAACCACCACCATTTCACATGATGGGCTGGAACCCATACATGCAACCCCAATTCCCCCAAAACCAACACCAGATGCCTTTTTTAGGGAGAGGCGGGAGGGGAAGGGGCAGGAGACAAGGCAACCACCAAGTCACATGGGAAACAGAAGACCCAGTAGGGAATCACACCCGAAGCAAAACACCAATACCGGGGACAAGTACCCAGGGAGTGTAATAACCAATCTCTCTAATAAAACACTTAACCCAATTGAAGTCAAGGTTCTGGAAAAAGGCCTTGGTTTTGTTCCCACTGCCAGACCGGACAAGTTCATACTCCACTGTGAGTTTGCAGAATTCTTCAGGAAACTGAAATTAAAGGCATTCTTTGAGTCTAAAGTCTAAAGTGGACACGACCATTGATGTCCCCACTTCTGATACCAACTTGAGGTTAAAATCAACCTTTATGCCACCACCACATACCATCCCGGTGGAGATCACGGCATTTGAACAGGCCGTGTTCAATGATATGGAATCATTATCCTCACCGACACCTTTTAAGAACTTTTCGGTCTCTGAATACCAAGCCCTTACATCTCTAAAAAATGACAAAGAAATCACCATCAAACCTGCAGATAAGGGGGATGGCATAGAGATCCAGAACACCTCAGACTACGACAAAGTATGTATGGACCTCCTCAATAATAGAACCAACTACACTCCGCTGACAGTAGATCCGACACCTGAATTAAGGACACGGATCCACAACCTAGTGAAAGAAGCAGAAGAGAATGACTTTATCTCTAAGAATGAAGCGGCCTTTTTAACAGCTGGTAACACGACCATCCCATACTTTTATACCTTGCCGTAGACTCACAAAAAACAAACTCCCACCACCAGGAAGACCAATAGTGTCAGGGATTGGTTCCCTCCTTGAACCTTTGTCCACGTTCTGTGACAACTACCTCAAACCTCTGATACAGAAAACCACAACGTATCTTAAAGATACAAAGAACTTATTACAATTAATTGAACAAATCACTTTCGAGGCTGACTCAATTATCCTAGTAACGCTTGATATTGAGAGCCTTTACACGAGTATTCCCCAAAATGACACCCTGAGAGTTCTAGCGACAGCTTTAGACTCAACAGAGTGGGAATCCAAACTCCGAAGGCCTTCATACTACAATGTGCTACAATAGCCCTAAAAGAAAATTACTTTGAACATAAAGGCAAATTATACCTTCAGAGCACTGGAACTTCGATGGGCAGCACATTCGCTCCCAGGATAGCGGGTCTTATGTCCATGATTTTGAGTCCAGGCATATTATTCCTCCCAGCAACCCTTTTGCCTCCTCCATAGGATTATGGAGGAGGTATATTGATGATATCTTCCTAATTTGGAAAGGCGATCAAACATCTCTGGAGCTATTTCTGGACTGGGTCAACACCTTGGATTCATTTCTAAAATTTACTCATACTTTCAGTAAGAAAGAAGTGATATTTCTGGATGTGGTTATCACAGTGAGTGGCACATCTTTGACCACCAAAACCCATTACAAGCCAACAGCTAAGAACAACCTATTGGAGTTTTCGAGCTTCCATCTAAGACCACTCAGGGAAAACCTACCCTACGGCCAGTACCTCAGGATACGAAGAAACTGCAGCAGCATCAATGACTACAAGACTCAGGCAGAAGCCCTCACACAGAGACTCAAATCAAGGGGATATCCTGCCAAAATCCTTGAAAAGGGTAACAAACGAGCCAGAAACCAACCACGTGAGGCACTTCTAGAGGATACCATTAAGGAACCTACAGAGATACCACTAACATGCGTTACGACTTACAGCAGTCTTTCTAATGATATGAAAAAATCAATAAACAGACATTGGAGAATCATTACGAGTAACAAAAGAGACTGGGAGAAACCCCTCTTCTCCTTCAAAAAGGCTACCAGCCACAAGGATTCTCTGGTCCACACACGTCCAAAAACTGGCCAAACTACTCCCCACACTGACAGATCCATCACCAGTGTATGGGGTCTGCCACCAGTAGTTGGACACTATCCTTGTTCCAATTGCAGTGTATGCCACCTGATGACACACACAAAACAACTCTCCCTTGAACCAGGAAAAACATGGATACAAACCAAACATACAAATTGCAACTCCATGAATGTTGTTTATCTTATCACATGCACCTGCGAGAAAAGATACGTTGGAATGACCACCCGAAAAATAAAACAACGTATCAGTGAACATAGGAGCAATATTAGATGCCGCAAAGTAACAACCAAGCTGAGTGAGCATTTCCTGCAACAGAATCATACACCCAACGATCTCCAATGGACCATCATTGAGCAAATTGACTCAGAGAGAAACATCGCAAGTGTACTGTATGAAAAAGAGCAACGTTGGGTGTACAGACTCGGCACACATCCACAAGGGCTGAATGACCATATTCCCTGGTCTACCATATTAAAACGCTGATCACTCAGTCTCTCAGATCATTCCATGAATGTCTGATATATGCTCCCTGAAAATACCATCTTCCCCCTAGTATGGGATCTACTTCCTTTAGTCTGGGTTGTACACAAACCTAACCAGGCCCCCATTCCATTTGGGTCGTACTGCCAAGAGACCTACTAATTCTGCATTTGTGTTTTGCACACTCCAGTGCAAACATGTATATTGACCCATGCTTCTGGGACCTAAACTACTCTAGAGTCCCCTTAATCCTAGTCCCCGTTCCGTCCTGATACCTGCTCCTTTTTATTCTCCACAATAATTAATATATGATTGATATCCAATAATTATGGTAATTAAAACAAAATACCCTTTGATATTAATGTAACTTCAAGGCGCGGCAAAATCAAACACTTTTGGATTTGCTCTTACGAATTACTCGTATTCACGAGGGCCCGCTCATGATTACCCCTATAGCTGCCAGCGGAGCTTGAGTCTCAAGCCTCCTTCTGAACCTGCTATAATGTTTGGCCGGTGCATAGGCTTGCTTTCCAAGCCTCGTTTCCAATGCAGCCTCCCGATTGGCCGACAAACGGGCTTGCCTTTCAAGCCTCGTTTCCAATACAGCCCTCCGATTGGCTGCCGTGTGCCACGCGTCACCCGGCCCCTACCGGCACTCCTCATTAGCTTTCCCCATGCCCCGGCTCGTATCCACGAGGTCCGGTTGTAGGAGAAGCTAGGTGCCGAGCGGGTGCCAGGCGTTGCGGGCGTAAGACGTCTTCACAGCATTTACGAAGAGCTAAGTAACTAATGCTTTTGCTACCTCCTGGCGCGTAATTTTTACCAGGCTTTCCTTTATCTAATGTCCCCCTACAGGGTGTGCCATTGTCGCCTCCATCCCCTCCCGAGACCTATGGGGCGTGGATCTTTTAAAATACAAGTGAGATCATCATGTCTTGTACATATGTTTAGCGTGTGATTTACAGGCTAGCACTTTTGGCCGTACATTCATGGCCCATTGATCGCTATTCACATGTGTTGTATAACTAGCCACTCTGTCATGTGGCCCTATTACCTTTTGCCATAGTGCATGCCCACATGTCTGTAATGCCCCCCTGGGCAACTATACAGTGTTTCTTGCACTAATTTATAACCTATGGCACCTGGACCACCTCCAGAACAATATACAGCACCATGTTGCAGAGACTGACCTTGCAAGAAACATTCCTATTCTGAAAGCATAATGTATATGTTGTGTCTTACATGTTTGTATGTCTTTTTATCTTTACAGACTACACAGGTTCCTCGTAACTGAGGTAATTCCCACAACTTGTGGTTTGTTTTTCTTGCACTTATTTTTACACCACTATCTCTATTTTAACTTTCACGTCCTCAGGTCAGGGTGGGCCTTAGCGCGCCCATACCGCCGAGGTACACATAACACGGTCCTGAAGAATGCCCAGTAAATCATACACTTAGAAGGGCAGAAACATGTCGACTCCACTATAAAGTGGAAACTTCCATCATAATCTATGGTAGTTCTCCCACACATATCTTTTAACCATGTCGAACTGACCAGTGAATAACATTAAAAAAAAAAATGTTTTTGTTTGGTACAGTTTAGACATTTTTAAATCACTTTTCCACATCACTGTCACAACAACCAGCTCCGCAGTAATCTGGCATTGTAGCACACCAGGGAGGCATTCGGCTTCTCCTGGTGGGCCCGAAGATGAAGCATGTCACCAACCAGGTTGGTGAGTGAGGGCTTCAAAATAATCCCTAGGAGATTTCCAGTGTGTTCTTTGAAGGGATTCTTCTTTACAGTCTTTGCCTCAGTGTTCATACACAGATCTTTTTGCGCATGACACTCTCTTTTTGTTTGATACATCCTGTAAGTAGGCATCAATCTCTGCCACAGGAGTGCATGTCTGTGTGTCATATAGTCGTGAGTAATATTGCACAAAGCAGGCCAGAATGGCAGGTGTGTCATACTGCGTGTTACCTAGATCGTCTCTAATTTGTGTTATGTATGAAGTCGTGTATGATGGTCTGATCTTACTGGACAAAGCCCGCCCTGGTCATCCTTCCTCGCCATAGTTTCGGGCTGTGTACCTCTTCGATTTGTATTTTATCTCATCCTTTGCATATGTAGAATAGTCATCCATCTTTCCCCTAATTCTGCCTAATAGAGTAGGATCACCAGTCTGTGTATGTTCCGCCTCTAGCATTCCAATGTCTTTTTCAATAATAGTCAATTGTTGTTGTATGTCTTTTAGAATCCCAGCGTGCTTACTAATGCAGTGACCTCTGATAGTGACCTTGAATGCTTCCCATAAAGTACCAGCACTTGACACTGATCCTGCATTCAAATCAAAATAGTCTGTTATTGCCTGACGGAGCTCTGTGTGAAATACCTGCTCCAGCAGGGTACTCCCCTGTAACCTCCATGTTAATTGTTTAGGGATGTGGGTGGGGATCTCTAAAGTAATACATACTGGAGATGGATCAGATAATGTTTTGGGTAAATGGCTGACCGATGTCGTCCAAGTACAGGCCTCCGCCGTGAGTAGCCAATAGTCTATTCTTGACCACGTGTTGTGCGTGGTTGACGTACATGTGCCCTCTCTTCTACCACTGTGTCTCAATCTCCATACATCTGTCATGCCCCACAATTCCATACCTTCTTTTAGAACTTTAGCTGCTCGTTTTCCATACTGCTCATTACCCGTGGATCTATCAAGGGCTGGGTCCAAGCAGGTGTTAAAATCCCCTCCCCATAATATAGGCGCACTAGGAAAATCTCTGAGTTTTGTCCATATGTCTGTGTAGAAGTCAGGGTCGTCCACATTAGGTCCATACGAGGTCACTACCATCAATATTGTGCCCCCAAAGTTCGCCTGTAAAATAACGTATCTTTCCTGGTCATCGCGTAGTTCACATATGAGGTGAAAAGGGACATTGTGTCTAACCAGCAGCATCACCCCTCTGGCGTAAGTGGAGTAAGAGGATGCCATTCGGTATGCCGCCCATCGTGCGCCTATACGCATGTCTGTGTTGGGGGTAAGGTGGGTTTCTTATATACACGCTACATCTATCCCATGCCTATCCAAGTATGCAAATACCTTACGTGCTTTCTGTGGGTTATGAAGCCCCCCGTACATTCCATGTCAGAAATGTTAGTTTCCTAGTCGAACAATCAGCCATACTTGTTTGTTTCTGTGTCCACCGAGAACCCTCCTGGTTTACAGTACTTCCAGTTCAATGTAAGCTATGTACCAATCATCACTGTTGTCAACCAGACATTTTCAGAATACCCCGAACTAAGTCCCCCCCTCCCACTCCGCTAAAGACGGAGACAGTCCCAAAAATAGCTTCCCCATTCCTCCTCCGCTCCCTTCCCTCCCCCCTGGCATAAGTATGCAAAACAGTCCCAACAAACATATAAAGAAAAAGCATACATGGTGCACACCAAGGGACAGGAGCTGCCAGTCCATTTCCTGTGGATCCCAACCACATAGGCTTATGCCCTACTAACCGCAACATATTTAGAAACTATAAACTCCTGGTGTTGTGTTTAGAATACTTGTGTCCACTACTGAACACCATACCTAATGTGCTTTCCAGTGTCCTTGCGATTACACCGTAGCAGCAGTGAGGTCACCAGCTGGTAACTGTCAGAAGTGACAGTTCCCAGCTGATCACCGAGCTGACTGCAGTTCGCTCCAACGTCTGTAGGAGCATGCGTGTTGGCTTGATAAAATAAAGGAATTATCTACTTCTACATGTGTAGTAATTCATAACAATACTGGCGACGACAAGCCAACACGGAACCCACGAGGAAAAAGTAAAAAGAAATTCAGCAGTCATTCAAAAAAATAACTCCATCAAAAAAGCAGTAAGAAGTATTTGTACAAGAAAAAAAATATATCAAGCACGAAGGAGGCAGAGCAAGAAGCTAAAATGAAAATCGGAAAGGAAAAATGATGGAAAAAAATGACAGCCACGAATACTATGTGAGTAATCTGTCGTATCAGCTGATGTGTGTGGAGACATTGGATAAATGACAGGATAAAACTGCGGGAACAAGCCATAAAACTTGATTAAGAGCGGAATGGTATGTACTGAACCGTGAGGCCAAGGACTGCATGCTAAGAGATTAGGCGCATGAGCAAAACCAGTCAACTGTCATACCAACGCCAAATAACAAACGGTCATTAATAACTGTCAGGCTACCGGAACCCGAGCAGCTGAGGAGAACGACAGCCGGCTACCACGTCATCGCGTCAATACGTAATTGACGTTGGCGGCCATTTCGGAGGAAATAAAATCCTAATTTGTTTACTGCGGGCAAGTCGACTGAACAAAAAACAGGAAGCGATCGCATTGTTGAATTACAACGCGCCCAGCGCGCACCTCATCAAAAACAGGTGGAGGACAAGCGCTTCAAGGAAAACGAAAAGAACCGAAGGAAAAGACGGTAAATAAACCCCTTAAGGGAAATAATATTAATTTATTTAAGCAGCATACAAGTGAATTATTAAAAGAAAAACATTACATTGACAGAAGTATAATCGAACTACTAACAAAATAGAAGGGTCAGACTAGCATAGTACAGTTCAATAAACATAACAGTTACTATCCCCACCTAACCTACTTACAACATAAACATTCAAAATGAGTGACTTGGCCACTGGTTGTATCTGGAATCTCTCACCCCCTGAGTCATTTCTGCGTGCAGGTAGTGTACCAGTGTTAAAGTGGGAAGAGTGGAGGGAATATTTCCTCAACTACATTTCCACTCTTGAAGAAGATGCAGAAATAAAACCTGAAAATTAGTATAAAATGCTAATGCACAACTTAGGGGCAGGAGGAATAAAAGTATATAATTCAATAAACAAGAAAATAAGAGGAGAAAACGATGGTGATGCATTCTCCAACGCTATTGATGATCTAAATGCATATTACAAACCGACAGTTTGTGTTGGGGTAGACAGATATACATTTTTCCATAGGAATCAAGGAAAGGAGGAGTCAATAGACGACTACGTATCTGCTCTTAAAGACCTAGCAATAAACTGTCGTTTTGGGGGCCTTCACGATGAATTTATAAGGGATCAAATTGTAATGCAAGGCTCAAACGAAAACATTCAAGATAATCTATGGGCAAAGGGTGAGTACCCTCTGCAGAACATAATAGATTTAGCTAGAAAGGTTGAACTCACGGGACGATGCGCAAAAGCTGTGTTAAAAGACGATAAAGTAAAGAAGGAAGGCGAGCTTGTCAACAAGGTGTCTGATCAAAAGAGTTGGAAAATTAGTAAGCAGAATGTGAAAAAGAAAGACACCACACAAACATACAGAAGAAATGAGACACGGAGTAGGGGATATTGTTACCGATGCTTAAGCACAGCTCACATGGCATATGACTTTAAATGCCCAGCCCGAGAAGCAAAGTGCACGTTCTCTGGTCCAATTGGACATTTTAACAAGGCATGCAATAGGAAAAGACCACAACATGTAAAAGCAGTGGAAGACGAGCAAGAGGAGTTAAGTGATGAGGATGATGAAGACATCAACATGTACATTCTCAACATAGACGATGAACAAGAAAAAGACAATGAACCTAAATGCAAGGCTAAGACAAGAAAACCGGTATGTACAATGACAATTGGTGGAGTGGAAATAAACATAGTGGCAGATTCAGGCTCACCTTATACCATTGTGAACGAGAAAGTCTGGGAAGCCAAATTCAAGGGGAAAATTGGAGGAAGACTCAATAAACCAGACATTGCAATAAAATCATTCAATCGTGAACCCATAGAAGTATGCGGTTATAGAAGTCTTAAGTTCATATTCAAAGGTAGAGAAGCCGAATGTAGGCTTTTTGTTTCAAAAGTACGACCATCCGTACTCGGATGGATGGACCAAGGAAGTCTGGGAATCAAGCTTGATCCAAACAGCAGTGAACCTGTGCTGAGTCTGTCTGACACAGACAATTATGCTAGTCAAATACTAGAAAAATACCCTAAAGTGTTCAGTGGCAATGTGGGGGTACTTAAGGGATACCAGCACAAAATAAAATTAAAACCAATCTCCACACCTACAGTGCACAAAGCAAGAAACATAACATTTACCATAAGGGAAGAAGTCAGAAATCAACTTGACAAATTACTAATTGATGGAATAATAGATCGGGTAGAAGCATCAGAGTGGGTCGCACCTCTCGTCGTAGCTAAACGCCCCAACGGGAAGCTTAGACTCTGCATAGACCTTCGAGATCTAAACCAAAATATCGTTGTGGAACAGTACCCACTCCCCAAGATAAATGAGATGCTGTCCACCACCAAGGGCGTCAAGTGGTTTACCACCATCGACCTACAATCAGCATACCATCAAGTACAACTACACCGTGCGAGCAAGTCATTAACCACCTTCGTGACACCGTTTGGTTGTTTTAGATTCACCTGCGTTCCATTCGGTTTAGCCTCTGCGGCTACAATGTTCCAAAGACTAATAAATAAACGCTTACCTTTACAAGGATTTGATCCCAATCTCCAAAACTACGTGGCAACTGATGCTAGTAACAAAGGCATTGGAGCCGTGCTAACACAGAAAGATGCCAAAGGAGCGGAATACACAATTCCATTTGCATCAAGATCCCTAACATCAGCTGAGGAAAAATTTTCGGTAATTGAACGGGAGGCGTTAGCCTGTGTTTGGGCCCTCGAGCACTTCCGACAGTACATCTGGGGTAGGAAGGTAAACCTTTGTACGGATCACAAACCTTTAACAAAGGTGCTCACAACGAAAGGTCTACACACAGCTTCACCACGTCTAGCAAAAATTTCAATGCGCCTGTTCGATTACATGCATGACATACAATATGTGCCAGGCGTGAAGAACGTAGTAGCAGACTTTTTAAGCAGAATGCCACTTGAATCAAAAAGTAACACCGAAACCAATGAAGTGGATGATTCATGCATAGCGAATTTGTGGGAAAGTTCCAGTGGAATAACAAAGGATGAGTGGTTGGAAGAACAGGATAAGGACAAAGACATTGGAATGATCATACAAAGGATCAAAGAAGGTTGGACTAGCAAAAGCAAATTAAATGATCGAACAAAACCATTCTGGGAAGTGAAAAACAAATTATCAATGGAAGATGGACTACTTATGAGAAGCGGAAAATATGTACCGCCGACGAATATCAGGGAGAAAATATTGGAAATATGCCATGAAGGACACCTGGGCATCGTTAAAAGCAAAAGCAGAGTAAAAAACATGTATTGGTGGCCAGGTGTCAGCCTGGATGTAGAAAGACGAGTTAGAAACTGCAAGCTATGCATGGATTCTGACAAGACGCAAGTAACTTTCAAACCTCCTCTGCATCCAATACAATACCCATCCATGCCATGGGAAAGGATTGGCATTGACATAATGGGACCTGTACTCAATGACTATGAACAACAATACATAATATGGAGTGACTATTGATTACTTGTCAAACACGAGAGGACCAGTGTTTAAACCAAGAAAGTTTTTTTAAGAAAACCCTCATTCACCCACTAGGTGGGTGAGTGAGGGTTTTCTTAAAAAAACATTTAAGTTTTTTTACACTTTGGTACACAATCCACGATTTTTCTTCTTTTTTCTTGGTTTAAACACTGGTCCTCTCGTGTTTGACAAGTAATCAATAGTCACTCCTTTGTTGTTTTCCATATTCTGAATTGGGGTAGAGGAGTGCCCTTCAACCCTACCTCACTTGTTGTAAGCAACAATACGTAATTTGTCATAATTGACCACTATACCAAGTGGCCCGAAATAAGAATCATCAAGAAGGCTGACTCACAGCATGTAGTCCAATTCCTAGAGGACACATTCACACGCGAAGGACTACTAAAACGAGTAGTGAGTGACAACGGTGTCCAATTCACCTCTGAATTATTTAAAGAATACATGAGGAAGCACAACATCGAGTACAAAACAACTTCACTCTACCACCCGGCAGGCAATGGGGCCGTGGAGAGATCTAATAGGGTCCTCAAAGGAATCATTCAGATAACAAACTCCAACCCACTGGACTGGAAAAAATAAATAATGAAAACAGTGTAGGCTTACAGGATAACGCCATGTGAGACCACAGGTCACAGCCCATTTGAACTCATGCGCGGACGGACACCACTCACAAAGGACAATGTGGGTTGGGTTAAGGCTGCCCGCAGAGTACACTGGTCATCCAAGGTGGTGGAGGAGAGACAAACTCAAGCACAATCCAAGAGCAAGAATTTCTACGATAACAAACACAGATGTAGAGATGTGGTGATGAAGGCTGGAGATGCAGTAATGGTAAAGAAAAGCGGACACGTCGGGTCAAGGGAGATACACCAAACCCCTGGTCGTGCCAGAAGTGTATTGTAATTCTGCACGCCTGAGTAGCGGTGGCATTTCTTAGCACTGTCTACCCACAAACACCATGTAGACGAGATAGAGGATAACACACCTTTAGAATCTACTGAAGGGCAATCCAGAACACAGATTGGTAGTCCTGCAAAAAAATATTTTTCAGACACTGAATCTGACCTTGAATTCCCAACACCCCCAAGGGAGAGGAGTGGTAACGTTATGGACACAGAGGACCGTTCGACTGTTCCGACCAGACCAGCGGGCACAAGGCGCAGGATACCTACCATCCCGGGGTGTGAACGTGCACAACCTTTTGACAGAAGCAGAGCCGGTAGACTGGTTGGACCGCCTGCTAAACTTAAGGACTATATATGTGGATAGTGGAGCCTTATGCTCCTTCTTGTTCCTAGTTGGGTCCACTTTCCCTAGAGGAGGGGGGTGTGTTGTGTTTAGAATACTTGTGTCCACTACTGGACACCGTACCTAATGTGCTTTCCAGTGTCCCTGCAAGGACACTCTAGCAGCAGTGAGGTCACCAGCTGGTAACTGTCAGAAGTGACAGTTCCCAGCTGATCACGTCTGTAGGAGCATGCATGTTGGCTTGATAAAATAAAGGAATTATCTACTTCTACATACGTAGTAATTTTTTTTTTTCTTTAAAATAGTTTTTTATTGCAGACATAAAATAGAAAACATACAGCTGTACATACCGATGGGACTGCCCGTCCTCCCAGCCATATACTCCCCATCAGCAATCATTACACAGCCTTAGAGCCCACATCCCGGAGGCTGGGCGGCGCAGGAACCGGTAACACTCACCCCTGGCAATGGCACAGGGGATGTCAGGATCTTCAGTCGGTCAAGGATCTAATATCTGCTTTTTGAATATTATCTCCCCCCCCCCCCAACTCCCAAACTGTGGACGATCCTCGCTGTAGTTCACCTTGTAGGTCCTAACACACACCGACTCTATACCTCTCCCTCCGTCTTCAACTTCCCAACTATCTCACAGATGTATTGGGGTAACAAAACCCCCCAAGTGGGCCCAGTTAGGCATGTCGATACCTCCCTCCTGTGCCTGGTGACTGCTCACGCCGCCCCCCCATACCAGCATCTCTTACAGCCGCATTTCGTCCCTTCCCCCCCTATCCCACCCCCCCTTTTAACTGCAACTGGTGTGAGCCTCGCTAATCTAAATGTCTGAGCCAATGATGAGGTCATCTCGTCCTTATTCCATATACAGTGTATTTCCCGGAATTACCATTCAGAACCCTACAAACTCATTTGTCTTCAGTCTCTAAGCTGTTTTTAAATGTCTGTACCAAGTCTTCCCACGCTCTCGCCATTTCTAAGCACTTTTCATTAGCTGTACGGGCTGCCTGCCTACGTCTAAGCACTCCTTCACTACTGGCCCACTTGCACATCTCACTCACCCATCTCCTACTTGAGGGAACCTCCTTCGACTTCCAGTGCCAGGTTATCTCCCTTTGTGCTAACAGAAGTCTCAGGTCAATAAATTTACTGGATATCTTAGTCTTCTTCGTATGGGGGAACCAAAGCAGCAGACAAGTCGCCATGTCGAATTCCACCTGTCTGTCTGTAGCTTCATTCAGCAGTTCCCCTATCTCCGCCCAATAGCGTCCCAACTTGGGACAGTCCCATAACATGTGCTCCAACTCCACCTCAGGCATCAAACATCGGGGGCAAGCTGCATCTTGTGCTTGGAAATATTTCTTAATTTTCCCCTGAGTGAGGTATGCCCTGTGCAACACAAAAAAGTGCACCTGTTGGAAACGCACATTTCTGCTCCCTTTCCACGTCCTTTTCAGTATTTGGGCCCAAGTCACATCCGGTATGGGCTTCCCCACACTCTCTTCCCATTTCTGCTTAAGTGCCTCCAATGGTGTCAAACCCTCCTGCAGCAAGCAAGTCTGCAGACAAGTAACCGCCTTGAAGGTTCCCGCCGCCATCACCACATATTGACAGGCCAGCGTGGTCTTGGGTTCCAACTGCCCTGATTTCCAGTGTTTCTTCATGGCGGATACCACAGCCATGTGCAACAGGAAACTTCCATCCGGAAGTCCGAACTGGTCCTGTAGTGCCGGGAAGGACAACAACTCCCCTTCAGCATGTAGGTCTCCTACCACTTGAAGCCCCAACTCCTCCCATTCCACTAATCTTGACCAGTCCCCCCCATGTGGTAGCGCCGTCAGCATGCCCAAGGGAATTTCAGGCGCATACGGATGGAGTACACCTGCCCTACGCTGACTCCTGTTCCAACACAACCTCAGGGTTCTTTCTTCCGATGTAAACTCCGTTACCTCTAGCTTTTGTTGCATAACAATATAAGAAAGTACATGCCTCTGGGTTCCCATGCCGCGGACTTCCTCTGGACCCCTGAACTCCCTTGCAACGTTCTGCGTGAGGATCTGTAGCTGTGCTGCTAAATAGTCGAGTTCAAAATTGGGGACAGCCAGTCCTCCGTCCAACTTTGGTCTCAATAGTGTATCAAGCGCTACCCGTCTCCTCCCATGCCCCCATACAAAATCTATCGTGAGCGTCCTCAGGTCACGGAAGAACCTTGGGGTATCCAGAGTGGGAGGGTACGGAAATAATATAGGAGGCGAGGCAGAGACACCATCTTCAGCAGTGCTACTCCCCCCTTCACCGAAAGAGGTAGCGTAGCCCAGAACGCCATACAGCCCCTCAAAGCCCTGATACAGCGGCCTACATTCCCTTCCAACATGGCTTCCGTGCCATGATAGATCCGGACCCCCAGGTAGGTGAAACATGATCTCTCCCATACCAGTCCAGTGGGCAGCAGTGGTTGCTGCACGTCGGCCCTCAGAGGGAATACACATATCTTACTCCAGTTAACCCTGAGGCCAGAAAGTGCCCCAAAGTCTGTCAGCAGAGTCACCGCTCCTTGTAGTGCCACAGTCGTGTCCTCTAGGAACAGGAGCAGATCATCCGCATACAGCGAGATATAATGTGGTCCCCCACTACATAGTATGCCACCATAGGGCCCCCTCGTTCTGGTACGGGCCGCCAGAGGTTCAATGGCCAGTGCGAACAGCAGAGGCGAGAGCGAACAGCCCTGTCTTGTGCCCCTTTGCACCGGATATTGCGCTGAGATAACAGGCCCCAATCGCACCCTAGCCGTCGCTAATGAATATAAAATGGCCGTCCATCTCCTGAATCGCTCCCCAAGTCCAAACTTCTCTAACACTTTATCTAAGTAGCTCCACTCCAGGCTGTCAAATGCCTTCTCTATGTCCACCGACAATACAGCCGGGAACATGTCATCCTCTAGTCCACACTCCAGCACTCGTACCAGTCGGCGTACATTAATCGAGGTATTCCGTGTCGGAATAAACCCTGCCTGATCAACATGTGCCAAGGTAGTCATATGGGGTAACAGTCTCGTAGCCAATATTTTGCTCAAGATTTTATAGTCGACTGTCAGCATTGATAATGGCCTATATGAAGTTACGTCGCTTCCTTCCCTCCCAGTTTTCAATAGGGGGATCACTAGTGCTTCTCTCATAGATTGGGGTAAGTGGCCCCTCTCTGCAGCTTCATTATAGACCTCCACTAATCGCGGAGCTAGGACGTCCACATATTTTGCATAAAATTCTATCTGAAGCCCATCCACCCCTGGCGTCTTGTTCCTAGCCATCTGCTTGATTGACCCCCGTACTTCCTCCAATCGTATTTTCCCCCCTAACCCTTCTGCGTCTTCTTTCTCCAGCTGTGGCAGCGGGGTCCCCTGCAGGTATTCCATTATCTCTACTTCCCCAGCCTCCAGTTGACTACAATACAGTGTCGTGTAGTAGCTCAAGAAGCAGGAAAGGATTTCCGGCTGGGAATATAGCACTTCCCCTGTGTCCGTCCTAATATTTAAAATCGAACACCCCCCTGATACTGGCGTCGCCAATTTTGCTAAGAGCGTCCCCACTTTGTCCCCTTCCGCATGGACTTTCACCGTGTACTGCCTATAGTCAAAACACTGTAACCTCTCAGTTTCCTCTGCCACACGCTCTTTGGCCTCCATCAATCGTTCCTGCAACCCCGGCTGCTTTGGTCTTTGTACTTCCAGTTCCCTCAGGCCCTCTTCTGCTTTTGCTACATCAGCCAGCACCACCTTCCGCTCCCCCGCATGATTGCTAATACAGAGCCCTCTCATTACTACTTTGAAGGCATCCCACTCCACTCCCCTGGTCGTCGCTGTACCCTCATTCACCGCAAAATAGTTATCAATCCCTTCCTGTACTTTGGTGCTAAAAATCAGATCCTCCAGGGTGTCCGGTCGCAACCGCCAAGTGGGTATCGCAGTTCTCTCTTGCTGCCACTGAAACACCACCACCTGAGGGTTATGATCCGACAGCGTTCTGGTCAAGTACTCTGAGCGGATCGCCAAGGGGGTCAGCTCCCGACTGCAGAGGATCGTGTCAATCCTAACATGTAGCTCATGTAGTGCAGAGAAGAAGGAATAGTCCCTATCGTCCGGGTGGTGTCCTCTCCAAATATCTAGTAGCCCCCATTTCTCCTGCCAGTCCGCCCTTAGTCTTGCTGTTCTACGGACCAGGGAGTCAACCAGTGGCGGGTGTGATCTGTCTAGCAGTACGTCAGTTATGGAGTTGAAATCCCCTCCCATTATTACCGTACCGGCCAGAGCATGTGCCAGCGAGCCAGATAATTTATCCAGAAACCAGGGTTGTTCTGTGTTCGGGGCATAGACACTACAGAGCACCACTTCTCTACCCCACAGTCTCCCCTCCACCGCCACATATCTGCCCTCCGGATCTACCACAGTGTTTGTCACCTGGAAAGGGGTCCCCGCTCTCACCCACACCATAACCCCCCTAGCAAACGCCGAGTATGTTGTACCAAACACTTGGCCCTTCCATCTCCTCTGTAATGCTGTACATTCCTGCTTAGTTAGGTGGGTCTCTTGAAGCAACGCTATATGGATCCCCCGCCTCACCAAATAAGCGTTCACTTTATGGCGTCTGGACATAGTATGCAATCCACGTACGTTCCAGGTAATACATTTCAGTTCAGGTAATGTCCCCATTGAAAAGGCACATCGATCTCTCCCCTCTCCACCGTTGCCAGCCCACACCAAGAGCTATGAACCTTAACCCCAAACTTTGTAAAACAACACCCATCCCCCTCCCCCCCAGAACAGGACCCAATAACACATTATCAGTCCCCATCCAAACCTCCACAACAACCACACACTACTACCCTGTAGTCACCACCACAGGTCGCCTTAAGGGCTACAGGGAGGTGGCGTAGGCCCGACACGAGGCGGGTCGCATCCCAACCCCCAGCCCGCAATCCCCACACTTTATGGTGCAGCCAACTATTCATGAAGATCTCCAACTGACCCAGCAGGCACTTCCCTAGGATAACAGTATTTACCCTTGTGGTGCTGGCGGACGTCACAAGTCATCAGCTAGCCTGGGTGTTATGTCCGGGCCTTTAATACTATCCGTGTCCGAAAACTCGGGCCCGAATGACGCTTGTCTTCTTCAGAGTCTGTGCCTCTATTCGAGTTCTCCGTCTGCGATCCAGTAATTGCAGCGGTGGCTAGCAGCGCGTCCTGTTTGTCCGCCGCTAACTGCGTGGCTTGGGATGCTTTTTTAGCTTTTCCTCTGTTGCGGATCCTCTGTGACTGGCGCATTCTCGGTTGTTTATATTGTGCACTGGGCCCCTGAGTCCTGCGATCCGTTCCCGCTCTATATGACTCGAGCCAAGACCATGCTTCATCCGGTGTTAGGAAAAACTGCGTTACCCCATCCACGATGACTCTTAACTTTGCAGGGAATAACAGCAAGTATTGAATTCCTTCCTCTCTAAGTTCCTTTTTAACCGCTAGGTAGGAGGCTCTGCGTCTCTGAATGTCTTGAGTACAGTCCGGAAATATTGTTACCGAGCAGTTCTCTACTTTAAAGGGCCCGTTCGATCCTGCATTCTGGATTAGTATGTCCTGGTCTTTATAATGAAGCACCCTGGCCACCACAGGACGAGGAGGCCGACCCGGCAGGGGCGGCCTGGCCGGCACTCTGTGCGCCCTTTCCAGGGTAAAGAAGGATGATAAGCCCTCTGGCGCTACCCGTGACTTGAACCACTCCTCTAGGTACACCACCATGTCCGTTCCTTCAATTTTCTCGGACAGACCCACTACCCTTACATTATTGCGTCGATTACGACTTTCCGAATCCTCCGCTCTCCTTTCCAGGATCGTCAAAAGTTGCAGTGCATCTTCCAGCTTGCGTTCCACCGTTACCACTGCCGGTTTCAGCTCCAGTATGGTGGATTCGGCATCCTTAACCCTGTCCACCAGCTTCGCATGGTCCGCTCTCAGGAGCCCTAGTCCGGTGGCTACTTGCGATATATCCTGATGCAAGGAGTCTTTCGTCGCTGCAATGGCTTCCAGGATTTTATCCAAACGGTCAGCCAGCCTCTTTTCCGACGGCGTGGCTTCCGCATCTGCATCGCCGCTCTTGGCACCATCCGATGCCGCCGCCTCCTCCGTTTTGCCTTTGGGCTTCATATCAACGAAGCTTATCACCAGGGAACTACCAGGCCACCGGCCACCACCAGCTAGTTGTCGACTGTTCCGCTCTCAGGGGGGGGAGGCGGAAGAGCAGGGCAGCAGCCCGCAGGAGTTTCAGTCCTGCTGTCAACTTCCGCGGTCTGCGATCCGCACCTTCCGGGAATGCGCGGTGGGTCCAGTACTCCACCGGTCGGGGGTATTCCGCGTACCGACTGCTTCCCAGCACATGTAGGGACTCCTCCGGTGTACTCAGCCACACCCTAGGCCGCCGCTACGCAGGCACTCACTCTGCTCGACAGCGCAAGATGGCCGCTCATCGCCTCACCTCCGGGTTCCAGAGACCGCATACGACCGGTTCTTTTCCGTTGCGCCCCTCCGGCGATTCACCCAGTTGGGCATCAGCTCTGCCCCAAGGTTTCCTCTTACGCTTCCACCAACTGCTGGGCAAGAGCCGATCCCCAGCCAATGAGCCCTGTCGTTCGTGCCCCAGAGTGGGTATTTCCAGGCAGGCCGGTCTCACTCCTTGTGCACCCCGCTGTTCTCAGTTGGGCGATGCAAGGACGCCTCCCGCTAATTAGGCTCTTCGTCGCTAGCCCCACAGTCCCCAGCAGTGCAGCCCCAGCAGATCCGCCCAACTATCGCCACTCTAGTGCCGGGCAACCTCCACTGCCCTCACCTCCGCAGGGACCCCACAGCGATCCTGCAGCCCACCTTCCCACCAGCCGCCCGTGCAGGCGGTGTGCAGCGCTCGTTCCTCTTCACTGCTCCGGAGACTCCGCGGGGTGCTCCCGAGGCACTCCGCTAAAAGGACTCGCTATCGGCAACGTCCACTGCAGCTCCTCCTCAACGTCCTCCGCCCGCACTGAGTCTCACAAACCAGCAGGTGATTGAGGCACTTATTTACCGCACGGGTCGCATCTCGCCTCTATTCCACCAGGGGAGCCTCACCGCAGCCTTCTACCGCCGTAGGCCGCTCCGGACCGTCCTCTTCTTGCCGGGCGCCATTTTGTAGTCTCCTTGCGGGATGGCCGCTCTCTAAGTCCGGGGCCAATCGCCACTGCCACAGACACAGGGCGTACCGCTCAAAAGGAGCGACGGCTCCAGGCGTACACCAGTCCCTCGTTCACTCTCTGGAGGCGCACCTGCCGAAAACGCTCAGGTCTCCGCAGCTCAATCCCGTCGGCATCTCCTCGCCGCCATATTGCTTTCTTCTCGTTAGATCAGTCCGCAAGTCCAGTCGCCGTTTTCGGGCACAACGAAGCCTTCCCGGTTCAGCCCACGGAACCGGCCGGCTGCCTCAGGTGCTCCGGTTAGCGTATCTACCACTACAGCTGTGCTAGCAGTATGTTATCAGGATTAATGTGGGGATCAGGCACGGAGCTAGCCGCTCACACCGCCTCCTCCATCGGCGCCCAAGCCACGCCCCATGCGTAGTAATTGATAACACCTGGCTTGCATTGTTAAGTACGTGAGCAAGGAATACCACTTTTTTAGGTTAAATGACAACAGTAATTAGTATGAATAACTGTACAGCGTGTGGCTCTTCGGCCATAATACATTTGTATATCCAGTTCACAGCTATAATGTCACTTATCTGGAGATGATATGCAGCTGCCGAGCCCTTCCGCACAGAGCCCTGCTTCGATCTTCCGTCTCAGGAAGCCGCTGTGGCACCCGTGTGTACTTAGTTCAAAGGGTTCGCAGGAAGTTGACCAGTCCACTTTTCACATTTGAATTTCATAACATCTTTAGGCTCGTTGAAGATTTTTGACTTCCCATCCTCTGTGATCTTAAGTCGTGCAGAGTACAGCATGGTGTATGGTACATTTAATTCTCTCAGTTTCTGTTTCGATGTGAGGAATTTCTTCCGGGCCTTTTGAACCGCCACTGTAAAGTCTGGGTATATGGATATATCCATGCCTTGATGAGATAACTTCCCCATCTCACGAGCTTTCCGGAGAGCGGCGTCTCTATCTCTATAGTTGAGTATGCGGGCTATAATCGGTCTCGGACGCGTACCTGTGGTGGGTTTTGGCGCAAGGGATCTGTGCGCCCTTCAACTATAAAAACTTCTGAGAATGTGTCTCTCCCAAACAGCGATATTAGCAGCTGTTCGACATACCTCTCCATGGGTCCCGTGTTCGTCGTCTCCAAAATACCCATTATGCGTAGATTGTTTCTCCGGGACCTCGCTTCCAAATCTTCCGCCTTCGCAGCGAGGTCAGCCATCTGCTTATCCATTCGCACCTGTTTAGAATCCATCTGGACATGTGCATCCTCTGTCTCGGATATGCGACGCTCCGCCATATCCAGCCTCTCCGTGTGTCTGTCCAGGCGCTCCGACATCCGATCGACCCTATACGTGAGAGAGTCTATCTTCCCATCAATATTCGTCAATGCGGCCTGGATTGTAGCAAACATCACCTGCACATCTCCAGTTGGAACTCCACTATTCGCGCCTAAGTGCCCCTGTACTGGTTGTTGTTCTTCAGTGTTCAGTTCTGTAGGTTTTTTAGCAGGATCAAACTTAATTTTGTGTTGGTTTCTATCCGGCTTGCTCATTGTTGGCCAAGGTCAGGGCTGGGGCGCAGTTGTTCGATGAAAAAATGCTCGGAGTAACGTTGGTTCCCTCGTCAAGCTATATGTACCATGGTGGCTATCTGTGCCCGCTGGGTTCCCAAAGGGAGTGGGTGACCCGTGCCTCCGTATCGCTGCTATTATGCCCCAGCACAATATGGCACAAGGGCGTCCCTCCAGGCTCTGTACTCAGCTCCCTTCAGTAATGGCTCTGTCAGAGGGCCCTGTGCGTGTCGCGC
This sequence comes from Lissotriton vulgaris, assembly GCF_964263255.1. Taxonomy (NCBI): domain Eukaryota; kingdom Metazoa; phylum Chordata; class Amphibia; order Caudata; family Salamandridae; genus Lissotriton; species Lissotriton vulgaris. The sequence goes on from NC_141690.1 coordinate 101,788,489, forward strand.
CTTCAGTTTTGAGCTTGTCCTTCCCCTTGCATATTAGTTGGTTGCCTCAGTTCCCCACACCACATGTGTCCGCCAGATCTGCGGCTGCTCTTCACCCGCAGGCCTTCCCAGCAATCCTCTTCACCCTGAAGCCGATCTCCTGTGTCCCTGTCCAGCCCCACCAATCTGCTCTCGCCTTTCTGCTGTTAGCAAAGGGGGGTGGAGGGGGTGGGGGCCTGCTCAGTCACACCACAAGATGGGGGCTATGTATTCGTCCAGGCCCCAGTGCAGGCCGCTATACAGGACTCCCCCGCCTGACCGAGTGTTAGGGCTGTCACCTACCCCATCCCGGCAGCACCCTGGTGCTCTCGCGTGGCCTCACTGGATATTCGGTGGGGGCTCCAACAGGCACCATGCCCCAGAGGCAGCACCGGCGCCAACGCTGGGGGGTCGTCTAATGGCCTCTCCCCCGCCCCTTAATCGGCCAGGTCCCGTCTGGAGTTCAATTCATTCCACTCCGGACGTCCGGCCAAGCGGATCTTAGGTGCCAAGCAAGCCAGTGTGCGTGCCCTACGTCGCGGCCACAACACTCACCACAGGTCCCCGGCCTCACTTTCGGTTTCTGCTCTCCAGGTCGCACACGGGACAAGCTAGTCACCCCTCACTCTGAGCGTATCAGAGCTCAATTTTCTCAGGCACGGGCACGGGACATGCTTCAACGATAGTCCCCGTTCCGATGTCAGAGTTTTTTTGTTTCAAATTGTAGGATTTTAAAGCATTATTTCGATCGTACTGCGAGGAGCTCTTCTAGTATGCCGCCATCTCGCAGCGTGGCAAGCTCCGCCCTCAGGGAGTGTCATCTTTTTTTAAAATAAAATTTAGTGTCATCTTTTTAATGAGGTCTGCACCCCCATTCAGCGAGAGGTGTAGTCCCCTCCACCTGTCAACGTCTGTCAGAAAGTTTATCAGCACCTGTCTAAGGTTTACCCTGGCGCAGAGTTCCCTTTGTAAAGTCCTGAAGATGCCTAGATAGTTGAAGCTATCCTCTGACACTCAGAGGCCTTGTGGCAGCTGCACAGGGCTAAGTGGACCTGGCTGGGTTTAGAGCACCGATTTCTTCCAGTTAATCCAATACCCTTAGTAGGCCCCATAACTCCCAAACACCCGAAAGAGGACTGGGATGGTGGTCTCTCGTTTTGTTATGTAAAGAAGCATGTCATCAGCATACGGGGATACTTTCTCCTGTATCTCGTCAGTAGGGGAGATTAGAAACCCTCCTATTCCTGTATGTTGCCTCACATGTCAAAGATTCCAGCATAAGGGCAAACAAAATCAGGGATAGGGAGCAGCCTTGTAAACCTTACTTTTTAACATGTATAAGTCACACGTAGAGTAGGCCCTAAACAGTCCATAGGGAAGGTTGCATTGTATTTCAAAAGTTGGACATGCACTTTTAAGTTTTACATGTTATGGTAGTGAACAACCCACTACTGCAAGGCCTACCTCTACTACATTTAACAAATGAAAACATTTGGTTGGGAACAAGTAGAAATATCATGCCTGGTCTCTAGAGAATTGTAATATAAAATCCTATTTAATGTTAAAGTCAAATTTTAAGTGACATTTCTGAAAATAACACTTTGAGAAAGTTGACATTTGGTGCCTGTGCCCTTGGTCACATGACTAGGTGTAGTTGGCAGTTGGCCTTTGTGTATTTCTCCCAGACAGTGTCACAAAGGAGGACTACCTGTTAGCAGGATGGCCCATCCTGGCAGGATAGGTGGGGGTGGAGCTGCTGTAATGTGTTCCTCATATGGCTCACAGTCACTTTCCCTATGTTAACCTTATTGTGCATGTTGTAGGAAGTTTCGGTTTAGCACACATTACTAAATAACATGCTTACCTGTGTGCCACATTATGTTTTCACATGGAATCAGCACATGTTTTTGTATTTTATTCTTTTCCTGGGATTTCAACTGCACAGCCTAGGCAAGGTTAAACAATATGGCCCCTCTCTGGTCAGACACTTGCACATAGACTTAATAAAGGAATGCAGCTGCTGTTTTTGAATACACACATCTTGTCACATAACTGAAGACAGGGGTTCTGAAAACAACACACACAGAGGCAAGGTCTTGAGACAAGAGTGCAACATTAGCTGGAATGTAGAACATCCACCTATGCAGGCTAAGTTTCGGGGTCCGCCACTAAACTCAGAGATCCCTACTATATAACACATTTGCTTCAAAAGTATGACAGGGGTTAGGCAGATCTGCCAGATAACATGACAGGGCTTTTCATGGTATTTGGTTTATTAACCATCCTGATGGTATTATTGATGGGTATTTGTTGTCTGATTGTGCCACAATTTTTGCATCTTAGAGATTGATAGTTCAAATAAACATTGTAAACTTCCTTTGTGTCACTTTCTTATGTTACAGTGGACAAGTACGAGTGAGAGAGTGAAAGGGTGTGTCCTGTTACCGCGATCCCTGAGAGGGTCAAGAGTGTGGTGTTCTGGGGTGCCAAATTACTTGTCTCTCTGAAAAGGTTAGGAGGGCAAGTTAGGCAATATATCTGGTTTGACTCGGGCTCAAAGATGCTGAAATGGTATTGTGACTCGGTCCCTAAATAATGATGTTCTAAGGTACCAAGAATAGTTCTATTTCCGAGCAGAATCCCTGCAACATGGTGCCGCCAACATTTCATCAGGTACTTATTTGCGGGGAACCCTGAGTAGTGCTTATGCTTGTACACAATAACTTTACACCTATTGCCGGAGAAGTCCGAGGTGTTGGGGATTAATCCCCCACAGAATTTAGGGATAACCTGATTCTGTTTGTTTTTCAAGCTTGAAAATTAAAAGGTTTAAACTCAGTTTGTGTTACACTTTGGATCCATTTTTGTATCCAAACTAGCTGTACCCGGCCACGCGTTGCTGTGGCTCAGTCTGGTTAAATGGAAGAGAAAGAAAAGAGTAAGCGCATGTTTCTAATATGTTTAATTTCACAATGTTTGTGGGTATACAATATGTTTTTGTCCAAATTGGCTCAACCTATAGCTATTGCAGCCAACTGCCATCCAGCAGTATATGCACATTTAAAACAACATGGGGTTCCTATTGCAAGTGCTGCTGTAATCTTTGCAGTAGAAGTGAACGCTGCATGCTGCTTTGATGTTTTTTATCCTTGGGTCACATTTCCAGCTGTGGATGTTAACACAAACACTTTTCACGAACACACTGTCCCACAGACACCTGCTGAATGTAGACCATATGCCCTTGTTTACATTTCTCTTATAGTCTGGTAACACCAGACTTGGTTTAATGGTGCCCTTCCCATGTTCCTGGGCCAATTCAAATGGGCACCCTTCCAAATTAGGAGGCTACTTGTCCGGCATCAGCTGGATATAACCCATACCCTGAAATGGATAATTTAATCTTGTGCAAACACGAGGTTTGTACAATGTCCCCTGTGTCTTATACAAGTGCCTGACTCTGTTTATTTTATGTATATAGTTAGGTAGTTGAGCTAGTATTGGCCTGGAAGCACATGGCCGGTTGCCTGCAGCACCTACTATCAGTCCTGTGATTGTTCATTCAGTTATGGGCAATAGACCCACTAATCGTAAGGAAATTCCATTTTGGATTGCCCAAAAAAAAAAGAAAAACTTGAAGCTCTGTTTCCTCTTACAGGACCACACGACAAGAACAGACTTTTAATTATGTGCTTACACACTGGGATACTTCCCACTCTTGGAGACTGTAACAACTGGGGGACAATTTTTGCCATGGTTTATACTATCTGTCATTGCACTCCCTCAACAGCTGTTTTACCAAACGTTCTCAAACAGATACATAATGAATATGGGGCAGGTCCTGCCCTAGATTTGGCAATGAAACAAATTGGTATTTTACCCGTAATTTCCAAAATGATTCTTTCTAATGTTAAAGGTGAAGCAGCATCTCTGGATATATGTCAGCGACTTACAGCGGTGGGGGTAGTTGACCATGAATGTGAGTTGCTAATAATTATTGCTAATGTTAAGACCTCTTTAGGACAGAAACATTTGGGAACCAGACCTTCAGCACCACCATTTGGCAAGCCTAATTCTGACTAGGATGCCAGACTAGCCCGGGAGTGTGCAAAAAAAATCATGTGATAAATCTAAACAACAGAGAAGCAAACCTTGCTGAGGTTTTCCACCCCCAGAGTCCTCAGAGAGGCAGTACGATTTTCGTGATCATGCAGAAATCAAGACTCCAGATAGGTATCAGGTTCCTGATACACGTTGTCCTTGTTCCTTTCAGGAATCGTCTGACCAGCAGTATGAGAGAGGAGGGCGATCTGAACGCAGACAAGAAGAGTACATGAAACAGAAAAGGGAGATGCAATGCTTGTCTGATATAAAGATAAAGAAGGAGGACAAGAAACCTCAATACAAAGTCCTGTTTCAGAAAAGGAAAGTATCAGCTTTGACTGCTAAATATGCCACAGACAGTGAGAACCCACCTCCTGAACAGGAGTTGGGAGGTGACGTTGCTCTTCAGCACAACAGAAGTCACCATTGTACGCCGGAATCTCCAGGAGATTCTGGGAGCGAAAGCAACTGATACCTTTGTTACAGTTGAAATTGCGGATACACGTGTGGCCCCTTCAGATTGAATATATCACTTAGATATTCAAATTGAAGATGATGTTAAATGCACGCTTAAAGCAATCTACTGGGAAATGTTACTTTGTCTTATGGTAGCCTCTTGGCGTGGTTCATTTGGCCCTGCCATTTGTGCTTACATACCTCCAAGGAGAGGATGTGATTCTTCTTTCTTTTTCTGTCCTTGTCCCTGACGAGGTCCAACATCCTTATGCAGCCGAATGGGCCCTTGCATTGGCCCCTGCACTTTATCGCAATCCTGTTGGCTGCGTTAAGGAGTCGCCTTATCATATTATACCTATACAGTCTACCCCATAGGTGCAGCCACAATATCCTATTAAACTGGATGCTAAAGCACCTGTTAAGGAAATTCTCCCCCAACTAGAGAACCAGGGAGTAATACAACCCTATGTCTCTCGAATGAATAATCCTCTTTTTCCTGTTTTAAAACCAATTTGTTCCTATTGCATTGTTTTAAATTACAGACATTGGAATAGTCATACACACACATTTGCAGTGCAAAATACACACACACAGCACTTATCAACAATCTTGTGCAGCGGGGGTCACTACGCGCTGAGCTTTTATTCTGTGAACTGTCCTCCTCACTTCCCCTATTGAACCCTTTTGCTGACTGCTCGTGCTCGCCCTAATGTATGTGATACTAGTAACTGGGCGCCACTGCTGCTGGCGCTGATGTGTCCTGCACATTGTCTATGGCACTGACTGGGGAGAAGGATTGACGTGCTGCCTATTTGCCTGCAGAGCTGTGTTGCTGTTGCTATCGCACTGCGGCTAAAGAAGTGCGGCCGTGAGTGTTCCCCGCTGATGCTTGGGCTGTGCCTGCTCTTGGTGATACTGGAGTGCGCAGCGACCTGTGGGTCGCGTCTGAGCGGTGCTGGAGCCTGGGTGCTGCGGCCTGCTTTGAGGCACCTGTGCACTGTAAATGCCGGCTGAGGGACGGAGGACTCTCCTCTTGGATCGCGTTGCGGTGAGTTTGGTGGCTACTTTGACCATCCTTATTGCCTCCAGTGGGTGCTGCGACTGACTGCGGGCGTAGTGCCATGGGGAAGCCGGACAATAAACAGCCTAAACTGTCCTTTGATTCAATGGCGGCCAGGAGGGGTGCACGTCTTGCACAGGATTCCGGGAGCTCTAGATCCCCCCCGCCTATCACTGATACTGCTCCGCAACCTGTTACCCCGGACTTTCAACAGATGATGCAAGAAATGAGGCAGGGGTTTGCCACTATCGTGGACAAAGTGGATAAACTATCTTCGCGGATGGACGCGGTGGTGCAAAAACTGGACGTGCATGAGGAACGCATCACTACGGTGGAACAGCGTATTTCAGACCATGATGTTACTGCAGATACACACACGACACAACTGGCGAGAATGGACAATATCCTACGGGTGACAGCTGCAAAGAATGAGGAGTTGGAGGCCAGAAGTCGGCGCAACAATATACGCGTGGTAGGTGTACCGGAGACGACAAATGTGGGGAAGATGGAGACGTATGTGGAGAAAATCCTAATTGGTGCGATTGGTGCGGAGGCGTTCTCTACGCAGTTCATTGTGGAGCGAGCGCACCGTTCCCTTGGACTGAGGCCAGCCACGGGTACCCCACCGCGCCCTATCATTGCACGCCTCCTGAACTATCGGGACCGGGACGCAGCTCTTAGGGCAGCCCGTACTGCCCGTACGCTCTCCTATGACGGGGTCAACTTCACCATATACCCGGACTTCACGCCGGTGGTGCAGGAGCAGCGGCGCAAATTTCTTGCTGTTAAGAAGAAACTTAGAGAGATGCAGGCTGAGAGTGACGCATCAGGCGAAACAGCATTTTTTTACAAATCCACAACAGGCAGAAGATTTTGTGAAGCGCCTCAGACGGGAAAATGCTGCGGACAGGCGACGAGATGAGGACGGACAGGAGGGATTACATTCGGCGGATGAAGATGTTTGATCCTACCCACTGCATGGGCTGTGGCTGTGCTTTGTACTCTTTGGACTGGTGCTGTGGTGGCCGCTTCCATTGACTATGTGTTTCTTGGCTTTGTACTGTTGGAACTTACTGTGAGAAATAACGGATTGAGTCAACTGGATGTTGCTGAGGGTCGTTGGAGGAACGCGGGAGGAACGCCGGTCGACGATGGTAATATGCTCCAGGCAGCCACCCCCCCCCCGACGCCTGGGCCATACACACGACATACGAGGGGGCTTATGGCGTGGTGTGAGGGGGTGGCCATGTGCACCTCTAGATTACACCCCGGAGGGAATACCCCACTGTTGTGGATGTTTATTATGCAAATGTTTTGTTGGGTGGGTGGTGGGATGGGCGGGGGGAGGGCTTGCGGTCCTGGCAGGTTGGGGTTGTTCAGGTGGGAGGGGGGAGGATGCACTGCTTCTGCAGTGAGATGGCTACCTGGGACTGTGGTTTGGTGTACTGATGTTTGCGGTTATGCTTTCGATATGCATGCCTTTTTGGACCAAAGTCTTGGTTATTTCGGGACAGTACTGGGTCTTGCCTATTTGGACGTGCCTAGGGGCGGTCCGTTGCCTTTTGCTCAATATTGGTGTTGCCATGAGGGAGGAGGGGGGCGATGTAGGTGTTCTACTGATGTGAACAATGCCAATGTTCTTTGGATGCTATATATTGAGTTTGCATTGTTACTGGTACTGACCACGCGTTTGTTACACGTGAGTTGTTGGTTGGGGCTGGGTGGGGGTTGTCAGGTTCAGGGGATGGAAGAAGACGGGGATGAATGTGGTGTGGATCTGGTGCGGGTGGGAGTATATACAGGTATTGTGTTCGGTTGCTCCTCGCCGGGGAAGAGATGTTGTCAAATGGATGAATATGTCACAGTGCTCATTGTCCATGGGTGATGCCAGATAACGCGCTAGATAGGATATCGATTTTGTCCTGGAATGTACGTGGACTTAATAATGCCAGGAAATGTAGGAATGTGCTACAGTATTTAGATAGACATTCAATACAGATTGCTTTACTGCAGGAAACACATCTGCGTCAGACAGCTGATCCTACATTTGGTAGGCAGTGGGCTACAGTTAGGAAATTTTCATCACACTCATCATATGCACGTGGAGCTGTTGTACTGATTAAGAAAACACTTTCTTTCCAGGAGTTGGGAGTGCGAGTGGATCCGGATGGGAGATATGTGCTACTGTGGGGGAGGCTTGGGTTGGATACTGTGCTCTTTGTGAACTGTTACGTGCCGAATGTTGATACACCTGCCTTTTTTCTTACACTCTGGGGTCATGTTATGGCTGTGGAGGCCTCGCATATTGTGTGGGGTGGTGACTTTAACTTAGCGATGCGGGCAGTGGAGGATAGATCTGATGGGAGTCATCAATACAATGTTCAGGCTAGAGATGTGTTGCGGGGCATTGTGGAGGAGGCAGGTCTGGTAGATAGCTGGAGGTATGCTCACCCGGGCGGTAAGGAGGGTACGCACTTCACAGCGCATGCTCGTACTTGGGCGCGATTGGACTATATTTTTCTGTCAAGGGGGCTTGTCGTGGGGATACATGACGTGGAACATCTCCCCAGGACATACTCAGATCACAGCTGATCACAGGTCACGCTATCGATACCAGGGCTCCATAGACCGCGACCCCCCTGGAGGCTGTTCCCTTCCGCCCTGTTAGATCCCATATTCAAGGCAGAGCTTGGAGAGGAAATTGAGGCGTTTTTCCCCAGGAATAGGGGATCAGTAGACAGTGTGGAAATGATATGGGAGGCGTTTAAAGTAACGATCCGGGGTGTCACAATATCCAAGAATTGTGGGGTGATTAAGACTATTGTTCGTACCCTCTCAAGTTTGGAGGCTGATTTAAAGCAGCTAGAAAATAGAATGCGGATCAGCTCTGACCCGGAACTTAGACATCAGTTTAGGGACAAACTGTCAGAATATGAGGAAGAGGCAGCCAGGGAGGTGAAGCACAGAGGGAAATACTGGACTGCGAGGAAGTACTGTGAGGGTGAGAGACCGGGGAAGGTACTTGCTGCGCTCACGAGACACCAACGATTTAGTACAGATGTATTGGAATTGGTCCGGCAGGACGGTACGCGTTTTCGGAACGCGAAGGAGATTCAGGAGACATTTGTGCAGCACTACACACAGTTATACACTACACAACAGGTGGGAGAGGTTAGATATGGAGGATTCCTTGATGATCTTGCTTTATGCTGGCTGTCGGACGATCATAGGGCGTTTCTCGGTAGGCCCCTTGAGGTGGAGGAAATCAGAGACGCCATTATGTCCTTGAATAATGGAAAGGCAACGGGGTTGGATGGACTCCCTGCCGAGTTTTACAAATGCTATGTGGATATTATGGCTCCAGTACTCAGGGAGGTCTTTGAGGAGTCCCTGAAGGTGGGGATACTACCGGGGTCCATGAGGGAGGTGGCAATCACCTCTTTGCTTACCCCTGGCAAGGATCCCCTAGACGTGGATTCCTACCGGCCCCTGTCACTACTTAACTGCGATGCCAAAATATTGGCAAAGTTCTGGCAGCGCGTCTCTCAGTGCTTATGCCCACCATTGTGCTGCCGGATCAGTCCGGTTTTGTGCCGGGTCGCGCGACCTCGCATAACCTTCGAACTTTATTCTCTCTGATCCCAACGATAGCTCCGGACCTCCCTGTGGCCGCAATTTTTCTGGACGCTACGAAAGCGTTTGATTCTGTGGAGTGGACTTACCTTATAGACGTCTTATGTAGAATGGGCTTTCCCAGGATCTTTATTTTGTGGGTGAAACTGTTGTACCCTCAGCCTGTGGCGAGGGTAATTGTGAATGGTGTGCACACCCCCCAACTCTCAATAACGAGAGGGACCAGACAGGGCTGTCCTCTTTCCCCCCTATTATTTGCTATTGCCATAGAACCGCTGGCCTGTAGAATTCGGCAATTGCATAAACACAGTGCGTTTAATTGTTTTCAGCGCCAAATAGGGATTTCGCTGTATGCGGATGATGTCACGCTGTATGGGAAAGACCCGCAGGCGAATCTCAACGCGCTACTGCGAGAGCACGTTGCCTTCGGAGGTATATCTGGCATACATATTAATTGGCGAAAATCTCAATTTTTTCCGCTCACTGCAGCGGTTCGCCGATTTCCGCTGGACTACCCCCTGGAGTGGTGCGACTCGGATCTTCGCTATTTGGGCATTGTGGTGTCCCTTGACAGGGAGGAAACGATTAGGCTCAATTATGGTGTCGCTATTACCAAATTGGCGGACAATGTTACCAGATGGATGTCTTTGCCCCTGTCTATGGCGGGTAGAGCGTCATTAGTGAAAATGGTGATCCTACCCCGCTTCTTATACTTGTTTCAGAATATCCCCTATCACCCGGGCGCGTATTTTTTTAAACGCCTCCGCTCGGAGCTGCTTCAACTGCTCTGGGGAGGTAAACAACCGAGGTTGGCATGGTCTACTTTAATACTGCCCTACGATAAAGGGGGGTTTGACATCCCGGATTTTGAAATTTATTATATGAGCGCTCAAGCGCAATATGCCTATCACTGGATGCGTCCCACGCCATTTATGCCTCAGATAGCTGCTGAGCAATGGATTGCGCATCCCCTCCCGCTGGAGGGTATGGTGTTGGGGAACGTCGGTGATGTGGATACACAGCCTACCACGGTGACTTGCACGGTTGATGCCTGGGCACGTGTTGCGAAGACATTGGACCTAGCATTCCTTTACTCGCCAGCACTGCCTCTGGCTTATCATCCTGCGCTGTCCTTGCTACAGGAAATAGGGTTTCAGCGCATGTGTAAACGAAATGGGACACTTACGTGGGGGGATCTGTTTCATGAGGGCAGTTTTCGTACCCGTGAACAATTTTTTGGTGGAGCGGCACCTTCTCCATTAGATGTGTTTTATTATGTCCGCCTTCGACAGGGCCTGCGAACATTGCTACCTGGGTTCCCGAAGGAGCCGGGAGTGGCTCTACCGCTTCACGCGATTTTAGTATCTGACGGACGTCATCTGGTCTCTAAATTGTACGGCACCATCAGGAAACAGCGGGTGGCGCCGGCTAGTCGTGTGCGGGAACATTGGAACCTTGAACTTGGAGTTGACATTTCTGATGAGCAATGGGCTTACTGTTGTGGCGTGACTGCAAATATCTCTTCTAGCTGCCGTCTAAAGATCATTCATTATAAAATCATACAGAGGTTCTACTATACTCCGGCCAGGAAACTCAGATTCCACTTAGCAGAGGACGATAGATGTGTTCGATGCCGGGCGGAGGGCGCTGATTTCCTCCACTTGGCATGGGAGTGCGGTGTCATATATGAGTACTGGGTGCAGGTTCACGACGCCCTGCAGGTCATGACTGAGAGTGCGGTGCTGTTTGATCCCGTGGTGATGCTACTGGGGTACACGAAGGAGGTGCCGGCACCTTATCATAGGTTTGCAGATGTGGCTTTATTGTTGGCGAAACGGCGAGTGGCCTGTCGTTGGGGATGAGGCAGGGCGCCGAAATTCAAGGAGTGGCTGGACGATGTAACATATTGTCAGGATCAGTACAATGTATATGCTGAAATGATGCCTGTGCACTGTAGGCCTAAAGATTTCTGGAGTCCACTGCAGGTTTATTTGCTGACCAGGGCTGTGCAGGATACTGATTCAGAGAGTGAAAGTCGAGTTGGGGTGGGTTAGAAGTGCACCGCTTAACGGACATACCTTTCGAGATAAGTGCATTATTGCGGGTTATGTTGACCCTCTGCCCTACTGGAATGGTGGCTGGATGGGCGCTGTTGTCTAGATGCTGCAGATGCGGCGGTTGGTTGCTGGGTGTTATGTCAAGGGTGCTATGGGTTCTTCAGAACTGCATGCTACAAGCGACGGGGGAGCACTAACTACATCGATTTTGTTTTTTGGCACTGTGATCTACGGGATTAATGTCCACAGTACTGTGACTCCTCACTGAACTCTGGGACTGTATTGCACGCTGCCCGCTGGCGCAACTATGAACTACTGTCATTGTTTGTAACGCATTATGACCGGGACTTGGAAAAATGATTGTTAATATCTGATGCTGAAATGTACTTTTTTACTCATGTACCAGATCTGCATGTACGCCGCTGATATCACCTGTCTTCTCTTCAAATAAAGGTTTAAAAAAAACAATCTTGGGCCATATGTATCAAGCCATATTGACTTCGCAAACGAAGAAATTCGCAGAATTTCGGCGTTTGCGAATGCAATTTGGCCTAATAGTATGTATCAAGGAAATGTGCTTTCAAAATAAGGAATTGCAAAATTTGCGATTCCTCATTTTGCGATTGCATTTAAGGAATCACAAATTTCGCAATTCCTTAATTGCAATGTAAGAAGCCAAAAAAATTTGCAAATTGGCCTTAAGGAATCGCAAATTACCACCAACTTCTAGTTGGTAGTAGTAGCGAATTCCTTGAAAAATGCATATTTTTGCATTTTTCAAAGTTCCTTGTGACGCACATACATGCCCTTAGGGCATGTATGTGCACCACATGTGCACCCATGCATATTTCAGGGGTGCAACAGGGTGTCCTTTGGACACCCCTGCACACTTGAAAATATTCTCAATTTGCGATTAGCAAATTGCAAATCGCAAATTTCCCATCTCTCCTGGCCCATAGAAATGAATGGGAAAGTATCCTTAATTGCGAATTCGCACTTTGCGAATTCGCAACTAAGGAATATCAAGAAATCGCTAAAAAAATTGCGATTTTCTTGATACATAGTAATTAGCGATTCTGAAATAGCGATTTCTTAAAAATCGCTATTACAGAATCGCTAATTGCTACCTTCATACATATGGCCCGTAGTCTGTAAAAATATAAACGCCACATTGGATGATTTCAAGGTTTTTTTTAATCACAATTTGGCTCCTGACATCCGTGACTGGAATACTTTTAGTGCCCTTGGCTTTTAAATGCATTACACACAAATAGCCCAGGAGTTTTTGCAGCACAAATTTGTGTCAATTCTTTATGATATTGACCCTGATGCCCTGTCCTACGTAGATGATATCTACTTAACGGACGATGAATTCAATCCCTATTTGGCCAGAGTAGATCCCATAATATTGGGATTTGCTGAACTTGGCAGCAAGTTCAACTTTAAAATGTCTAATATACCTTTTGCCAAGATATGAACTTACAAATGAGGTATAGTCATGCTCCTAATTCTTTATAGAAATGTGCACAACTGCAACCTCCAAACACACTCAAAAAGTTGCAGTCTCAGCTAGGATTTCTGAATTTTGGCAGGACATACATATCTGAATATAAAACCACTTTATTCGCTGATACACCCTCATTTTTCCCCTGCAGTTGAACATCGAAACACACAAATACTCCTAGGACCACATGTATGTATCTTTTTTAAGGTCATATACGGCGCAATCTGCACAATCGGTCCGTTTGCAACTGGAAAAAAGGCTTTCCCAATGCACCCTGACGAGGTCAAACAACCTTATGCAGCCGAATGGGCCCTTGCATTGGCCCCTGCACTTTATCGCAATCCTGTTGGCTGGGTTAAGGATTCGCCTTATTATATTATACCTATACAGTCTACCCCACAGGTGTAGCTACAATATCCTATTTCACAAGTTACTTACCTTCGGTAACGATATATCTGTAAGAGACATTAGTTAGTGATAGATTCCTTACCTTAGAATATCCCCAGGCGTCAGACTGGATCCGGAAAGTTTTCGTCAGCAGTACCCCCTGCACGTCGGTAGGTGGGGTTGTGCGGCTCCGCGTCCGTCGTTGGCGTTGTTGTAGCTGGAATGACGTCGCGGGCACTACTTAGACGCCGCCCACGCATGCTGACATCAGTTCTGTACACGACTTTCCGCGCCAGGAACGCAGAGCCATGCAAGATACTGACCACTGGTGCATTGAAACTAGGGCCCTGAAAGGGATGACCTTAACCATAGAAATCAGTTCGCAAGGATGGGTGGGGCGGTAAGGAATCTATCACTAACTAATGTCTCTTAAAAATATATTGTTACGGAAGGTAAGTAACTTTTGCATTTGAGAGAGACACGTTAGTGATAGATTCCTTACCTTAGAATAGATACCCCAGCAATACCAATCCCGGTGGTGGGTCGGCGAACCAAGATCACACCAGAAAGTCAAAGAGAATAGAACGCCCAAAGAAGCTGTCTCTCCAGACTTGGCTGTCCAGGCAATAATGCTTAGTAAAAGTGTGCAGCGAGGCCAACGTAGCTGCTTGACGGATGTCTTGTACGGGGACACCACGTCCCAATGCAGTAGTAGCTGCAGTCGCCCTGGTAGAATGGGCACGCAACCCCACCGGAGGTTCCTTTTTAGCCAGAAAATAACAGGCTTTGATACACAAGACAACCCAGCGGGAGATGGTCCTCTTGTGTGCAGCCCGGCCTTTCTTGGCGCCCACGTAGCCAACAAAGAGCTGGTCATCCACGCGGAACTGTTGTGTGCAGTTGAGATAAAAGGAAAGTGTACGTTTTGGGTCCAGATGGTGCAAGGTGATATGAAAGGCAGTAACAACCTTTGGCAAAAAGGATGGACGAGTGTGTAGCACAACTTTGTCCAGATGAACAGACAAAAAGGGAGGTTTACAGGAAAGAGCTTGGAGCTCACTCACGCGCCTAGCGGGGGTGATGCCAACCAGGAAAGCAGTCTTTAAAGTAAGTAAACAAAGAGGATAGTTGTGAAGCAGCTCAAATGGAGCGGACATCAAATAGGTAAGAACTAGATTTAAGTCCCACTGCCGCATCACAAAAGGAATAGGAGGGAAAAGGTGGGTAATGCCTTTGATGAATCTATTTACAACAGGGCACATGAAAAGAGAGGGCTGATCAAGGAGCCTGAGAAAGGCCGAAATTGCAGAAAGATAGCCCTTAAAAGTGCCCAGAGCAGAGCCCTGCCGGGCAAGAGAAAGGAGGAACAAAAGGACTTCTGAAAGAGGGGCAGAAAGGGGATCCACAGCCTTTGCTGTGAACCATGCCACAAATTAGTTCCACCTGCAGACGTATACCGTTTTAGTGGAGGGATGGCTGGCTGCCAGAATGACATCACAGATTTTAGGAGGCAAGTCAAAAGGAATCAACTGTCACAGCTCAATCTCCACGCAAGGAGGTTGAGACTGGACAGGTTCGGGTGGAGGACCGTCCGCTGGTGCTGCGACAGAAGATCCCCCTGAAGAGGCAGTTGGATCGGGGGATCCACACTCATAGTGAGTAGGTCGGGATACCAAAGTCTTCTAGCCCAGTCCGGGGCCACAAGAATGACTTGGGCCCGGTCGCATCTGATCTTCTTCAGCACTCTTGGCAGAAGTGGTATAGGCAGAAAGGCGTACAACAGAAAGCAACTCCTCTCGCGACAAAAAGCATCGCCGAGCGACTGCCGCCTTGGAAATTCCAACGAGCAGAACTGCTGACATTTCGCGTTCTCTTCGGTGGCGAATAGATCTAACCAAGGCTCTCCCCACTGTAGAAAGAGACCTTGCGCCACCTCTGAGTGAAGACGCCATTTGTGATCCATCATGATCCTGTGGCAGAGTTTGTCTGCCTTGGCATTCAGTGAACCTGCCAAGTGGTGAACCACCAGGGACATGCCTTGATGTTCCAGCCATAGGGTCCACGACCCCACCCAGCCTTGCTTGTTGCAGTGCCACATGGCAGGGGTGTTGTCTGTGAACACCTGCACCACACTCCCCTTGACAGCAGGAAGGAATGTCTTCAGTGCAAGACGGATTGCCCTGAGCACCAGAAGGATGATATGGAGCTTGGACTCCGCCGGAGACCTGAGGGCTCTGATCTCTGCCTCTCCCATGTGGCCGCCCCAACCCAGGAGGGGCGCGTCCGTCACCACTGTGCGCTTCGGCTGGGGAAGAGAGAGGGATCTGCAGCTGACCAAAAGCTGGTTCGTGAGCCATCACTGCAACTGGCGAATCCTGCCACCCACTGGCATTGGATGGGCCTGAAAGTTCAGACTAGGAAGGTTTGGAGGAAGTGGTGACAGGGATGGAGGTAGACTGACCCTGCCACTGGCCCCCTGAACCGCTGCGGCGGTTCCCACGTCTGCAGCCACGCGTGGACCATTGTGCCGGCCTGTGGTTCTGCTGCGAACATGGTTGGATTGCCTCTTCCGTGAGCACAAAATGAGTAAAAGGCAGAATGTTGAGGAGGCCGAGTGGCCGAAAGGCCCAAGGACTAGGCCGTAGCCCGAGAGTCCTTAAATTGTTCCAAAGCGCTGTCTGCTTTTTTGCCAAAAAGGCGTATCCCATCAAAGGGCATGTCCATCAAGGTGTTCTGGGAATCCCCTGAAAAGCCTGTTGTCCTCAGCCAGGCGTGGTGTTGAAGCGCCACTGTTGTGGAAATCCCCTTGCCCAGCGAGTCGGCGGTGTTAAGGCCACAACAAATCGTGCATCACTCCCATCGGCAATAGCCTGAGAGAGTACAGTCCGGGCCTCCTCCGGACACTGGGGTAGCACCTGCACCACCGTGTTCAACAGAGTGGAATAACGGCCCAAAAGGCATGCAGCGTTCACAGAACACAGCCCGAGACTGGTGGAAGAAAAAACCTTCTTCCTGAACTGCTCCAGTCTCTTGGATTACCTGTCCTCGGGTGCGGAAGGGAATGCGCTTGGAGATGCAGAGGCTTGGACAAGCTCTCAGAGGTGGGGTATTGGGAGAGGAAAATGGGGTTGCCCAGGGCCGGGTGATGGCGTCGGGCCACGTTCCTCTCCACAGGAGCCCCCGTGGTGGGCCTGGACCAGGTGCCAAAAGAACATCAGAGAGTGCGTCATTAAAAGGCAGCAGTCGTTCCACAGATGTAACTGCTGGCAGAAGCAATTCAGTCAGGAGGTTAGTCCTGACAGCCACAGTAGGGAGCATGTGGTGGACAGCCTCGGCCGCCCTATGCAACACCACAGAAAAACTTGCACCCTCCTCCGTAGCCACAGTAGGAGGAAACAGCATGCCAATGTCTGGAGAGGTGTCAAGACCACAGGCTTCCCCCAACTCCTCTGCCCAGTCTGGGTCATACTCGCACTGCTGCGAGAGGGTCCTCAGACACCTCCCAGTCCTCCCCTTTCTCCTCATGCTGTTCCATAGGCCTAAAAGGAGGAGGATGGATATGAGGAAAGGAATTCCCAAAACGGCATCGCGTCGGCCGACACCCTTTCGGCACCATATCCAAGTCGTGGCTGAAACCGGGGATGACGTCGTCTGACGTGTCGGGCGACGTCAAACATGGTGCCGGTAGGGCAGGCATTGGTGGAGGTGTCACGAGGTCAACCGGCGTCGACCGGAATCCACAGGAGTCCTGCGGCGCCAAGGCCAGAGGCAATGGCGACGTCGGGCCGGAGCCACAGGTGTTAAACGGTGAGGACTCCCAGTCGTGCCCGCAGGGCCAAAAGGCACATCGGAGTTGCCTGACTGCCCAAAGAGGTGAGCCATAGTGAACAGGAATTCCTGTATCTGGGCCGGAGTCGCCGGCGAACCCAGAAAGGACAGGTAGTCCGCCGGCGACCGCGTATGCTCTGCCGGTGCCACCCGTACCCTCAGCCGCGTCGAGTGACCGGCGAGGGGAAGCCGGAGAACGATGAAGTCTCTTTGACTTCTTGTGACGCTTCGCCTTACCTGACCCAGAGTGCAAAGTCTTCGATTCTGATGAATTTACATGACGGTGGCTCCGCGACTGGTCCCTCGACCTCCCTCTGGACCGGGACCTCGATCGGCGCTGAGCCGACTGCCGGGCTTCAAGCAGCTTTCGGGACCACTCCCGCAAAGACTTCGGCGTCATGGCCCGGTAGTCGGGGCAAGATTTGGGGTCGTGGTCGCGCTCCAGGCAGAAGAGACACACGCTGTGCGGGTCCGTCACCGACATCATTCGATGAAATTCCCCGCAAGATTTAAACCCGGGCATCCCTTACTGCACCAGGAGTCCATCGACTCAAAAAGAATGAGACAAAAAATCCCCAAAAAGTCAGTCAAAAAATGACTGGGGGTACAGCTTTTCCCGGATCTGCACTTGCTGTAATCACATTACAGTATTGTTACCACCAATTCAGTGGGAAAATTGTGTCAACAATGGTTGGAGCATTCTACATGGTCTGCAGTGAAACATCATCTTTCGCTTCTGCCCAAAGACAAGGATTTGTCAGAGATGCTTTTGGGTCCCAAATCTCCATGTTATAAAAGATTTATTAATGCTACCTATGATGAAATTAGGAATTTGTCCCAAATGGAAGCTGCTGCACGTTTAAGACAAATTGACAAGGATAATTTGGATAAAGTGCTTGCTGTTGTTAATAATACTATTAACACATTGTCTTCTCGTACTTCCAACTTAAATAATATTGTCTTGTCTGTTATTGATATTATACAAAGTGAAATTTCAACATTGTATTGTAGGCAAATGCGATGCGACAACTTGGATGCAATGCGTGCACGCCCGACGACCGTGCTGCATACTCGGTGGATTCTTGCACCGCGACAGGCCCCGCGACACGCTTCTCTGGTGATGCGACAGCAACCTCTCCACCGGCGGCACGCTTCTTTGATGATGCAACGACAAACCGCTGCGATGGCGGTATGCTTCTTGGGCAATGCGACGGCAACAGCGGCGGCGGTGACACACTTCTTCCTCGTTGCTTCATGCTTCCAGCTCCCAGCAACACGCCATCTCTAGAGGTCCTAAAAACAGCGACAGGCACCTCTCTGCAAGTAGAATTCCCAGCAAGGAAATTCAGGGGAGCTGGTGGTGAAGTCTTTGTTTCCCTGAGACTTCAGAACAGGAGGCAAGCTCAGCTTTAAGCCCTTGGAGATCTTCCTCAAGATGATAAAGAACACACAATGTTCCTTTTTTCCTTTCCTTGGCAATAAGTAACCACTGCAGGCCAACCTCAAACACCACACAGCACAGGGACAGTCTCCTCCTCCAGCTTTCTTGGTTTCTCTCCTTGGAAAAGGTTTGTCTTTATTCCCAGAAGTGATCCAAAGTTCTGGGCCCCAATAGTTATACTACTAAATCCTTTGTTCTCTGAAGGCAGAGAGTGTCTGTACCCAGCCAAAACCAGTTATGTCCTCCCTGGTGCAGCTTCCTTGCAGGAGGTGGAGACAGCATTGTTTAAAAGCAGGCCTGAGCCAGGTAGCTGAAAAGAAATCTCCTCCCCCTACTCTCTATTCAACCCAGGTCCCATTCAGCCCAGCCCTGACTCATCGGACTGCTGGAGCCAAAGTCCTCTCCAGCCCCGTCACTCACAAACCAGAAATGGAATACACAAACCTAGCAGAGGCATAGTGATGGTTAGGCAATCAATTACCTACTTTCTATAAGTGGTATTTTTAAACACAGAATGTAAAAATCACCCTCCCTAAAAGATGTATTTTAACATTCTGCGTTCAGTCATACTCATCATATTTTCCCATCTTGTTCCTAGGGTCAGTTATGTTTATAAGGTGCTATAAACAAACTGCCCAGTCAGGCCTATTGGAACAGATAGCCTTGCAATAGTGAAAAACGAAATTGGCTGTAATTCACTATCAGTACATGCCACATACATCAGGGCATGTCCTACCTTTCACATACAATGCACCCTGACAACAGGGGTACCTTGGGCCTACCTTACGGGTGACTAACATGTAGAAAAAGGAAGGTTTAGGGACTGGCAAGCGGGTGCACTTTAAAATAGACTTAAAGGAGCACACCTGTTTTGTTATTTTTTATTGTTTTTTTTAAATACAACTTCTACAATTTTCACTTGCCAAGACGACATGGCAGTCCCAGACTACATACAGGCTCTGCAATGGCAGGCATGAGCCATATTTTACAAGCCGGTGGGTGGCACAATCAGTGCTGCTAGCCCAATAGCAACATTTGATTTAAAGGCCCTGGGCACACATGGTGCACTGTACTAGGGTCTGACAAGTAAATCAAATAAGCTAATCATGGAATCACCAATCCATACAACAATTTACAGGGAGAGCAAAAAGTTCAGGGATGACCCTGCAAAAAGGGCCACGTCCAACACAACCCCTTTCCAGCCTAATAGCAGGGTAGACCAATCACTAGCTTGATAGGCTCCACTGCTTTGGGCGATTGAACATGGACCCTGGCCTGCAAATACAGGGGCATACTCCAGTTCTACGACAATCTGAACCCATTTGGATCAATCTGTCCATACTCTCAGGGACCACTAAGTTAACCCATGGGGAACCCTTCTCCTCACCTGTGGACACCATCTGTGCAGCACCTAACCTTAGCTTGCTCACCGGTGTGTCCCAACAGACAGACAGTACCCACATGGCCAACACAGAGGTGTGGCCCAGTCCACCCCCGGGGGGTGACTACTGTCCCCTCCCAGGGACAACTCTGTCCACCAGGACAGCAAGCCACAGTGGCCACTGACAGCCTTCAGTGACGAGAACCAGGCCCTAGGCCGTTCATAGTTCTCTAACCTCTGTGGTGTCAGAGAGTGGGGGCAGTAGTCCCAGGTGCCTTGCACCCTTGGTCCACTCTCCCTCCTGTCAGGTCAGGTAGGACATCCGGACACTGACCCACCAACCTCGGACCTGTACCCAGCGGCTGGACCGGAGACTGGGGTGGGCTTTCCCACACCCGGCCCTCCTTCTCGGGGGCTCTGCACCCTCCCACCGGGAGCGGTACCCCCTTCCAGAATTGTCAGGGCACCTGTGGCAGGTGTCCTACACAATTCACCCACCAGTTCAGGGGTTCTATCTGCAACTGGGATCCCAGCCTAGGGTCTAAACCCTCAGGTTGCACCAGGGTCAGAGGTGAGTAATCCCTCCCTCTGCACCCCTTTCCAGAGTTCTACACCCTCCCACCTGGAGTAGTACCCTTAGAAGACAAGCCGGTAGGGACACTGTTTACAGTTGTCCTTCCCTCCAGGTCAGGCAACACCTGAACCTGGCTTCCCAACCCAGAGACTAACCCCTGCGGCTGAGCACCAACCAGGCGCACAAGGAATTCCTGGGGAGCACTTACGCCCCCCTCCTGGGTAACACATAACTCATGTGTTGTGTGACAGTCTGCCTGGTGCAGATCTCCTGACCCCTGTCCATCTGACAGTGTGTGAAGATCCACCAGGACAGAAGTGGTGTCACCATGGTAAATCCTGGGAGACTCAGCACTTCTGGCTGGCCCCTGACCCACTGGTTTTTCCGCTGGGGACTCTCGCCCTCTCTCACACCTCAATCTGGACTTCTGCACCCTCCACTTAGGAGTGGCACTGCCAGACACCAGAACTGATGGAGGTCTGCTTACAGATACTCAAAGTGCTCCTGACACTAGGGGATCCCGCTCAAAGGCAGCCCACCAGGACAGACTAGGTTTCTTACCTGGTGTTCCCTTAAGGAACCATCGAGGCCCTGAGACTGAGGTTGGGGCACATCGGGACGCATCCCAGTCTCACTCCTTCTCCTCAAAGACAGGGCGTGAGGTCCTTCAACCCTCCCACTACACCAGGACCTAGCTGGGCTACTCTGAACCTCTGCCACCACTCTGGGCTGGGAAATACCTGAGCCATTCCTCTTAGGGTCATTCCCCGATGCCTCTTCGGACCCTTTAGAATCCACCAAAAGGTCTGCCTCCCGGGTGAGCTCCCTGGGGTCAGAGAACTCACCCTCCAACAGGTGCTGGTATAGGTCTGGAAAACAAAGACTTACAATATGCTCTCCCACAATTGAATCACACAGCCCCACATAGGTGTTAACCAAACTATCCTTTACCTCACCATCCAGTACCTCGCACACGTACCCCACACCACTCTTCTGAGACTGGTAAGACAGTATAGGAATGTCTCTGTCACACAACCCACACTCTTCTGGGTGGTCCTCACTCTCACACACCAGGACTTCAACCTTGGGGGTACCTCTCTCCCTGCACCTATCATCTAGAGTCAGTAGAGTGTCCCTCCCACCACTAGGACTATGAATCCCTGTGCCAGTTCCCCAATCCACCTCAGGGACACTGCGCATCACTGAAGCTACCTCATATCCTTGAACCCCCTGGTGTATGTTAACCCCCACCTTTAAGTCAGGTGTCACTTCTCTGGGTGTGTTTACTGCTCCCTCAGCACTAGATAACTCAATTGTGCTGCCACCATCTGATCTAGACTCCACCTCCAACTCAGCCAAGCTCACTTCCTGAGCTACACACATATTTTCTTCTTGTGTTAAGGCCCTCTTGACCTCAGCCCTCTCGAGCTCCTCATCAAGCTCTCTCACCCTCTGCTCACAAGCCAGAAGCCAACCATCTTTTTCTATTTCTTTCACACTTTCAGAGAACTCTTCCTCAGACTCAACTGGTAGTGTTGGCCCGCAGCGGGGTAACTTATAATGAAATAGGGATGCCTCTAGATCATCCCGGGACCTTCTCTTCACAGGCAGCACCCTTTCTTTGCAGAACACACATAGCTCCTTCATTGTGTAGCTGAACATGTGCCAGAAGTCAAGTTCCATTGTGCAACAACTAACCAGAGTTATAGTATCTGCACTAACTTGTAGTGTACATCAATCACTGTATATGGATCACAAATGCAAGTCCAGGATCCCACCACGGTCACCAATGCTAGAAATGGAAGAGGTAGGTACCTTTGACCAAGTAGGGGCCCTTGCTTCTAGTCAGGGTAAGGGGGACACACTACTAAAATAACCCCTGCTCACCCCCTTGGTAGTATGGCACGAGCAGACAGGCTTATATCAGAGGAAGTGTGTAAAGCATTTGTGAACACATACAGTAATACAGTGAAAACACTACAAATAGACATCACACCAGTTTAGAAAAATAAGTAAGCTTTATCTAGAGTTAACACAAGACCAACTGAAAAGAATCCACACTACAGTATCAAGAATATGACTTTAAAATGGTACAAATAGCTTAGTTCAATGTAGATGGTAAATGCAACACTTTACTCTCAAAGGGCCAGCTGTAGGTAATCCCCGATTACCGATTCTTAAATACCGAATCATACCGATTCGGTATTTAGGAACTGGCAATCGGGATGTAGGTATATTTACCGAATCAATTACCGAATCGGTAAGATTCGGTAATTGCCATTGATTCCTGTTTTTTTTTTTTAAAAGACCTTTATTCTTCATATATCATAGTACACATTACATATCTCACAGTTTCTCGCACAAGTGGTCAAAGCAGCATTACTTAGCGTCATAGTGTAAATATGGTGGACACAGCCGTTTAGCCGGCATCCCGGGGGCCCGGCGGCGTACAGTACAACAGATGTGCAAAGTCAATAATGTTTAGTCATAACAATGCAGGAGTATAGATAGCTCTGTGTGTGTTTGGGTTCTCGTGTCGCTTCCATCATACACATGACTTGGCTGTGCCTGTGAGTCACACATCAGGGGTCTTATCTTCGTGTGTATCTAAATCTTGTGATTACAAAGAAAGCAATAAACCAAACTACCCCAACCAACCCTCGCCCTCGCCCAAGTGCCAGCAACCTTGTGCCTAGTAATGTGCCCGAGTAGTTGCTACCGGCTAGTTCATACCTTGCTGCCTACAGAACACTACTGTGAAGGCTCTAATCCTAGAACTATGTTGACTGGTAGAAGCGCTACATGTGCTATCACCAAGTTCCACCCGCCCCCACCCAAGATCCTGCGTCTACTGTTCCTCCTGTCCCTCTGGGGATTCCGGGGGGTCCAGTGCCCCGGCACAGTCCAAGTTCTCCTCCTCGCTCTGTTGTAAGTATGCCTGGTATAAACCCCAGAAATTTTTGGGCCTGCTCCTGGGCGGCAGTAGCTCACTATAATGTTCGGACTGCGTGCAGCAGTAAAGTAAGTCACCTGCCCATCTCTTCTTGGTGGGAAGCGGGCCCCGCATCCAGCACATGGCCACCACTCTTCTGGCTATCAGTAGGGCCATATCCACAAGTCGTCGCTGGGATAACGGAAGTGGTTTAGAGAATCCTAGGAGCGCCAATTCCTGGCTAACAGTCAGCTCTGAGCCCAAAATCGTATTGAGTTCTGAGAAAACCTCCACCCAGAATTTCTGAATTCCCGGACAGTACCACGCCATGTGGATAAAATCTGCAACCTGCGCGTGACACCTCTCACACTCCGCCGTCTGCCTAAGCCCGTAGCGGTGCAGCCTCTCCGGGGTATAGTATACCCGTTGTAGAAATTTAAAGTGTACAAGTCTATGCCTTCCGTTAAGGGAGAGTCTTCTTGTGCTAGTGCAGCAGTATCGCCACATGTCGTCATCGATTTGAAGTTGCAGATCTCTTTGCCATTCCGCCCTGGCTTTTGAGTGCTGAAGCTGTTGATGTGCAACACCCAGTTTGTTTAGGGTGGAGATTAGTTTGCGGGATGACGTGGAGTTGATCACATATGTGAGTTCAGGGACCTCCGGTGGCTCCGCCATCTCAGGGCCCAGCAAGTCCTTTAACGCACTCCGTATCCTGTGAAACTGGAAGCGCTGTAGAAGCGTAGCCTCCGGCTGCGTGGCGGAGAGCTGCTCCCAGGACCTTGAAACCCCCTCGACAAACAGGTCTTCTATTTTAGTGAGTCCCAGCGCACGCAGTGCCTCCGTTACTCCTTTTTCCCTTAGCGGGCCCAGCCAGAGTGCCCAATCTATCTGCATCTGAGGCGAGTACAGAAATCTACAGTCTAGCGCCCGGGTCAGCGCGTGCCACGCATGATTGGTAGATTTAAGAGAGTCCAGTTGACCAATAGTTCGGTCTACCGGGAGACAGACGGTGGCCGGGAGGGGAAGAGGCTCCGCAAACAATCGCTCTAATGTCACGTGTGGTATGCGCTGGTCCCCATGAATCCAAGAGTGTAAATGGGCAGCCTGCGCAATGCGGTAGTATCTTTCCATGTCGGGCGCCCCCAGCCCCCCCATTTCACAAGGGAGCAATAGTGTCGTCCACTTAACTCTAGGCTGTTTACCCCCCCATGCTAGCCTGATAAGCACCTGCGTCAGCTGTTTAAAGAACGCCTTTGACAGTACTACTGGTATGTTGTTGAAGAGGAATAGGAACCTAGGCAGTACCACCATTTTCATGATGGCTATTCTGCCCATTAGGGACAGCGGGAGCTTACACCATGCGTCTACGTCCTCAACCAGTTTTGTGTACGCTACTCCGTAGTTTTCCCTGACTAGAATATCTGGATCAGTGTGAAGGTGTATGCCCAGGTATCTAACTGAGTCAGTGGTCCATTTCAGGGGGTATTCCATTTCAAAGGGCTGAGTCGCGGGTGTCAGTGGAAAAGCGATTAATTTGTCCCAATTCACTCTGAGCCCCGAGAGGGCGCCAAATCGCACAACCTCCCGCAAAACGGCTGAAAGGTTCGTTTCCAGATCGCGAACATAGAGGAGTGTATCATCAGCATACGTTGATATGCCAATCTTGTAAGTTGGAAAACTAATACCTTCCAAGCTGTGGTATTCCCTGATTGCACACGCCAGCGGTTCCGCCACCAGCGCATACAGGAGGGGCGAAAGAGGACATCCCTGTCTAGTACCTCTGCTTATATCAAACGGGTCCGTAACTCTATCCCCTATCTTCAGCCTCGCTGTAGGCCGGTAGTACAAGGCTCCCAGCATCTGCAAGAACGGCTCTCCCAAACCCAGCTTCCTCAGAACTCTAAGCATGAAGGGCCACTCCACAGAGTCGAAGGCCTTTTCCATGTCCAGGAAAACTGTTAGGGCTGTGTTTTCCTGACGCACGTGCTGCATTGCCCCCAGTACCGTTCGGATATTATATGTCAGGTTCCTGCTGGGGACGAAGCCGGCCTGTTCAGGCGCTACCAGGTCCGGTACCAGGAGAGCCAATCGCGTGGCTAGAACTTTAGCAAATATTTTAGTGTCCACATTTATCAGGGAGAGCGGCCTGTAGGAGCTACAAGACTCCGGGGGTTTCCCAGGTTTTAAAATGGTGATTAGTAGGGCTTCCCTCATGGAGTGGGGCATACTACCCTCCACGCATATAACATCAAATAGGGTGATCAGGTGTGGGACAAGCTTGTCCTTGAATGACTTATAAAAGCCTACCGTCAAACCGTCCGCTCCCGGGGCGCTACCAGATCGCATGCTCGCCAGCGCCTCCAGAATCTCATCCTCCTGTATTGGGGACATCAGGAATTCCCTGTCCGAATCTGGCAAAAATGGCATGGCAATATGGTCTAGGTAGTCGTCAATCTCCTCCTCTACCCGCAGCGATCTGGATTTATACAGTTCTGCATAGTACTGTCTAAACGTTTGGAGGATCTCCTCTTCGTCAGAAATAACCTCACCATCTGTCGTGAGTAGTTCATCCACCACCAGGGGCCTCCTGGTACTGCGTATCATTCTAGCCAGTAGTGCACCCGGTCGGTCCCCCTCCCCGTAAGTACGCGCTGTAGCGTATTTGCCCATGTGTTGTACTTCCCTGTCGGCCAGGTCATGGTATTCAGTCAGTAGAAGTTTGATTTGGGACTCAGCAGCGGTATCGGAGCCATTCTGTAGGTGCCTCTCCAGATCAGACAGGCGGGCTTCAAGTTGTTTCAAGTCTCGTCTTATAGATTTAAGCACACTCGAGTGCTTGGACATTGCCATACCCCTGATGAAGACCTTGAAGGCTTCCCACACTGTCTGGAAACTGTCAACAGACCCCAGGTTTGTCTCAAAGAACGTATCTATATCTTCCGCCAGTTCACCCCGAAACGCATCGTCCAGGAGAGAGTAGGGGGGGAACCTCCAGGTGAAGGGGGGAATTGTTTTCTTTGGGATCACTAGGTGGAGCAATTCAGGGGAGTGATCAGAGAGGGTGCGGGGCAGCACCACACAGCTCCTTATACTATCTGGTAGGGTCTGAGACACTAGCCAGTAATCTATTCTAGTGTGGATAAACCGCCTTTCGTGGGGTGCTTACTTCTCCATACGTCCACCAGGTCCAGTTTAAGCATCTCCGCCTTCATGTGCAGAGCCGAGGCTACTGGCCTCCAGAGCGGCCCCGCCGACCTATCCAGGTCAGGGTCAAAAACAAAATTGAAGTCCCCTCCCCACAGCAGTCTAGAGGGAACGTGTGTTCTGCAGTGCGCCGCCAGTGATGTGTAAAAGTCAGGATTATCATAGTTCGGCCCGTAAACATTGACCACTACCAAATCGTGTCCCCTGCCCACACACCTAGTAATGACGAATCGACCCTCCGGGTCCGACATCAGTGGTACCAGTTTTAACTGAGAGGTAGGGTTGACCCAAGTGAGTACCCCCCTGGAGTGTGTCGTGAACCCCGCAGCTACACAGTGTCCCCCCATCCCCCTGGCCTGTAGCATCCTGCTAGTGAGTGGAAGGTGGGTCTCCTGCAGAAGAGCGAGGTCAACATGGTGTCTGTGTAAGTAACTGAGTACCTTCCGTAGCTTACGGTAATCATTGAGCCCTCTCACATTCCACGTCAGCATTTTCAGTTCCTGCAAATTGCGCGGAGCAGTCCCATCAGTAGTATTAGTCATCCTAGCATTGATAACAATAGGGTGCAGACAGCTGTACTACTAAGCCGTACAGTCTCCTTAAACTTAAAATCAGACAGCACGTTGCATGGCATTGTTTTCAAAACCCCACAGTTAAGATAGCAATTACAATCCCCAACATATTCCCCCCTCCACCCACAGCCGACCTCCCCCAACCTGGCCTGGCAGTACCCAATCCCTCCCAGCAACATCCAACTTATGGTGTCGTCACGCCCAGTCCCCAACATACTGCCCACAAGGACAATTAGAGCCAAAAGCGCTAGGGCAGAGGTCGCCATAAGTGGCACCGAACAGTGCATCGGAGAGAACTATTGCAAACATGGCTCCCGCCACCAACACCCAAGTCAGTGTGTAACAACAGAAGGACTGTTCAAGGTTCAAACGAATATAGTGACCAGTAGTATCAAAACTCTCCTCTACAGTTTCATCCACAGCCCACCCCAACACAACAAAGGACCATTATGGTGCACAGCAGTGCACTCGACAGTACAGGGCCACTAGCCTAGTCTCGAGCTCACCTCAGCTAAGGTCAAACATATATACATTGGATTGATCTCACCCAGCGCCTGGCGCAGTCCGTTCACCAGCCACATCTATCGCAAGGCCGCCATCCAGCTTGTCCCCAAGGTGCTATCTCGAAGCAGTAGTGTCACCGTCTCAACACCACTGTGAGCCTGATACGGACATTCACTCCCCAAGGCCAGAAGCTCATAGTGTGCTATTCTTGTTCGTCCAGACGGCTGCTGTCTTCGTGCTCTTCAGTCTGTCGGCTGGGGATGTTCCTCTGCTCCTTGGACCACTCCTTCAGCAACTTTTGTAGCTCCTTGGGGTTCGTGAAAAAGTGCGAGTGCCAATGTCTGTTGACCCGCAGCCTCGCCGGGTAGAGCATCGCATAGTCTAGGCCCAGTTCTCGCAACTATTTTTTATACGGAGCGAAGTGCCGTCTTTCCTCCTGCACCCTCGCCGTGAAATCAGGATACAGGGAAATTTCCATACCCTCACACTGGAGCCTCCCTTTGTCTCTGGCCACACGTAGAGCCGTGTCACGATCCCTGTAGTTGAGGAGTTTGGCAATTATCGGCCTAGGGGTAGCTCCAGGCCGCGGCCGCGGCCCGAGAGTGCGGTGGGCTCTTTCCACTATAAACATCGGAGAGAAGACGTCGTCGCCCAGCAGGGAGACCAGAAGTTTCTCCACGAAGAGCTCCATCTTTGGGCGTTAGTTTGGGGTGGTGGCAGCACCTCGATATAGCGCTTGAGAAGGCAAGCAGATTGCGAGGGCTCTCCTCTGCTCTTTCCTGTTTCCACTGCAGTTTAGAATCTCTTTTTTTAAACACTTCCAATTGATTTTAATAATTGCTGTGTTAATAATTTGTGTACCTTTTAAATCTACCGCTACAGAGTATTGCATTAATCAGGTCCCCCTGAGCCCCGTTCCACCGCGGCTTCAAGTGCTGATTGTTGTGGAGGGCTAGGTCGGGCGCCATCTTGAGTGTGGGCCGGACCCTGCGGGACCCGAGTTAGCGGTCCAGCGGAGGGTGGGGCTTGGCCTACAAGTAGATCTGGTGCTCGTGGGTCTGGGCGTTTGTTTGGGGTGGTGGCAGCACCTCGATATAGCGCTTGAGAAGGCGAGCAGATTGCGAGGGCTCTCCTCTGCTCTTTCCTGTTTCCACTGCAGTATCGAATCTCTTTTTTTAAACACTTCCAATTGATTTTAATAATTGCTGTGTTAATAATTTGTGTACCTTTTAAATCTACCGCTACAGAGTATTGCATTAATCAGGTCCCCCTGAGCCCCGTTCCACCGCGGCTTCAAATGCC
Source organism: Lissotriton vulgaris (assembly GCF_964263255.1). Taxonomy (NCBI): domain Eukaryota; kingdom Metazoa; phylum Chordata; class Amphibia; order Caudata; family Salamandridae; genus Lissotriton; species Lissotriton vulgaris. Next base: position 101,817,443 of record NC_141690.1, read on the forward strand.
GATTGTTGTGGAGGGCTAGGTCGGGCGCCATCTTGAGTGTGGGCCGGACCCTGCGGGACCCGAGTTAGCGGTCCAGCGGAGGGTGGGGCTTGGCCTACAAGTAGATCTGGTGCTTGTGGGTCTGGGCGTTTGTTTGTGGTGGTGGCAGCACCTCGATATAGCGCTTGAGAAGGCGAGCAGATTGCGAGGGCTCTCCTCTGCTCTTTCCTGTTTCCACTGCAGTATCGAATCTCTTTTTTTAAACACTTCCAATTGATTTAATAATTGCTGTGTTAATAATTTGTGTACCTTTTAAATCTACCGCTACAGAGTATTGCATTAATCAGGTCCCCCTGAGCCCCGTTCCACCGCGGCTTCAAGTGCCGAATGTTGTGGAGGGCTAGGTCGGGCGCCATCTTGAGTGTGGGCCGGACCCTGCGGGACCCGAGTTAGCGGTCCAGCGGAGGGTGGGGCTTGGCCTACAAGTAGTCATGCACTCTAAGACGCGCAGCGGCCACGTGCAGCGGGTGCGCCGTCTGCGCGCCGAAGGAGCGCCAAAGGAGGGCCCGTCTGTGCCCGTCCGTGTCCCGGACGTGGCCAGTGCCAGCCCCCCTGTCGGTGCCCCACAGAAGCCCTATAGGACCAGTACTCGATATTCTCGTGAGTACCTTATGGCGCTAAAATCCAACTCCTGCCCATGCAGTGATAAATGGGAGGTAGCAGACATTACTTCGCGGGTTTGTCATGCTTGCAAATTCCGCTTTCAACCCATTCTAAAGAGTCCTGCTCAAAACCCTGATGATTCCTCACGCATTGGAGCAGGCTTGATCAATGCCAGGTCACTGGTCAAGCACGCTGCAGATATTTTTGAATTATTGAGCGATAATCAGTTTGACTTACTTTTCATTACGGAAACCTGGCTAAGTGAGACATGTAGCCCGGCTGTTGAATTTGCTATCCCACGGGGCTTCAAAATTTTCAGGAATGATCGCCCTCTAGGTAGAGGAGGCGGTATTGCAGCCATCTTTAGAGAACAATGGGTCTTTTCCCACGACCCTCATGGTCCACTAGCTGATGCAGAGGTGTTTCATTTCTCATTAACACTTAGCTCTCATTTCACCGTAGGAGGCACTCTGGTCTACCGACCACCAGGCCATGCCAGTAACTTTCTGGGCACATTGGAGGATATTATAGTCTCACGGGCTCTAAGATACTCTAGATATCTTCTCCTGGGGGATTTTAATATCCATGCTGACAGTCCGGACTCCGTGGAGACGGTCCGCCTAAACGAAGCTCTTGCCATGGCCCAGTTAAAACAATGGGTAGAGGCGCCCACTCACTCTGGTGGACATGTCCTTGATCTGGTCTGCACTAATTTTGACATTGACATGGCCCGCCCTGAGACAGTGACTTGGTCAGACCACAGGCTGATCAGGTTTGCCTGGACTTTGACCCGCTCAGCTGAGAACAGCCCCCAAGCTGTTCATACACAGAAAATGAATACAGATATCCTGTCAGATTGTTTAGCCACCTCCCTCCCAGCTCTTCCTCTTGAAATTGAGTCAGCCGTCAGCTTATTCAATTCATGGATTGAACTAGGAACTGCTGCATCTATAAAAAAAAGCCGGGTTTGTAGACTACGCTCTACCCCTTCCAAGCCCTGGTTCTCCCACTCTCTCCGTGACCTTAAATCAGGCTGTAAAAAACTTGAACGGATTTGGAGACAAGCATATCTCCCTAGGGCAAAGAAAGAACTGAGGGTGGCGCAAAAAAAGTACTATGCGGCTATTAGATCTGCTAAAAGCCACTACTATGCAGGGAGAATCAATAAAGCCAACAATAATAGTAAGGAAAATTTTACTATTGTAAAAAGCTTTGTTTCGCCCTGTGCAGCTCAACCTCTGTTGGTCTCCTCGGAGAAATGGTGCGAAGAACTCTCTGTGTTCTTTGTTGATAAAATCACTAAAATTCAGGATGATTTGCTAACTGTCTGTAACAGTCTTCCATCTCAATTGGATACTCTCCCCCCTATGATGCCTGACCCCACGGAGCACTTTGTCAACTTTGCCCCGGTAGAGAAACTGGACATCGTTAACGCCCTTGCGGCCCTAAAATCAGGATCTCCTTCTGACCCTTCCCCTGCTAGAGTACTTGCGGGACTTGCAGATACAGTTGGAAATGAGGTGACTCATATTATTAACCGTTTATTTCTTACTGCAACTGTCCCGATCTGCTGGAAGCAAGCGAAACTGCTCCCACTTTAAAAAAAAAAACGGATTAGACCCCGCTGTCCCTTCCAACTTCCGGCCTATATCACTGATGCCAGCTCTTGCCAAAATATGTGAAAAGGCTGCTTTTACTCAACTGGACAAATTTGTTGAAACCTCTCAGGCACTCCATCCAGCACAATCAGGTTTCAGAGCAGCCTACAGCACTGAGACTGCTCTAGTTGAAATATCCGAGGCTATCCGGGAATGTCTGGACGGAGGTGGCAGAGCGGCTCTGATTTTATTAGACCTCTCTGCCGCCTTCGACACGGTACCACACTTCCTTCTTCTCACCAGACTAGCTGCAATAGGTATTACAGGCAATGCACTCGACTGGCTGACATCATTTCTAGAAAATAGAACACAGCAAGTATGGTTGCCGCCCTTTGCCTCCTCCCCCAAGAAACTTACTACAGGTGTTCCTCAGGGCTCTACCCTCAGCCCCCTGCTTTTTAACATTTACCTCACCCCTCTTATCTATCTCGCAGAACAGTTAGGAGCAAAAATTATGGCTTACGCCGACGATACACAACTTCTGTTCACATGGCCAAAAAACAACTTGGATACGTCGGCGGCCCAATCTTGCCTATCAGCTGTTTTTCGTTGGCTAGCCCTCGCCCAGCTAAAATGCAACGAAAGCAAATCAGAGATTTTGCTATATGGCTCCTTTCCAGACAATTTTAGCGATCTTCTCTGGCTTACTGACCTGCCACGTCCTAAATCTATTGGCGGCCCGCAAAAAATTTAGGAGTCTGGTTCAACAATGACCTCAAATTTGAGGATCATTTAAAAAAACTTACAGGGGTATGCTTTTCTACTCTTAAAATGCTACGTAGATTTTTTTCCCTCCTTCCAAGAGAGGCCAAAGAGACCGTTATTCCGCCCTTATATTGTCTACATTAGACTATGCGAATGGCCTCTTCTGTGGTTTACCGGCCTATCTTATACATCGCCTCCAGGTCATTCAAAATGCCGCTGTGCGACTCTTGTTTAACATACCCAGAAGCTCCAGTGTCCGCCACCCTCTTCGTTCCCTTCACTGGCTCCCAGTCGCTCACAGGATTATGTTCAAAATCCTTGTCCTCTCTTACCGCGCTGTCCATCAAACTGGTCCAGTTTATCTGAGAAAAAGATTTTCCCTCTATGTTCCCAACCGGCCCCTCAGGTCGGCCAATCTGTGCCAAATGACCGTACCTAAATTTAAATACAGCAGGCTTGGTGGCCAATCCATCACAGTCAGAGCTGCGAAGGCCTGGAATACTCTTCCTCTCCATCTAAAAACAGCCCCCACCATCACTGTTTTTAAGAAAGGACTGAAGACCCACCTCTTTAACACCACTGTGTAGGGTTTCCCTTCCCTCTATATTATCATCTCAGGAATCTCTCTGCTTTGCCCTCTCTCCCTTTCGCGCCAGGATACTATTTTCTTAGTAATTGAGCGCGCTACAAAAGCTTTTATAATAATAATAATAATCTTGCCTGTCTGGGTCGTCTCTGCAACCCCCGTGATACGGATGTTGGAGCGCCTCGACCTGGCTTCTAAGTCCTACGACTTATCCTGGATGACCTGCAGGAGTCTGGAAAATTGCTTGCGGTCCTTGTCCCACTCGGTCTGCGCCTCCTCCACCTCCGTGAGGCGCCTCTCTGACATGTCGAGGCGTTCCGCATGTTTATCCACCCTTTCCGACATGCGGTCCATGCAGTATGTGAGTGCGTCTATTTTCGTGCCGATGGACGACATACTTTCTTGAAGTCCTTTCTCCATGGACACAAGCATTTCTTTAATATCAGTGTACATTGTGTTGTCCGCGCCCTTGTTCCTAGGGGAAACATCCGGTGCCGGCTCCTCCAGGGCCTTCGTTTTGCGCTGGTCAAACGCCAGTTTGGTCTGGGTTCTGTCGTTCTTGCCCATAGTGCGCAGGAAAGTCCGGGAGCGATCCGCTTCTGTGTATGGTCTCCGATGCGTAGGCAGTGGTTATAGTCAACCTCTGTGTCCCAGTCCCGCGTTCACTTACAGGTCTTGATATGCTATGGCCTCCGGAGCTTGCAGACGCCAGACCCTGGGGCACCGCAGCGTGGGATCCCCAATCAGTGAGCGGCACAGCAAAGTTCCCCCAGTCGGTGGTGCAGGCCCACACTCGGTGTCAACCGGGCGCAGCTGCGGAAACACAGTCCAGGGCCAAGGACCTCAACACAGACCCACAATCACATCAAGGTATGGCGTCAGCAGCGCCGCAATCCGCGACGCCAATATGCAGGAGGGTGCAGTCCCATGCACATCAGGGTCCTCAAGTTGTCCACAATTCCCGATGCCACAACACACTCACCCAGGCTGTCCTCCCCGACTCCCCGTTGCAAGGCACCTGGACGGAGGCGAAAAAAAACGCAGACTCTCAGGTCCACCCAAGCAAGTCCAGTGGCATGTATCGTTGCGGGGGGGGGGCCTTCACAAGTGTCCGGCCGCTACCTCGGCCCCAGCATCCCCAGCACTCCAGAGTGCGCAGCACCACAGGTAGACTGTCCAGTAGACGAGCAATGAGGGGGATTATACCTCAGAGGATGTCCCAGGGGGGGGCCCAGGTGCCGAGCACAGCAGAAGCAGACGCGGCGCAGCTCACCCTCGGGGGGCCTGGGGGGCCGTTAAGCGCTTCGTAGATGGGTCGGGGCCCAAGCGCAATGCGCGCGAAACTGCCACCAAGGCCGTTTGCCTGCGGGGCTGTAGGATCTCCAATACGGGGCCACACAGTGCACTCCCCCCTCTAAGATGGGGGGGGGGGGGCGCGGGATGTCGCAGGGGGCCCCACCTCACTGTCAGCTAGGCGCTCCTCTCCGCCGGGTCTTCGCGGGGGTCACCGGGTCTCAACTCCCCCAGTGGCCGCACGTACAGGCACGCATGGCGGCCAGATATTTAGGCAAGTTCGCCGCCTCAGGCCTGGTCAGCCGACGTCGTCACACTGCCGGAGCTCCGTGGGTCTTCAACCGATGTCGCCGGCGGCTTCGCCGGACGCTGCAGCAGTGACCCCAGAACAGGTCCCCACCCCGTAAGTACGGCGGTGGCCGTTGTTTTAGGATATTATTGCAGGATCTTTCGGGTGTTGGCGCGGAGCTCAGCACATACGCGTCTCACATCGACGCTGGCAAGCTCCGCCCCCAATTGCCATTGATTCCTATGGGCCTTGAGGCCCATCGGAATCAATGTCAATTACCGAATCGGTAAATACCGATTCGGTAAAATTACCGAATTTACAAGGGGGACAGGGTGTCACTTTGACACCCTGTTGCACCCCTGATTCTGGCTTGTGTGCAATGTGACACACATACATGCCCTTAGGGCATGTATGTGTGCCACATGGCACAGGTGTACATGCACAGATGTGCATGTACACAGGAATTCGTAATTTACCATGAGATAGTATTTCATGGTAAATAACGAATTCTTAAGGGCCTGTGGCACTATCTTAAGTGCCACCTACATCTGGAATTACCGATTCGGTAAATATACCGAGTCGGTATTTTACCGAATCTGTAAATTTACAGAATCGGTAAATTTACAGATTCGACGGTGATGCGCAGTTCCTTACACTCAGGGGAGTGGATACGTCAGTTCCTTACTGCTGCGCAGGGGAGTTGACGCGCTGCTTCATTACTGCGTGGGGTGTTGACGCTCAGTTTTCTACTGTGTCCCGGTACAATGCGACAAGATGGCGCCACGATTCGACGATCTGGTGCGATGCGACAAGATGGCGTCTGTGATGCGATGCGACAACTTAGATGTGATGTGTGCATGCCTGACGGCCGTGCAGCGAACTCAGTGGATTCTTGAGCCGTAGCAGGCCCTGCGACACGCTTCTCTGGCGATGCGACGGCAACCTCTGCGGCGGCAGCACGCTTCTCCGATTATGCGACGACAAAAAGCTGTGGCATGCTTCTTCGGCGATGTGACGGTAACAGCTGCAGCGGCGACACGCTTCTTCCTTGTTTCATTGGGCTTCCAGCTCCCAGAGACACGCCGTCTCCAGAGGTCCTAAAAACAGCAGCAGGCACCTCTCTGCTGGTAGAATTCCCAGCAAGGAAATTCAGGGGAGCTGGTGGTGAAGTCTTTGTTTCCCTGAGACTACAGAACAGGAGGCAAGCTCAGCTTGAAGCCCTTGGAGTTCTTCCTCAAGATAATAAAGTACACGCAAAGTTCCTTTTCTCCTTTCCTTGGCAATAAGTTACCACTGCAGACCAACCCCAAACAGTACACAGCACAAGGGCAGTCTCGTCCTCCAGCTTTCTTGGTTTCTCTCCTCGGCAAAGGTTTGTCTTGATTTCTAGAAGTGATCTAAAGGTCTGGGGTCTGGGCCCCAACATATATATAGTACTAAATGCTTTGTTCTCTGAAGGCAGAGAGTGCCTGTACCCATCCAAAACCAGTTCTGTCCTCCCTGGTGCAGCTTCCTGGCAGGAGGTGGAGACAGCATTCTTGAAAAGCAGGCCTGGGCCAGGTAGCTGAAGATAAATCTCCTCCCCTACTCTCTATTCTATGTAGGTTCAGGCATGTGAAAGGAAATCTCCTCCCCCTACTCTCCATTCAATCCAGGTCCTATTCAGCCCTGCCCTGACTCCTCAGAATGCTGGAGCCAAAGCCCTCTCCAACCTCCTGTCACTCACATGCCAGATATGGAATACACAAACCTAGCAGAGGCATACTGGATGGTTAGGCAAGAAAATACCTACTTTCTAAAAGTAGTATTTTCAATCACAGAATGTAAAAATCACCCTCACTAAAAGATGTATTTTAACATTCTGAGTTCAGGCATACTGAACTTTATTTTTCTATCTTGTTCCAAGGGTTAGTTATGTTTATAAGGTGTTATAAACTAACTGCACAATCTGGCCTTTGGGAACAGATAGCCTTGCAATAGTGAAAAACGAAATTGGCTGTAATTAATTAATTAATTAATTGTGGGTTTCTAACGCGCTAGAATCGACTCCCGAAGGAGTATCTCTGCGCAATAGACCGCTGAGGAACCCGTCCTGGCTTTCCCTGTGAGATGGTCCCTACTGGGTATCTCCAAGGTGAAACCAGGCATCCCCGGCGTACGTGGGGGGCCGTTGTGGAGATGAGGCAAGCTAATGCCCAGAGTTGCCGAGTGTGATTCCTGGTTAGAGTAGGCACCGAGGTGAGAAATATCGAGTCCGCTGACCCTGGTCCACGACCCTGCCGCGTCGGGAATTGAACCCTGGTCCCAGGCCGTCCTCTGCTCCTGGGTCTGCCGCCTCTAACCAGTGAGCCACACCACTCCCACAATTCACTATCAGGACATGCTACATACATCAGGGCATGTCCTACCTTTAACATACAATGCACTCTGCCCACAGGGATACCTTGAGCCTACCTTGGGGGTGACTCACATGTCACATGCACTTTAGCACTGATCAGCAGTGGTGAAGAGGCCAGAGTCAGAAAACCAACAAAAAAAGGTCAGAACAAATACAGGAGGAAGGTAAAAGGTTCAAGGATGACCATGCAAAAGTCCAACAACCCTTTGTTATTCTCTCTGGTCAGACCCTAACACCTAGACATAATAATGGAATGCAGCTGGTGGTTTTGAAGGCACACATCTTGTCATATAATTGCGGACAGGGGTTCTGAAAACAATAGACACTGAGCGAATATCCCCAGATGAGATGCAATGTTAGCTGGGATGTAGAACATCCACCTATGCATGCTAAGATTAGGAGTCCGCCACTAAACCCAGATATCTTTACGCTATAACCAATTTGCTTCAGTAGAACGGGCTGGGTTAGGCAGATCTGTCAGATAACATGACAGGACTTTTCATGGTATACCGTTTATTAACCACGCTGATGATATTATTGATGTGTATTTGTTTTCTAATTGTGGCACACTTATTGCATCTTAGAACATGATAATTTGAATAAACATTGTAAATTTCCTTCATGTTTCTTTCTTATCTTATTGTGGACAAGTACGAGAGAGAGAGCGAAAGAATGTGTCCTGTTAACGCGATCCCTGAGAGGGTCGAGAGTGTTGTGTTCTGAGATGCCAAATCACTTGTTTAGCTGGAAAGGTAAGAAGGGCAAGGGAGGCACAATTGCTCGTCATACACAAGCTCATAGATACTGGGGTGGCATGGTGACCCAGTCCCTACACTGCCATCTGCAGTCTAAATATTTATCTGATTTTAAAAGCTGCCACCGGGTATATATATTGGATCTCCTGAGCCACTCATCAGAACACTCTTGGACCTGAAAACTCTACAAGAAGGACCCCCCAACTGCCTGAGGACTGCCCTGCTGCCTGAGGACTGCCCTACTGCCCAAGTCCTGTCTTGTAGCTTGAATCCAGTACTACTAACGTGTCTCCAAGAGTCTGTTGAGTCCTGTTTTGAGCTACAGAGACACAATTGGCTCCTGATCATCTGTTTCATCGGAACAGACTCAGTGTGGCGCATCTCGACAACGGAACTCGCATCGCTGCTCCTGATCAGTGGCTTCACCAGCACCAACCCAGCATGACACATCTCTATTCAAGTCTCCACAATGAAACCCAAGACCAGTGGCTTCATCGACTCAACGCAGAGCTCTTCATCTTGATGCCAGCATTGAAACTACTGAATGTCGGCTACAACAGCACTGACCCAGCGTAATGCATTTAAATGCAGGCTCATCCATCGCAGCTCCTGCTCGATGACTCCTCGACACAGCTCAGCACAGGGCTCCGTGGACATTTTATCTTGTTTCTAAGAACACTAGGTACTATCTCAGCGGATCAAACTTGGTTTTCTGCCCAGACTGTGCTTCTATGTGGTCAGCCTGAACTTGTGACTTTGTCGCGGTCCAGCGCGACCAGATCATCGTAATTTGAGCTATTTGCTTCTGAGTGCTATTTTCCCTAAAATCGTTGAAACTGCTTAACTCCGCCTCTACCGATTGGATTTCTGCTGTCTTAGTCTCATTTTATTTATTAGAGATTACTCTATGTATCTAAATTGGTGTGGGATTATTACTGTTTGTGTGCTGCATAAATGTTTTACACATTGCCTCTAAGGTAGCCGGACTGCTGTTGTGTCAAGCTACCAGAGGGTTAAGCACAGGTTAGTTTAGCGACTTTTGTGGTTCAGCCTGACAAGGGTTGACAAGGGTTGGTGTTGTTGCTTCAGTAGGGTTTCACACCCTCAACCAATAACCCAATTTTTTACAAACTCCAACAATAAAACTTCAGATCTCAAAGAGAACTAAGTATCTGCAGATTTGTGTTTTATCTGGGGACTCCACCTCTTCCGAGCTAGTAAAAATCTCCAGGTGAAACTCTTCTAAGACATTTGGAATGGCCAGACAAATTGGAATTGACATTCCTGATTTCCATGGCAAGTCTGTATTTATGAAGGCACCTCTAGTAACTAACCCATAATGTGGAGCATTCCACCCCCTACAACTACTGATGCCTGCGGTGTCCACAACTAAGGACATTGGGGGGGGATACTGGGAGAAGCTTATTTTAATGCTGAATTCCACACCCCTAGTGATTCTAAGTCTAATGCATTATTGAACAAGTTACTTACCTTCGCTAACAATCTATCTGTAAGAGACATATATTGGTTTTAGATTCCTTACCTTAGAATTACCACCAGGCATCAGACTGGATCAAGAGAATTTTTCTTCGGCGGTACCCCTGCGCGTCGGTAGGTGGCTTCGGTCGAGCCCGTGTTCGCCGTTGGCGTCGTGATCGTCTGAAAGATGTCGCGGTATCTACTTTGACGCCTCCCCTGCATGCTTTGTCAGTTCTCTATGCGACATCCCAGGCCAGAAGCGCAGAGCCATGCAGGACACTGACCACCGGTGCACAGAGACTTGGGCCCTGAAAGGAGTCCCTTATTCTAGAAGTCAGTTCACATAAGGGGGAGAATGGGTGGAGCGGTAGGAATCTATAACTTATACAAGTCTCTTACAGATTCTGGGGATGCCCAGACGTGGGTCCCAGGCACTCCACACCACTTGGAGTCAAGCTAGCCGGGCTGATGAGAGGTGTTACCTCGAAACCGGTCCGGTCCTCGGATGCTTGATTCCGTTCTGGGAAGGACATGGCTTTTGTAGTTCGGACTGGACTGTTCCCATGGGGCAACAGGGTCAGAGCTGATTTGCATATCGCCATTGTCTAACCCAGGGTGGTGTGGAGTGCAAAAAAACGATGGATTTGGGCCCAGATCTTTTGACTGGGGTGAATGTGTGACATTGAATCACATTCGGTCCATCACCTGTTTTGTTTGCAATTGCCGCCATAAGTGCGCTGGGGATGCCCAGACGTGGGTCCCAGGCACTCCACACCACTTGGAGTCAAGCTAGCCGGGCTGATGAGAGGTGTTACCTCGAAACCGGTCCGGTCCTCGGATGCTTGATTCCGTTCTGGGAAGGACATGGCTTTTGTAGTTCGGACTGGACTGTTCCCATGGGGCAACAGGGGCAGAGCTGATTTGCATATCGCCATTGTCTAACCCAGGGTGGTGTGGAGTGCAAAAAAACGATGGATTTGGGCCCAGATCTTTTGACTGGGGTGAATGTGTGACATTGATCCACATTCGGTCCATCACCTGTTTTGTTTGCAATTGCCGCCATAAGTGCGCTGGGGATGCCCAGACGTGGGTCCCAGGCACTCCACACCACTTGGAGTCAAGCTAGCCGGGCTGATGAGAGGTGTTACCTCGAAACCGGTCCGGTCCTCGGATGCTTGATTCCGTTCTGGGAAGGACATGGCTTTTGTAGTTCGGACTGGACTGTTCCCAAGGGGCAACAGGGTCAGAGCTGATTTGCATATCGCCATTGTCTAACCCAGGGTGGTGTGGAGTGCAAAAAAACGATGGATTTGGGCCCAGATCTTTTGACTGGGGTGAATGTGTGACATTGATCCACATTCGGTCCATCACCTGTTTTGTTTGCAATTGCCGCCATAAGTGCGCTGGGGATGCCCAGACGTGGGTCCCAGGCACTCCACACCACTTGGAGTCAAGCTAGCCGGGCTGATGAGAGGTGTTACCTCGAAACCGGTCCGGTCCTCAGATGCTTGATTCCGTTCTGGGAAGGACATGGCTTTTGTAGTTCGGACTGGACTGTTCCCATGGGGCAACAGGGTCAGAGCTGATTTGCATATCGCCATTGTCTAACCCAGGGTGGTGTGGAGTGCAAAAAAACGATGGATTTGGGCCCAGATCTTTTGACTGGGGTGAATGTGTGACATTGATCCACATTCGGTCCATCACCTGTTTTGTTTGCAATTGCCGCCATAAGTGCGCTGGGGATGCCCAGACGTGGGTCCCAGGCACTCCACACCACTTGGAGTCAAGCTAGCCGGGCTGATGAGAGGTGTTACCTCGAAACCGGTCCGGTCCTCGGATGCTTGATTCCGTTCTGGGAAGGACATGGCTTTTGTAGTTCGGACTGGACTGTTCCCATGGGGCAACAGGGTCAGAGCTGATTTGCATATCGCCATTGTCTAACCCAGGGTGGTGTGAAGTGCAAAAAAACGATGGATTTGGGCCCAGATCTTTTGACTGGGGTGAATGTGTGACATTGATCCACATTCGGTCCATCACCTGTTTTGTTTGCAATTGCCGCCATAAGTGCGCTGGGGATGCCCAGACGTGGGTCCCAGGCACTCCACACCACTTGGAGTCAAGCTAGCCGGGCTGATGAGAGGTGTTACCTCGAAACCGGTCCGGTCCTCGGATGCTTGATTCCGTTCTGGGAAGGACATGGCTTTTGAAGTTCGGACTGGACTGTTCCCATGGGGCAACAGGGTCAGAGCTGATTTGCATATCGCCATTGTCTAACCCAGGGTGGTGTGGAGTGCAAAAAAACGATGGATTTGGGCCCAGATCTTTTGACTGGGGTGAATGTGTGACATTGATCCACATTCGGTCCATCACCTGTTTTGTTTGCAATTGCCGCCATAAGTGCGCTGGGGATGCCCAGACGTGGGTCCCAGGCACTCCACACCACTTGGAGTCAAGCTAGCCGGGCTGATGAGAGGTGTTACCTCGAAACCGGTCCGGTCCTCGGATGCTTGATTCCGTTCAGGGAAGGACATGGCTTTTGTAGTTCGGACTGGACTGTTCCCATGGGGCAACAGGGTCAGAGCTGATTTGCATATCGCCATTGTCTAACCCAGGGTGGTGTGGAGTGCAAAAAAACGATGGATTTGGGCCCAGATCTTTTGACTGGGGTGAATGTGTGACATTGATCCACATTCGGTCCATCACCTGTTTTGTTTGCAATTGCCGCCATAAGTGCGCTGGGGATGCCCAGACGTGGGTCCCAGGCACTCCACACCACTTGGAGTCAAGCTAGCCGGGCTGATGAGAGGTGTTACCTCGAAACCGGTCCGGTCCTCGGATGCTTGATTCCGTTCTGGGAAGGACATGGCTTTTGTAGTTCGGACTGGACTGTTCCCATGGGGCAACAGGGTCAGAGCTGATTTGCATATCGCCATTGTCTAACCCAGGGTGGTGTGGAGTGCAAAAAAACGATGGATTTGGGCCCAGATCTTTTGACTGGGGTGAATGTGTGACATTGATCCACATTCGGTCCATCACCTGTTTTGTTTGCAATTGCCGCCATAAGTGCGCTGGGGATGCCCAGACGTGGGTCCCAGGCACTCCACACCACTTGGAGTCATGCTAGCCGGGCTGATGAGAGGTGTTACCTCGAAACCGGTCCGGTCCTCGGATGCTTGATTCCGTTCTGGGAAGGACATGGCTTTTGTAGTTCGGACTGGACTGTTCCCATGGGGCAACAGGGTCAGAGCTGATTTGCATATTGCCATTGTCTAACCCAGGGTGGTGTGGAGTGCAAAAAAACGATGGATTTGGGCCCAGATCTTTTGACTGGGGTGAATGTGTGACATTGATCCACATTCGGTCCATCACCTGTTTTGTTTGCAATTGCCGCCATAAGTGCGCTGGGGATGCCCAGACGTGGGTCCCAGGCACTCCACACCACTTGGAGTCAAGCTAGCCGGGCTGATGAGAGGTGTTACCTCGAAACCGGTCCGGTCCTCGGATGCTTGATTCCGTTCTGGGAAGGACATGGCTTTTGAAGTTCGGACTGGACTGTTCCCATGGGGCAACAGGGTCAGAGCTGATTTGCATATCGCCATTGTCTAACCCAGGGTGGTGTGGAGTGCAAAAAAACGATGGATTTGGGCCCAGATCTTTTGACTGGGGTGAATGTGTGACATTGATCCACATTCGGTCCATCACCTGTTTTGTTTGCAATTGCCGCCATAAGTGCGCTGGGGATGCCCAGACGTGGGTCCCAGGCACTCCACACCACTTGGAGTCAAGCTAGCCGTGCTGATGAGAGGTGTTACCTCGAAACCGGTCCGGTCCTCGGATGCTTGATTCCGTTCTGGGAAGGACATGGCTTTTGTAGTTCGGACTGGACTGTTCCCATGGGGCAACAGGGTCAGAGCTGATTTGCATATCGCCATTGTCTAACCCAGGGTGGTGTGGAGTGCAAAAAAACGATGGATTTGGGCCCAGATCTTTTGACTGGGGTGAATGTGTGACATTGATCCACATTCGGTCCATCACCTGTTTTGTTTGCAATTGCCGCCATAAGTACGCTGGGGATGCCCAGACGTGGGTCCCAGGCACTCCACACCACTTGGAGTCAAGCTAGCCAGGCTGATGAGAGGTGTTACCTCGAAACCGGTCCGGTCCTCGGATGCTTGATTCCGTTCTGGGAAGGACATGGCTTTTGTAGTTCGGACTGGACTGTTCCCATGGGGCAACAGGGTCAGAGCTGATTTGCATATCGCCATTGTCTAACCCAGGGTGGTGTGGAGTGCAAAAAAACGATGGATTTGGGCCCAGATCTTTTGACTGGGGTGAATGTGTGACATTGATCCACATTCGGTCCATCACCTGTTTTGTTTGCAATTGCCGCCATAAGTGCGCTGGGGATGCCCAGACGTGGGTCCCAGGCACTCCACACCACTTGGAGTCAAGCTAGCCGGGCTGATGAGAGGTGTTACCTCGAAACCGGTCTGGTCCTCGGATGCTTGATTCCGTTCTGGGAAGGACATGGCTTTTGTAGTTCGGACTGGACTGTTCCCATGGGGCAACAGGGTCAGAGCTGATTTGCATATCGCCATTGTCTAACCCAGGGTGGTGTGGAGTGCAAAAAAACGATGGATTTGGGCCCAGATCTTTTGACTGGGGTGAATGTGTGACATTGATCCACATTCGGTCCATCACCTGTTTTGTTTGCAATTGCCGCCATAAGTGCGCTGGGGATGCCCAGACGTGGGTCCCAGGCACTCCACACCACTTGGAGTCAAGCTAGCCGGGCTGATGAGAGGTGTTACCTCGAAACCGGTCCGGTCCTCGGATGCTTGATTCCGTTCTGGGAAGGACATGGCTTTTGTAGTTCGGACTGGACTGTTCCCATGGGGCAACAGGGTCAGAGCTGATTTGCATATCGCCATTGTCTAACCCAGGGTGGTGTGGAGTGCAAAAAAACGATGGATTTGGGCCCAGATCTTTTGACTGGGGTGAATGTGTGACATTGATCCACATTCGGTCCATCACCTGTTTTGTTTGCAATTGCCGCCATAAGTGTGCTGGGGATGCCCAGACGTGGGTCCCAGGCACTCCACACCACTTGGAGTCAAGCTAGCCGGGCTGATGAGAGGTGTTACCTCGAAACCGGTCCAGTCCTCGGATGCTTGATTCCGTTCTGGGAAGGACATGGCTTTTGTAGTTCGGACTGGACTGTTCCCATGGGGCAACAGGGTCAGAGCTGATTTGCATATCGCCATTGTCTAACCCAGGGTGGTGTGGAGTGCAAAAAAACGATGGATTTGGGCCCAGATCTTTTGACTGGGGTGAATGTGTGACATTGATCCACATTCGGTCCATCACCTGTTTTGTTTGCAATTGCCGCCATAAGTGCGCTGGGGATGCCCAGACGTGGGTCCCAGGCACTCCACACCACTTGGAGTCAAGCTAGCCGGGCTGATGAGAGGTGTTACCTCGAAACCGGTCCGGTCCTCGGATGCTTGATTCCGTTCTGGGAAGGACATGGCTTTTGAAGTTCGGACTGGACTGTTCCCATGGGGCAACAGGGTCAGAGCTGATTTGCATATCGCCATTGTCTAACCCAGGGTGGTGTGGAGTGCAAAAAAACGATGGATTTGGGCCCAGATCTTTTGACTGGGGTGAATGTGTGACATTGATCCACATTCGGTCCATCACCTGTTTTGTTTGCAATTGCCGCCATAAGTGCGCTGGGGATGCCCAGACGTGGGTCCCAGGCACTCCACACCACTTGGAGTCAAGCTAGCCGTGCTGATGAGAGGTGTTACCTCGAAACCGGTCCGGTCCTCCGATGCTTGATTCCGTTCTGGGAAGGACATGGCTTTTGTAGTTCGGACTGGACTGTTCCCATGGGGCAACAGGGTCAGAGCTGATTTGCATATCGCCATTGTCTAACCCAGGGTGGTGTGGAGTGCAAAAAAACGATGGATTTGGGCCCAGATCTTTTGACTGGGGTGAATGTGTGACATTGATCCACATTCGGTCCATCACCTGTTTTGTTTGCAATTGCCGCCATAAGTACGCTGGGGATGCCCAGACGTGGGTCCCAGGCACTCCACACCACTTGGAGTCAAGCTAGCCGGGCTGATGAGAGGTGTTACCTCGAAACCGGTCCGGTCCTCGGATGCTTGATTCCGTTCTGGGAAGGACATGGCTTTTGTAGTTCGGACTGGACTGTTCCCATGGGGCAACAGGGTCAGAGCTGATTTGCATATCGCCATTGTCTAACCCAGGGTGGTGTGGAGTGCAAAAAAACGATGGATTTGGGCCCAGATCTTTTGACTGGGGTGAATGTGTGACATTGATCCACATTCGGTCCATCACCTGTTTTGTTTGCAATTGCCGCCATAAGTGCGCTGGGGATGCCCAGACGTGGGTCCCAGGCACTCCACACCACTTGGAGTCAAGCTAGCCGGGCTGATGAGAGGTGTTACCTCGAAACCGGTCCGGTCCTCGGATGCTTGATTCCGTTCTGGGAAGGACATGGCTTTTGTAGTTCGGACTGGACTGTTCCCATGGGGCAACAGGGTCAGAGCTGATTTGCATATCGCCATTGTCTCACCCAGGGTGGTGTGGAGTGCAAAAAAACGATGGATTTGGGCCCAGATCTTTTGACTGGGGTGAATGTGTGACATTGATCCACATTCGGTCCATCACCTGTTTTGTTTGCAATTGCCGCCATAAGTGCGCTGGGGATGCCCAGACGTGGGTCCCAGGCACTCCACACCACTTGGAGTCAAGCTAGCCGTGCTGATGAGAGGTGTTACCTCGAAACCGGTCCGGTCCTCGGATGCTTGATTCCGTTCTGGGAAGGACATGGCTTTTGTAGTTCGGACTGGACTGTTCCCATGGGGCAACAGGGTCAGAGCTGATTTGCATATCGCCATTGTCTCACCCAGGGTGGTGTGGAGTGCAAAAAACGATGGATTTGGGCCCAGATCTTTTGACTGGGGTGAATGTGTGACATTGATCCACATTCGGTCCATCACCTGTTTTGTTTGCAATTGCCGCCATAAGTGCGCTGGGGATGCCCAGACGTAGGTCCCAGGCACTCCACACCACTTGGAGTCAAGCTAGCCGGGCTGATGAGAGGTGTTACCTCGAAACCGGTCTGGTCCTCGGATGCTTGATTCCGTTCTGGGAAGGACATGGCTTTTGTAGTTCGGACTGGACTGTTCCCATGGGGCAACAGGGTCAGAGCTGATTTGCATATCGCCATTGTCTAACCCAGGGTGGTGTGGAGTGCAAAAAAACGATGGATTTGGGCCCATATCTTTTGACTGGGGTGAATGTGTGACATTGATCCACATTCGGTCCATCACCTGTTTTGTTTGCAATTGCCGCCATAAGTGCGCTGGGGGTGCCCAGACGTGGGTCCCAGGCACTCCACACCACTTGGAGTCAAGCTAGCCGGGCTGATGAGAGGTGTTACCTCGAAACCGGTCCGGTCCTCGGATGCTTGATTCCGTTCTGGGAAGGACATGGCTTTTGTAGTTCGGACTGGACTGTTCCCATGGGGCAACAGGGTCAGAGCTGATTTGCATATCGCCATTGTCTAACCCAGGGTGGTGTGGAGTGCAAAAAAATTATGGATTTGGGCCCAGATCTTTTGACTGGGGTGAATGTGTGACATTGATCCACATTCGGTCCATCACCTGTTTTGTTTGCAATTGCCGCCATACGTGCGCTGGGGATGCCCAGACGTGGGTCCCAGGCACTCCACACCACTTGGAGTCAAGCTAGCCGGGCTGATGAGAGGTGTTACCTCGAAACTGGTCCGGTCCTCGGATGCTTGATTCCGTTCTGGGAAGGACATGGCTTTTGTAGTTCGGACTGGACTGTTCCCATGGGGCAACAGGGTCAGAGCTGATTTGCATATCGCCATTGTCTAACCCAGGGTGGTGTGGAGTGCAAAAAAACGATGGATTTGGGCCCAGATCTTTTGACTGGGGTGAATGTGTGACATTGATCCACATTCGGTCCATCACCTGTTTTGTTTGCAATTGCCGCCATAAGTGCGCTGGGGATGCCCAGACGTGGGTCCCAGGCACTCCACACCACTTGGAGTCAAGCTAGCCGGGCTGATGAGAGGTGTTACCTTGAAACCGGTCCGGTCCTCGGATGCTTGATTCCGTTCTGGGAAGGACATGGCTTTTGTAGTTCGGACTGGACTGTTCCCATGGGGCAACAGGGTCAGAGCTGATTTGCATATCGCCATTGTCTAACCCAGGGTGGTGTGGAGTGCAAAAAAACGATGGATTTGGGCCCAGATCTTTTGACTGGGGTGAATGTGTGACATTGATCCACATTCGGTCCATCACCTGTTTTGTTTGCAATTGCCGCCATAAGTGCGCTGGGGATGCCCAGACGTGGGTCCCAGGCACTCCACACCACTTGGAGTCAAGCTAGCCGGGCTGATGAGAGGTGTTACCTCGAAACCGGTCCGGTCCTCGGATGCTTGATTCCGTTCTGGGAAGGACATGGCTTTTGTAGTTCGGACTGGACTGTTCCCATGGGGCAACAGGGTCGGAGCTGATTTGCATATCGCCATTGTCTAACCCAGGGTGGTGTGGAGTGCAAAAAAACGATGGATTTGGGCCCGGATCTTTTGACTGGGGTGAATGTGTGACATTGATCCACATTCGGTCCATCACCTGTTTTGTTTGCAATTGCCGCCATAAGTGCGCTGGGGATGCCCAGACGTGGGTCCCAGGCACTCCACACCACTTGGAGTCAAGCCAGCCGGGCTGATGAGAGGTGTTACCTCAAAACCGGTCCGGTCCTCAGATGCTTGATTCCGTTCTGGGAAGGACATGGCTTTTGTAGTTCGGACTGGACTGTTCCCATGGGGCAACAGGGTCAGAGCTGATTTGCATATCGCCATTGTCTAACCCAGGGTGGTGTGGAGTGCAAAAAAACGATGGATTTGGGCCCAGATCTTTTGACTGGGGTGAATGTGTGACATTGATCCACATTCGGTCCATCACCTGTTTTGTTTGCAATTGCCGCCATAAGTGCGCTGGGGATGCCCAGACGTGGGTCCCAGGCACTCCACACCACTTGGAGTCAAGCTAGCCGGGCTGATGAGAGGTGTTACCTCGAAACCGGTCCGGTCCTCGGATGCTTGATTCCGTTCTGGGAAGGACATGGCTTTTGTAGTTCGGACTGGACTGTTCCCATGGGGCAACAGGGTCAGAGCTGATTTGCATATCGCCATTGTCTAACCCAGGGTGGTGTGGAGTGCAAAAAAACGATGGATTTGGGCCCAGATCTTTTGACTGGGGTGAATGTGTGACATTGATCCACATTCGGTCATCACCTGTTTTGTTTGCAATTGCCGCCATAAGTGCGCTGGGGATGCCCAGACGTGGGTCCCAGGCACTCCACACCACTTGGAGTCAAGCCAGCCGGGCTGATGAGAGGTGTTACCTCGAAACCGGTCCGGTCCTCGGATGCTTGATTCCGTTCTGGGAAGGACATGGCTTTTGTAGTTCGGACTGGACTGTTCCCATGGGGCAACAGGGTCAGAGCTGATTTGCATATCGCCATTGTCTAACCCAGGGTGGTGTGGAGTGCAAAAAAACGATGGATTTGGGCCCAGATCTTTTGACTGGGGTGAATGTGTGACATTGATCCACATTCGGTCCATCACCTGTTTTGTTTGCAATTGCCGCCATAAGTGCGCTGGGGATGCCCAGACGTGGGTCCCAGGCACTCCACACCACTTGGAGTCAAGCTAGCCGGGCTGATGAGAGGTGTTACCTCGAAACCGGTCCGGTCCTCGGATGCTTGATTCCGTTCTGGGAAGGACATGGCTTTTGTAGTTAGGACTGGACTGTTCCCATGGGGCAACAGGGTCAGAGCTGATTTGCATATCGCCATTGTCTAACCCAGGGTGGTGTGGAGTGCAAAAAAACGATGGATTTGGGCCCAGATCTTTTGACTGGGGTGAATGTGTGACATTGATCCACATTCGGTCCATCACCTGTTATGTTTGCAATTGCCGCCATAAGTGCGCTGGGGATGCCCAGACGTGGGTCCCAGGCACTCCACACCACTTGGAGTCAAGCTAGCCGGGCTGATGAGAGGTGTTACCTCGAAACCGGTCCGGTCCTCGGATGCTTGATTCCGTTCTGGGAAGGACATGGCTTTTGTAGTTCGGACTGGGCTGTTCCCATGGGGCAACAGGGTCAGAGCTGATTTGCATATCGCCATTGTCTAACCCAGGGTGGTGTGGAGTGCAAAAAAACGATGGATTTGGGCCCAGATCTTTTGACTGGGGTGAATGTGTGACATTGATCCACATTCGGTCCATCACCTGTTTTGTTTGCAATTGCCGCCATAAGTGCACTGGGGATGCCCAGACGTGGGTCCCAGGCACTCCACACCACTTGGAGTCAAGCTAGCCGGGCTGATGAGAGGTGTTACCTCGAAACCGGTCCGGTCCTCGGATGCTTGATTCTGTTCTGGGAAGGACATGGCTTTTGTAGTTCGGACTGGACTGTTCCCATGGGGCAACAGGGTCAGAGCTGATTTGCATATCGCCATTGTCTAACCCAGGGTGGTGTGGAGTGCAAAAAAACGATGGATTTGGGCCCAGATCTTTTGACTGGGGTGAATGTGTGACATTGATCCACATTCGGTCCATCACCTGTTTTGTTTGCAATTGCCGCCATAAGTGCGCTGGGGATGCCCAGACGTGGGTCCCAGGCACTCCACACCACTTGGAGTCAAGCTAGCCGGGCTGATGAGAGGTGTTACCTCGAAACCGGTCCGGTCCTCGGATGCTTGTTTCCGTTCTGGGAAGGACATGGCTTTTGTAGTTCGGACTGGACTGTTCCCATGGGGCAACAGGGTCAGAGCTGATTTGCATATCGCCATTGTCTAACCCAGGGTGGTGTGGAGTGCAAAAAAACGATGGATTTGGGCCCAGATCTTTTGACTGGGGTGAATGTGTGACATTGATCCACATTCGGTCCATCACCTGTTTTGTTTGTAGTGGGAGTAATAGCCATGACCTACTTCTGGGACAGGGACTCGCTCGATAGCTCACTTGGCCAGGAGAGCCGTAACTTCCTTACAGAGAAGGGCCAAGTGATCCTCCGACATGCAATGGAATTGAGGTGGCATGGAAGGAGGGGTAGTCTCGAAGGGGAAGGAGTAGCCCCTTTGAACTATCTAAAAAACCCACCTGTACGACGTGATTTTGTGCCAGTGGGGGAGGTGATGGTGGATCCTGCTGCCCACTGGCAACTGATTTCCCTGAAATGTCAGACTAGGAAGGCTTAGAGGCTGCTGCAGAGGGGGCACTGATGGACTTGCCCGCCCGCTGGTCCCCAGACCCACGGCATTGGGTCCCACGTCCTCGGCTGCACAGAGGCTGGGTGGCTTACGTTGGCCTGTGGCTCTGGGCAGAACATGGTGGGACACCCGTTACGTAGCCACGAAAGGGCCAAAAGCACAGGGGGAGAAGTGGCAGTGAGGCCCAAGGATCTGGCCATAGCTCTAGAATCCTTGAAGCACTCAAGTGCCTGGTCTGCCTTGTCGCCAAACAGACAACAGTCTTCAGAGGGCATGTTCAAAAGAGTCGATTGGACATCCCCAGGAAAACCAGTGGATCTCAGCCAGGTGTAGCATATTAGGGCTACTGACATAGAAATCGTTCTACCCAGCGAGTCTGCGGTGTACAGCCTACAGCGGATGGCAAACTTTGCTGCATCTCTCCCTTCCGCAACTGCACAGGAGTGTGTGACCAGGCCTCCTCCAGACACTGCGGCAGCACCTGCTCAACCTATTCCACACAAAATGGGTGTAACGGCCCAAGAGACATGCATATTCACCGACCGCAGTCCTAAGCTGGCGGAAGAAAACATCTTCTTTTCATAATGGTCCAGCTTCTTGGATTCCCTATCTGGGGGAGCAGAAGGGAACACACCTTTAGATATTGAAGCTTGATTCACCAAGCTTTCGGGGACAGGATGTTGGGAGAAGAAAATGGGGTCGCCCGTGGCAGGGTGGCGGCGTCGGGCAATCATCCTTTCCACAGGAGTCCCTGTGCCGAGCTTGGACCAAGTGCCCAGAAGGATGTCTGTGACGGCCTCACTGAACGGCAGCAGGGGCTCCGAAGAGGCCACTGCCGGCTGAAGCACCTCAGTCGTTAGTCCCGACTGCCACCGTAGGAAGCTCGAGGCCCAAGGCATCATCCGCCCTACACAACACCACAGCGTAAGAGGCTCCCTCCTCCGTAGCCCTGGTAGGGGGAGAAAGCATGCCAAGGTCTGGGGAGGTATCCGGATCACTAGCTTCCCCAAACTCCTCTCTCCTGTCCGGCTCCTCCAGCTGGTCTGCCAAAGGTTCAACAGACCCCTCTCAGTCCTCCTCACTTTCCTCTGGGTGGCACTCAGGGCAATAGGGAACATCAAGGGAAAAGGTGGCACAAAAGTACCGGTCAGCACTGGTACAGGCTTCAGTCGACACCGGTCCGGCACGTATCAAAGACATGGTTGAGGCCGGGGTAGATGCCGACCGGGAACACATGACTGGCATTGGAGGTGGAGGTGGCGGTGGCGTCGTCAATGGAATCGGTGTCAGAGGAGGTGTCGTGAGGTCAACCGGCACTTTTCCAGATCCAGCCCGGGATCCCTGGAGGCCCTGCGGTGCCGAGGCTGAAGCCACCCGCATCGAAGGCCTAGAACCCCCAGCCGAGTCCGCGGGGCCCATAGGCGAGTCAGCGGAGTCGGCTGCCCAATGATGGAGTGCAGGGCTTCGTAAAATGAATGAAGCAGGGCAGGAGACGCTCCAGCTCCTGGAAAGGGACGGAGCCAAAGGAGGAGGACCTTCTGCGTCCTGGGTTGCGTAGGCCGACGGACAGGGAGAAGGTGAAGAGCGATGGTTCTTCTTCGCCTTCTTTTTGTGCTTCGATTTACCCGAAGGCGAAGACTTCGATGAGGAGTGGTGGTGGTGATTCCGTGACCTGTCCCTTAACCTCCCTCTCGAACGGGACCTTGAGTAGGCTAGAGCTGGTAAACCGGGCCACCAGCAGCTTTTGGGACTGCTCCCACTAAGACTTTGGCTTCATGGCCCGACGTCGGAGCACAACTTTGGGTAGCGCTCCAGGCACCAAAGGCACACAAGGTGCGGATCAGTGACTGACATCAGTTTATTGTTATTGTTATTGTTATTGTTATTGTGGATTTATATAGCGCCGGGTCACCTACAGGTCTCAGGGCGCTTTCACCACAGAACATAACATCCAGGATATAAAAGGGTGGAGTGCTTAAGCTAAGCTGAGTGCTGCTCTGAACAAGTTGGTCTTCAAGGCTTTCCTGAAGCGGAGTAGATTCCCCTCCTTTCGGAGTGTTTCAGGCAGGGCGTTCCAAAGGTTCGGTAATAAAACCGAGAAAGATCTCCCTCCCATTGTGGCCAGCTTAAAACGAGGACATACAAGGAGTTTGGCATCAGAGGACCTGAGATTTCTTTCCGGTCTATATATCTCAATCCGTTCCTTGATGTAGGTCGGGGCCTTCCCATAGATGGCTTTATGGGCTATGCAGAGGCTTTTAAAAACGGACCTCTGTCCAATTGGTAGCCAGTGTAGACTTTTTAATAGTGGAGAGGCATGCGTTCTCCGCGGAAGGTTGAAAATAAGTCTAGCGGCGTCGTTTAGGACTACCTGAAGTCTGTTTGTTAGCATTTTTGGCAGGCCTAGGTAGAGCGCATTGCCATAGTCGAGTCTTGACACTATGGTGGCCGAGACCACTGTGCGTAGCATCGACTGGGAGAGGAGAGGGACTAGTTTGCGCAACTGTCTTAGAAGACCTGTACAAGTGCCAACCACGGTGGAAACCTGGTTGGTCATTGAGAGGGCACTGTCCAATTTAATACCCAGGCTTTTAACCGTGGCTGCTGGCTGTGGGGTTGGGCCCAGCTCCTGGGGCCAGTACATGTCGCTCCAGGAGGAGCACTTAGATGGTACTATCAGCACCTCTGTCTTTTCCGGGTTAATTTTAAGCTGATTGGTGGACATCCAGTGGACCGTATATCTAAGTATATCCTGCGCGTGTGACTGGGCTTGTGCTGTGTCATCTATGCCCAGCAGCAGCTGTGTGTCATCAGCATAGTTAAACACCCGACAGCCCATCCCCGCTAGTGTGTTAATCAGGGGCTGTAGATATATGTTAAACAGGAGTGGGGATAGTGCTGAGCCCTGGGGGACGCCACAAGTCAGACTTCCCACACCTGATACACTATCTCCCATCTGGATTCTCTGGGTTCTCCCAGATAGAAATGATTCCAGCCACCGAAGGGCTAAACCCTGAATCCCAAACCCAGCCAGCCTATTCAGCAGAATGGAATGGCTGACAAGAGTCACAAGGCTTGAAGCTGATCCGCTGATGTGACATCCCTGTGTGCACCAGGAGTTGAAAGACTGAAAGAAGATGACGACAAAAAGTCGAAAAACACTAGTCAAAAAGTGACAAGGGGTACCGCTCTCTCCAGATCTGCACTGGCTGGGGCGGAAAAATAAAGAACTGATGTCCGTGCGCAGGGGCAGCATCTAAGTAGATACTGCGACATCATTCCGGTGATCAGAATGCCAACGACAAATGCGGAGTCGACCAACGCCACCTACTGACGCGCAGGGGTACTGCTGAAGAAAAATTACTGCTGAGGAAAAATTCAGCAGATCCAGTCTAAAGTCTGGTGGGAATTCTAAGGTAAGGAATCTTTAACTAATAGCCTCTTTCAGATAGGAGACTTATGTGGAGTGGAGGGGGCTTGCTTGGATGCATCCCTGCTGGCCTTGGCAAAAATAATTTGGCCTCCTGCTCTTTGATGACCTTTGGGTACATCAGGAAACACGAGTTGCAGGTCACGGAATAATGGTCAGAGCCTAGAAACCACATGCAGATGTTGTGTGAATCCGATAGACACAACCATCTGTGACACTTATGACAGGGCTTACACTTTACGGCCTACAAGAGACTTTTGACCTAGTCGTTATCTAAAGCTGAGTTACAGACTGCGATGACGAGGGGCAGAAATCCAGAACTGACGTCAGTGCACCAGTTGTCAGCTATTATACGTTGGTGACTTTATTTGTAGAAGATGGAGGTTTCAAATGTATTTGTACTAAGACAACTGGTAATTGAGTTAATGGAGAGATTTTCAGAAGCATCCAAAGTAACCATGGCTTCATACCAATCAGAGAACTTCGGATGTAGCAAGATTTCCATTTTCGCAGAATGTACATCATAGCTGCTGGGGAAGAGGGCAACCACCTCCTCTCGTGCGCACTTGTATCAGCTATATTATCCAAATAATGTAGCATTGCTGTGTCTAGTGATCGCTGGAGGTGTAAAGTTAGCTTCTTCATGATTCAAAATCTCAGTTGTAAATATTTCTTGTGCTGTTGCTCAGAGAGATTATATTATATTTGTCATGCAGAAACCCCTTATGTTGAATCGTTGGTGAAAAGATGTTTCATTATGAATATACCATTAGAGGCCAAAGTCTAATTAGTTCTTATGAGTATGTGCCACCCCAAAGAGATCGCCCTATGTGGCCTAATCTAGGGTTTCCAATTCGTCTCGGAAATAGTAGGCCAGTCGTGACAATTGGTGAGCATTGTAATAATGTTCAGATTTGGGCAGCCAAATAACTGTATTCTCAATAAGGCCTACAATTATTTTCTAATATTACTTATTGTCAGCTACTTTGAAAATGCTTCAAATTCAATAGCTTCTGTTCCAGCAGCATGAACTAAAGGTTTTGTCATCATTTACATGTTAACACTCTAGTTATTCATCAGAACTCTGCAGTAAAGTAACAGTAGAACACTGTTGAATCAAACTCAAGACAGCGGTTGCAGTGAACTTTCAATTAGCATTTTAAGTGTGGCACAAACAAATAATGATGTACAATGTGAGTTACCTGTGTTTGTTCTGAACGTGAAAAACAGCCATTCACCTAAATGAATTGGAACCGGAAGCTCGTGTTGCCCAATGAGAAAAAAATGGTGCGTCTAATCGCCAAATACAAAGCTTAATGTAGCCTTCTGCCAATATAGTACCATGAAAAAATGCATCATCGAACAATTAAGACTGTGAATTACACTCCAAATTTCAAGGATCTAATTTACAGTAGCAGAATAATTCACCTCCAAGAAGTGAAGTAGTGGTGTGTGAAACATCTGGAACAGAACGCATTTTTGAGGAAGCAATCCAAAATTAGGACAAATCTTACCACATAATATACCTACTTTTTTTCCAGCAAATTCTTTTAGGATATTTTCCAAGCTTCTTCTCACTTCACCCAGGGCAGAATCGTTTTTACTTTTATTGTGATCTCCATGTAAGCTTTTAATTCTAAAAGACAAATTTGAAGATATAAATGCTTTATTTTTCTTATAGTAAGTAATACAATATATCAATTGATATTCCACTACTGCCTAGGGTACGAGTTATCTATGCTGGGTTCTCCACCAATATATACCAACAAAGATTGAAGAACATTTATAAACTTATAAATCAAGTGATTCTATGGTGTTTGATAGAAAGATGTCCAATTATTTCAAGAAATTGCATACATATAGAAACCAGTATAACACTTGATAATTAGTTTGCTTTTGCAGTTGCTCTAACTATAATGACACCATATTACATATCAAAAATCCGACTGACGTCAGGATAAAAAATAAAAAAAGTTATGGGGTTGGGGGGCAGTATTGTGACGCAATAAAACAGAAATCAGGAAACCTCTGATCCTCTTCCTTTTTGCAATGTTTCCTTTGCCTTCTAAATTTATTCACATTGCGGCTCCGGTGAAAAAAAAAAAGTAAACTTATTCTGGGGTATTGATCAACAAATTGATAGCTCTGATATGCGAGTTAGCATATTAATTTCATTCAAATTCATTAAAAAATAATGCATCTCCAGAAAAAAAATCAAAAAACTTCTTTCTGTGTTGTGTTATCGACCAACAAAGTGGTAGCTATGATATTCGGTAGAGATTATTAATGTCAGCTCACTTTATATGTTTGATGGTACTCTCCTTTTCATGCTGAGTAATATCAAGTGTTGCTGTCGCCTGCTATGGTACCGAGCTTTGGGGCAACTGCAAGACAAAGGACCTAGAGGTCACAGAAAATAATGTTCTGAAAAAGATACTGAGGCTGCCAAGGGGTATCGGGAATTTTTCTGTACACGAGGAGTTGGGTGTCCCTTATTTAAGTGATAGACTAGCAGTAAACCCGGTAATGTGCTGGCTGAATTGTTGGCTCAATACCGATATTCCGCTCACTCACGCTTTATTGAAAGAAGCCTTAATGCAAGATGGGAGGTTTAAAGTCCCGTGGTTGAAATATATAAAGGACTGTCTGACGGCAATTGGCCGACCTGATTTGTTTTTTGCTCCCAACTTGATCACAAAACCTGATGTTATCTTGGTAAGAAATGCTATGTTATTACTAAGATGCTCCGACAGAGAAGAGGTTGAGATACAGAAGGACAGTGTTAGGAAATACCTACTACTCAAAACCTGTCCACAAATGGAACCTTATTTGTCATGGCCTATGACTAGCTATGAACGTTTTTTGCTAACAAGGTTCCGATTTGACCTATTTCATCTCCTACTGGCGGTTCCAAGTGGGGCTCATCGGGGTGAAGTGTTGCCAGCTTGTGGCTGCGACGGGAAGTCTCCTCAAGACCTGGCACACTTTCTATTTATTTGCCCTTATTACACTATACCACGGAAACTATACCTTAAACCGTGCCTCAAAAAATGGAACTTTGTACAAATCAAACCTGCACTTTACTACCTTCAATTACTGAATTGTGACTGCACTTTATTTGTCTGTAACTTTTAAAAAAAAGCTATCTCCTTCAGGAAAAGTATGGATGGATAGTTATGCTGTAAATGTTTTTAGGTATTTTTTAATCTATATAATAATTTATGTTTTTAATACACATTTAATATTGCTCAAACTTATAGTGCCCGCTGCTCTCTCTTTTCTATCTTGTACTGTATGTTGTGTCTCTTACATGTTATATGAAATGAACTACTTGAACTGTTTTTAACTGTTTGCTCATGAGTTGTACTTTTATGATTGTAATGCTTACAATCGAATAAAGATTTTGAATTGAATTGAATCATGCTGAGTAATAAATCAGTGATACATGGTCGAGGCCGTGAGGATGTGGTGGCATAGTCTCAGACTCGAGGGAAGTGATTGAGTTCGGCTCAAAAAAGAGGCATTTTTGCCCGGCTGCTCAGTTTGGTTAAGAACACAATAGAGTTGCCTTCTATTTTTTTGCACTAAATATACCACGAACACGACCCGAAGGCATTAAAGCGCCTAACAAGAGCATCATTTGTTTTTTTCCGGAAGTTTTATACAGCGCGAACTTGACCCGAAAATATCAGAGCGCTTTAGATGAGCACAAGCTGCATTACAGACGGACACATTCATTTATGGTAGGCATGGGGAGATTAAGTGATTTGCCCACAATCTCAGGATGTTGAGCCGACACCAGACTGAAACCTGGCTCCCCCAGTACCAGGTCAGCAGCTCTAGCCATTTGGCCATATCCTCTAAGCGAATACAGTGAAGATATTTCAATCATTTTTCTACTCTGGCCCAGCCACAAAAGGTGCTATTGGGTTTGTGCTTTCTCAGATTTTTCACCGAGTTTTAGGTTGCTAGCTTGCACTGAGATTCAAAACCTTGGGTTTAAAGGGCGACACTCATGCTGATGTAGGAAATTATATTTATTATCAAAGCAACCTTTGAAGACTGTAGAAGTCGTTTAGAGAATGTGTGCCAACTAATTTTTCAGCTGTGTTCATGGTCTTCTACTAGTTTAAGGGCTGATGTACCCAGGAAATTAGATATTAATGCAACAGACAATGCTGCCCATCAAAATCAACTTTACAAGTTTTTCCAGAGGTAATATTTTAGGACACAGCTAAGGGCAAGACTGTCAGGTAGAGACAAAAGTGAGCTATACAAATCGATATTCAAAAGAGGCCTTTAGGAGAGGCACATGTTTTTTGTTGTAGTTTTGTCAAGTTACATTACACAATGACACATTAATTTTTGGAAGGCATGTGGAAATTAAGTGGTTTGTCCAGAATCACAGGATGTTGAGGCAACGCCTAGACTCCAACCTGGGTCCCCAAATCCAAAGTCAGCAGCTCTGGCCATTGCGCCACATACTGTCCCCTACTGGCACCACCCCCGCACCACACAAAAGATGATTCACAGTACCGACTTGGTGGAAATGAAGAAGGAAAATTACTCAATGGACAACATTTTAGGTATTGGCTACAGAGGAGTGTAGATGCCTTTGACATATTGTTTCCAATATATTACATATACTTTCAGCAGGCTTTGGGTTAGTTCCTTGTTTATGATTGGATGGCTTTTTTGTCTGTCTCACTTTCCTGCTCTTGAGTGACTGAATTTCCTCCTGTTGGCACTGGAATGACCTCTACGTGGTATACAGATGTGCTCCCCTGCCCTGAATGGCCAATTGTGGATATATCTGGTACCCAGAGTTTTATTTTGTCCCTTGTGTCACGCTAATCCAAGCTTATGAGCAGAGGCTTAGGCCTATCCCTGAGCATGTGAGGTCCTGAGCCCTTTGTGTGACTTGGAGAAGTGCGCCAAGCCTGCCGTCATTGCTGGCAGTGGACTACTTCCCTGTCCTTGGCATAGTGCTTAAAGAGGTGGTGACAGCATACTGTGTTCAAGAAAAAATCAGTTGTGTGATGAGACCTTTTGATCTGTGTCACGGGGGGTGAGCCCTCAACAGGGACAATGGTCCAAGCCCTGACTAGGCCTACTCTAAACACAACATTGTGGTTCCTACTAGGTACCGGAATGAGAGATAGTGGGATGACCACTGGTCTTCCCTAGGTTTCTTTTGTGAGATCCACTCTCACTGGTCATCTCACAACCACTGGTTGTGAAAGTATCTCCTAGAAGGCCAGGCGAAAGTCTTTCCTAGAAGGCCAGGCAGACTCCTTTCCTCTCTCAGCTGGGAGGAATGTTTCATGGTACATCTAATTCTCTTCTAGGAGAAAATTCAGACTTCAAGTGATGTCCCCTCAGTAATTGGAGGCTGGCTGTCAGGCAGACACCTGCCCTGGAGGCACAGAAGTGTTCTGGATACACTGCAGAGCACTCCCTTTCTTGGTTGAAGAGAACTTGGAACTGGAGCAACAATGGCTCCAACTTTTATACAGATTAAGCAGGCAGGTGATATGGATTCTCAGTCTGCACTTTCATAACTTGGGTGGGACACTTCTCTTTCAATCTGTCCTCTTCGGGCTGTTCTTCAGACAACACCTTTGAGGAGAGTGTGCTGCTCACAACAGGGTAGTGTCTCGCCTGGAGTTCACAAAGAGGTGTGAGCTATTTGCACCTAGCTCATCAACGGCCACACAGACTGTGATCGGGAAAGAGACCAAAGGTTGGCCCCATTTAGCAGACCCTTCTCACTCTAAACAAATTATACTGCTGTCCCACCCTTCACCTCACCAATTACCAAACAGCAGTGCTACAGGAAGACCAGAGGCAGCTAATGTGGGTCTGTTTCTTATTTTCCCACTACGGTGTCTCGGTTTCAGCTTCGGGGATGTCAAAGTACATGCACTATTTGAGAAAACAACCTCACCTTCTTGTGCATAGGAACAAGCAATGGGCTTCCAAAATGGATCTCACAGGTCTTCCATGACACTGGTTAACTCATACACACAATGATTGTACCATACAGGCCACATACAACATACAATTGGGAAGTTAGCTCAAGGACATGGGTTAGCACAGAGAAGCTGAACTTCACATGAGTGGGCCAGTAGGCCTCCACCCTTGTGATATAGTTAAAAAAAAGTCTGGTCACAACTATAGATTCACAAAACATGTTATGAAGCCACCACCAGCTTTACATGCTAAACCCAAACTAGGGGTGTTAGTCCTCTGTCCAATAAATGAGGGTGCGTTTGGTGGACCGCTGCAGGTCACAGTGTTATATTCCATATAGGTACCCTATATAGGCGGAGGTAACACTGCAACCTTTCATCTATATTCTTCCCTACATTACATACATAACGGTTCTTAGGGACTGACCTTTTACCTAGATACAACACTGCATTCAGAAGCGGGTTTCCCCTAGTTCAAATCCCATACATTATGCATGAGGCTTCTTGGAAGCAAAGCAGAGCTAACAGCAGGGCGAACATCTCCTATATAATATCTCTGTATGAAGTTCAGGCCTAAAGTCGGTAAACAGACAAAATATCGACTACAAAATATCGAATGGACATAATATCGAGTACAAAATATAGGCTGGACAGAATATCGAATGGACAGAATATAGACATCAAAAATATCGTTTTGAAGGTAAGTAATGTAATATCGAATTTTAAAATATAGATAGTCAAAATATCGAAGTACATAATATAGGTTAATAAAAATATCGAACATTTAATAATATCGAATTTTTTATAGTGTATTTTATGTGTTAAAAGTGTTTATTTATGTTATAATGTAATTTAATTAATGAATTTAATGTTATTTAAATTTTGCGTCGTTTAATTCTGTAGCGGGTTGTGGGTTTATAGGGGAATAGGGTGGGAAGTAATTTAATTATAATTAATTAAATGTGTAAATTTATTTATTGGTATTTGTTTATAATTAATTATTAAATAATTGTTATTTGGTAATTAATTAATTTTTAATTGAGAAATAATTTTATTAAATTGATTAATTGATAATTATGTTAATTTAACTAATTTAATTTCTATAGTGGGTTGTGGGTTCATAGGGGAGTAGGGTGGGAAGTAATTTAATTATAATTACTTAAATATGTAAATTTTTGTAGTGTTATTTATTTATAATTAATTGTTAAATAATTGTTATTTGGTAATTAATTAATTTTTAATTGAGAAATAATTTTATTAAATTGATTAATTGATAATTATGTTAATTTTACTAATTTATTTTCTGTAGTGGGTTGTGGGTTTATTGGGGAATAGTGTGGGAAGTAGTTTAATTATAACTAATTACATATGTTAATTTTTATTTGGTATTTATTAGATTTTAATTGTTAAGTAACTTTTTAATTACTAATTAATTAATTGTTAATTTGTAATGAATTAGTATAAATAGATAACTAATTGTAATGATTACATTAAATTAGTATTTGTAGTTAATTAATTATTACATTATAATAAATTGGTAATTACTTTTAATGAATTTTTTTATAGATATTAATATATATATATATTTTTAAATAATATATGAAGTATCTACTTTCCCTACTGTAGCACTCACTGGAGTGGGAATAGTAATTTTTACCCCTACGCTATCCAACGCTTTCCCTACTGTTGCACTCTCTGGAGTGGGAATAGTAATTTTTACCCCTACGCTATCCAACGCTTTCCCTACTGTTGCACTCTCTGGAGTGGGAATAGTAATTTTTACCCCTACACTATCCAACCCTTTCCCTACTGTTGCACTCTCTTGAGTGGGAATAGTAATTTTTACCTCTACGCTATCCAACGCCTTACCTACTGTTGCACTTTCTGGAGTGGGAATAGTAATTTTTACCCCTACGCTATCCAACGCTTTCCCTACTGTTGCACTCTTTGGAGTGGGAATAGTAATTTTTACCCCTACGCTATCTAACGCTTTCCCTACTGTTGCACTCTTTGGAGTGGGAATAGTAATTTTTACCCCTACGCTATCCAACGCTTTCCCTACTGTTGCACTCTCTGGAGTGGGAATAGTAATTTTTACCTCTACGCTATCCAACGCCTTACCTACTGTTGCACTCTCTGTAGTGGGAATAGTATTTTTACCCCTACGCTATCCAACGCTTTCCCTACTGTTGCACTCTCTGGAGTGGGAATAGTAATTTTTACCACTACGCTATCCAACCCTTTCTCTGCTGTTACACTCTCTGGAGTGGGAATAGTGGTTTTTACCCCTACGCTATCCAACCCTTTCCCTACTGTTGCACTCTCTGGAGTGGGAATAGTAATTTTTACCTCTACGCTATCCAACGCCTTATCTACTGTTGCACTCTCTGGAGTGGGAATAGTAATTTTTACACTTCCGCTATCCTACGGTAATAATATTGGATATTTTTTAATTATATTATGTTACTATATATATATATGTTTTAACAAATATGATTGTAAAAAATATTTTATAACTTTAATTAAATATTTAATTATTATAAGGTAATTTAAGTATTTGTAAGTATATTTTAGTAGTTAATTTTTAATAATAATTTAATTTAACATTGTTTTTAATAAAGTCGATATTTTTACAAACTATATTTTTGTAAACAATATTTTTTACTCGATATTTTTGTACTTACCTGTTTGTAGATACAAAGTCAATATTCTGTCTGTCGATATTTTTTCACCGATATTTTCGCTAGTCGATATTATGTCCCTCGATATTATGTCAGTGATCCCCAACGTCATCATTTAGACCAACATAGTAACACAGCAAGGTAGGACCCCTGGGGAGACCAATAGGTATATATACAACATATCTTGCTTAGTAGGACAGAGGAGACCAAGACTTCCCGGCTGACACACTGACCAGAGACACTGAGGTTCCTTCATGCAGACACTCCAGCTCGCAGTGGTCTAACATCCCTCGCGGGGTGTCCAACTCGAGACCAGGAAGGGGTCCCATATTCTCTGATTCTCAGGTAATAGGGTTGACTAGATCCTGGAGAGATTTTTGGCATAACACCTACACAGAGTACAACTAGATGTACCTAGGTACATTTAGGTGCATCTAGTTAGGAAGGCATTGTAGGAGTAGGCACTTTTTATCATGTGTTTTATATACTTGTATGTATTCATGATTATTGCAAGATGGGAAAACTTTACCATCCCTTCACTTTCGTAGTACTTATAATCATATATTTCTGCTACTGTCGAATGGTTGTTGCAGCTCATCTATTCTACACTAGAGTTACAACTGTTCAATAAATTCTTATTGAAAACGCCCAGCCTGTTTATTCTGTGAATCTCTCTGAGACAAACTAAGTGAGCACAAGTGACTGAGCGAAAGGTAGTATATTATTTCCATGATTCTGAGGGATCATGGTGGTCATGTTCTGAGGTTGCCAAAACTATTCTCTCCCCAATAAGAGGAGATTCTAGTGGCATTGTGAACTAGCTAATACAGACTGGCTAACGTATCCAGTGGGGGTGCACGGAATCAGTCAGCCACTAGTCCCACAGTTTCATTTCATCCAAAAGCACAGATCCTGTATAGGTTATATAAGAACTACACAACAAGGCACCGCCAGCACTGGTTGGGTACTTATGATGGAGCAAGGTTGCGCACGTAAAGCGACTTGCTTGTAATCAACCCTCTCTATTAACTCGTAATGTACTAATCAACATGTTTGTCTTATTAATATTGCATTACACAACTTATTATTCATCTATGGGAAGCTTGCATATGTGCTTTTACTAACGATAATCCGCTTGCATTAACATGGCCGCTGCTACGCGGGATTTCTTACTGCGCATGCATACGTCTGTCACACTCATGTGACATGACGTATTTTCTGCTTTAGAGGGTATATTTTGCTTCTGCGCACTAGAACTAGGATGGCTGCTTGTGTCCTAAAGCATGCATGAAGCTTGCACCGCTGCTTATGGTAAGGTGTTCGTTCTGCCTAATTTCTAATGCAATAGTTAAAATAAAGTAATGGGAATAGAGTAGAGATAAGTGGTATAATGTACATTCATTTATTCTGTGTTCTAAAACTGTTTCTTTTCTATTTTTTCATGTAATGATAATCTTGGGCCTGGGAGGTGTTCTTACTCCATCTTGAAAACCCACACTACGCATGTCAAACTCCAGAAGGAGCTGAAGTCATTTGACATTGAAGGAATGCCAAGCTAACAGCACACTAGAAGAAGCGCTTGGGAATCTAACCTGCTGACCCCAAGCAGAAGAAAATATTGTTAACATTGTATTTCTATAAAGAACATTAATTGTTGGGTGGAATAAAAGTGCATGGGAAAATAAATTGATGGGCAGGAACGCAAATATTAAAATTCATCGTAAAAGTTTCATTTTGGTATGGTGTGATGACCTCTCCTCATCCTTTTGTCCAATCGAAATTGGGAATCCTTATACTTGCAACATTGGGGGGTGGTACACTGACCTGAAAAATAGTATAACTAGGGTAGGCCAAGTTATTTTTTGTCCGACTTGTCTGAATAGCTGACCTGTCACTGACCCAACGCACTCAATAGGTGACCAAGAGCAGAGGTATTGGCGAAGCACTCTGTCAGAAGATTCGATAACCCAATCGGGGTTCTGGCTGTTAGATGCAGAGAGGGTTGAAGCGCTGGCGTAGCAACTTTAACTGTGGGTGCCGGTCTTAGCCTGTGGTGGTCATGTCCTGATCCAAATCTGGTTTTACCTGTCCTGATTTCTGGTCGGCACCTGCTATCTCGCTGGCACTTGCACTTTCGGCTCTATCCTTTGACTGATCCGTGGCCAGGGTTGGTCTCCACACCATTCTAGGTAATTATACTGTGTGGGTAAATGTCATTATATTTGCTTCCTTTTCTTACCCTCCCTGATATCAAATGCTTAATGACTGTCTTATAAAATCATTGCATATCTTCATATTAATCGATATCCCTTAAATAGAAAAATATTTGATGTTTAATATATGGATTAAGACATTTAAGAAATTTAGATAAAGAGTTTAAACCTTACTCGAGTTTGTGGTTATTATATGAGTGCAAATGTTATTACTCTACCTATTATTCTAACTCCTTTGATCCCTTAGGACTTTAGGTACTGATGACAAGGATTGATAAGACAATAGTATAGGTCCTAAATTAAATTTATAAATCACTGATTAGAGTAAGTGCACAGTTTACCTGATTAAACTCACGATAAGTTGTGTTGTGTTTTTATGGGCCCAGGTGAGTATGGTAAATAAAGTCGGGTGACCTGTGCGCTCTATCAGTATTTCTTTTGGTAGCAGTAGTATGGTTAGGGTTTAGTTAAGATAGGTAGTTAGTTAGTTATGTACTGATTACTGATCGATCAAATTAGATTTTACATTGATTTATTGATACTGTATTGATTTATGTATTAACCAAGACTTGTTCGTACCTGTTTAATGTTTTGTCTGGAATCCTCGGGGGCAGAATAGCGGGTGGTAAATGGAAGCCACACTGCAGTGAGGTCACTTACCTGTAGGAAATAAGTGCATGGTTAGGTAAAGCCGGAAGCACTATTTTGGGATTTTCTGGATAAATGTGTGAATAAATGATAGCAAAGAGTTCGCTAGCAACACTTTTTTGTGTGATATCACCTAGAATGGGTCATACGAAAGGAGTAGCAGGTTCTTCTGAGCTTGATTGATAGCAAAGGGGTTCCCTGGTGAAACTTTGGCCTTAGTATATCCCAAAAGGGATAAGTCTGAAGAAGTAGCAGGTTCTCTAAAGCTTGAGTAAAGGGTAGACGGACGGGATCTACTCGAAGTATATGAAGAGTAAGCGGAAGGGATTTACTCGTAATGAGTGAAATTTATCTTTCCTTTGAATTAGACACTCAGGTACAGTGGCGAATGTTTTTACGTTGTTGAATAATAATATCAGCATTAAAAGTGAAAGAAATTAAGTTTTCGTATTACCTTGTAAAGGAGGGAGTCAGTCGCGGAGCTGCGCTGACGTCACTCAGAGCCGCGCTGGTATTGGTTGAGGCAGGGGGCGTGTAACTGAGGTAATAATTGTAAAGGAGGGGTGAGTACAGGAGCGTGAGAACTAGTCTCACGAGAAAAGCTGCGCAACTATTGGTTGAATTTAATTGAATTCTAAAATTGTAATTAGTGACTGAAAATAAAAGACGCGCTGGTATTGGAAGTATTTTGTAAACAAATTGAGAATCATTTTAAAGATTTTGGTTTAAAATATATGTGGCATATAGATCCGGTTGGAGAAGGTAGACCTGATAGAAAATATCTAGGGTTTGCACTAGAACAGTATATAAGAGGAAGACCTCATACCATGTACGGAGAAAGGAGAAAAATGTCATTTATCAAAATAATTAAAAATTATTTCAAGAAAGACAAAGCGATCAAAACAAGAGAAAGGATTATTATTCCACCACCAAATACGCCTGTATCGTACATGATGCTTGAAAGAGGCTATCACACTTGTGTGTGGTTAGAAAATTAGATGGAGTACACAAAAGATGATGGTGTTTTAGCATTCCCAGAAAATCGTACGTTTAATGGCAGAGTTTTACACAATTTGAGAACTTGCATGAATGATTTAGATCCCAGACCTAGATTAACACAGTATGAGGCATTGGAGGAATGGGAGACTGAGGCTTTTGAGCGAGACAGACCTAGAAGTAACAGGAATTGGAGTAAGTTTTACCCCAGATTTCCAAACGAGACAAGAGATAAACAAATGAAACAATGGAGACAGTCCATGTTAGTGGAAGATTTGTACCCGGTATTGACTTTAGACGAACATACAGGAAGTAACCGGACAGAGAAAACGAAGTATTTAATGATTAGACGTGAATCAGATGATTATTTAGAGCATTTATTAATGAAGAATCCACCACCCTATAGTGAAGAGCCACGTATAATTCATCCAAATGTGCCATTCTTGAAACCACCCTCAGTCCCACAAGTAATACACAAGACTTCGTTAGAAAAAGTACTACAAGACAGGGAAAGAGAAGCCTTGAATAAACAGAGAAGTGAGTTAATTCAGAAAATTTCACAATTGAACACGAGTCCTGAAGCCCTAACAATTCCGGTAACTATTGGTCCTGTTGTTCCTTTGTACATAGATAAGCAGCCTGGTCCTAAAACTCCTGTTCTAACTACATCCGTAGTGCAGCCAAGAAAAGCTTGGTCATTAATTGTAGATGACCAAGCAAGTGAATGTGAATCAGTGATTTCCCTGATGGATTTACCTATAAGAGAACCAGTGAGTGACTCAGTCAGGAAAACAGCTCCTGTGAATTCTAGAGAAGTACAAATGGAGACATCCTCAGGTACAAGAAGTGCCACAGTAGTAACTCCAGAAGAAATAGAGAGATGGTCCCGAGAAATAGAGAAACCAAAAACACATTCAAAGGTATTGGACGTATTCAAATTAAGAGTCAAGTTAGAAGAAATGATGGCTGGAAATGTGGGATTGGACAGATTAAATACATTCAGTGAAGATGAATTGTTGTTCATATTCAAAAGCATTACTAGAAATACAAGAATGTTTCATGAAAAATGAATGGATACAGCATGCAATATGGGAATTCACATTGGCAAATCTAAAGTGTTACGGAAACCATATCGAGCTGAATTTTCAGATAAGTATTTGGAAAATATGAATGTGTCAGGTAGAAAATTACAAATTGGGAAGCTTATGACATTATTGCAAAAATGGGGTGACATAAAAAAATGGAAAACTAGATGGGCAAAGAAAAAAGAAGAGGCTCGAACAAAACAAGTTGCATCCAAATATATATGTATTAAAAGAATCGGAAAAGGTGGAAAGGCTGTGTCCTATGAGAGAAGTGCCAGGTAGAGGTTATGTACATGTCCCATGGTCCCGACAGGATATTTTGTCATTCACAAATGACTTCCCAAAACTTCGAGAAAAACCTGCAGAGTGGTACAGACAAGTTGTGAGGTTTGTGAAGGTTTCAACATGTCTTTTCAAAGATTTAGATGGATTATTCGACATTGTTGTTCCTATAGACTCGTGGACAGAATGTAAAATTGCTATTGATTGGCCTAGTGATGAGTACCCTAGAGATTCAAAGACAGGAGCACCTTCTGATGAAGTCATGAAAAAATACAACCAAGTAATACTCTACCTCAAAGGGAAAGTACCTGCAAAGAACCACTCAGCATAAAGATGATCTGTGCATGCATATTATGAATGTCTGTTACAAGTATTTAAACAGTACAGTGGTTTAGATAATATTGATATGAAAGACATGACGCATTTCATCTATCGGTTTGTGTCAGGTTTAAGACCAGAAATTTCACAATGGATTAAAGGTCATAACATTTGTTGGCAGGCCAAACCGATTGACGAAATTCTAAACTATGCAAAATATTGTGATGATGAACTTGACAATAAACGAAAAGAATCAAAAGAAAAAGTAATGTGGGCACATGTAAAATTAGCAGAGCAACAGGAACTCCAGTTAAGTTAAGTCACATGAACAATAACCAGACTCAAGGTGATGGTAATGGGGGTAAGCCAAGGGGAAAATTCAATAGAGAGGAAGCTAAAAAGAAGTTCCCTTGTCACGGGTGCGGCAAATTGGGGCTCTAGAAGAACGAGTGTAAGGCTGTGCAAAATAATACTTTCCAAAATAATGATTTGAATCCACAGATGCAGAATGAGGTGCCACGGAAGTCACAGCAGCAGGTAATACAAAGCCAGTTACCCCTAGCACCTATGCCAAATTTTAGGAGCAAAGCACACCAAAGTGTGGATACCACAAATTGGGAGGGAAGTGGTAATAGAGACGCAGTGACATCACGGTTTCTGTTGAGTGACGCATTTTTCGAGGAAGAGACATACTGACAGTGCCTGAGAGGGGAGGACGAGAAGTGCATACTTGGCGCCTCCTTGCCGGTAGATCAATCAGGTCCATACATTGAAGGGAAGGTAGAAGGAAATTATGTCACCTTTCTATTGGACACTGGTGCTACCCGTTGTACTGTGAGAACAGTAGACGTTCCAAACCTACCCCTCTCAGGAGAAGCGATCCAAGTAGTGGGCGTTTCTAATAAACAAATTAATACCCCAGTCACAGAACTAATGGAAGTTAGAATAGGTAATTTCAAAGAAATGCACAAATTTGGCATTTGCGATTCGAGTCCAGTAAACCTGCTAGGCAGAGACTTGTTGTGCAAAAAGAAATGCACCATCTTTTGTACCCCAAGTGGTGTTGAAATTCAGACTCCAGATGAAGACGGAATCTATAAATTAATGTTAGCAAAACAAGAAACAGAGAATAAAAAGTTAACTGTAGTAGACCTACCAGAAGAATTACAGCATACTGTAAATCCTAATGTATAGGATTTTACAGGAAAAGATGTAGGATCAATGGCAAATGTCGATCCGATAAAAGTGACAATAAAAGAAGGTGCAGTTTTCCCAAATATTCGACAGTACAAAATGAGCCCAGAAATAAAAGCAGGTGTTGCAGCAGAAATAAAGCGTTTGGTTGAATCAGGCATTTTACAAGAAATAATGAGCAGTCCATGTAATTCGCCCATAATTTGCATAAAGAAACCGAGCAGAAAGTACAGGGTCGTATATGACCTCCGCAAAATTAATAAGATTGTTGTCCCATGCTGTCCAGTTGTGCCAAATCCTGCAGTGATTCTGTATCTGATACCGTGGGAAGCTGGAATCGATTTGTGTCACGCATTTTTCTCAATTCCATTACACCCAGATAGCAAATTTCTTTTCTCTTTTGAATTCGACAGAGTCATGTGTACGTCTGAAACCGCGTTCCTCAGGGGTATACAGAGAGTCCATCGATCTTTAATCAGATATTGAAAAAATGCCTCGAATCTCTGGTGCTGCCCGGACAGTCAGTCCTGGTCCAGTATATAGACGACCTATTGGTGGCGTCTAAAACTCGAAATGACTGTGTTGTTCATACCATTGCTTTACTGAATCATTTGAGCGAAGGAGGACATAGTGTCACCTGAAAAGTTGCAATTTTGCACCACATCAGTAAAATATTTTGAGCACCATAAGGAAAGAGGTGTTAGAAGAGTTACCTCAGAAAGGATCACAATAATCAAAAACATGAATCTACCTCAAACTCAGAGAGATCAGAATGTTTACTTGGGGTTGTAGGTTACTGCAGGCAGTGGATTGTGGGGGTTGCTGTCCTAGCAAAACCATTGATACAAATGACGAAGAAGAGAGCAAAGGTCCCAGTAAAATGGGATGATGAAAGCATGACTGCTTTCTTGAAATTACGAGAATGCCTGTGTACAGCTCCAGCATTAGGGATGCCTGACTATTCAAAAGATTTTGCACTATTCTGTGATACCTGAGATAATTGTGCACTTTCAGTTCTGACCCAAACTCAAGGTCTAATGAGACGTCCTGTGGCATATTTTTCTTCCACACTAGACCCAGTAGCATCTGCATTGCCAGGATGCCTGAAAGCAGTAGCTGCAACCTGCATGAGTCTAGAGCAAAGTGAGTGCATTATTATGGGACATCCATGGATAGTGTACGTTCCACACGCAGTTGTGATTTTGTTAACAAGGACCAAGACTCAATATCTAACTCCTAGTTGGCTGACTAGTTTGAGCGAATCATTGTAGATGCAGGAAACATAAC
This sequence comes from Lissotriton vulgaris, assembly GCF_964263255.1. Lineage (NCBI taxonomy): Eukaryota > Metazoa > Chordata > Amphibia > Caudata > Salamandridae > Lissotriton > Lissotriton vulgaris. The sequence continues at coordinate 101,858,697 of NC_141690.1, forward strand.
CATTGCCAGGTGTAATATTCTGAATCCAGCAACACTGCTACCTGATTCACACTTTGCAGAAGTGAAGGGAGAAGTCGAACATGATTGTTTCGACCTGACTGAATACAGTACAAAACCACGTCCAGACATAAGAGAAGAGCCATTTATAAATTCTGAATATGAGCTATTTGTAGATGGCTCATGCATGAGACATGAAGAAGGAGGTTTGAGTGCTGCCTATGCAGTATGCACTTTGGGGGGTCCAATTGAAGCATCCTGTTTACCTGGAGTCAAGTCTGCACAAGTAGCCGAATTGGTTGCATTAATAAAAGCCTGCAAATTTGGGAAAAGTTGGAAAGTAACCATTTATACTGATAGCCAGTATGGTTACGGGGTTGTGCACGACTTTGGCCAATTATGGATGCAAATGAAGTTTCTGACTTCTTCAGGTACTCCTATTAAAAATGGTCATCATGTAAAAGATTTGCTTGAAGAAATCCAATTGTCAAAAGAAGTGGCTGTGGTCAAGTGTGCTGCTCACCATTCTGGAAATGACAAAGTGACAGCTGGTAACAGATATGCTGACCAACTAGCCCAACATTGTGCCAAATTTAAAATGGCTGTAAACAAGAACATTGATGTATGTGGAAGCAGCTGCCAACTTATGTTCCTTGAAGGTGTGAGAACGTGGGAGGAACCAAAGGAAAAGGTAGATTGGAGCAAGATAGGTTGTCAGAGAAGGGCTGAAGATGGTGTCATTGTTTATCTTGATGGTAGAAAGTTACAAAAAAGGGTAAACACGGAATCACTGGGACCTGGGTACAAGACGGTAAATATACTAGTGGTCCCAGCGTCATACACACTTTGAGCGGTGGGGGGGGAAAGTTAAAGGATAATATTCATAAAACACAAGTCATGAGAGAAGGAGGAATGTGTCACCAATGTTATAAATACATTAGAACCAAAGAGAATATTGGGAAAGCAATTTTACAAAAAACACCTTGAACAGGTATCACATTTGAGTGTGTGGTGCCAAGGGGGGGCAAAAGAAAGAAAATTAAGTAGTGAAATGAAAAGGGATGGTTTAAGTGGAAGTGACAGAAGATCACATACAATTTTTTCTGTATACAACGTATACCAGATGGTACCAATCCACAGATTATACACATATATATGCCATATGACCGTAATGAACACAGTTAATTAATCACTGTCAATTCAGTATTGGCAAATGTTGTGAAGTCGACGTTTCGACCCCTATATTCGTAGGTTTCTTGAACCTTACTGCTGGGGTCTTCTTCAGGACCAGTGGTGTGTGGGGGCATGTGACATCTAAGAAAAGAAAGGAGCGGCATGGGTAAGTGCCTGTCTCGTGTTTAAAATTATGGGTAAACAACCAGGAGTTAAAATAGTAATTAAGAAAAATTACCAGAAGGACAAGCAAATGGCATGGGGGGGAAAGGGACGTCTTTCACAGTTCAGTTGTGAAGGAGAGGAGTTCCTTAGTTCTCCAGGATTTTCAAAAGTGGGCAGGAGTGAGCAGTCACCTTAAAAGTAAAGGTGACAGTTAACCTCAAGTTCAGTAGGTTAGTATGAATTGAAAACAAATATTGGGGCTGCACACTTACTACAAGGTAATGCGTAGTGTGCCCGGTTCCTATTAACCAAAGTCGATCCTTTCAAATGGAAGTTTATCACAGGACGTCGTCTGCCTGAATAAATCAGGGGCAGGTAAGGGGAGTAAATCTAAAAAGAAAAGGCGAAATCAACCAGGTATGAGGCCGCATTGCGGTTCAGGGGGAGCATATCTACAATGTCAATGCGAAAAAGGGCGCACGATTAACAAATGAGACTACTTGAGTCGGAGTAAAAAGTCCATTTAAGTGTTAACTGGAAGACGCTGCTGTCTCACAAATTAAAACGTGTGTGAGAGTTGTGGTAAAAGTTATTTTAGATCCCATGGGGCATATGGCTGAGACGCTGTGGTCTCAAAAATTTAAACGATCAATCCTGTCTGGGAAACACCGGGAAGTGCGGCGGCAAAAGGCTGGTCGCTCATTAATCAAAGAATGCCGAAAGGTACAGGTAAGGAGAAAAGCCTTCACAAAAGCCGTACATCAAAACTCGAGCATAAAAACGGCTAGTGCGGACAACACGTAATAGTGATGTCAACAGGTGTACTAAATCCAAGGTGACAATGCTTGCAGCTGACAAACAAAGGGGCCCATGGGGTGGTTACAACCGGGTGAGTGAGCACAAAACTCAAGCTCAGCGCGTATCAATCACCAGGGATCAAAAGGCTCCTAAGTTATTTTTACTGAGTCGGGCAGTGATCAAAAACATTAGAGCGGGGCTGGCCAGCGTCTTACAGGTAATTGTCCAGGATGTATTCTCTCAGGGAACAACCTGCACGCAGCGCGCTCTCTGTATTCAAACGAAAGGTCCACGCCCGAAGCGTGCACACTGGTGGTGACGCGTGACGTGTCATGGTAGACATAGTAAACAGGCTAAAGGATGCTAGTGCTCTGTTGAAAATGATGTAATTAAAAGGAAGGTGTCAGTAGGTATTTTGAGCATTAAAGGATAGAGCAAAAAGAATGTATTACATTGGATGGAATCATTAGGTACCTATGACGCCACATACAGTTTTTTCAGTGTATTACAAACATGGTAAGCAGGCTAGAGGATGCTAGCGATCTATTAAAAATGATGCAATTGAACAGAAGGTATCATTTGGTATTTTGACGATTACAAGTTAGAGCAACATAGAATTTAACAATGTATTACATTAGACAGAATTATTGAGTACCTTGGGCAATGGAGGATGATTAGCACAACATAATATTTGCACAATGATAATGGCCAAGTAGTAGCATGCCGTTAGGATGAACGTATAAGGACGTTACCAGGTAAATTTCAACATAAAGATACCCACATCTCATTCAAAAAAGAGAAATCTTGCATAAAAGTAACATGTCTTACACAGAGTGGTCTGATGGCCACACCTAATTCAAATAGTGATGATAGTCGTCATGACACAATTAGGGTCACCAATCGAAACAGATGGTTAGTATACAGAATAAAACCCATCACAGTTATTGACAGTTTGAGCGACCCCAATTTACTATACATAACGTGAATACATTGCAGTTAGTTTTGCAGAAGTGCGTGAGAGACCTACTAGGAGCAACCTATTGGTGCACCAAAGAGAAACAGTTTGGAAAAATCATAGTCACATAGGGGAAATTCTTGATATTTTCAGTATATAGGGTACTACCAATTATCTTATGCTCAGGCACGCCAGTTGTGCGTTGCTTGTGTCAAGTTCATTCAACCCATTGGTGACTGAATCCAATTTCAGCATCCATTTAGATTCTCGCAGATTGAGGGTGGAGCAGATGTTTTCTCCTCTTGGACGCAATGCTGTGTTGAGAGCGAGCCCATATTACTATCGATGCCCGGGCTGCCGGCGCAAGACGCCTCTTAGTTCCCATTCTGAACAGTTACCAAATAAAGAGACGGGCGCTGGAAGCAGGAATCACAAGAACAGGATTTATTACTCATGAGGAGAGCCTGTCATTTCGGACACGAAACACAGTGTCTTTCGGGAGGTGCTCTAACAAGTGAGCTGAGACATCGTCTTTTATACTTTACAAAACACTTGGCATTACAATCAGGACATTGTGACACAAAGAAAAGACATCCCCATAATCCTCGTGTCAATCCTACCCCACATATGTTTACAATAGAGACCCTTGAACTGCCGATAAGAGATGGGGCAATGACGCAGCTGAGTGTTCCGCTGATTATTAGGATATGTGCGCCTGATCGTATCCCAAGCAGTGGGGAAGCCAGGATCAATAGTGGGTTCTTTGAAGAGGAGTGACTCCATACAATAAGGGGCAATAAACAGTATCTTCTGGCTTAGGCGTTGACCTCGGACATGTGTGGACAGTCCATCGTGGAGGGAGGGTTTACTAACAGAGGGGTTATTCATGAAAGGAAAGGAGGTGTTGGTCAGGCGCGGCCGTGACTCCAAGGACAGGGTCGTGCAGAAGAAGAAGTTTTATGACTTGCCCGTGTGAGGGAGAAGGGGAGGGGGGAGCCAGGGTGTGCACAGGGACAGAGTCGCACAGAGAGAGAGAGGTCTTATGACCCATACAGGAGAGAACGGGGGCAGTCAGATACAGCTGGGGAGGGTTATGTCAGCTAAGACGAAGGATGCTTCTTCAAGAGAAAAGAAAGGGGGGTTTTGCGTGGGCCAAGCAGGAGGGTTGCTTCTCAGAGCAGGGTCGCGCAGAGGGAGAGGGTTTCATGGTCTATGCATGTGAGTGGGGGGGGTTCAGATAGCGTAGAAGGGAAACCGGTGACTCCAATGAACGGGCAAAAAGGGCCATGGTGCCTAAAAATGGCTGTCATGTACATACGGGCACGGGCTTTTACTGGCGGAGTGATGCGGTCAATATTTCACGGTAGTCATGGTGCTTACAAGGAGGGGAGTGAAAAAGGGCAAATGAACACTGCTTATGTACATCACTTTTCCTAATTTTCCACAGTCGCCGCTTTTTACATAACAGAGTTCATTTTCTTAATTGATGGGGGGGGGGTACATATAAACAGGTGCGGTTGAAGAATTAGCATTTGTCAATACTAACATATGGCATATAATCATGGACAGTTGATGTGATTGGCAGAATGCAGCACATAGGAAATTGCATTTTTGTTGAGTTACTAACATTTAAACGCACTACATAGCATAAATGATTCTGACTTTCTCAAAAATGTGACCAATGAATATTTCGATCAAATAGTCGAGGGAGGAATCCAGTTCAATACACAAGATCTCTTCGTCCCAGTGTCTTTTTAGCAGTTAGCCATCACTGGTAGGCTCTCGTCCGTATCTTTTCGTTGGCGCTGTTGAGCACCGGCGGTGGAGCTATAGGTCCAGCTCGGATCTATCCTTACGCGTTGCAGGGTGCGGTCAGTCCTCTGCTGTTAGACCACAGTCCTGTTCCCTAAACAATCCTTTTAGTGGCGCCTTATGCTCGGCACCTATATTCCTGCGGCGTAACCCCATTTCCATCTAAATGCTGTTCTTCCTTTCGGCAAAAAGTCACGTGGAAAAGGGGGTATGGTTCAGTAGTCGATGGGAGAGAGAGGGCGGAGTGGGGTCAGATTTCCTGGGACACACCAAAGGGACCAAGGGAGCAAAGGGTAACAAGCAAGCAGGCCCATCAATCGGGCTTAAAAAAAGGGGGACGGAGGCTTCAGGCACGCGTGGGTAGGCGGACGAAAGGGCTTCAGGACAGCCTTTCATCCTTTCGTTTATTGCATTGGAGAGTGCTGCCTCGTCCCGTATTCCTGTTGTGCTGTGGCTCCACCTTTGGTCGAGGTCGCATGTGTCCCATGATCGGCGGCCAGGCTGTGTGTCACGTCCGACCCTTCTCCTCCGGTGATCGTATATCTTTGAATAGGTACAAAACAAGTTTTAGAGAACTGACAGGAGAAGACATTTATGCATGTGAATTCCTCCCTCAATCCTACGCACTTGGGAGATACGTTCATCGGTCACAGTCAGAGGTTTATTATAAAGTAGTGCATACGTCGGCATTTCTACTGAGTTCATGCCAAGCTTATTCATCGTCTATTCATGACATAAAAATAGAGAGAAATCAGACTCCTATCAACTACGCATTTCATCAGATTCAATCTTCCGGAATCTCCAGCGGAGACTTGTCTTTCAAACCTGGGCCTTTATTCAGTCTAACACTTCCCTTCAAGGCTGGCTAACCCTTTCAAACAGGGCGGGGGCGCTATCGTCGGGAGTCAGGGTAAAAACAACGTTTTCCTGGGGGACGACAGTTACTCATGGTCACTATGTATATATCGGGGACAGCAGCTGGGGTCAATCAAGTGGGGCGGGGATGCTTCGGGCATTAGCGCTTGGGTGCAAAGGGGGTGGGGCAATCTGGGCATTGGGGGTCAATCTAGACATTGTTTCTAACAACAACAAAAAAAAAAAATAGGGTGCCATTGACATATAGTTCCCCTTTTAAGAGGGCCAGATTAGGGGGGTTCTTAGTCGTCTCACCTGTCCTTTCTTTCTTAGCCAATTCGAGTTCATTCATTTTGTAGAAAGGAGAGGTAGTAATATGGCAAATTACAATCATTTTATTTTCTGCTAATTTCGCTGAACACCTTTGTGTTCAAAGAGTATCCAATCAGACTGGTGCCAGCGGGCACAATTTTTATCACAAAAAGGAAGATGGAACAGGGGGACTCTCGCAGGGAGTGAGAGTCGTCCGCAACCTAAACGGGCCATTCAGTATACGTATGACATGTAGAGAGAGAGAGAGAAAGAGAGAGAGAAAGAGAGAGAGAGAGAGAGAGATAGGCAGATAGATAGAGGGGGAGAAGGAGAGAGAGAGAGAGACGTGTACGAAAATGGGTCATTTAGTGTGCTCACAACACAGAACAGCAGGGGTTAGGTAGCACGGAGACACGAACAGAGGGGAGGCATAAACTCATACAGTACATACGCACAAAACTTCAGACGAAGGAAGACAGTACATATATTACATACAAAGAAAGTCATGACAAGACATAGAACAGTTATTGGCCAAAAAGAAAAATCTCCTTGTGTATGCTGCGCATTTTTAATATCCTATTTATCCATGGGCTGAGCTCTTTTTACCTTTCCTCCTTTTCTTCTCGTTTGCTATTTTTGCGAGCGCTCCCAATTGCCAATACTTACACCTCGGTCAGCCGGTCAGAAGTTAACCTGGTCGGGCTATTGCCCATAGTTGGATCTTAAACCACTTTTGAGTTTCTTCTTTTGGTTGCAAGTTCTCCAGGCTGAGGCAACAGAGGGTATTGATCAGGAGAACAGTCAGACAGCTTGGTTATATCTACAAGAGTGTGAGAAGGAGGTGGTACATTTCGAACATCAACAACGTTTCTAACTTCCCAGACGGGTGGTGCCTGGGAATCCTTACCCCAGGACTCTTCTTTGTCCTTTCCCTATCTAGTTAACCGTCATAGTTACATTATCTAACGTGCTAATTTGAGTCAATTTCCGTCATACAGTACCCGTCAAGTTTCTATGTCAGTCCATCCTCCCAGTCGCTACGTTCTAAGGAGGAACAGTCATCTCTAAGTCTAGCATAAGTACTATGCTCAAATCCCCTCCTTCCCTTTCCGTCGGTTGTTCGATCACCACTCCTCCATACTTCAGCCGGCGTTCCGACGTGACCTGCAGAAGGGAGGAGAAGGAAGGGGGTGGGGGCAACATTCAAAATACATCAACTTGCATAAATCCGAAAATGTTTTTTTTTTATTTTATTTAATTTTTTTATTTTTTTTTATTTTTTGGTGCAAAACATTTATTGAGCATTGTCAGGATTAGACAGCGTCTCGCCAACAACCCGGAGGCCGGCCGCTATCAGTGCAAATTAATAGTACAAGAAACAACGAAGGGGTATTAGTGCGAATACAATCGCGCCATCAATAAAATCCAAGCGACAAATGCATTATCCACATGGCTGAAGTAATGAGTCTTGCATTTTCCAAGTTTTTGTTTTTGTTAAACTTTATGTCAACATGAGCATGTGCAGTGTCTAGGTGAGCCCAGGAAAAAGGGGGGGGGGGGGGGGGGGGGGAGAGGCGCAGGCAACAGAGCTATGAGTCCAACAACCTAGCATCGGCGTTCACATTACAGAAGTCATGAGGCCGGGGAGCCCCCCTATTTTGACAAAGGTGCATGAGCAATCCACAGATGTTACAGAACTGGGGAAGTGGGGGGGAAAGAACAAAGGGGGGGAGGGGGGGTCAGCGAATACATCATACCAGAATTCAGCAGGTTAGACCAATGCCCTCAGGTCAGGTCAGCAAACAATTCAACATCGTCCCACCTTCCCAATCTCAGGTTCCTTCATCCTCCAGTGGATCAGTTATTAAATAACATTGCAATGGGGCCCAAATGTCAGTAGGCCTAGAGCTAGGCGGTAGCAGCTCGGAATAAGTATGCAGTTGTTCCTGGCAATATACCATATCAATCAACCAATCCTTAAACTTGGGCGCCCTTCCCCTCCCCCACCTACAGGCCACCCTGCGTTTAGCCAAAAGCATGGCCAGTGCCACATACTTGCGGTGCGCCGCCTGGAGAGGCGCAACATACCCCAGCAGAGCTACCAATGGGGACGGGTCCATCGTCGTGTGTAACATCTTGGACAATGCATTAAACACCTGGGACCAGTAGCGGCCCACCTCAGCACATCCCCATGCAAGGTGAAGGAAGTCAGCCCCAGGAGCCCCACATCTGTCGCACGCATCTGTTGGTCGCAGCTGAAACCTGTGTAGGCGCACTGGAGTGTGGTATAGTCTGTGTAGGAATTTATAATGAATTATCCTATAACGGCTGTTGGAGGAAATACGCTCGGTCTGTTGCAGGCAGAACTCCCATTGTTCATCTGTAAGGGTTAAGGCTAGATCCTGTTCCCACTTGTGTCTAGCGGGCAATGCAGTATAACTCATATTCGCCCGAACAGATTTATAGAGTGTGGAGACTAGCTTGCTGGGATTGTCGTTAAGTAACAGATTCTGTAGTGGAAGAAGCACTGGGGGCTCGCAGGGGAAGTCTGGAGTGATGGCTTGCAGCCCGTGTCTAAGCCGAATATAGTAGAACAGGTCTAGAGGTGTTGGTTGGATGCTCTCATATAACTGATCCTTGGTACGAAAGGTGCCATTACAATACAGGTCTCCCCATGTAGTGACATGAATCTTCTTCAACAATTTTTGGAAGCCAGCCTCTTGTAGGAGCGGGAGTTGCGGGTGGTAGGTCAGTGGCACTAGTGGGGCATATAAGAAGTGTAAGTCCATCTTCAGGGTAATGGAATTCCATGCCGTCACAGTACTAGACACCGTGTCAGGAGTCTTGTCTCTGCCCTCAATCTGGGAGTAGAATGCGCCCTCAATGGGGGTAGGGTGGGCCAACCAGTGTTCGGCTGCCAGTTGAGGCATATACCTCTGCTGGTGCACCCAGAAGTAGGCATAGTGAGCCTGAGCCGCCCGGTAATAGAGCTCAAAATCCGGTATTCCGAAACCTCCCTGTGAGAACGGCCTAACCAGAATCTCCCATTTGAGCCGGGGCGTTTTTCCGCCCCACACCAGCCGGAGCAATTCCGAGCGTAGCAGCTTAAAGAAATAGGGTCCGGGATGGAAAGGAATGTTCAAAAAAAGGTACAAAAGTTGAGGGAGGATAACCATTTTAACCAGCGAGGCCCGCCCGGCCATGGAGAGGGGGAGCGTGATCCACCTGGAAACATTGTCACTTATCTTGTTCATCACAGTGCCATAGTTAGCACGCATCAGCTCTTCTCTGCTTTTCTCTATATGTATACCCAAATATTTAAAATCTCCTTCACACCAGGCAAGCGGAAACTCAAGTGGGAACTGACGCGTCGCGGCAGTAAGAGGGAAAATACAAGACTTATTCCAGTTAATCTGGACACCCGAAAGGGCACCAAACCGTATAAATTCCCTAAGGATGGGGTGCAAATTTTCGCCGGGGTGCCGAACATAAAGGGTGATGTCATCGGCATACATAGAGATAAGTATTTGTCTCTGAAAGCAGCGCAATGCACTATCCCGGTGATGCTGCCGGAGTTTAGCAGCCAGGGGTTCAGTGGCTATAGCAAATAGGAGCGGAGACAGGGGGCATCCCTGCCTCGTCCCTCTGGAGATTTGGAATTCCGGAGATAGTTTCCCATTTATGAGGACTCTGGCTACCGGACGAGTGTACAATAATCGGATCCAGGAAATGAAGATAGGCGGGAACCCCATTTGTTCCAGAACTTTAAACACATAGTCCCACTCGAGCGAGTCAAACGCCTTGGTGGCGTCTAAAAAAATGGCCGCCATAGGGAGGTCTTCGTGGACGGAACTATGGACTGAGAAAAAGGTACGGAGATTGTGCGATGTTGCTCTGCCAGGAACAAACCCGGCCTGGTCTGGAAGAATCAAATTAGGAAGAAGGAGGCTAATGCGCGTTGCAATCAGTTTGGCAAGGATTTTCACGTCACAATTCAATAAGGACAGAGGTCTATAGGAGTCACAGCTAGTGGCGGATTTACCCGGCTTGAGTAGGGAGGTAATAAGAGCCATTCTCATGGATGCAGGGAGATGGCCTACTTCCAGCGCATCTTCATAAACCTCCCGCAGTACTGGCGCCATGAAATCAATAAATGTTTTATAGAATTCAATCGGGATGCCATCGAGCCCGGTGGCTTTACCCGATTTCATATGCATGATAGCATCCCTGACCTCATCCAACTCAAACGGGCACTTAAAAATGCCTGCTGTGCATCGCTCAACCACCCCAAAGACACATCCGCCAGATAATCGTCCAGCGTAAGTTCAACAATTCTGTTAGAGGAGTATAGTAATCCATAGTGTCGCACAAATTCGTTCAGGATCTGTGTGGTGTCCCTGAGTATAATCCCATCAGCAGTCTCAAGTTCCAGTATGACGGTCGGTGAGCGCATCAACTTGACCGTCGCCGCCAGGGCCTTCCCAGGTCTCTCACCCTCTCCATATCGCCTGGCCACCCAGTATTTGTTCCTAAACTTTACCTCTCTAGTAGCTTCCTCAGAGTATTCAGACAGTTTGTCTCGTATGACAGCGAGGGTCGCAGTGTCCGGGTTTACCCTGAGGCAGTTCTCCGCGCTCCGCAAGTCAGACTCTAGAGTGCGTAACCTATTTAGTATGCTCTTAAGTACTCCCGCACCTTTCGAAATACAGAGGCCTCGGAGGGTGGCCTTAAAGGCATCCCATATCGTCTCAACATCTTGGACAGAATTCTTATTACGTTTAAAGAAATCCAGGCATTCATCCCGGAGTTCCTCCTGGAAGACCGAGTCCAGTAACATAGAGGGTTGCATACGCCACGCAGTCACTGGGGGCCCTAATTCAGAGCCGGACAATGTAACTAGGACAGGAGAGTGATCGGAAAATGTCCTGGGGAGGTGCGACGCGTGAACCAGTGAGGTGTATAGATGTGAGGTCAGGAGGAAATAGTCGAGCCGCGCCCATGATGCAGCCTGCGCTGTAAAATGTGTACCTTCCTCCCTAGGTCCGCAGTAGGAACGCCAGGCATCAATAAGGTTGTTACCGGCAATAGTCGTTTTAAGGACGTCCCTACTGTTAGTGTAATGGTGGGGGGCAGGGTGTGACCTATCCAGGGGGGGGGTGCAAGGTGGTATTGAAGTCGCCCCCCCATATGAGATGTTGCGGACCTGTCTCCACTATCGCAGCCCACAAAGCCGTGAAGTAGTGCGGGTCGTCTATGTTGGGCCCATAACAACACGCTAGTGTCACTGCCATATGTCCCAGTCTACCCCATAGCAAGCAATATCTCCCCTGGGGGTCTGTACTGGAACCAGCCCGCTGAAAAGGAGTGTGTTTTTTCACCAGGATGGCCGTACCCCGCGCATATGAGGAGTAATTAGCAAAAACCGTGTATGAAGCCCATCTACTGCCAAAAGTGTGCACCTTGTGGGGTGCAAAGTGTGTTTCTTGCAGGAAGGCGATGTGAACGTTGTGGCGATCTAGGTAGCTGAGTATCTGCCTCCTCTTTCTAAAATCCCCCAGCCCTCTCACATTCCAAGTAATCACATTTAAGCGCGTATCGCCCATGGAAAAGGTCGTGAATATGTGTGCAGGAGTAAAGTGTGCGGGACGGCCCAGTAAACGCCAAGGAATAGGACATCTTCCAGGCGAGCCAGCACTGTGACCCCCACCAGGGACAGGGATCCCAACCAACTCGGGAGCATCCACACCACATGTGCAAAGGTCAAGTCACAGACCCCGTACTCCAAACCCAACCCGTCCCCCCATCCCCCGGCTAAAACCAAGGCTTTCCCCCCAGGGCTTTCAAGTAATTCCAAGACACAAAATGCACATGCTATTAACTGAACCCCAACAGTACCCCCAACCCACCCCCCCAACCGCCACCCTCCCAACAGTCCGAAGAACAGGACCAGGTCCGAAGTAGAAACACATCTCTCTGCTATGAACCTCAAAGGGCAACACTTCACAGCTCTACCAAAGGCAGTCACCCATTGCTCAGCACAGTTTCGGACCGCAAGGCGATCAACCCACCACCCCCCACCCACTGAAGCCACCCCAACTTGCCAGCATTCCGTACCCACCCCCCACCCAAACACCAAAACAAAGCAAGAAAACAACCAACAAATAAGAGTCAAAGTCATTGCTATTGGGGAACACCCAGTAGGGGTCATCCGAGGTGCACGTGCTACCACCCCCACTCCTCCCACTCCGTGGAAGTCCAGCCCTAGAGTCCCCATCTGGAGTAGAGAGGGAGTAAGGGGGTGGGGGCCTGGCATACATTACCACCTGCAGGTCAACACCCGTCCATGGCACCCCCGGGGCAGCCGCAGCCACTGCAAAGAAGGATGGGACCCCCTGTGCAGAAAGGGGGATCGAGGACGACCCAGGTGGATACGGGAAAAAGAACAATATAACGCCATCCGTCGCTTATTCAGGTCCTGACGCATTTAAGTCCTCAGCTTCTGCGGGTCGTTTCGGACGTTTAGGCAAAGTTTTAATGTAGTCCTCGACTTGTTGTGGGTTGAGAAAGAAATGCTGCGTGCCTTGATGTGTGACCCGCAGTTTGGCCGGGTACAAGAGGGCATAGTCAATGTTCAGGTCCCGCAGCTTCCTCTTGACTGCTAGGAATTTCCGTCGTTGCTCTTGAACCACAGGGGTAAAGTCCGGGTAAATAGAAAAGGGCACACCATCATACGTTAGGTTCTGGTTCGCACGGGCAGCTCGGAGAGCCGCATCTCGATCGCGATAGTTGAGCAGGCGCGCAATAATAGGACGCGGCGGGGCTCCAGGTTGGGGTTGAGGTCCAAGGGAGCGATGTGCGCGTTCCACTATAAACTGACTCGAAAGAGCTTCTGCCCCCACCGTCGCCGTAAGTAGTCTCTCTATGTATAACTCCATCTTCCCCGTGTTGGTCGACTCTGGAATGCCCGTGACGCGAACGTTATTCCGCCGACTCCTAGCTTCCAACTCCTCGTTCTTGGCGGCAATTACTCGTAGCACATTGTCCATTCTGGCAAGCCGGGAGTCATGCGCCGCAGTGGTGTCATCATTGTCTGAGATTCGGCGCTCCACCTCAGTTATGCGCTCTTCATGTATATCCATTTTTTGGACTATCCCATCCATCCTCGAGGAGAGCCTGTCCACCTTGTCAACCACTGTCGCAAAGCCCTGGCGCATTTCCTGTAGTATGGCGGCTATATCTGGGGCCAGAGGGGCAGATGTCAAGGCCTCCGTAACCGGGCTCCGGGGCTGTGCTGCGTCTCCCGCGTGTCGCGTCGACTTCTTCTGCGACGTAGGTTCGAACTGCAGCCTGGGCTGACGGCTGTCTGGCTTCCCCATGTCCACAAAGTAAGATAAAATGTCTCTGTGTCTAGGCGCTTTCCGCTCTACAGCAGGAGAGGAGTCAGGGACAGGGGTAGCGAACTCGCGCCACACAGTGCAGTGTAGAAACTTATCCGCCTCAACTGCGATGCTAGGCAGCAGGGGCGTCTTCAGGCTGGTCTCCAAAGGATGGTGCGCAGTGTGGGTGGGCACTGGTAACTAATGCCAAGGTGCAAGAAATGTCAGCCAAGGATGAAGCTCCTCGAGTGTATAGCTAGGAGCTCAGAGCCACAGGAGCTGCCAGTCTGTGTGAAAAGCGGCAGATAGCGTATAATTAGCCTTTGCGCAGCCAGAGTGTGTGCGAGCTGTTTAAGGTCACGGGCATCCCGTAATGATAAACCGGCAGAGTAAAATGGCGCCAGAACACTTCGCCGATTCAGCAGCAGAGGTGCCTCAGCAGTGCACAGCCGGCGGGAGCACCGCTCCTCCTCTGCCCTCGCGCCTCACACAGCGCTTACCGTGCCGTCTTCCGCCTCCAAACACCGCCGCCGGTCACTCCGCAAGCACAGGGTGCACCGTCCGCCAAGCTCTGTGGGCCCGTCTGCCTCGTGGTAAGCCGGGGGCTTGCACAGTACCTGGAGCCGAGAGCAGGCACCGCAGCTTCCAGGCATATATCGGCCAGGGGGTTCCGCCAGTTATAACTTCGGCATCAGATGTGGCAGAGCCTCCAAAGTTGCACCGAGGGTGCAGCGGTGCCAGCTGCCCCTCCGTGGGGATTTTCGGGCGGGTGAGTGCAGGGGAAAGAGGATCAAGAAAGGATTTCCATGCCAGGCTGCTGGAGCCTCACGAAGGTGCGGCCATGCAGCTAGTGCGCCCTCTAGCGCCCCATAAATCCGAAAATGTTTTTACCTACCACATACTCAACCTATCTCCGCGGGCCGCATTCTCTACCATCTCGGTGTTTAAGCCCAGAGGGATCAGTAGCGTCAGATAATCATCGATGGTCTGCGTATCTACATGAATCACACGATCGTGGCCTTATAGGTCGTGTGCAAGGGCGGTGGTCAGGTGATATTTCTGTGGTATCGCTCGAGGGCGTCTAAAAACACTTTTCCCGTTGCCTGTGATACATAGTGTAGCTGCTAAATATCGGGGTCTTTTTACCCTTCAACCTTAATAAAGCTGCTTATTTTTCGCTTATATTAGAGACAGTAGTAACACATTAAAAAACTCATTAATGCAACTGCTACAATTCATACTTCCTTTTTCGAAATACCTTTAATTAATAATGTTGGTGCACAAATACGGGCCTACAACCCAATGGGCCGGCCACGGAGCAGACTAGAACTGTGCATAAGGGGAACGAGGTCGGTGATCATTTATTTCAAAAAAAGTGCGGCAGTGTAATAAAATCATATCGAACTTTCCGACACTGCAAGTATGATGCATGTCAATAATTCAATTTTTCAATAATTTTACCTCATTGTCCAATATTACTCAAGACCTAATATTTACCAATTCATTGTCCAAATGCTCAATCAGTTCCTATTTCATATCAATTCATTTCTTCCCAAACATAATTAGTACCCACCCTAAATCAGTTCATTGTCCCAACATATAATCGTTATCTATCTTATATCGCTTTTCTCTCCGAATCACATAATCAATATCCATCTTATCTACTTTCATTGCCCAAAACTGCATACACATCTCGGAGCATCAAGGTTTGAGCAATCAAGGTGAACAAGGAGTTTGAAAGTTTCATTTTGTATCGACGCCATTTTGGGCGAGGTCAGGCAAGTCCCAGTATAGTCAGATTGCCTCCACTGACTCGTAGTAGGACCAGAACCTTCCGTTGGTAGTTCAAAAGTTTTTCGCAATGTGGTAACAGTCTAACAATATGGACCATCAGTCAAAGAGTGGGGAGGGCGGCAACAATTTTTCCTACCGGGTCATTCTGGTGTTCCACCGGAACTGAACAAGTCTGTACCTTGGCTGTATTTTAGCCATTTCCAAACTGAGGCTGGCGCCGGCAGGAGTGCGCTGATGTCGCGGCTCCCAGTGAGGGGGACGGGGGCGCCCATGCGGGGGAGTCGGGGCCCCCCCCCCCCCGGCTCTCATAGAATCTTCAAAGTTGAGGAGAGAAGGCATGGGGCGTGTGCCCGTCCCGGGCAAAAGACCGCTTTTCGATGTGGACCCTCTTTAAGCAAGAGCGTTGGGGTGTCGCTGGAAGCCTCCACCTGGAGGGAGGTGGGGGAGGGTCGTTCGCGCCGCCTCCCCCTTCTAGCGACCCCGCGCCGTTCTTCGGCTCCAGCGCTCCGGTATTGGCCGTGCCAGCTATTGAAGATGGGGGGGGGGTCGGTGGCTGAGGCAAGACATCCCCCCCTTGACATGTGGCGGGACTACCTGCAACTGTCCAGGCGTTGCCGTGTGGCTGGACTACCTGTCACTCTCAGGCGTTGACATGTGGCGGGACTACCTGTAATTTTCAGGCGTGGTCATGTGGCGGGACTACCTGCAACTCTCAGGGTTGTCCGACCTCGCCTTGGCTCCGGTCCTCGTCGATGGCCAGATCAGGCAAGAGAGGGGGTGGGGGGTGGTCGGTGGCTGAGGCAAGACAGCTCCCCCCCCCCCTGTGGCCTGCAGGGCAGCAGAAGAGGGGAAAGGGAGAGACCTCCACGATTCCTCGGGCCGTCCACCCTACAGCCTCCCCTTCCGACTGCGGCCAGCCGAGCCCTGCACGCATCGAGGCCTCGCCTTCCGGATGGGCGTAACCGCGGACCTGTTGCACTTCGGGAGCTTCCGGAATGGGGGTAGGTACCTATTGGTTTGTTCCTATTTCATGTGACCGTTATTTGGGCGTGGTGGGCAATGAGGCAGACATGTTTGGAGCAGGAATAGGCAATGGAGCCTAGCTACCTCGTGGCTGTCTTGCTGTCAAACCTTTCGCCGTTTTATATTTCTCATTACGAACTATTCCTAATGTTTCTTATTTTTAGTGAAGTCGGAAGCTCATCAGGGGGTTACTGACTTAGCCCGATTTCTTTTTATTTTTCCTTCTTTTCCTTAGCGTGTTTCGAGCTAAAGTTTTCTGTTAGTAGGGTACGGTGATCACTTCATTTTTATATGTCCTTCCATTGGGGGTACTCCTGGACGGACCAGGTGAGTTACCTCCAATAAATGGTCCGGGTGGAACTAGATTATCAATCAGAGGGGAACACATATCCTTCGTTAGGGTATCATCCTGGACGGACCAAATGATGTACCTCCACTTACTAGGGTAGCCTGCTGGACGGACCAGATGGGTTACTTCCAATAAATGGCCAACAAGTGGGGGCATGTGTCCTCCATTAGGGTAGTCTCCTGGACGGACCAGGTGAGCTACCCCCCAAATATTAGTCAATCAGTGGGGAGTGGGTAGGACTGACGGATTACAACGGGGACAAAAGTCTGCATCACCTACCCTTCTCTATCTGCAAAGACTAGACAGAATATTTCTATTCCACGTTGTTTGCAAACAGAAAATACCTCAAACAAACAATTCCTTGGACAACAATGTCCAGTCAATCAATCAATCAGTGGGGAGAAAAACAGGCATGACGGATTACAACGGGGACAAACGTCTGCATTACCTGCCCTTCGCTATCTGCAAAGGGAGACAGAATATTTCTATTCGTCTCTGTTTGTGGACAGGGAAGATCTCAAAGAGCAACAATCGATTATTTAATCGATTTCAAACAATCAGTGGGGAGAAAAGTAGGCATGACGGATTACAACGGGGACAAAGGTCTGCATTACCTACCCTTCTCTATCTGCAAAGAGAGACGAACATTCCTATTCGCCGCTGTTTGCAAACAGAGAATGTCTCGTTCTCAAGAAGAGAACCAATATTTCAAGTAGCAACCAAAGCTAAATGAACCAATAACCAAACAATATCAGTATTCAAATACCGATTCCAATACAATCAATCAAACAATCAGATGGATAAAACCATCCTACCAATCAGGCGTAAAAACACCCTACTTAATCTTACCCGGACCGGACCATGTGGACAGTTCTTCGTCTTCCTCCTCCAGCGCCCGATCGTTCTCTTACTCTATGCAGCATTCCTGTGGGATTCCAGTCAGGACAATAGGTCACTCGAGAGAGGTCCGTTCAGAATCGGTGAAGTTCATTCAATCGGCAGCCGGACGAGGGCCCTCTCAAGGCGGGTATACTCCGATCATTTAGATGTTCACTTCTTCGTCTGGATCTCTCCTATTGGACCTTATGTCACTGATGGACCCCGCGTTGGGACGCCAATTGTTGAGAGCGAGCCCATATTACTATCGATGCCCGGGCTGCCGGCGCAAGACGCCTCTTAGTTCCCATTCTGAACAGTTACCAAATAAAGAGACGGGCGCTGGAAGCAGGAATCACAAGAACAGGATTTATTACTCATGAGGAGAGCCTGTCATTTCGGACACGAAACACAGTGTCTTTCGGGAGGTGCTCTAACAAGTGAGCTGAGACATCGTCTTTTATACTTTACAAAACACTTGGCATTACAATCAGGACATTGTGACACAAAGAAAAGACATCCCCATAATCCTCGTGTCAATCCTACCCCACATATGTTTACAATAGAGACCCTTGAACTGCCGATAAGAGATGGGGCAATGACGCAGCTGAGTGTTCCGCTGATTATTAGGATATGTGCGCCTGATCGTATCCCAAGGGGTGGGGAAGCCAGGATCAATAGTGGGTTCTTTGAAGAGGAGTGACTCCATACAATAAGGGGCAATAAACAGTATCTTCTGGCTTAGGCGTTGACCTCGGACATGTGTGGACAGTCCATTGTGGAGGGAGGGTTTACTAACAGAGGGGTTATTCATGAAAGGAAAGGAGGTGTTGGTCAGGCGCGGCCGTGACTCCAAGGACAGGGTCGTGCAGAAGAAGAAGTTTTATGACTTGCCCGTGTGAGGGAGAAGGGGAGGGGGGGGCCAGGGTGTGCACAGGGACAGAGTCGCACAGAGAGAGAGAGGTCTTATGACCCATACAGGAGAGAACGGGGGCAGTCAGATACAGCTGGGGAGGGTTATGTCAGCTAAGACGAAGGATGCTTCTTCAAGAGAAAAGAAAGGGGGGTTTTGCGTGGGCCAAGCAGGAGGGTTGCTTCTCAGAGCAGGGTCGCGCAGAGGGAGAGGGTTTCATGGTCTATGCATGTGAGTGGGGGGGGGTTCAGATAGCGTAGAAGGGAAACCGGTGACTCCAATGAACGGGCAAAAAGGGCCATGGTGCCTAAAAATGGCTGTCATGTACATACGGGCACGGGCTTTTACTGGCGGAGTGATGCGGTCAATATTTCACGGTAGTCATGGTGCTTACAAGGAGGGGAGTGAAAAAGGGCAAATGAACACTGCTTATGTACATCACTTTTCCTAATTTTCCACAGCTGCTTTCTCCAATACCAGCATTGCAATTGATCTGGTAGATGGTTTTGTTTGACATAGTGTTCAACTAAAGGCACTCCTTGCACTTGACATCGTATTCGGCTTTGGTGCTGTAAGATCTTTGTTTTGACCTTTTGTTGCATCTGACCCACGTATGGTAACCCGCAGGGCCACATGATAACGTAAATCACATTTGACGAGTTGCAGTTGGTAAAATCCATTAAGTCTACGGTCTGCTGTTTGTGTCTAAAGGTTTTTGTTTTTACAGTGGTTGCGCACGCTTTACACTTGGTACATCTATGATGGCCCTTAATTGGAGGTAGATTCCACATGGAGTGAATTGTAGGGTTATCCTCAATGGGCAGTAGTCAAGTCAAGTCAATAAACTTTATTCGGTTGTTCTTATTAACAACCATAAAAGCATTTACATTATACATTTATTAACACAGTTATACATTAAAAGGAGAAATCAAGTAAAAATAGAATCATAAAAAAGACAGATCTACATTGGACATTCAAAATATTTAAAAGAGACCTTAAGAGGAAAAGGAGATAGCAATTCACGTATCAATATTTTTATCCTTCCATACTGTTTCTGAATTTCATTGCCAGTTTTAATAAACTACATATATACAAGGTGTATTCACATCTTAGCAGCTGAAGGAAATGTAGTGCAGGGCGAAATTGTAGAAAATTCAGTTTTTTCAAGCAGGGTTTTAAGTATAGCTTCCTCGGTATAACATAAAAGGGACAAAAGAACAAAAAGTGTGCCAGGTCTTGCGGAGACTTATCGTCGCAGCCGCAAGCCGGCAACACTTGCCCACGATGAGATCCCCTGGGAACAGCCAACAGTAAATGAAACAGGTTGAACCTGAACCTTGTCAATAAAAAACGGTCATAACTAGATATTTGCCATGTTAGGTACGGTTCCATGAGCAAAGTACTTTTAATTAGTACATGATTTCGTACACTATCTTTTTTTAATTCACATGAATCCCTATCCTGCTATCTAGAATCAATAAAAGCCTTCTTGACCGCAATAACATCCAATTTAGTAATGGAATCAGGGAATAGGAAAAGTTCAGGACGACCTAAGTCAGTAAAGCACTTATACAAGCACTTTAACCAGGGAACCTTCATCCTGTTATCCCATGTAAGTGCTTCACTTAAAATAAGCTGGGTGAGTGGTATGTTGTCATTTATCCAGCAATTCATCCAACATAATAAGGGATTCACTGCAATTTTGTCACATACGAAGGGAACCCCCAATTCCTCATGCACAGAAAAATTTGCCGTGCCCCTGGGAACCCATAGTAATTGTTTTAGAAAGTTATTTTCGACTATCTCTAGGGCTTCCAGAGGAGCATATCCCCATATTTCGCTACCGTAGCATGCTGTAGTAACACTTTTGGCCTGGTAAAGTTGGAGTAGTGCGGCAACTGGACTATTTCCCATTTTCCTGGAAAAGTCCAGTATGGCCACATTTACCCTGATGACATCTCCCTTCTTTTTTTGAATCACGGGTCCCCAATTTAATTGACTATCAAAAAGGACCCCAAGGTAAGAGAATGTGTGTGTTACAGGGATTTGTACTCCATTTACATTTAAGAGATTTGGTTTTTTATTTCCTTGGCCAACCTTCATTATGTAGGATTTAGAATTATTAATACTTAAATCTCTTGATTTCATGAAAGAGTAGAAGGAGTCTAATAAAATTTGAAGTCCATTGGCGGTCCTAGATAAAAGGACTGCGTCATCCGCATATAGCAGAACCGGCAGTCCCTTTCGGCCAATGTACGGGTAGTCTGTGTTAGTACTTAAAAGGTGCTCTTCCAAATCATTTATGTAGAGGTTAAAAAGGAACGGGGCCAGAATGCATCCTTGTCGAACACCCCGATACACTCCAAAGTCTTTAGTCACATTTAGATCTTGTGTGTATCTAACATTCGCTTTGGTGTCAGAATGCATATCTTCTAGCAAATTAACTAAGTTCTGGTCCACACCCATTTTTGCCATGGCGCCCCAGAGCTTCCCCCGACTCACGCAATCGAAAGCCGAGGAAAGATCCATGAACGCCATGTGGATCGTTCCTTGTCGGGCCTTAGTGTACTTCCCAATAATGAGGTATAAATTTAAACCTTAAGAGATCGTGGAATGTCCAGGCCTAAATCCATACTGGATTGGGGATATTATTTTGTTTTCCTCTGACCATCTGACCAATCTATTCAGAATTACTCCTCCCACAACTTTGACCACGGAGTTTATTAATGATATTGGTCTATAGCAGAGAGGGCTGTTACGGTCTCCTTTCTTAAATATGGGCACAATGGTAGATACCCCCCATGATTTTGGGCATCCACATGACACAGCCGCATTAATTACTGCTGTAAGGACCGGTGCCCAAAGTACTATACGAGATTTAAAAAGGTCAGGAGGAAGACCATCAGGTCCTGGGGCCTTGTTGTTTGATAGCCCTTCAATTCCCTTTATTACCTCATCAATTGAAAAGAGCAATAAATGTTCTCTACTTTCATTTAAACTGCATTCTGCCTGCGACTCATTGCTTTTAAAAATAGAGCTGAAGTGGTTAATCCATTCTTCCTCTGGGATATTAGTGCCCACATTGGAAATACTAGAATGGTCAAATATGGGCTTATTAATAATCTCCCAGAACTTCGAGCTGTTTTTCAGTGTCTCAGGGTCTAACAAAGACTCCCATAGACTTTTTTTTACTGCTCGCTTGCGATTGGCAAGTGACTTCTTATACCCAGCCCGCAAATCCCTGATGAGTATTAGGTCTCTAGGTTTTATTTTTAGGGCTTTCTTAAGCTCACGACTGGCCTTCGAACAATCACTGTCAAACCATTTTGGATGACTATTTGGATTGACTTTCCCTTTGGTAGGTACCGTTAAAATTGACTCCACCTTCTTGGCAATCTCCTTAAAAGATGCTAAAATTTGAAATGGCGCTGATACAGGAGATGTACATACTGACAGTTCATGGTTACACACATTATTAATAGAGGAATAAAACTGTTCACAATCCACCATTGACCATTTTAAGCGTCGCTTACCATTGATACATTTTATAAGGCCACGATCCTCACGAGAATTGCGTTTTTCAAATGTATTCTCACCCATTTTAATGCATAAGGAGTTATGGTCGCTATAAATGCTCAATTGAATCGAGAAATCCTCAACAATATTAACAAAGTCTGCCGATAGTAAAATATGATCTATGTATGTCCCTGTTGCATGGCCTTTAAATGTGGGGGTTGGGAAGACAGTTTGCTCCGATACTATCGACATTGCTGTAAAGAAGTTATTTTCATTCAATAAGTCATTTAATCCTGTTCCCCTCCGCGAGTGATCAAAATGAATTCCTTCCATACTATTACAGCCAACAGTTCTCAAACTAGGGTTCCCACATAGATGTGTGTTAAAATCACCCACTATTATCTTGTGGCGAGGCAAAGAACCAACATTAGCCCTTAGGAATTCACGCAATGACTCAATGTTACAATCTCCGGACTGATTCACTGCGTTGTAAAAGTTGATCAATACAAGATTTGTTTTACCCCTCTTGAGCTCTAAAACCTGAATATTACTGTTATCACTATTACCAGAATGGTGTTCGACTTTATGGCATACAAGTGTCAAGTTAACAAAAATTGCCAAACCCCCTTTTGCTCTTCCACTAGCTGATGGAACTGCAGGAATTATAAAACTCTGGTAGCCTTCGATATGTACATTTTTTCCCACTACCCAAGTTTCTTGGAGACATATTATGGGGTATTCTTTGACAAAAGACAACCAATCTTTATCACTCAATTTGTCATGGAGTCCAGCTATATTCCACGATAATAGCCTCTCCTTGCATTTTTGAGGTTCACGTTGTGTTGTGTCAACTTTCTCACATACATCTGAACTAGTGGGTATTAGACCTGTACTGCAACATACCCGTTCTATCCCAGAGTAGGCCGTAGTATGAACTGGGGAGAGGACTGAGTTTATGTCATTATGTGAATTAGTTATATCAGTTAACTGATTCGCAACTCCCAATATAACGACATTACTACCTTGCAGTTCTAGGACTTGGGTGTCATTTCCTAAACCTACGTCTTCTGGCAGGCAATCATTGTGGGCAGGGTTAGAAAGTGTGTCAGGTAGTCATTCCATCCCTTCCGGCCCACCCTCATCAGAAAAGACATCATACCTATTGGAGATGGGGATGTTAAATCGATTATTGAAGTGGCTAGGGTATTGATGATCTAGGTGGTGTGTCCGTATTGGGCGTTCCCATCTGTCCAGACTGTAACCCCAGTTATTAGTTGGTGCACCAAAACCCCAGCCATTAGTTGTTTCTGGCCATATTGGCCTAGTATGGGTATGACTTGGCTTAGGATATGTCATACTCTGTGGTTTTTTTGCCAAAAAATTCTAGGGTGAGAGGAATGATGGTACCTCTCCTGCGCTGCGGCGGCAGGATATTTGGTAGGGTGTTTGGTAAGACAGCAGAGTTTACAAAATTTATAATTATGCAATCACCTTTAAATTTTTGGGGGTTTTGCCCTATCCACGAAACCCTTCTGGCTGACTTGATGTCTCCAGCTAGCTGTTGTTTCCCCCAAGGGGCCAACTGCATGTTACCAGATAACCAATGCAGGGCCTTACTTGTTAACGCCGTGGGGGATTCTGATTGATCTGTTGACAGTGGGGGGGCATTTGCCAGTACCAGCACTAATGGTGCCGCATCTTCTATAAAGTGTAGTGTATCTTCTTCTACACTTGGTACGGGTATTACAGGAGGGTTTAGGGGCTGAACCTCTCTTGGCAATAAATGATTAGACACAATGTTTGGGGTCTGTTCCAATAAATTTGCTTGTGTAGTATTGGAATTTGTGCCTCCCTCTATTCCAAGTCCAAAGGCCTCTTTTACGGGTGAAGCTAAATTTGTGACTGTTACTGATATGTTTAACACCTCTTCTACTATCTTTTTCTGGTCTGCGCCTAATTTCTTTACAACTGCAGATAGCTTGTCCAATTTAGTCACCACTGGTTTAATTAAAGCTTTAAATTTGATATCAATTAATTCTGCTATCCTGGATAGTAGCTCTTCGTCCACATTTAACTTCTCAGCATCTTCTCCTTTCCCCCTACTTTTTTCCCTACTTCTCACAGGTGACGCAGCCCTCTTCCTCCCAGAGTGAGCTCCACCACGATGTAATTGTGGTTTTCTACACTTTCTGATAGCACGAGTAGCAGGGACTTGAGCAGGGGGGTCAACATCATTATTTCTCTGTTCACTCTCCTGCACAGTTAGATCTTGTTCAATATCAACTATCTGGGAATCCGAGTCATTAACCAGAGCTGTGTCTTGTCCTTGTGTTATGTGAACACTCTGGTTTAAGGTACCATTATCATGTGTATCAGAATCTAAGATTACACTTCCCTCAACCTGAGAAGGTATATATATCCACGGTGAGTCTGGTGATGGGCTTAAGGGGGATAGATTAGGGGATTGACTAAGGCCTAAGGATTGTCTCCTTTCGTTATTAATCTTTGACACTACATGTACCATATAATTGTCTATAGTGTTACCCCCCGCCACTGGATTCTTTTTTGGCATTCTTGTTTATACTGATATTAATACCCACTCTTTATCAATCGAAAAATATAAGAGGGCACACAAAATACAATGCAAGAATATCCAGGGTGTAAATTAAAATCAGGGGTAAATAGTCTTACTGCAACCATGCAAATCAGGTTCAGCAGGGGCAGAGTGGCGTGCCCAGTCCAGTCTCAGCCTGTCTCGGACTGTCTAAGACTGTCCGCCCTTTGTCCGGGCTTCGTCCGGCGTCCCGCACACGCGTCCCGCTGTGCGTCAGTGGTACGTTTTTGTAGGAGGAACAGGGGCGGGAAGAGACTCCAGGTGCGCTACGATGATCCTGCGCGGAACCCTGGGTCTCGCAGTCCCATCCCCTGTTGCAGCAGCCTTTCAATCACCTTGGAGTAAAGTTCGCCTCTCCTCTCACTTCAGCAGGCGGACGGGAAGGATCCAAAGCAGAGTCACGGTCTCTCACACAGCTGCGAGCGGCTCCCGCGAAGCGGGTGGCGCGAGCTGTTTTAAGGGCAGGTCAGGCAAACAGGGAGGAGCAGGGGTGGGAAGAGACTCCAGGTGCGCTACGATGATCCTGCGCGGAACCCTGGGTCTCGCAGTCCCAGCCCCTGTTGCAGCAGCCTTTCAATCACCTTGGAGTAAAGTTCGCCTCTCCTCTCACTTCAGCAGGCGGACGGGAAGGATCCAAAGCAGAGTCACGGTCTCTCACACAGCTGCAAGAAGGCGGTGTTTCACATCTCCCATGCGACTGGTCTCCAACCTCCTACTCTACAAGTGGTTCCGCAATGAAGCCAGTCAGTCACCTGCAGCCAAACTTGGAGGACACAGAACCGAACCACCAGCGCCCAGTAGGAAGTTGACCACATGATCTTTTATGCTCTTGGCTTTTCTGAAAGCATGCATCGGTGGTTCTCGTTGTTGGATGTCTTCGGCCACCAAATTCCAGTGCTTGTTAATCACTTACTTGATGGCGTTGCTCCTTGTCGAGAAAGTAGTTACACAAATTAGTCTCTTGAGGGAGGGGTCTTGTCTACCCTTTGGTGTTAGGAGTTCGTCTCGTGGACTGAACCATGACCTCTTTTGTGCTCTTCTAATCATCCTTCTTGGATATCCGCGGGCTCGAAGTCTTTCTCCCAAGATGTCAGATTGCTCTATGTAGTCGGATTTTTTTTAACAGTTTCTTCTGATCCTTAAAAACTGACCGACCGGCAGATTGTCTCATAATGCTCTTGGGTGGTGGCTTTCATATCTCAGCAAAGAATTTCTTTCCGTGGATTTACGGTAAAGGGTGGAATATAGTTTGTTATTATCATGACAGATTTTACTGTCAAGAAAGGCAATTTCTATAGGATGAAACTGTTTGGTGAATTGAATGTCAGAATCACAATGATTTAGCCAATCATAGAAGAGTGAAAGTAAATTTTCAGTTCCTGACCATATCATCAAGATATTGTCTATGTATCTTCTCCAGAGGTCTATCATCTGATAGTAAGGGTTGTTGGAGAAGATAAACTATTGTTCGAAATGGTCCCTGTAGATGATCGCCAGATCGAGGGCGAAGGCTGCCCCCATCGCCACTCCCTTTGTCTGGACATAATGGTAACTTTGGAACATGAAGAAGTTTTTCTTCATTGCTATCTGGAGTAGATCGATGATAAAACTGGTTGGTACTTCCATAGGTGCCTGCCGTCTATCTAGGTACTGTGTTATGACATCCAGTGCTGGATCTTGTGGAATACTAGTGTAGAGGGAGACCACATCACAAGTCACTAGCAATTGCTTGGTTGGATCGTATGGGCGTTGGTCTATCAATGTGATTGCTTGCATTGTATCCCGTAGATATGCGGATGTATTCTCTTCTATAGGTTTTAGAAAAATGTCAATGTATTTACAGAGAGGTTCAAGCAGGGAGCCGCAACCTGAAACAATGGGTCTGCCAGGTGGGTTAATCAAATCCTTGTGGATTTTGGGTAAAGTATGGATTGTTGGTAGTCGTGGATGTTGTTGGTTCAAATATTCAAACTCCAATTTACTCAGGAAGCCTTGTTCAAGTTCATCTGAAGTGAGGATCAGAATTTCAGCGGTCAGGTCTTTGGAGGGATCAGCTCTTAATCGGGCATAACTGATGCCATCTTGTAGTTGTCTGTGAATCTCCGTTTTATAGGCTGTAGTATCTTGGATGACAATGGCTCCACCCTTGTCCGTCGCTTTTATGACAATCTCAGTATTGTTCTTGAGACTCATGAGTGCCGTCCTCTCTTGTTCACTGATGTTTTGGGCATTGTGTTTATAAGTATCCAGTAGTTTGAAAATATCCCTAGCCACC
Source organism: Lissotriton vulgaris (assembly GCF_964263255.1). Classification (NCBI taxonomy): domain Eukaryota; kingdom Metazoa; phylum Chordata; class Amphibia; order Caudata; family Salamandridae; genus Lissotriton; species Lissotriton vulgaris. The sequence continues at coordinate 101,885,500 of NC_141690.1, forward strand.
AGGTTCTCATATGCTAGTCTGGTGTTGGGCATTGCATAGGTCGCGGGAAGAATGTTGAAGGAGTTCCTAATCCGGTAAAGGAATTCATTGTATTCGAGACAGAGTTCCTGAAGAAATATTTCAGGCGGATTTTCTGAAAAAAAGCGTAGAGTTCTGTCTTAATATTAAATACGTTAGGTTGATTGGTGGGCACGAAGCCTAGTCCTTTAGATAGTACTCTTCTTTCCTCATCCTTTAATTGATAGGAGGAGATGTTTACCACTGGGTTATTGTTCTCAACTGCAGGAGGGTACAGCCTTCGCCCCCGATCTGGCGATCATCTACATGGACCATTTCGAACAATCGTTTATCTTCTCCAACAACTCTTACTATCAGATGATAGACCTCTGGAGAAGATACATAGACGATATCTTGATATGGTCAGGAACTGAAAATGAACTTTCACTCTTCTATGATTGGCTAAATCATTGTGATTCTGGCATTCAATTCACCAAACAGTCTACTTTTGAAAATCCTGGAGAACTAAGGAACTCCCCTTCTTGACAACTGAACTGTGAAAGACGACCCTTTCCCCCCCACGCCATGTGCTTGTCCTTCTGGTAATTTTTCTTAATTATTATTTTAACTCCTGGTTGTTTACCCATAATTTTAAACACTAGACAGGGACTTACTCATGCCGCTCCTTCCTTTTCTTAGGTGTCACACGCCCCCTCCCCCACACCCCACTGGTCCTGAAGAAGACTCCAGCAGTAAGGTTCAAGATACCTACGGATATAGGGGTCGAAACGTCGACTTCACAACATTTGCCAATACTGAATTGACAGTGATTAATTAACGGTGTTCATTATGGTCATATGGCATATATATATGAATAAACTGTGGATTTGTACCATCTGGTATACGTTGTATACAAAAGAAAATTGTATGTGATCTTCTGTCACTTCCACTTAAACCTTCCCTTTTCATTTCACTACTTAATTTTATTTCTTTTGCCCCCCCTTGGCACCACACACTCAAATGTGATACCTGTTCAAGGTGTTTTTTGTAAAATTGCTTTACCAATATGCTCTTTGGTTCTAATGTATTTTGTTTTCCCAATGTGATTGACTATCTTGATGGTAGGCCTGTATTACCAGACTGTACGCTTGCTCCTATAGCTAGGATGTACCACAGAGACTCTCATTTGGGAAGAGATACCATGATACGTTTGTTCAGACAGTCATGGGCCAATGCGAAATTCAGGAACATAGCAGAAGCACTTTGCCATAGATGTTTAATTTGTCAACAAATGAATCCTGGGAAGAAAACTGTAGTGTTACTAGGAAAGATTGGGAAGGCAGAGGGTCCCTTCATACGATTATAGATTGATTTCATTCAGTTACCCCCATGTCAAGGATTAAAATACATTCTTGTCATTGTCTGCCTGTTTTCAAAATGGATGGAAGCCTACCCAACTAAGAAAAATGATAGCATCACGGTAGCCAAACTCCTACTTAGAGAGCTTATACCAAGGTTCGGTTTTGCAGTAACGATTGAATCAGACCGAGGAAAATACTTTAATAATGAATTAATCGGTCTAATCTGTGAAGCTTTCAAGATTGAGCAAAAGCTGCACTGTGCATACCGGATAGAGCCTTCTGGAGTTGTAGAACAACTGAATGGCACAATCAAGTTAAGATTAGGAAAGATGTATGAATCTACACGATTAGTGGCCAGATGCTTTACCTCTTGTTCTGATGGGACTCAGAAGTATTCCAGACCGGAACACAGGCTTGAGTCCTCATGAAATACTAATGGGAAGAGCAATGAGGCAAGCATGGGTGCCAGGACACGAGCTGATAAATATATCTGATGATTTAGTACTGGAATACTGGAAAGAACTGGCTGACCAAGTGCGTTCTATCTCTCACCAGGTTGGGGAAGACGCTGTCGCCAGACAAGCAACTCCAGCACATGACCTGAACCCAGGTGATTGGGTAGTGTTAAAGAAACACACTCGAAAATCTTGCCTTGCACCAAGGTGGGGAAGGCCACGTCAAGTACTTTTGGTTACCACCACAGCTGTAAAGTGCGAAAGAGTTCCACACTGGATTCATGCCAGTCACATGAAAAGAGTGACTGAACCTGATGAAACTGAAGCTGAAGGTTGTGCAGCTGATGGGTCTCAAGATATCGATCCTGAAGTAGCTGAAGAGGAACAACCAAGCACCAGTCAGGATGATTGGATTCCAGTAGTTGTCATACCTGCAAAATATGTAAAAACCAGAAGTCAGACTTATCTAGACAGTCAGAGTGATAGTGAGGATGAGATAGGTCTCCTACTGCTGGCTAGTTACTAGATTGGGGCACAGATTTGCTTTCAACCATTTTATGATGGAATTTGTATTTGCTACTTTGCACACCAAATAGCTGCTGCTTTGTTTTTAAAAAAACGATTTGTTTTTTTTTAAACGTATGAATTTGAATGCCATCAACTGCTGCTAAATTCTTTGTGCACACTTACTTTCTCTTTCGTGAGGCTTCCCCGGTCCGCCACGGCTTTGCTGATTGTTACGGAGGGAAGACCTCATTTTTCCTCACTTCCGGCCGCCGCCTCCCGCCCAGGTCAGCGCTCTAGTAGCCGGGCGAGAGTATTTAGAGACGTGAGGGACCGGGCGTGTGGCGGTCTCCTACTGCTGGCTAGTTACTAGATTGGGGCACAGATTTGCTTTAAACCATTTTAAGGTGGAATTTGTATTTGCTACTTTGCACACCAAATAGCTGTTGCTTTGTTTTTAAAAAAACAATTTGTTTTTTTTTTAACGTATGAATTTGAATGCCATTAACTGCTGCTAAATCCTTTGTGCACACTTACTTTCTCTTTCGTGAGGCTTCTCCGGTCCGCCACGGCTTTGCCGATTGTTGCGGAGGGAAGACCTAATTTTTCCTCACTTCCGGCCGCCACCTTCCGCCCAGGTCAGCACTCTAGTGGCCGGGCGAGAGTATTTAGAGCCACGCCGGACCGGACACGCAGGCCCGTGCCGAGGGCCAGCTATGCTGCAAGTTCGGACCTAGGCACTGTGGGTTGGCGGGCCTACAACCGGCAACATTACTCAGTTTGAATCCTGGGATCCACGCAGGTCAGAAATGCTGTGTTATGAGCTCAGCCCCTAATTAGGGTTGCCCTGACTGTAACTTTCAGTTGTGCATCGATTAGGTCAGAATGGCCACTTTAGAGGAACACGAGTCGACCATGCAGGCTGCCCTGATTAATGCACAGTCCATGGTGAAGCACGCAGCACACATTTTTGAACTAATAGAGGACAATAACCTGGATGTCCTGTTCATAACAGAAACGTGGCTTAGGAAGTCCTGCGAGCCGGTTGTCGAGCTTGCTATTCCCAGAGGCTATCGCCTGGTACGTGCAGACCGGAAAAGTGGGAGAGGGGGGGGCACCGCGGTGGTGCTTAGGGAATCCTTGGGCTTTGTATGCGCAAACTCCATGGATGTCTTAGAGGGAGAGGCCCTTGACTTCTCCTTCATTATTTTGCCCCATTTCACACTAGGGGGCATGCTGATATACTGCCCCCATGGTCAGCCGGGGACATTCTTAAAGTCCCTGGGCGAGTCCATGGCAGAGCGAGTCTTACGTTTCCCCAAATTACTTCTTTTAGGAGATTTCAACATCCATCTTGATTACCCGGAGGCCCCAGACTCATCAGCTCTATTGGACCTTCTTGGCCTAACTCAGTTAACCCAGTGGGTTTCTAAGTCCACTCACTCTAGGGGCCACCTGCTTGACCTGGTGTGCTCCAACTTTGAGCTTTATATGAAAGAACCTTTGCCAGTGACTTGGTCCGACCATGCCTTAATTGTTTTTTCATGGGCTATGGGAAAGCTCCCCCGCCGCTCACTTCTTCCATCAGGCCCCACAGCCCGTAAGATTAATATCTCGGGGCTGGCAGAGGCCTTATCCCATGTGCAGGTAGATCCTGGTGTAGATCTGGAGGGCGCAGACAGGGGGTGGAATCCACATGCAAACCCATGCCCAGTGCGTCCCGGCGTGAGTCGGCCTCCCAGCCATGGTATTCCACTGAGCTAAAAGATCTGAAACTGTGCTGCAAGAAGATGGAACGCCTTTGGAGGGTGGCCTATTGTTCCTTAGCTAAATCTAAATTGAGTTCGACGCAGAGAATTTATTACACCGCCGTGAGAAAAGCAAAAAGTGAGCATTTTGCGACCAGAATCATGAAAGCTAACAACAACAGCAAGGAGATTGTTTCCATCGTTGAGAACTTTATGTCACCGCGAGCTGAGCATAAGACCATCCCCGCTTCCTCTGATTGGTGCGAGGAGCTGTCGGCTTTTTTTATCAGCAAAATCAAACTTATTGAAGAAAGTCTAGCCCTATCTGCGTCGCCTCCTCGCTCCCTTCCGGCACCTTCCACTTGCTTTTCCCCTACTAGGCTATTCTCTCAGTTCACCGTGGTTGAGTTGCCAGATATTCTCGCAATTCTTAGGTCACTAAAGTCGGGATCTCCTTCAGATCCTTGTCCGGTCAGAGTTCTAGCCGGTGTGGCGGACACGGTTGGCCTGGAAGTTACAACCATTGTTAACTGGTCGCTGCAGTCAGCACTGCTGCCCAAACAGTGGAAACAGGCCAAGCTTCTTCCACTTTTAAAGAAGCCAACCGCAGATCCTTTGACGGCGGCCAACTGTCGGCCTATATCTTTACTGCCAGCACTTGCCAAGGTCTGCGAGAAGGTGGCCTTTCACCAACTGAATGCATTCGTTGAAGCCGCGGGGGCTCTTCATCCGGCACAATCAGGCTTCAGATCATCCTACAGCACGGAGACGGCACTGGTGGAGGTGACGGAGGCTATTAGGGAGTGTTTGGATGGGGGCGGCAGAGCGGCCCTGATTTTATTGGACCTCTCTGCCGCCTTCGACACGGTCCCTCACCAGCTTCTTCTCTCACGCCTGTCTTCCATCTACCTCTCTGGTACTTTGTGGGCCTGGCTGGAATCTTTTTTGAGCTCCTGCTCCCAGCAGGTCTGGATGCCTCCCTACTCATCCTCTGCCAGGGAGGTCTTGACGGGAGTCCCTCAGGGCTCGACCCTGAGTCCATTACTTTTTAACATCTATCCGACCCCTCTGATCTCCCTGGCCGAAGAGCTGGGTGCCAAAATTATGGCTTATGCCGATGACACCCAGCTCTTGTTTACCTGGGATGACTCTGATGTTTGTGCCGATACAGCGCAAAGTTGCCTAGCCGCTATATTTACATGGCTCGCACAGGCCAAATTGAAATGTAATGAGGGGAAATCGGAAATCATCCTTTATGGGCAATTTCCCCTGCTTTTCACAGAAGCTCTGTGGCCCTCTGATTTCCCCCGCCCTTTATCTGAGGGTGGCCCAGCCAAGAACCTAGGAATCTGGTTTGAAAATGACCTTAGGTTTGCGGAACATATCAAGAGGCTAACGGGTGTATGCTTTGGGACTCTCAAATCCTTAAGCAGAATTTTTCCCCCTGCTCCCCCAGAAGGCCAAGGAGATGGTTGCTCGGGCGCTCATTCTATCACGCCTAGACTATGCCAACGCACTCTTTCTTGGCATCACGGCATACCTGGTGAACAAATTGCAACTAATTCAGAATGCAGTGGCCAGACTCCTGCTGGGCATCTCCAAGAGATCTAGTATTAGATCACAAATGAGTGCTCTTCATTGGCTGCCAGTGACTCAGCGGGTACAATTTAAAGCTCTTGTTCTAGCACATAGAGTATTACACGACTCGGGCCCCCTTATATCAGGAAGAGAGTGGCCTTCTACACTCTCCGACGAACTCTAAGGTCGGCGGCACATCATCTGATGGCCGCCCCACGTTTTCGTCGGGCCAGGATGGGTGGCCAGTCTTACTCAGTTAAAGTAGCCAGTCTCTGGAATGCCCTTCCCACTGTGCTGCGCCACACCCAGAATCTTAGATGCTTCAAGAAGTTACTCAAAACGCATCTTTTCACGCAGGCCTATTAGTCTTCTACCTAGCCACTTGTCTGAGACTGTCTGCATCGCGCCAGGATACTCAAGAGTAGTTGCGCGCGCTATAAATTCCCATGTAACATAACATATAACATAACATAGGTCTAGAAGAATGTACTCAGATTACAGAAATCCAAGCTAACAGTAATTCTGATGAGGACCAGATATAGAAAGATAAAGATACTCATACAATTGACACCTCACCAAGAACTCCAAAGTCTGAGGAGGGACAGATAGGTATTAAGGCGAAAGCTCAAGCAGAAGAAAATCAAGAGTTCGAAGAGCCTGAGCAGGACCAGATAGGTGTAGAAAAGTGTGTTCAGGAAGAAGAAGGTGAATCAAATCAAAGTCAAATTCAGCAAACACCTGAACAAGGCCAGAATAGTGTCCAGGCAGAAGAAACCGAAATAGACCTGGACCTAGTCAGACAGCGAGGGATACAGAGAACAGCATTGAAATAGATGTGCCACAAATGAATGAAAATAAGCGAACACTGAAAGAAGGCCAGAGCACAGTGCCAGCTAAAAGGCTCAGAAAAGGAGATAAGTGGCCTAGGTTTGTCAAAAGACAAACATTTAATCTAAAGACAATAAATGAAGAACCAGAACAAGTAAACAAAATATGAAGTCAAACTGGATCATCCACAGTACAACCCAGGAGGAGAAGTCCACGTTTGAAAAGACTGAATAATAAATTTAAAGGTCCCGAGTGGACTTATGTCATCCTTGAAGATTTTGAAAACTTAGAAATAAGTCATAAGTCAGATGCTTTTATAAAGCTCACAAATCACCTTTAGGTCTCAGTGCGCTTTGCAGTAAAGAACAACAACCGTGACATATACTGGGGCTGCTAGGTAGCAATTTTTTCGGAAAGAGCCAGGTTTTTAAGTTCTTTCGAAACAGCTGGTGGTTGGTGATTGACAAAAGATGGGGGGGAGTTTATTCCAGAGATGAGGAGCCACATAGGAAAAGGACCGGCATCCATTAAGTGACGAAAGTGATGATGATATAATTGCTGAGCAGACTGACGAAGAAGTGAGACCAACTTGAAAAAATTTCACAGGTCAAAGACTGTGTAAAAGTTACAAAGAGGGGTTGAATCTCCTTGGTCAGAAATGGCTGATCATACAGTTAATGGAAGACCGCAAAGAAACTGTCTAAAAACATGCTGTAGAATATGCACATGTAGTATAGTAATAGTACTTCGTAATATGGTTAAGATTGACAATAGCTATTCCTTATATAATGAGTAAACATGTACAGAATGACACTAATATACATAAGAAGGTAGATGCTTTTGAAAAGATAGATACGCATGAGAAAGCACTTAGCATTAAACAACAGAAGGTAGATTACATTATACTAGAATTAAAAACAGAACTCACCTAAATGTATTTGCAAATCTATTAGTACACTATGTAGAAGCTACGGAAATAGAAGATTGCTATGTGCGTATGAAATTACCTACATCAGTTGCTGAAGGGGTTACATATCATCATTTACCCCTAACATATGGTATTTCATGTAGTATTTTAGCTAGTTTATTTTCTAAGAAAGGACCTTTGCAGTATTATTATTCTAATTCAGATGTAATATTTTCTGAACTTCCGATACGTAGTAACCAGAATCCTGTACATACCAAGAGTGATGTAACACGTTATATGGGTGAATATTTTCTAACTATAGGTACAATAGATAAAGCTGAAGCACACAAGAATAATTTAACATGCTTTTTACGTGAAAAAGAGGAAATATTTTTGAATATGGTTGAGAAAAAGAGAGAGAATTTCCAAAGAAAGGCAAATGATAAGAACCATTAAATTCCTACATGGGCTGAAAATATAGGGTTCACCCCAAATGGCAAGACTCATGCTGTTATGTTCCTGGGTTTCGAAAAGAAGGGGAAACTCTGTCTCCATAGAGAAAGAACAAGTTATTAGAACAATATATTCATTAGTTCCAGTGAATGTGAACACAATTAAGGTGATTGGGGGTTGGGGTTTCAAGAATGGAACTGAACCTGTGTTTCCTGGAATTTATTTTATATGCGGAAACAAGGCTTATTACAAACTGCCAGATCATTGGTATGGGAGCTGTTATTTTAGAATAGTATTCCCAAAGATATATCATGTAAACAAAATCACTGGAAACAATGAAGAAACTAATGGATTAATATGTAGCAAAAGAGCTAGTTTTGGAGAAATAGTAGGTGATATATTTAGTGCATTGATACCTACAGTGGGAGTGGCTCTGAATACACAAAGAATTTGCAAATTGTCAACAGTAGTGGATCGTTTATCGACTGATACTGCTGGAGGGTTCTTGATGGTCAATACCGAATTGGTTGCGATCATATCAATGGTTTTACAAAATGGACTTGCTCTTGATACATTATTAGCAAAAGAGGGCGTAGTCTGTAGAATGCTGAAAGCGCAACATTGTTGCACTTACATACCTGACAAAAGTGTTGAAATTAGGAGGTATGTAAGAAATATTACTAATTTGGAAAAAGAGCTTAAACCACTGGAGGTTGATAGTGCATGGAAGAGACTTACCGATGGTCTCTCCTCTATAGGTAGTTGGCTTTCTAATGTAGGAAAAAGTTTTGTAGGTAGAATACTGATGTAAAACACAAAAGGGGTGCTAAGGTCATTAGAGGCCTCTACTGTCTACCATGTACTGAAAGCATAAAGGTATAGACTGTAAAAGTGAGAAAGGAGAGCACACGTGAGCCCATCAGCCCACCCATTGGCGGAACTTCATCATCTGGGTTAAAGAAACACCAGCCTGGTGTCTACTAGGTGTCTCACCTTGGAGATAATGTGAGTACTACAGCTAGTATGTAGTACACCAGTGATGGAAACATTGGGTAGTGGTGTCTGAAGGGCTGTGGGAGGTGAAGAAAAAGTTGCAGTGTAGAAAGCAAATGTGCTATAGAGAGAGTGGTGAAATAAAATTGACTAGCATGGTGCCTAATAAACCTTTATTCAGACGGTCGCCATGGTGCCAAGATTAAAAGCAGAGTGTAAATGGATGTGAGCATATATTACCATTTATAGATGAATCAATCGGTCGACATGTTTCAGCCTCAAGAGGCTTTCTTCAGGACCTAATAAGACACTACTGCAACTGTGGTAGTAAGATTCAAAGTACATACCATGCCAGAGACATTAACCTACTGTTGGTAGGAGATGAGGTCATGGTATTCTGAAACCAACTGCTCCCGCACTTGGGCTGGGAGATGGCCTCACCTCGCCTGGCACTCGCTCAGGACAATGAGGCCCCGCTCTGTCCGTCGGTACCTCGAATCCCTTCTGAGTAGAGGGGAAGAAGGGATTCGAGGTACCGACGGACAGAGCGGGCCTCATTGTCCTGAGCGAGTGCCAGGCGAGGTGAGGCCATCTCCCAGCCCAAGTGCGGGAGCAGTTGGTTTCAGAATACCGTGACCTCATCTCCTACCAACAGTAGGTTAATGTCTCTGGCATGGTATGTACTTTGAATCTTACTACCACAGTTGCAGTAGTGTCTTATTAGGTCCTGAAGAAAGCCTCTTGAGGCAGAAACATTTCGACCGATTGATTCATCTATAAATGGTAATATATGCTCACATCCATTTACACTCTGCTTTTAATCTTGGCATCATGGTGACCGTCTGAATAAAGGTTTATTAGGCACCATGCTAGTCAATTTAATTTCACCACTCTCTCTATAGCACATTTGCTTTCTACACTGCAACTTTTTCTTCACCTCCCACAGCCCTTCGGACACCACTACCCATTGTTTCCATCACTGGTGTACTACATACTAGCTGTAGTACTCACATTATCTCCAAGGTGAGACACCTAATAGACACCAGGCTGGTGTTTCTTTAACCCAGATGATGAAGTTCCGCCAATGGGTGGGCTGATGGGTTCATGTTTGCTCTCCTTTCTCACTTTTACAGTCTATACCTTTATGCTTTCAGTACATGGTAGACAGTAGAGGCCTCTAATGACCTTAGCACCCCTTTTGTGTTTTACATTAGTCTATTAGGGGTAGGGTGTTGTCAGGTCTTTAATCTCGTACCCCCTTTAGACCCTGTCCACTTTTTGTTTAACCCCCGGTAGAATACTGATGCCAATGGTGGGAATAGGCCTATTGATTTTAGGGATAATGATTTGTTGCAAATGCCATGAACACAGAAAAAGATATACAGTAAATGAAAGAGGAAAGAAAAGAGACTGCAATGAAATGGAACTCGAAGAATTAAATGGGAAAATATATAAGAAAATGAAAACCTTTCATTTAAATAATGAGAAAAATCCTGGAAGAAAGTTTGAAGAAATTGAGTTGGGTGAAATATGAAAAGTTGGCATCTGTTTCATTAATTAGTGATGATATAAAATATCATCAAAGAGGCGATTGATGGAGCAAGGTTGCGCACGTAAAGCGACTTGCTTGTAATCAACCCTCTCTAATAACTCATAATGTACTAATCAACATGTTTGTCTTATTAATATTGCATTACACAACTTATTATTCATCTATGGGCAGCTTGCATATGCGCTTTTACTAACGATAATCCGCTTGCATTAACATGGCCGCTGCTACGCGGGATTTCTTACTGCGCATGCATACGTCTGTCACACTCACGTGACATGACCTATTACCTGCTTTGGAGGGAATCTTTTGCTTCTGTGCACTAGAACTAGGATGGCTGCTTGTGTCCTAAAGCATGCATGAAGATTGCACCGCTGCTTAAGCTAAGGTGTTTGTTCTGTCTAATTTCTAATGCAATAGTTAAAATAAAGTAATGGGAATAGAGTAGAGATAAGTGGTATACAGTACATTCATTTATTCTGTGTTCTAAAAAAATTTCTTTTCTATTTTTTCATGTAACAATAATTTTGGGCCTGGGAGGTGTTATTACTCCATCTTGAAAACCCACACTGCGCATGTCAAACTCTAGAAGGAGCTGAAGTCATTTGACATTGAAGCAAGGCCAAGCTTACAGCACACTAGAAGAAGTGCTTGGGAATCTAACCTGCTGACCCCAAGTGGAAGAAAATATTGTTAACATTGTATTTCTATAAAGAACATTCATTGTTGGGTGGAATAAAAGTGCATGGAAGAATAAATTGATGGGCGGGAATGCAAATATTAATATTCATCGTAAAAGTTTCATTTTGGTATGGTGTGATGACCTCTTCTCATCCTTTTGTCCAATCGAAATTGGGAATCCTTACACTTGCAACTACGGGGGGTGGTACACTGACCTGAAAAATAGTATAACTAGGGTAGGCTTAGTTAGTTATTTTGTCTGACTTGTCCGAATAGCTGACCTGTCACTGACCCAACGCACTCAATAGGTGACCAAGAGCAGAGGTATTGGCGAAGCACTCTGTCAGAAGATTCGATAACCCAATCGGGGTTCGGGAGCAAGGGTGCTAGCGGGGCACTCTGTTGGAGAATTCGATAACCCAATCGGGGTTCTAGCTGTTAGCTGCAGAGAGGGTTGAAGCGCTGGCGTAGCAACTTTAACTGTGGGTGCCGGTCTTAGCCTGTGGTGGTCATGTCCTGATCCAAATCTGGTTTTACCTGTCCTGATTTCTGGTCGGCACCTGTTATCTCGCTGGCACTTGCACTTTGGGCTCTATCCTTTGACTGATCCGTGGCCAGGGTTGGTCTCCACACCATTCTAGGTAATTATACCATGTGGGTAAATATTTGCTTCCTTTTCTTACCCTCCCTGATATCAAATGCTTAATGACTGTCTTATAAAATCATTGCATATCTTCATCTTAATCGTTATCGCTTTAATAGAAAAATAGTTGATGTTTCATATTTGGATTAAGACATTTAAGAAATCTAGATAAAGAGTTTAAATCTTACCCGAGTTTGTGGTTATTATATGAGTGCAAATGTTATTATTCTACCTATTATTCTAACTCCTTTGATCCCTTAGGACTTTAGGTACCGATGACAAGGATTGGTAAGACAATGGTATAGGTCCTAAATGAAATGTATAAATCACTGATTAGAGTAAGTGCACAAGTTACCTGATTGTGTTGTGTTTTTATGGGCCCAGGTGAGTAAGGTAAATAAAGTAGGGTGACCTGTGCAGTCTATCACTTATTTAACAGTAGAATCTGAGTAGTTCAGTCGTGCTATTCTCAGAGACCCCTACTCACAAAACACCAGAGACGTCTGGAGTGGATGGACCCAAACTCAGCCACAGCTGAGTAGGCTAAAAATCCTATTTATTGGCTTCTGGTTAATCAAGCTTGAAGAACTTGTAAATAAATATCAAGGACCCCCTGTGAATTAATTTGATTCCTGGGACAGGGTAAAGCATACAATGAAAAACAACACTCCCAGGCAATATATAACGAATGCAATGTAGAAAATGAGTTCAATGAAGAAATATTAAAAAGCAATACATTTTAATTATCTCAACAGATACATTTATACTTAAAAAACATCAGTCAATGGCTTTCATTGATGCATATCATAAAATCATTTAAGAAAATAAACAATTTAATATTGGTAGCGATGGTTTCTTCTAGAAAACCATCGCTACCAATATTAAATTGTTTATTTTCTTAAATGATGGCACAATTAACCATAAAATGCTTTGGCAACAGGTAGTGGAGTTGCAATCCGAACTACTGAGAGTTCACGTGATACAGTGATGGCGTTCACGTTGAAGGGAATTCATTGGCTGATGAAGCAGCAAAGGGGTCTGTACGCACGGCTTCCGTAGCTGAACTCGTTCTAAAATGAGAATAGATGGATCCCAAAAGTCAGGGATCTGGTCAGAGAGAAAATAGCGGACAAGAAAGAATTTGGGCCATCATACAGAAAGCCTGTACAGGTTCTAGCAGTTGAAGGAACAAGAACTGTACTTCTACCGCCTCTTGCCAGAAAAAAGAAGAAAAGATTTGTCTCAATCGACCTAATCAAATCACACTATGTGGCTGATACTAAGCAGTAGGCCACGTGGACTCCAAAGCAGCAGATGCCCTCCTCTCGCTATAATTCGAGAAGTTCAAACGGAAAGACTCATCACATTTGAAGAGTCCCCTACACGGAATGATGGACTATGCAATAATGCTATGGAACTTGTTCCTCTTGAACCTGAAGTTCCAATTCAGAATCAAAATGAAAGACAAATTTCAGTTGGACCAAATACAGATGTCTACATTAACACACCTCAGCATGAGCAAACTACGATTTCCACAAATCCAGATGCAATACCAACAATTGATCGAACTGCTTCTGGGTACTTCATAAACTTTTATACGTTTTCTTTAGATCCAAAAGAACCTGAAACAATGCCAGCCCAACAATCAAACAAGCAGCAAGTTAAAGAGTTTCTGAACTTTCTTAAAAAGACTTACCTGGTATCACCTTGGGTAGAACTATGGGTAATCACTGGGATACTTTTGTTCTTTTCTAGTTAGGCTTAGTAATAGTTTTTAGCATGCTTGTTAATGGAAAATACCTTCGACAAAGCTCTGCAGCCAAAAAGGTGAATTTAATTTTTAAATCATACCAATCATCTCATCGAGAACAAAGAGACTTGTCATCAGTGAACATTACAGCAGTTCCTATACCTGATGGTATAGTTTGGGACACGGTTGATTTCGATATATTTGGTCTGACCGAACTTTTGAGAATTCCTCATTGAGTGATATCATTACCTCAACTACATTTTCCGATGATTGGGATTTTGTAACTGTAAATAACACAGTCTGATTTGGAAAAATCTGCTGCATTTTCTAATAGTGAAACATTAAAAAGGACATCGGATTTCGAAACAATGTATTGTTATTAACACTATGGTCATCACTTTCTGCGTAAATCTGTTAATCCTAGAAATGCATTCCTATAACACCAGTGGGAACATTGTCCAACACCGCCGAAAGGCAGTTCAAAAACATTTACACAAAAGTTTCCATATTTTTCAGGGTTTAATATGTCTGACCATGGTTAGAACGGAAGGGTTCAGTATACATAGGCCAAATCCACGTTATGTACAGAGAGAACGTCCAGGGGTAGTGACATCGTACAGCGTTGGGAAGTTGTGCCTTGATTGGTTAAAAACCTCAACACTCACAAAAAGGTGAAACAACACTTATCCTTACTGTCACAGGATGTGGATCTCAGGGATTTTTTACTAGGTCCCAGGAAACCACGTCAAAAATGTTTAATTTATGCTGTCTACAATGAAATATGGAAAATATCCTAACAAGAGGTCGCAGAGAGATTACGTGAAATAGACCGTATAAATCTAGAATAATCTCTAGCAGTGGTAGACAATGGGTTAACTACATTGACCTCCAGGATATATTCCTTAGGCAACATTTTAATCAAAGTGAGCTTTATTCGATTGTAGACAGACAATCATAAAAGCACAAAAACATATAATTACTAGAACAGTTCATATGTGGTACAAAATCATACAAATTTGTTACATTAAAAGTATTTAGCACTCCATAAAAAATAAAACATTATTAAATTGTCAGGGCTCACCTGGAGTTAAAAAATCAATTACTTTACTATACATAGAACAAATTCATATTAAATTTGTTTAAATAATTTTTAGTTCTTATAATGAATTAAAAACGATTAGATAAGGATTTGTTTTCTTAAACTTACAACTTTTTTCAAGAATAAGACCACCCTGTAAACACTGTGTAAGTTATCTAAATATTGCAATGCCAAAAGGGCGGGTCAGACATTGACGAAGCCCGAACATTTTCAACACAGGGACCGGATACAGTTTCCTAGCAGAGTAATAAAATGTATAGCAAAGGATAACATGGTGCATAGTTTGTTTGGAGATATTGTCACAAGGGCACAACTGGAGGTTTTGAGACCAGTCATTTACTGTGGGGAAGGTGACTAGTCTATGGAAAACCCCCAGTCGAAATCGAAATTTGATGGTTTGTAAAAATAGCCCAGAGGAAAAATGTTAATCATTTGGATTGCCAGCCCCATTGTTACGCCTTTCCAGAATTGTGTGAACAAGGGGAGGCGGACTAAAGGTCAGCACAACACAGTCGCCGCGAAATGACTTGATTGAGGGGCCAACCCACCCAATTCTACGAGCCATTTTAAATTTCGGGAAGAGAGAATTATGTAAACCAGTCATTAACCTCGGGTGTGGACCTGCGCAAATCTGGATCGGACTTGGACCTGTCCGGCAGCCCAATGATCCGAGATTCTTCGCAGGAGGCAAAAGCCTGAACCTGGATTTGTGATGTCTCACTGCCCATGGTCGCCATGTGCTGCCGGAATGCCGGGGACGCTCTCCCAGATCTTGCCTGACGCCCGGAGGGCGAACAGCCTGGTGGGGGTCACACCCGAGATCTGAATTGTGTCTACTTCACGCTCTTATTCCCACCTGCTTTCCCCCTCAACTCCCTTCTTCTTCCTTCCTTCTCCCTTCTCTTCCGATGCCTCTGTCCTTATCTACCTTTCGCCTATATATACTGCGGTTTTTGGGTGACCATGCAGATAATTGTCAATGTACTAGGTTGGTTAACTGATCATCAATGTTTATGGCTGTTGTTATTCATCCGACTATACGGAGGGGGGTCCTCCCTTGTTTGTCACTGGACTAGTGCCACTGCTCCCAACTAATCGTTTCAGTTTAGTTTCTGTTTTGAGAGGTTGAATTTACGGGCGACAGATGCTTCCTGTTCTGAAGTGTAGGGTGGGGGGTGTTGGGGGGATGGGAAGGGGGGGGCCGTTGTCTCCCCTGTGGTTAATGTTCTAGTCACCTACGGGCTGCTCTTCAGGTTGATATTCTGCAGCCGCTTCTCGGCTAACATGGTTGCCGCTCATGAGCGGCCGGCAGCAGCTCTTCCCATTATTGTTTTCTGGTGGACACACTCTGTCCGACATGCACTTGTGACACACCAAGGCTCTGGTTACCCTGGGTCCCCTTTGGGCCATTACAGGAACAGTCATTGGACTGCTGCCCCCCCCCCCCCTCCTCCTGACTCACCGAGGCCCCGGACGATTGGGTTCTGTAGATCTGCGCTGCGCACCCAGTTCTTTAGCCCCGGAGCGATGTGCTGGGTCCTACCCCCGCGGCGCGCTCCCTTGCTGCCCCTGTGCTACCCCACTTCCCCGCCTTCCCCAATGGCGTACTCTCTGAATAGGCCACTCCACATTCTCTCCCGGAACGTCAATGGTCTCCTTGACCGCAGCAAGCGCACGGCGGTCCTCCGAGCGGCGCATCGCCTCTCGGTGGACGTACTCCTTCTCCAGGAGACCCACCTCTTGGGCACCCACTGTCACTTCTTGGCTCGCTACGGGTTCGCGACGGTCTGGCACTCTGACATCCAGCACAGGTCCCTGGGGCGGCGATTCTGCTTCGGAGGGGTCTCCCCTTCACCCTGACTAAAGCTTACACCGATCCACAGGGGCGGTACGTTGCGGTCTCGGGCGTGTTGGAAGGTTGCCCCCTGAACATCCTAGATGTCTATGTCCCGCCCGCCCTTCTGGTCCCGACGCTGCGCTCCCTCACACATATCCTATCCGATTTTCCACCCGGCCTCACAATGGTTGGCGGTGATATCAACGCTATAATGCAACCGGGACAAGACACGTCAGGTCCCCCTTTGGCGCCCCTCTCATTAACCGCGGCGGCCATCTCGAGTTGGGCGTCCTCCCTGGGGCTCTGCGATGTCTGGCGGGTATGGAACCCCCGTAAGACACAGTACACCCATACCTCGGCCTCCCACAACACCTACTCCCGCATAGACCTCCTCCTGCTCCCGGCCACAGACTACCACTTGATCTCCGTAGTGACTATCTTGCCAAGAGGGTTGTCGGACCACTCCCCGGTCTCCCTTCGCATGGGCTCTACCCCGGGGGGTCCGCGTGCAGTATGGCGCCTCAATGGCTGATTCTTGCAGGATCGGGCCCTAGTGGAGGAACTGGGGTCAGGAACTTGCCCATTATTTCACCACCAACGAGGGCTCCGTCTCGTCGCCGGGAACCCTATGGGAGGCGGGTAAGGCGGTGATCCGTGGAGTGGCGAGGGGACTGGTCCATGCCAAGCGAGCGGATCGGCTGATCGGCTGACCCAGCTGGCGGACTTGGAGTCCCGAGCAGCCCGACTCGAGGCTGAACTAGCTGCGAGCGGTCGAGAGGATCCCACCTGACAGTTAGCATTGATCCGGGAGAAGATTCGCCAGGTCTTGCTCGACTCGGCCCAGCAACTGTGGCGCTCGTCGGTAGCGCGGATCTATGGCTGGGGTGATAAAAATGGTAAACTCCTTCACAACCTGGTGTCCTACCCTAAGATCCACCGCGTCATTCCAGAGAACCGTGCTCTGGATGGCACCCTCCGGATGCCTTCGGGGGCCATTGCGAGAACCTTCGCCGACTTTTATACTCACCTTTACATAGCGCGCCCTCCGGAGGCACTTTTGACCGTCCTCCTGTACGGAGCTTGTCCTCCCTGGCTCCGGAGGATGCAGAATCCTTGGAGCGACCCTTCTCGCAGGAGGAAGTCTTGGAGGCTATCCCTCTTTTGAACCGGGGCAAAACGCCGGGCCCGGATGGATTCCCTCAGGAGTTCTAAGCGGCCTTTAGAGATACTCTGGCCCCCAAGCTGCTGCATCTCTTCCACCATGTGATAGAAAAGGGCGCCTTCCCCCCGTGTCAGACTTGGCCATGATTGTGGTCATTCCTAAGACCCACCCGCCCTCAGTGGACTGTGCGGACTTACGCCCTATCTCACTCATCAATACCGAAATCAAGCTCTTCGCTACAATACTGGCCCAGAGACTTAAGCCCTTCCTACAGGACCTGGTCCCCCCGGACCAATGTGGTTTCATGCTGGCCAGAGGTACCCGTCACTGTATCCGCCGTCTTCATCTGGCCCTGGCCCATCGTTCCCGGCTGTCTCCCTATCGTCTTTCTTGATTTCGAGAAAGCTTTTGATACGGTGGGCTGGGAGTATCTCCAGGATGTGCTGCGGGAAATGGGTTTCGGCCCACGGTTCTGCAGTTATATTGGGACCTTCTATGCGAATCCCAAGGCCCGAGTACTGGTCAACGGATCGCTTTCACAGGCATTCCCGATTTGTAGAGGGACGCGCCAGGGGTGTCCCCTATCTCCACTCCTATTCGCGCTAGCGATGGAGCCCCTGGCGACGCTCATCCGGCATGATCGCCTCATCCAGGGGTGGGCCTGGAATGAGAGTCATGTAGATAAGATCGCCCTCTATGCCGACGATGTGCTCCTGTACTTGGCAGACCCAGCGAACTCGGGCCCCAGATGTCTGCACCTCCTCCGGGACTTTGAGCGTGTCTCCGGCCTTCAACTTAATGCGGCCAAGTCCACCCTGGTCCCATTGCAGCCCTCCCAGGAATGTTTCGACTGGCAGTCGTCTATCCCGATTCGTCACAACTCGGTCAAATATCTGGGGATATGGGTGACTTTCCTGCCGGAGTTGGAATGGGCACTGAACATCGCGCCCCTGGTGGCCCGCATGAAATCGGACTTGAAGAAATGGCACTCCCTTCCCCTTAATCCCCTCGGACGGAGCGCGATGTTCAAAATGATGATTCTTCCCCGTTTCCTTTATACCCTACAAAACACCTCTATTCCACTCCCCCGTGCCTGGTTTTGGGAGCTGGATGGATCCCTATCCCGGTTCCTCTGGGGCGGCGGGCGACCGCTGATTTCCCTTGCACACAGCCGCATTTCACCCTATGATGGAGGCCTAGGGGTGACTCATCTCTATCTCTACTATCTCGCCACCAAACTGATAGTTATCCATGACTGGTATGCGGGCGGCTGGTCCGACCCGGCATATCAGGTGGAATTGGCAGAGACGGACTTTCCTCAGATCCAGGCCCTCCTCTACAGCTGCCCGATTCCGCGAGCCTTGGCCCCCATTACCAGAGCGGTCTTGCTGGCCTGGCGTACTTCCCTACGCCACACGGGATGGGACCGCACACTTACCCGCCAGACGCCACTCTGGCACGGGAACTGGCTCCGAGAGGTATCGTCCCTGGACGGGTTCCGAAGTTGGGATCTCATTGGGGTGTCGGTGCTAGGAGACGTATGGGTGGGGGACCATATTCAAGCCTTTGCCAACCTACAGCAGCGTCACGCCCTTCCCCACGCCCAACACTTCCGCTACCTCCAGCTGCATCATGCCCTCCACGCGCACCTCCCCGCACCGACTACCCTCCCAGAATTTAGCCCATTGGATGCCCAAGTAATGATGGGAGACCTGGGGAGGGGGGGAGTGTTCCGAATCTACAGGGCCCAACTCAATAATAGCCCTGCGTCCATTGACCACTTGCGTGCCCGGTGGGAGGGCTGAGTGGGACCCCTGGAAGAAGCAGACTGGAGGGACGCCTTGATGGCCCCACGTACCCTGACCACGTCCTCCAAGTTGCAGCTGGTACTGGTATATTACCTGCACACGTCCTACCTCACCCCGGAGATGCTCTTTCGAGCCCACTTGATAGCCTCCCCAGATTGCCCTAGATGTGGCAGCTCCCCGGCCGAATTCTTTCACATGGTGTGGGCATGCCCGGGACTGGGGAGGATTTGGAGGAGAGTGGAGAGGGAGTTAACACAAGCCCTGGGCTGGGAGGGCCCCCATGACCCAATTCAGATGCTCCTGGGGATATTTGATGGCCTAGATGGCAATAGATCGGACAAGCGCCTGCTGGGGACGGCGGTGGCCGTGGCTAAGCGGGACATCGCACGTCACTGGCTGCGAGACTCAGCTCCCACAGTTAAGGGCTGGAGGAGAGGGGTGGACTGGTGCGGGGCCCAGGAGGAGGCCCTTTGCGAATCCCGGGGTTCACCAGAACAATTCTCCAAAATTTGGGGGAAATGGTTCAATTTGCTGCCACTGTGAACATTGATATTTGCTTTGTTTATTTGCTCAATCCAAATGTATGTGCTGTCGGACTGGATTAATTTCTACCCTTTTATAAATGCTTCAGATTCTCTCCCACTGTACCTATTAGTTGATGAGCTGTCGCCAATGAATTTTCTTTGTTGTTTTGAAAATGTCAATAAAGTTGATTATAAAAAAAAAGGACATGACAAAGATAAAGAAATCATGCTTCAGGTGTAACAATGTACAAATAAATAGGTTATCTCGCACACAAGAGGGGAGAGGGTCTAAATAACCGTCTACCACCCCGAACCCCCAGTAACAGCTATAATAACCACACAAAAGAGGGGTGGAGACAACAAACAAAACAAGCATAGACTCAACACCCAGGTGCAAATGTTGGCACACTTTTGGGTAGTGAAAAACTGCCCTCACTCACACACAATGTGTGTGACATGCTTCATCATCGGGTCTGCTGCGACGTCCGAAATAAATAGGTTAGCACAATCTACGGGCATTGGCAGACCTGAGCTCTACTTTGAGAATCTCCCGGGGGACACGCTGCGAATATAAAAAGTTTCAAAGGTATTTGTTGTGGGACAGGTGCATAGAACCTTGGGTTCCAGACCACCTTCTGTAGCTCACCCCAGGCCAATCATTGCACGTCTTTCAAACTATAGAGACAATGACACAGCGTTGAGACTTCACAGGGAGAAGTGCTGTCTCAAATATGAGGATTCTTGCTATACCCAGCATTCACCGCGGTTAAGAAGTCAAGACGAGCCTTCCCTGAAGTAAAAAAACCAGCTCATATCCTTGAATATTGCATACTGAATCATTTAGCCGGCAAAATTAAGGTTACAGCATAAGGGATGCACTCTGTTCTTTACATGCCCTAAAAAGACCTTGAAGTTCGTGAAAAGTAAGATCAAGAAGCGAGATAACAGATGAAGCCATTGAGTCCTTTAAGTGAGCATGGATGATCTCTGAAGGATCGCGCCTTGCGATAAAGAAAATTTCTGTAAGACCTAGTTAAATTGTCTTCTACAAATGCAAGTCACTACGTTTTTCTAATTTGAATGCTATACACTATTTCTATATGTATTTGCCTCTTATAAACACATTCTAGTCAAAATGTCTTGAAAATAATTTTCTTTAAAGATTTATTTAGAGCATACTTAACAGACTGATGCTATAGTCACATCAGATTTTCAACTGTGATGCATTTTATACTGTAGAGGATATGTGATTGACATTGTCCATCCTCTGAATGCTAAACGCATGGGTTTCTGTGTTAATTTGTTAGATGGGCAGAAAGAGTCATGCACTGAGCATTGGGGTAGTCAGTGTGGGAAGGGGGAGGTGAGGAGTAACATTTGGGATTTGCAAGAATACTTACATAGGAATGGAGCTGTGCTGCACGTGGCATACATTCACAGGCATCTAAGATACAGGAATATTTTGTGTAGGCCAACATGTGCAATCAATTCAATTCAATATTTTTATTTGGTCTAAAAACAATAGACCATAAAAGTACCTAGAAATATTACACATAGCTCTAATCATACTTAGATGTTTAAAATAAGCATAAGTTAAAAAAAGAGCATAAAGGACTTTTAAGATTCAATAAATTCACAACAAATAATATATCAAATATCGCGCTTTAGATGGGCAGAAGGAAATGCAAGGCAAAGTCAGATTTCAGTAAGCGAATACAGAATTAAGGGCAGTAACTGCATTCAGGATGGCATGACGGGGAGATAGAGTGAGAACAAAAGCCTCTTTTAGGTTCCGCCATGCGCTCCTACTATCCCCCAATAATCAACCCAACATACCTGCCAAGATCTGTGTAGTAAACCACAACTGCATATACGGTCCTGACAGACTATCCCATCATGGTGTATCTAGCCCTGAGTGCTGCTTTCAAAAAGGTTCAGACAGTAAAAACTCTTTCAGATGAGCGAAGAGATTGTAGGTGGAGCTACAGCGTCGAAAGCTTAGTCTCGTTGAAGGCGGTCTCAGAAAGTGCTTTCGTGCTAAGCTGTGCAAATTGCAGAAGAACATAAAGTGCAAGAGTAATTGTGCAGAATGATTATCACAGGGGCAGCAGGAAACTATATTACCCTCTGCATCTAAATAAATTTGAAAAAGAGAGACCAATAAATTGTTCCAGCTCTAAAAACAGAAACGAATGGACCGTTCCCATCTTGACAGGTCCAGTGACAAATAAAAAGGGGAACTGTATATAAAAGACAATAATACTGCGCCACCGAGGGTTTAGATAACTCTAGCTTCAGCCTAATGTTTGCATGGTGGGCCTTGAAGAACAAGTTACTTACCTTCTGTAACAATATATCTGTAAGAGACACATATTAGCTATGGATTCCTCACCTTAGAATTACCCCCAGGCATCAGACTGGATCCAGAGAATTTTTCTTCAGCAGTACCCCTGGGTGTCGGTAGGTGGCGTCGGTCGACTCTGCATTCGGCGTTGGTGTTGTGGTCGCAGGAATGACATTGAGGTATCTACTTAGACGCTGCCCCTGTGCGCTGACGTCAGTTCTTTACACGACATTCCACACCAGAAGTGCAGAGCCATGCAAGACACTGACCACTAGTGCACAAAATGAGGGCCTTGAAAGGGAGTCCCTTACCCTAGAAGTCAGTTCGCAGAACGGGGAGGATGGGTGGGGCTGTGAGGAATCCATGACTAATATATGTCTCTTATTGTTACCGAAGGTAAGTAACTTGTTCATCTGAAAGAAAATATTAGTTATGGATTCCTCACCTTAGAATAGATACCCCAGCAACACCAACCCCGGAGGTGGGTATGCATACTAAGGTCACACCAGAAAGTCCTGGAGAACTGAAAGGCCAAAGAAGCCGTCTCTCCGGACTTGGCTGTCCAGGGAGTAGTGTTTAGTAAACATGTGCAATGAAGCCCATGTAGCTGCTGTGCAAGCAGTGGTGATAGTAACCAAAAAGGCAGTTTTAAGAGTCAGAAGTCTGAGAGGACAGTTATGTAGCAGCTCAAAAGGAGCACACATAAGATAGATCAGAACCAGGTTCAAGTCCCACAGGGGCATTACGAAAGGAATTGGAGGAAACAAGTGAGTAATTCCCTTAAGGAAACGATTTACAATAGGGGACTTGAAAAGAGAAGGCTGGTCAGGAAGAAGAAGAAAGGTGAAATGGACGAAAGATAGCCTTTTAGAGTGCCCGGAGCAAAGCCCTGCTGGGCCAAGGAAAGAATGAAGAGGAGAACTTCTGAAACGGGGACAAAAAGGGGATCCACAGCCTTTGCTGTGCACCATGCAACAAACTTGTTCCATCTACAGACTTATACTGTTTTGGTGGAGGGACGACTGGCTGCCAACATAACGTTACAGACTTCGCAAGGAAGGTTGAAAGCTGTTGCAGTTCAATCTCCACGCAAAGAGGTGGAGGTTGGACAGGTTCAGTTGGAGGAAGGTCCCCTGCTGCTGCAACAGAAGATCCTCCCAAAGGGGCCGTCTGATCGGAGGATCGATGGCCATATGCAGAAGCTCGGGATACCAGACTCTTCGTGCCCAGTCCAGGGCCACAAGATAGAATTGGGCCCGGTTGCGCTCGATCTTCTTCAGCACTCTGGGCAGAAGTGTTATAGGAGAAGGCGTATAGAAGACTGCAACTCCACTCGCAACAAAAAGCGTCGCCTAGCGAGTGCCGCCTTGGAAATTCCAACTCGCAGAACTGTTGACAGTTCTCTTCGGTGGCTCTCCCCACCGATGAAAGAGACCTTGCACAACCTCCGAGTGAAAACGCCATTAGTGATCCATCATGCACGGATGGCTGAGTTTGTACGCCTTGGCGTTCATGGAACCTGCAAGGTGTTAAACCACCAGGTACGTGCCCTGATGTTCCAGCCACTTCAAGATACAAAGTGCCTCCTGACATAGGGTCCATGACCCCAACCCACCCCGTTTGTTGCAGTACCATATGGCGGTGGTGTTGTCCGTGAACACCTGCCCTACACTCCCTTTGACAGAAGGAAGGAATGCCTTCAGTGCAAGACAGATTGCCCGAAGCTCCAGAAGATTTATGTGGAGCCCGGGCTCCTCCAGAGACCAGAGGCCTCTGATCTCTGCCTCTCCCATGTGGCCGCCTCACCCCAGAAGTGATGCATCTGTCACCACTGTGAACTCTGCCTGGGGAAGGGAGAGGGACCTGCCGTTGACCCAATCATAGTTCGTCAGCCACCACTGTAACTGGTGTGCAGAGCCCTCCGAGATCTGGATGCAAAAGGAAAGATTCCACCTGCAGAGTCCCTAGATGCCACCGGGCATAGTCCACCAGCAGGATGCAGGAAGCCATAAGGCCCAGTAGCCTCAGGGTCATTCTGACCGAAACCTGGGATCGAGGATGAAAGATCGGAATCATAGCCCGAATATCTCAGACTCGCAACTAAGGTGTGTAGGAGAGTAGGGTCTGCAATCCTATGATCACCCCAGATTTTTGCTTTTTGCTTCACTGGTTTACGACTTTCCCTGGCTGTGGGCCTGCTAATCAGACCCACAGCCTAGCTGTTCTCTCTATTCCAAATTGTACCCCGGTACTGAATTGGCACTGGGCCCTCTCATGAGTCCCTGTACCCAGGGCAGAGGTGTACCCAGAGGTCTCCCAGGGGCTGCAGCATGTATTATGCCACCCCGGGGCCGACTAACTAAACAGACATAACTGGCTGCTTGACAGCTGGGGCAAAGTGGTGTAATCACCCTTTGCTTTAGATATAGTATTCCTTTATCTAACCCTAAAAATGGACACATATCTTCCTATCAGTCACTCCTATGGCAGGCCTTATCAATCCTGAAGGCAGAGTGCTTGGAATTATGTGAGATGGTGCTCTGGCATGAGCTGAGCCCGTCTGCAGCTTGCGGAACCAAGTCCTAATAGCTGTTCCATGATAACGCTATACCATATACTCTTAAGTGCATTATAATCCTCGCAGTTATATGCTAACTTTGGCATAGCATTATCAAAACATGTCGAGTAAGGTGTCATACGAATTGGAATACTAACCCCTCGCCAATTCTGGCGACGGGGTTAGCATTCCACCCTTCTAGAGGGACACGACATGTATGTAACTGTGAACCCCGGTTAAAGTTATCTCGAGCCTCAGCATCACAAAATGGATGCTGCCACCACAGACACAAGTCTGACCTCCTGCTGCTGGGAGTCCTTCCAGCGAGGGGTGCTCGGACATAGGGTTTCCTGCCTTGGGAGGTGCTAGCACCACCCCAGACCGGAGTTTATGTATTCCAGGTAGGCAGGGCTGAAAGGAAGGTGACTGCAAGTGGCACCCCGGTGCTCACTGTGCATATGCCGGCTCAAACCAGTTCCAGGGGCACACCAGCCCCTGAGCTGGGGAGAGACCGGACAAAGGAGAGGGGTGTAACCACCCCCCCCTCCTGGTCCCACCCATGGGCAGGACCTAGTCGCGTGCCAGCCCCTTTTCTTAGGATAAAGGTAGGAGCGGGCCCCCTTCCCAAATTGGATAATCTTGAATCTTGAACTACTTTCCACGAAAGGAACTCTTGACTTTCTCTGAAGACTCTCCCTTGTGGCTAAGGAGTAGCCACCCTGCACCAGCAGGCACCATCTAAGCGCTTGCGGTTTGCTGCATGTCCATCCTCTGGATCAAGACTGCCCAGCTCGACGAGACCCGGATTCCTCGCCATCTCTGACCTCTACCTGCCTCATCAGCCCAGCTGAGATTTGTGGGTGCGACGAGACCTGAGGGACCGGCTATCTTCAGGACCTGCACGACGCTTAACCAGCACGACCACCGAGGGACCCTCGAGTGAGTGCACTGGGGTTTGAGAAGCCCTAACCCTAAGCAGCTCCAGCACCGAAGTCCAGCCCCCCAGCATCCACGAGATCTGCGTGGGGCCCTTCTGCTCTCCGCTGCTTGCCACGTTGTCCGGTCACTTGCCTGTTGGCTAGTGGCCCTCCTGACGACGTACCACGACGTTCTTCACCGCTGGTCTAGATCCCCTAGACTGGCCCTCGCTCCTTGTTCAACAAGAAGTGCCCTGGACCCTCCTGGTCCACTCCAGACGCCATCTTGACTCGACCGCGTGGGCTTGCCTTTGCCAAGGTTTGTTGCCCCAATCCTGGGTCCAGCTTTGCCGACAGCAGACACCATCGTGGGACAGCTCGCACCTCCAGCCTGGTCGCCGACAACGCTTCCTGGCCCGTGTGACTGCAGAGTCCAGCGTCACCCATTCACCTGATGGCGGCGACTTCGTCCGGTGCCATCCTGGTGCCCACACAATCACTGGCTAGTGATTAAGAACTGAGTCCCCTCTGCTTTCAGGTCGTCTCCATCATCGATCCAGGCTTGGATCACACCGAACATCTTCACTGGTCGCCTGCCAGCAACTTCTTCTTTCAGGCTCCATAGACTACAACGAGGATTCCCGACGTCTTTTGAACCCTATGCAGGCGCAGCCCCTGGGCTAGGTAACTCGAGCATCTCGGTGCTCCAGCACAGGTTCACTATCCTAGTGTCCAGATCCTTTTTCGTTTTCAGTCTACCTAGTCGGATTCGTCCGGAAACAGTAACTTTAGAAATACTAGCCTCCATAGATTTCTTCCCGCATCCCGCGTGAGAGTGCACACTCTGCACCCGATCTCCCTAGGCCTCCTGCTCCTAACCTTAGGGTTCAGTAGTGTAGTCCTAGCGATCCTGAAGCCTCTGGATCGTGTTACTCACCTGCTAGCATTTCGCATTCCACTTTTAGTGTATATGGTTTTTCGTGCCCCTCGGGCATTTGTGTAAATTGTGCAACTTGAAGTATTTTCGTAAGAGTTTTATATTGTACTTAGCTCCCTGACTCATAAAGAGTTCAGGGTAGACTTGTTATAAATAAATATACTTTATTTTCATAACAACTTGTGTGGTGTCCTTTCACTTGGTGTTCAAGGGGTATATGTGATGGTAAAACAGCTGGCTTAACACGCCCTCTAGAGTTTAGCCTAAAGACTGCTCTTGTCCATGCTACTAGGATAGCTGGTCTATAAGGTTGACTTACAACCAATCATCAATAAGGGTTGTTTGGAATGATACACAGTGATCACTAGAATAGTGAACACTATATATCAGGCCAACTTCTCACATTGGTGAGCAGTGGTTGGGATTTGAGCTTGCTGTTGTTTTACCACACGTATCCTAAGAATATCATTTGAAAGATCACATAAGTACCAAGGTACATATAACTTAGCTTAGAATACTCTGAGTTCTACTGAACCAGCTGTTGTAGTGTAACAGGGCTTAGGACACCCTAACTACAACTCTAGCAATGGATCAGTAGGTAAACTCATAGTGTAGGTAGGTGCATCACTTACACCTCACTAGAAGCATGTCTAACCACGGAGAGTCTTCAGAGACTCCCCTTGTGGTTGTTGACCCTCCACAGGTCACTTCCAGATATGCAGCCCTTAGCTTCCAGGAGATGAGACAATTGTGTACCTCCAGGAAACTAAAACAGGGTTCTAACCCTACCACTCCTTTTCTGATAGGTCTCTTAGAGACATATGATGCCAGAAGGGCTTCTAATACAGGCCCCTCTAATCCAGATGGGAGCATGCCCCCCTTAGAGGGAACCCTGGGTGATCCAGACCTTATCCTCCTTAACCCAGAAGGGGAAGAGGAAGAAGAGGAAGAATCATCTGGGGATGAGGCAGACAAAGGTCCAGTAGTAGTCAGCAGACTTACCAGGGCCAACTTAAGCATGCATCAGAATGGAACTGATGGACCCCCAAGACCATCCTCAGGCAGACTTAACCTTGGGAATGGACGAGTTAGGTCTCACTCCAGAGGCTCTAACAGATCTGTTCACACCCATGTCTCTCAGGCATCTTCTCGGAGAGGGATGACATCCCCTCAGAGAAGAGAGCATGAAGCCAAAATGAGGGAAGTCAATCTGAGGATTG
The DNA here is from genome assembly GCF_964263255.1 of Lissotriton vulgaris. Taxonomy (NCBI): domain Eukaryota; kingdom Metazoa; phylum Chordata; class Amphibia; order Caudata; family Salamandridae; genus Lissotriton; species Lissotriton vulgaris. The sequence continues at coordinate 101,913,352 of NC_141690.1, forward strand.
AAAGGGAAGAACTTGCCCTTGCCAAAGAAAGACTTGCCTTTGCCAGAGAGCAGGAATTGAGTGGGGCAAACCCCACTGGTGGCAGCATTATCCCTAGAGATAAAGACAGGAGTTTAGATACTAGACACCTGAGTAAAATAGTGCCCCCCTTTAAACAAGGGGATGACATCCACAAATGGATGACTGCTTTGGAGAGGGCCTGCACTGTCCAGTGCGTCCCCCAGAGTCAGTGGGCAGCTATATTGTGGCTCTCCTTTGAAGGCAAGGGTAGAGATAAGCTCCTCACTACTAGAGCTGAGGATGCTAACAATTACCAAGTCCTGAAGAATACACTGATTGATGGGTTTGGCTTAACAACTGAGCAGTACAGGTTGCTGTTCAGAGACACCCAGAAAATTCAGTCTCAGGATTGGGCTGACTTTGTTGATTGTGCCACTAAGGCTTTGGAAGGCTGGTTGCTGGGTAGCAAGGTTACTGATTACACAGGGTTGTATAATATTATCATGAGAGAACAGATTTTAAATAACTGTCAGAACCAGTTGTTGCAACAGCACCTTGTTGACTCAGATCTGACCTCTCCCCAAGAATTGGGAAAGAAGGCAGACAGATGGGTCAGAACAAGGGTCAAGCAGAACTAGACTCAGAACCAGGGTGGTCAGAAGAAAGCAGACCAAAAGGGTAGTAACAAGAGTGAACAAAATGACCAGAAGTCTTCAACAGGTCCCCAACAAACCAAAGAGGGTGGGGGTCAGGCTTCACAGCAGAAAAAAAAGACTCAAGAAGGCCAGTCAAAAAGGTGGTGCCAATACTGTAAAAGTAAGACTCACTGGTTTAGTGAGTGCACCAAGAAAGGAGGGCAAACTCCTACCACTACAGCCCCTAAGGCACCTGCACCCCCTAGTACAGTCAGTAGTGGTAGTGTACCACCCAATGGACTAGTTTGGTTAACCTTGGGAACTGAGGGGTATGACAACTTAGTTGGCACACTCACTCAGGCTGTCCTTGTCTGTACAGAGGATGTGGATATATCCCCTGATGCCAGTCCCAATACTTTGGCAAATACAGGCAGACACCTTTAATTAATGGAAAAGTGGCTCAGGCCTACAGGGACACTTGTGCCAGTGTCACAATGGTGACACCTAACTTTGTGGACCCTGGACAGATCATGCCAGGTACAGATTACCTGGTGACCAATGCCAGCAATGTCACTACCAATCATAGTATGGCAGTTGTTGATTTCTCTTGGGGAGGGGTAAGTGGCCCAAAGAAAGTTGTGGTTAGTTCAGACCTCCCAGTAGAATGTCTGTTGGGCAATGATTTGGAAACATCACTATGGTCAGAAGTGGAGCAGAGGACTCACATGGAAATGTTAGGCTTGCCAGCACATGTCCTTGCTGTGACTAGGTCACAGGCCAAAAGATGCCCCACTGAACAGGTGCTGGATCCTGGAACAATGGACCAGACACCTCCCAAGAGAAGGAGCAGTAGGGTTAAGGCATCGCCTTCCCCCTTGCCCCAGGTTGTGGATCAAGTCTCTGAGGAGGCTGACCTTAAGGAACTGAGGGAAACTGAGCCTAAAGAGCTTGAACCTGATCAGGTTGAGTTTCTGGGCTCAGGGGGACCCTCCAGGGAAGCCCTGGGAAAGGCACAGTTAGACTGCCCCTCACTTGAACCCCTCAGACAGCAGGCTGCTGCTGAGGCTGCAGGGAACGCCACAGGTACCAACATGGTATACTGGGATGATGGACTCCTGTACTCTGAGTTAAGAGACCCCAAGTCTGGTACAACCAGGAGGCTGGTCATTCCTTTGTCTCAGAGAGGTTTCCTTCTTACCTTGGCCCATGAGATTCCCCTTGCAGGACACCTAGGCCAGAACAAGACTTGGGACAGACTTGTCCCACACTTTCACTGGCCTCACATGAATGAAGATACCAAGGAGTTTTGTCGCTCCTGTGACACTTGCCAAGCCAGTGGTAAGTCAGGTAGCACAACAAAGGCCCCCCTTATACCACTACCTGTGGTGGGGGGACCCTTTGAGAGAGTCGGGATGGACATTGTTGGTCCAATGGAACCCCAGACAGCATCATGGCACAAGTTTATTCTGGTGGTAGTGGATCATGCCACCAGGTATCCTGAAGCTATTCCCCTTAGGACCACTACAGCACCTGTTGTGGCAAGAGCCCTAGTTGGAGTGTTCTCCAGAGTGGGCTTCCCTAAGGAGGTCATCTCTGACAGAGGTGCAAACTTCATGTCAGGATATCTGACTGCAATGTGGAAGGAATGTGGTGTCAACTACAAGTTCACCACACCCTATCACCCACAGTGCAATGGGCTTGTTGAGAGATTCAACAGGACCCTCAAAGGGATGATTCATGGACTACCTGAAAAGCTCAGGCGTAGATGGGATGTCCTGATACCCTGCCTCTTGTTTGCTTACAGAGAGGTCCCACAGAAGGGGGTTGGCTACAGCCCTTTTGAACTTCTGTTTGGGCATCCTGTAAGAGGACCCCTTTGTTTGGTAAAGGAAGGATGGGAGAGACCTCTCAAAAAGCCTGCAGCAAACATTGTGGACTATGTACTTGGTCTCCGCTCCAGGATGGCTGAGTACATGGAGAAGGCATCTAAAAACCTTGAGGCAAGCCAAGAATTACAAAAAGCTTGGCATGACCAAAAGGCTGTCCTGACTGTTTACCAGCCTGGACAGAAGGTGTGGGTGCTGGAGCCAGTGGCCCCAGCAGCACTCAAAGACAAATGGTCTGGGCCCCACACAATCATTGAGCAAAAGGGAGAGGTCACCTACCTGGTGGACCTTGGAACTCCCAGGAGCCCCCTCAGGGTGCTCCATGTAAACAGGCTCAAAGCATATGTCAACAGGAAGGACATGGGCTTGCTCATGGCCACAGATGAGGGACAGGAGGAGGAGAGTGACCCTCTCCCAGACCTGCTCACTCAGAACCCTGATGATGGGTCAGTAGATGGTGTTGTCTTTTGTGGCAGCCTCTCTGAACATCAACAAGAGGATTGTAAACAAGTTCTTCAATCCTTTAGACATATGTTCTCTCTGACACCCAGTCAAACCAATTGGTGTACCCATGAGGTTGACACTGGAGACAGTCTGCCTGTCAAGAGTAAAATCTACAGACATCCTGATCATGTCAGAGACTGCATCAAGACAGAAGTGCAGAAAATGTTGGAGCTGGGAGTCATTGAGCCCTCAGATAGCCCTTTGGCTAGTCCAGTAGTTCTAGTGCCAAAGCCTCACACCCAGGGTGGTAAGAAAGAGATGAGGTTTTGCGTAGACTACAGAGGTCTCAATGCAGTCACTAAGACTGATGCCCACCCAATACCAAGAGCAGATGAACTTATAGATAGATTGGCTTCTGCCAACTACTTAAGTACATTTGACCTGACAGCTGGGTATTGGCAAATCAGGTTAGCTGAGGAGGCCAAGCCCAAAACAGAATTTTCTACCCCTGGTGGGCATTATCAGTTTGTGGTAATGCCCTTTGGTTTGAAAAATGCACCTGCCACCTTCCAAAGGCTGGTGAATCAAGTTCTCACTGGGTTGGATGACTTCTATGCAGCATATCTTGATGATATAGCTGTCTTTAGCTCCACCTGGGAGGATCACCTGGTCCACCTGAGGAAAGTGTTAGAGGCACTGCAGAAGGCAGGTCTCACTATCAAGGCCACTAAGTGCCAGATAGGGCAGACACAGGTTGTATACCTGGGCCACCTTGTAGGTGGAGGCCAGGTTCAGCCATTGGAGAGCAAGATACAGGCCATCAAGGACTGGGCTCCTCCAACCACCCAGACTCAGGTTCGAGCTTTCTTGGGCCTGACTGGATATTACAGGAAATTTGTCAGAAATTATGGATCCATTGTGACTCCACTTAATGACCTGACAAGTAAAAAGATGCCAAAGAAAGTTCAGTGGACAGCAAGCTGTCAAAAAGCATTCGATGACCTAAAGCAGGCCTTGTGCACAGCACCTATCCTAAAGAGTCCAGACTACTCCAAAACATTCATTGTCCAAACAGATGCTTCTGAGTTGGGTGTGGGAGCTGTTCTATCTCAGCTGAATTTTGATGGTCATGACCAGCCCATTGCTTTTATTAGCAGAAGGCTGACCCCCAGAGAGAAGAATTGGTCAGCTATTGAGAGAGAGGCCTTTGCTGTGGTTTGGGCCCTGAAGAAGTTGAGGTCATACTTGTTTGGCACTCACTTCAAGATTCAGACCGACCATAAGCCCCTCTTGTGGCTAAATCAGATGAAGGGTGAAAACCCCAAACTACTTAGGTGGTCCATTTCCCTACAGGGGATGGATTTTACAGTGGAGCATAGACCTGGCACTGATCATGGCAATGCAGATGGGCTCTCCAGGTATTTCCACTTAGAGCAAGAAGACTCACCTGGTCAAGGTTAGCTTATTGTCCAAAAGTTTGGGGCGGGGGTCATGTAGGAGAGTAGGGTCTGCAATCCTATGATCACCCCAGATTTTTGCTTTTTGCTTCACTGGTTTACAACTTTCCCTGGCTGTGGGCCTGCTAATCAGACCCACAGCCTAGCTGTTCTCTCTATTCCAAATTGTACCCCGGTACTGAATTGGCACTGGGCCCTCTCATGAGTCCCTGTACCCAGGGCAGAGGTGTACCCAGAGGTCTCCCAGGGGCTGCAGCATGTATTATGCCACCCCTGGGCCGACTAACTAAACAGACACAACTGGCTGCTTGACAGCTGGGGCAAGGTGGTGTAATCACCCTTTGCTTTAGATATAGTATTCCTATATCTAACCATAAAAATGGACACATATCTTCCTATCAGTCACTCCTATGGCAGGCCTTATCAATCCTGAAGGCAGAGTGCTTGGAATTATGTGAGATGGTGCTCTGGCATGAGCTGAGCCCGTCTGCAGCTTGCGGAACCAAGTCCTAATAGCTGTTCCATGATAACGCTATACCATATACTCTTAAGTGCATTATAATCCTCGCAGTTATATGCTAACTTTGGCATAGCATTATCAAAACATGTCGAGTAAGGTGTCATACGAATTGGAATACTAACCCCTCGCCAATTCTGGCGACGGGGTTAGCATTCCACCCTTCTAGGGGGACACGACATGTATGTAACTGTGAACCCCGGTTAAAGTTAACTCGAGCCTCAGCATCACAAAATGGATGCTGCCACCACAGACACAAGTCTAACCTCCTGCTGCTGGGAGTCATTCCAGCGAGGGCGGCTCGGACAAAGGGTTTCCTGCCTTGGGAGGTGCTAGCACCACCCCAGACAGGAGTTTGTGTATTCCAGGTAGGCAGGGCTGAAAGGAAGGTGACTGCAAGTGGCACCCCGGTGCTCACTGTGCATATGCCGGCTCAAACCAGTTCCAGGGGCACACCAGCCCCTGAGCTGGGGAGAGACCGGACAAAGGAGAGGGGTGTAACCACCCCCCCTCCTGGTCCCACCCATGGGCAGGACCTAGTCGCGTGCCAGCCCCTTTTCTTAGGATAAAGGTAGGAGCGGGCCCCCTTCCCAAATTGGATAATCTTGAATCTTGAACTACTTTCCACGAAAGGAACTCTTGGCTTTCTCTGAAGACTCTCCCTTGTGGCTAAGGAGTAGCCACCCTGCACCAGCAGGCACCATCTAAGCGCTTGCGGTTTGCTGCACGTCCATCCTCCGGATCAAGACTGCCCAGCTCGACGAGACCCGGATTCCTCGCCATCTCTGACCTCTACCTGCCTCATCAGCCCAGCTGAGATTCGTGGGTGCGACGAGACCTGAGGGACCGGCTATCTTCAGGACCTGCACGACGCTTAACCAGCACGACCACCGAGGGACCCTCGAGGGAGTGCACTGGGGTTTGAGAAGCCCTAACCCTAAGCAGCTCCAGCACCGAAGTCCAGCCCCCCAGCATCCACGAGATCTGCGTGGGGCTCTTCTGCTCTCCGCTGCTTGCCACATTGTCCGGTCACTTGCCTGTTGGCTAGTGGCCCTCCACGACGTTCTTCACCGCTGGTCTAGATCCCCTAGACTGGCCCTCGCTCCTTGTTCAACAAGAAGTGCCCTGGACCCTCCTGGTCCACTCCAGACGCCATCTTGACTCGACCGCGTGGGCTTGCCTTTGCCAAGGTTTGTTGCCCCAATCCTGGGTCCAGCTTTGCCGACAGCAGACACCATCGTGGGACAGCTCGCACCTCCAGCCTGGTCGCCGACAACGCTTCCTGGCCCATGTGACTGCAGAGTCCAGCGTCACCCACTCACCTGATGGCGGCGACTTCGTCCGGTGCCATCCTGGTGCCCACACAATCACTGGCTAGTGATTAAGAGCTGAGTCCTCTCTGCTTTCAGGTCGTCTCCATCACCGATCCAGGCTTGGATAACACCGAACATATTCACTGGTCGCCAGCCAGCAACTTCTTCTTTCAGGCTCCATAGATTACAACGAGGATTCCCGACGTCTTTTGAACCCTATGCAGCCGCAGCCCCTGGGCTAGGTAACTCGAGCATCTCGGTTCTCCAGCACAGGTTCACTATCCTAGTGTCCAGATCCTTTTTCGTTTTCAGTCTACCTAGTCGATTTCGTCCGGAAACAGTAACTTTAGAAATACTAGCCTCCATAGACTTCTTCCTGCATCCCGCGTGAGAGTGCACACTCTGCACCCGATCTCCCTAGGCCTCCTGCTCCTAACCTTAGGGTTCAGTAGTGTAGTCCTAGCGATCCTGAAGCCTCTGGATCGTGTTACTCACCTGCTAGCATTTTGCATTCCACTTTTAGTGTATATGGTTTTTCGTGCCCCTCGGGCATTTGTGTAAATTGTGCAACTTGAAGTATTTTCGTAAGAGTTTTGTATTGTGCTTAGCTCCCTGACTCATAAAGAGTTCAGGGTAGACTTGTTATAAATAAATATACTTTATTTTCATAACAACTTGTGTGGTGTCCTTTCACTTGGTGTTCAAGGGGTATATGTGAGGGTAAAACAGCTGGCTTAACACGCCCTCTAGAGTTTAGCCTAAAGACTGCTCTTGTCCATGCTACTAGGATAGCTGGTCTATAAGGTTGACTTACAACCAATCATCAATAAGGGTTGTTTGGAATGATACACAGTGATCACTAGAATAGTGAACACTATATATCAGGCCAACTTCTCACAAGGTGGATAAGCCCAAAACTGTGCTGTGTCCAGATCTGATCCGATGAAAAGAAGCTTCTGAGAAGGAATCAGGTGTGATTTTGGCACGTTGATGGTGAACCCCAGCGATTGTAGGAGGTTGGCCGTAGTCTGGAGGTGGGAGACGACAGCCTGGGGCGAGCCTGCCTTCAACAGTCAGTCGTCGAGATAGGGGAAGACTGGAACCGCTGATCTGCGCAGATGAGCTGCAACCACTGGTATCACTTTCGTGAACACACGTGGGGCGCTAGTAAGGCCAAAAGGGAGCACAGTATACTGAAAGTGCTCGTGGCCTACCGTGAACCGTAGGTAACACCTGTAAGCTGGCAAGACGGGGATGTGAAAATAAGCGTCCTGCAAGTCCAACGCTACCATCCAGTCTCCAGGGTTGAGGGCAGACAGGACTTGAGCCAGTGTCAACATTTTGAACTTCTCCTTCCGGAGGAGGCGATTGGCATTCCTGCGATCCAAGATAGGACTCAGGCCTTTGTCCGTCTTGGACACCAGAAAGTGGTAGGAATAACAACCATGAACTCCTTCTGGGGCAGGAACACACTCAATAGCTCCCTTGGCCATGAGAGCCGTAACATCCTGTTGGAGAAGGGCCAAGTGATCCTCAGACATGCAATGGAATTGAAGTGGCATGGATGGAGGGGTAGTCTCAAAGGGGAGGGAGTAGACCCTTCGGACTATCTGCAAAACCCACCTGTCCGACGTGATGTCGAGCCAGTGGGGGAGGTGATGGTGCATCCTGCCGCCCACTGACCAATGGAGGCCCTAAAAGGTCGGACTAGGAGGACTTGGGAGGCTGCTGCAGAGGGGGGGGCTGGTGTACTGGCCCGCCCGCTGGCCCATACCTATGACGGAGAGTCCCACCTCCCCGGCCACACAGAGGCTGGACAGCTTGCACAGGACTGTGGCTCTGGGCAGAACGTGGCAGGGCACCCCCTCCATAGCCACGAAAGGGGTGAAAAGCAGACTGCGCGAGGCAAGAGGTGGAAGCGAAGCCCAAGGATATGGCCTTAGCCCTGGAGTACTTAGAGTGCTTGAGCCCGTTGTCTGCTTTGTGGCCAAACAAGCGACGGCCATCTAAGGGCATGTCCATAAGTGTAGTTGGACATCACCCTAAAAGCCAGTGGACCTTAGCCAGGCTACTGACCTTTAAATCAACCTGCCTAGCGAATCAGTGGTGTCCAGCCCACACCATATGGCGAACTTCGCTGCGTCTCTCCCTTCGGCCACTGCACGGGAGAGCACGGCCCGGGCCTCCTCTGGGCACTGTGGCAGCACCTGCCCAACCGTGGCCCACACAGAATGGGAGCAATGGCCCGAGAGACATTCGGTTATCACCGACCGCAGTCCTAAGTTGGAGGATGAAAACATGTTCTTCCCAAAATGGTCCAGCTTCTTGGATTCCCTATCAGGTGGTGCAGTAGGGTATGCGCCCTTGGAAGTCAATGCTTGGACGAGAGAAAATGGGGTCACCTGGGGCCGGGTGGTGGCGTTGGGCGATCATCCTGTCCACAGGAACCCCCGTGTTGGGCTTGGACCAAGTACTCAAAGGCATATCCGTGAGGGCCTCATTGAATGGCAGTAGGAGCTCCGAAGAGGCCGCTGCCAGTTGAAGCAACTTGGTCAGGAGGTTATTCCTTACCGAAGGAAGCTCAAGGTTTAAGGCCTCCGCTGCGCTATGCAACACCAATGAGTATGATGCACACTCCTCCATAGCCACGGTAGGGGAAAAAAGCATGCCAAGGTCTGAAGAAGTGTCAAGACCACTGGACTCACCCAACTCTTCTCTCCAGTCCGGTTCTTCCAACTTATCTGCCAGAGGGTTCACAGACCCCTCTCAGTCCTTCTCACCCTCCTCAGGTAGCCACTCAGGGCGATAAGGAACACCAGGGGAGAACAGCATTACAAAAGTACCGGTCGGCGGCGTCCCAACGTCTGGCGGCGGCGGTCCGGCTCTGTGTCCACATCGAGAGGGTGGCCGGGGTCAACATCGGTTGGGGACACAACCGGTGTTGGAGGGGGCCTAGGTGTCGCCTAATTGATTCGGCGCTGGAGGAGGTGTCACAAGGTCGACCGGCGCAGATCCATTTCCAGGCCTGGCTCCCTGGGGGCCCTGCTGCATAGGGGCTGAAGCCGCCGGCATCAAAAGTCTAGAGCCCCCAGGTGAGTCCGCGGGGCCCAAAAGCGCACCAACAGAGTCGGGCTGCCCAAAAATAGAGTGGAGGGCTTCGTAAAAACTATAGAGTTGGGCAGGGGTCGCTCTGGCTCCCGCAATCAGCGAAACCGGCATTGAAGGCATTGCATTGGCTCCCTGTGCGGGAGAGAGTGACCTTTAAGGCACTTTGTACTGCCCATAAAATCCTCGCAGGTAAAGGCCCCCTTATTCTAAAAAACCTAGTTACTCCATATAAAGCAAGCAGAACGCTGCGATCAGATAGGAAACATCTCTTGCTAGTTCCTAGAGTTAAAAAGGCCCGCACGGGCGGGAGAAGATTCTCATTTAACACGGCAAAGCTTTGGAACTCGCTTCCCCTAAAACTATGCGCTGAGCCCTGCACACTGCGTTTCCGCAAAGGTCTTAAAACCTTTTTGTTTCCTGTATAATGTGTCTCTTCTGTTCCCATTACCATCGGATGTTGTCTGGAAAGCGCCGGGATGCCCAAGGGTAGCTGCGCGCTATATAAGATTTTAAATAAATTTAAATAATAAAGGGAGGGAGGCTCAAAGTCGACCCAACAGGGTGCGTGGGCAGAGCCGGACGACTACAAGCTGCATGCCGCGTCGGCCGACCGACGTGAAGAATGCGAAGAGCGATGGTGCTTCTTTCCCTTCCTTTGTGCTTTGACTTACTTGAAGACGAAGACTTCTTCCAGGAGTGGTGGTGATGGCTCCGATACCAGTCCTGCAACCTCCCTCTCGAATGGGACCTTGAACAGAGCGTAGCCAACGGCCAGGCCTCCAGAAGCTTTCGGGACTGCCCCCGGAGCACGACTTTGGGTCATGGTCGCTCACCAGGCACCAAAGGCACACAAGATGGGGGTCCGTCACCGACATCAGCTTGTGGCAGGAGCCACAAGGCTTGCAGCCGGTCCACCGAGATGACATCCCTGTGCACTAGGATAAGTGACAAATTCGAAAAGATGTCAACAAAAAGTCGCAATAAGAGAGTCAAAAAGGGACTTGAGGTACTGCTCTCTCTAGATCTGTACAAGCTGGAGCCGAAAAAGAAAGAGCTGACATCAGCGTGCAGGGCCGACATCTAAGTAGATACCGCAACATTATTCCAGCGACCATGACACCAACGACGAACACGTTGTCGACCAACGCCACTGACAGATGCACAGGGGTACTGCTAAACAAAGATTCTATGGATTCAGGACGCCTGGGGGTAATTCTAAGTTGAGGAATCCATAACTAATCATCTCTTTCAGATTTGTGTTTTGACCTCCATCTTGGCATTTTTGGGGATACAACTTGGTTAAACTACCAGGATATCCCGAGGGAACCAAGTGTATCTTGTATATAACTTAGCCAGCGTATGGAACGTGCCTTATCCAGCATCTGGCAATCGGATATAATATCCTAACAGAGTTTATCGGCTGGGTTCAACCAAATACTAATCCATAATAAGAGTGGTGCCAGCTGGATTGTGTCCTCAATGAAGCACTGGTTTAGTTCGACATGGGTTATGAGGCTGGGAGTGGACAGTGGTGCACTTAACAACCTGAGCAAAAAGTGTTTTTCCTCAACCTGGAGGGAACCCCACATTATTGAAGCCCCATACACCACCTCCGTAGGTAGCTTCACTGATACATTGTGAATTATAAACTTTCAGAGGTGGGGACATAGTCTCCCTAATTTGCGGTCTAATAAGATTGCCAAATGTGCCCGCAGTTTTACTTAATTTGAGTCAGACCTGAGCACAATGAGAATTCCATGATTGTGTAGAAGTAAGATGTAATCCTAAGTAACAAACATTTTCAACAGTCGTGAAAACATGCCCATTAATACTGATTTTGTTTAGCCTTTGTTTGCCCGGGCCACAGGACATGATGTGCGACTTGGAATAGTTAGTGTTAAGATTCAAATTATGCATAAAGGATGCAAAGTAGTCCAACCAATGTCTCAGGGCTTAGGGGTTGAGGGCTAATATTATCGCAGCGTCCATATATAATAAAGCGGGAATTGGGGAGCCAGCGATTCTTGGTATATCTGTGTGGGAAAAAGATAAGTAGGCTGATAATCGGTTAATATATACAATAAAGAATAAGAGAGCAAGTATGCAACCCTGCCTTACTCAATTCTTTAGAGGGAAATCAGAAGGAAGCTCCCCAACATCTTAGACGCATCTGGATTTGTCGGCCGCATTTGACACATCGATCATACCATTTTGATCGACCGTGTCACCCAGGCCGGCATTGGGGGCACAGCGGCCTGCTGGCTGAAGTTCTTCCTTGAAGACCGCTCCCAGGCAGTTCGTCTGGGTGCCTTAGTTGGCTCTAAGCAGGTCATCACGTACGGTGTACCTCAGGGCTCGTCCCTATCACCCCACTTGTTCAACCTTTACATTTTCCCCTTAATCCAGGCCCTTAGAAATAAACAGGTTACCGTGCTCAATTATGCGGATGACCTGCAAATACTTTTCACAATTGATAACTTGGCAACGTCCATTTCCATCTTTCAATCCACAATGAGGTTCATCCAAGCATGGATGGACCAAAATCATCTAAAACTGAACCCAGGAAAAACAGAGCTGGTTTTGACAGGGGACAGTGTCAAATACTGGGGCTCACATTACTGGCCTACAGACATGGGTCAGGCACCTATACCCTCCGTTTCGGCAAAGACTCTTGGTGTCACCTTGAATAGCGACCTCTCTTTCAAAACACAAGTGGGCCAGGTGGTCTCCAAGTGCCTTTTCCAACTTAGGAAAATCCGGAAGGTCCGTCGTTTCCTGACCCTAGAAGCTCTAACACAGGTGGTGATTGCTACTGTAATCTCCCACCTTGATTACGCAAACTCGATCTATTTAGGCCTCCCTCAGTATCTTCTGAAACGTCTTCAGATGGTACAAAATCAGGCAGCCGGAATGATTTTGAACCAGCCCAGATGGCAACCTGCCACCCCCCTTTTGAAGGTACTTCACTGGCTCCCTGTGGCTCAGCGTTGCACCTTCAAAGTCGGCTGCATGATTTTTAAGGCGCTCCATTGCAAAAGCCCTAGATTTATTACAAAACTCATCATGAAGCATGCCCCGTCCCTGAATCTACGCTCGGCACACCAATGTCTTTTACAGACACCATCTTTCAAACGCACACGCTCGGGCGGTTGCAGATTCGGCACATTGGCCCCCCGCGTGTGGAATGCCTTCCCCATTGAGATTCGGCTATGTCCAGACCTTCTGTTATTTAGGAAATCCCTAAAGACCTGGCTCTACCAACAAGCATACTGCTAACGTCCTGGCCCTAAACTCCGACTCGTCCTCTGTCTCTAATAGCGCCAGGAAACCAATTGGTGGCAACGCGCTTAACACATTTTTGTTAACATAACATAACATAACATCTAGGCTGAAAGATATGAATGCAAGCACTATAGAAAATTCACCAGATGGGGGTCCACGCCTTGATCCAGCAACATTAGCCACAGATTGGTTCTGTTCACTGAATCAAAGGTGATGGCTAGAACCATGAAGGCTAAAAATATTGGGGGGGGGGGGGGCACTTAGCCTTGGTTTATTTGGAGATAGTCAGAGCATTCAGGCATTGTTCTCTGGTTCCTAATTTAGGCTAAAATCCAAACTGAAAAGGGGAAAGTATGTCCTTGACAGCTGCCCATCCGACCAGGTGGTCATAAATGACTCCAAATGATTTTGATCGTGCTGTCAATGAGTGAAAAAAGTCGGTAGAATTTGGGCGACATGCGATCACCCTTTTTAGATATGGGTACTATTGTTGCAGTAGACCATGAAGGCGGAATAGTCGTAGACAGGAAAGTATTAAAAGTATACGTGATGAGGGGACCCCAAATTTCAGGCATGGATTTCAACAAATCTATTGGTACCCCATCTAGACTGGAGCTTTCCCGCCCTTACTATGACAAATGGCCGCCTCACTTCCTCTAAAGTTAAGAAAAGTGGGGGAGAGTTTAGTAATCTGTTATGTAGGGAAGCAGACATAATTGGCACATCCTCAGTATGGTAAATAGAGGCAAAGTGGGTAACCCAATCTACGCCAGTTATTATTTTAGAGAGGGGGATTGATGGAGGAATTTCTCAACCAGATTAATTTTACTAGGTTCCAGAAGGATTTGCTATCCTGCTACAAATAGTCCTGGTTTTGGTTGTATACTACCCTCTTCCTATTTGCTACAGCGGTTTTATATTCAGTGCGTGCCAAGGTGATTTCGGTCTTATTCCTGGGGCAGGCATTTAGGGTATTCCTCAGCTTCCTGTCTGCCAGGGAACAAACCCCGTCGACCCACCTTGGAACCGTGTTTGAAATATGAATTGGCTTAAGTATGAAGCCCCTAAGTATGTGGATTAACCAATTATAGTGAAGAGCCATAGATTCCTGTACATTCTACCCTAGGCAGCAAAGAAAAGTATGTTAAATGTAATTTAGTAAGGTAGCAAGTGACTCTTTTGGGTTTTTTATACGGCATACTAGTCGTAGGCCGTCCGAGGAATGGGGCATAATGGAGGCTAAACTACTATTGCATGAAAGGTCCATAAGCGGTAAGAACATATGATCACCCCAGTCTGTGGGCAAGATCTCACTTTTGGAGCACCAGGTTAAAACATCAGGGCTAACAAACATATAATCTATAAGGGAGGCTCTCACCTCTCCTCTAAATGACATCAACATATTACATGCTCCCCCAAGGAGGTCAAATAAGGCGACCAGGCCATGGGCAGTAAGATGTTTAGAGAGCTCAGTGCCCCTTGCATCTGGCAAAATACAATGCCTATTTGTGTCAGAATCTTGCGACCTAAGACCCCCATTATTCTTAGCATTGAAGTTGTTACAAAGAAAAAAGTGGACTTGTGAAGCACGATTATCAACCTTAGATTGTAGTTGGGATATAAAATCAAATAGGAAATTATAGTGTAACCAGCTAAAATGTATCAAATAAAAGCCATGTTAGTCTTTGGTACCCGTATTATTAATGCTAAAAAGGCAGAGGAACTAGATTTTATTTGTGATACCTCTACCTGCAGGCTTGGCCAGGAGGCTAATCCACCGCACGTAAGTGGAGGGAATAGCAGGACTCAAATAACAACCATAGCTCTCAAAATATGGTGAAGCAGTGAGTCAAGTCTCCTGCAGAAGAATTAAATCAAACTTGGAAACAGAAGCCCTCCAATCTTCATTGTTGATCTTCCCTTTGAGACCAACCATGTTCCATCATAGTACAGAAAGAGTGCTGTAGTGTGTGTGTTAAGTATGAATGCGGGTGGCAACTACCATTGGCTCTAGAATCGGAGTAATAGTCGTTTTCTCTGGAGGGTTGTCATACGGAGGTGTAAGACCAGATGGAGCAGGTGTAAAAGCTACTTTTGGGCCCATAAGTCAGTCCAAGTCAGAGAGTGCCTTAAATCTATTAGATGTAGGTAGAGGGTACGAGATGTGGAGATCGCTTTGTGAGGCCTGTGGTACTGGCAAGACGTAAGAAAAAAGTTGGCTAACAGTAATTATCAAGCTAAATTATCTCAGTGTATGTTGACATCCCTGTGATGGTTGGGTGGAGGTATATCATGAGGACTACGGATTGAAACTGAATTGAGTGCCTTGTTAGCATAAAAATACAGATGCGTACAGCTCCTTCACTGTCCTTTTTGGACACTACCACTGTGGGTGAATCCCACGGCATTGGACTAGTAGATCACTCAATGACATCATGCTTTAGTAATGTGTCAAGCTCCTTTTCAACAGCTTCTTGTAGATGAAATGCAATTCGACGATGTCTTTGCACAACAGGTCGAACATCCTCATTGATATGAAGCTGCATTTTATGGTCTTAAGATTTCCTAATCAATGAAACGATGATGCAAACTGACTTAATATTTCTTGATCAGTATTCATGCTGTAGTTCACATATATCTGTCCCATATCAGCAGCAGTGCTGAAACTGAGTAAACAGGCACTTGGCGCAGTACCTTGAAGTACGGAAATGGGTGCTTTTACTTTTGTCTTTTTGGTGTTCATGGTTGCTATGAAGAAACCTTAACTTTTTAATGGCATTGATGCAGAACATGTATACATTTTAGTCTTTGACGGTGGGAGACGGCCAATAGACAGAGTTCGTTGTACTTCTCCTTAGGCATAATGTTTAATGACACACCAGTGTCGAAAATAAAAGGTATCGAGCAACTACTTACTTTGAGTGCAATTTTAGGGTAATGCTTGAATTACTTTTTTGATTCAACCTGTAGACTTTTCTTCAACTCGCATTCTTCTTTGCATGTGGCTAGTTCGACGTGTATGTTTTTCTGGGTAAACATTGACACTGCAAATCCATCATCCACACTTTCGCTTGACAATGACACCAAAGAACTCTTGCATGAAGATTTAGACACCGATCTACTTCATTTAGTGTTGATATGCCTCAGCTGATGTTGTCGTTTGGCCTTGTGGGCTTGCGTAGAATGTAGCTTCTGGAACTTTCAGGTGTCCGTTTTGTTTTCTCATCGTGATGCTCTTAGCTTTGCCTTTACCTTTTCTTTGTAGTAGAAATATTTGTATGACCAACTGTAAAAACAAAGAATTTGCCTGAAGCTAATTATTTAGTATAAGAAGAGAAGGCTGGTTCTGTAAAAACGAGCAGTCTCCTGAGAACCTACATGCCATTGTACTTCTAGGATACCTGTTACTGGTTGCAACCAATAAATTCGATCCTTGACTTCACCTAGAAGACTCTGTGTTTCTGTGGTCCGAAACAGGGAAGGACTCGAGGTCTTTGGGTGTTCTCCCTGGCACCGCCGGGTCCATAAAAACCTGGTACCTCAATACCGTACGTATATTGTACTTCAAGGTTCTGCCCAGTACAAATAGCGCCTGCTCCAGCGCTAAACAACTCAGGCACCAATGGGACTAATCGGTTTGCAAGTATTTTTGCAAATATTTTTGCATCAACATTTAGCAGCGCTGGGGACGATACGATGCGCAGGAGTCCGGGGCTTACCCGGCTTGAGATTCGCAAATATCATTGCTTCCCTCATAGATGCTGGCATCATTCTTGTAACACACATATCCTCAAAAATCGTTATCAATTGAGGCAGTAGTATCTCAAGAAATGCTTTATAAAAGGCAACTGTAAGATTATCCCCTCTCGGTGCACTCCCCGGTCTCATTTCGGAAATGGCAAGTAATATTTCTTCCCGTTCAATAAGTCTCATCATGAATTCCCGATGGGTGTTAGTTAGCCATGGTAATTTAATATGGTCCAGATAGTCCAGTATTTGCTCTTCTGAGCTGCCACCACGTGAGGAATATAAATCCGAGTAGTATTGACAGAATTGCTCTGCGACCTCCGTCTCTGTCATCAGAGTGTCCCCGTCTGGAGTTGTGAGCTCCGGAATTACTGACTTATCTCTGCGCTGCTTAAGTAGTTGCGTGAGAACCGCCCCAGGACGTTCCCCGTGCCCATAGACCCAAGCTGTAGCGTATTTGCCCATGTGTTTAATTTCTGCATCTGCCTCTGTATGAAACTCCTCCAAAGTTAGCTTGAGTTCCTGCATGATCGCCTCATTATGGCCAGCCAAGAGGGCCTGCTCTAAGGACACTAGTTTTTGTTCTAGAATGGCAAGTCGGTTCCGGATCGACTTGAGGACGCCCGCGTGTTTATATATGACTACACCCCGTATATCCACCTTAAAGGCATCACAGAAAGTCTGAAAGAAGTTAACTGAGCCGACATTCTTCTCAAAGAAGATTTCAATAGCTTCAGCCAATTCTACCTTGAATGTAGCATCTAGCAATGCATAAGGTGGAAATCGCCAGGTAAAGGGGGTTATACGCATCTTCGGGGTATCAAACACCAGTAGCAGTGATCTGAATATGTGCGGGGAAGGATCTTACATGTGCTAATATTTGTGAGTAACTGCCGGGTCACAAAACAATAATCCATTCTAGTGTGTACATCATGATATGCAGAGTAGTGTGTGTATCCCCCTTGCATCGGGTGCCGATGACGCCAGAGGTCGCACAAGTCAAAGCGTACCAGTGTACCATCGAGAGTTCTAGCCGACACTGATGTGCGCCTCTCCCGTCCACCTGATCTGTCCAGGGTGGGGTCCCTGATGAGATTAAAATCTCCACCACACAATATTCGTCCACCCGATTGTGAGCCTACCATGTCGGTCAAATTTCTGTAGAAGTCCGGGTTATCATAGTTTGGGCCGTAAACATTAATCAACAGCAGATCTAGTCCCTTCCCTCTGCACCTAGTAATTACATACCTTCCCTCCTTATCTGTTACTAAAGGCTCCAGATTCAGTGATTTAGTAGGGTTCACCCACGTTATAACGCCTCTCGTGTGTGTAGTAAAACCAGCTGTGTGTATATTACCCTGCAGTTTACTGGTGCGTAGTATAGGGCTGTCTAATGGAAGGTGCGTTTCCTGCAGAAGTGCAATGTCAATATTCTACCTATACAAATATCTCAAAATCTTACGTACTTTCCTGTTGTTGTTTAGACCACGTTCATTCCACGTGAGCTCTCCAATAGTAGGGGCCTATCTATAATCCACATTTTGTAAAGCGCAAACAATCACCCGTAAGGGTTTCTAGGCGCTGGGGGCTGTCGGGAAGATTAAGCAAGCTATTGCCCAGAGTCACATGGTGCTGGGCTAACCTGCCGCCGGAGCCGGGGATCGAACCGTGATCCCCAGATTCCAGCGTCAGTCGCCCTGGCCGCGGCGCCATACCTCACCCGCAATGGGATTGCACTAGGTGTAATTGTCTAACTGCATATACCATCTTATCAACATACTTGCTGTACTTTTCCACACTGTGCATGATAGACAGACAAAAAATCAGTATGAGTATCAATACCTCCCCCTCACCCATGTCAGGCAATTCCCAACCATGCCTGTACGGAAAATTCCCTCCCACGCCCCCCCAACTTTTAGCAATGAAACATAGGTCAATGCGAACAAAATAAACTCAATGCCCCATAGTATCATTCCCCTACTAAAACACAAACAGTGTGATTCACACGGAGGCAGATGTTGTGAACTAAACAGTAACATGTGGTGACACTGAGCTCAGCTCACGGACCGGTGCACCGCCAGATCATATTAGATTCCACAGCAAAGAACTCTCGCAGTTTATAATTCAACAATTACAGCTGTGACCAACAGACCCCCTCACACATTGTATATCATGCACATTATTTATCCACTAGAGTCCAGGGGTACTTCGCATTGCTAACTGCACTCAAGTGCATGGTTACTCTGAATTCGAGTCATTTCCTAAAACTCTCAATCAAGGGGGGGTAACTTTACCATGAAGACTGTCTATGGAGATCACAGCCCTGTACACCTGTCTTGTTCCTCCAGGCTTTAGCCGCCCATTTCCTCCTGCGCTTCTCTTTCCGGGCTAATCTGCTTCTCCTTAGCCCATTCTTTCAATGATTTTTGTAGGGATTTAGGATCTATGAAAATTTGTGAGTGTCCATTCCTGTTTACACGAAGCCGGGCAGGATTTAGCATGGCGTAGTCAACACTCAGTTCTTTCAGCTGGCGTTTCAACGGGGAGAATTGTCTACGCACTTCTTGGACACGAGCCGTAAAGTCCGGCTATAAGGAGATGGCAGACCCCTCATATCGCAGTTCCTGCTTGTTCCTTGCGGTGGCCATCGCTGCGTCCCTGTCCCTGTAATTTAACAGTCTGGCCACTATAGGTCTAGGAGGTGCTCCTGGAGAGGGCGCGGGCCCAATGATCTATGCGCCCTCTCCACCACAAAAATAGGAGAGAGCACTTCATCGCCTAACAATGTGGTCAGAAGCTTCTCAACAAACTTCTCCATATTGCCTGTCGGTGTCGATTCAGGGACCCCAGTAATTCGCAGGTTGTTTAGGCGGGAACGCGCCTCCAAATCTTCTGCCTTATCTAGCAAGACGCCCAGAGCCTTCCCCATTTTCTGATGGTCAGTATCCATTGATGCCTGCGCCTCCTCCACCTCAGTGACCCTGCGCTCCACCATATCAAGTCTCTCTGCATGTTTGTCAATTCTCCCGGACATCCTGTCCAAGCGATCCGAGAGCACATCGATTTTATTGCCCCAACCTGCAAGGCTGCCTTGAGGATTTTTTTTCCATCTTGAACAGCATGGAGTGAATATTACCCTCCACTTCCTCAACCAGAGGGCCTTGGGCAGCATCATCCTCCTCCGCCACAGTGTCCCGGGTTTTTGTCTTTCTCTGGTCGAACTTTAGTTTGGGTTGGTTTCTGTCGACCCTGCCCATTCTCCGTACCGGTGTACGGTTGGGTACCGGCACCACAGCACACTCTCAGTCTCACCAGCACAATGGAGTAGAGGGTTGGGCGCCAACAGTACTCAATACAGTCCCCCACTTCCTGGCACACCTCTGCTGTGCTCAGCACCCAGATGATCCCGTCTTCACTGTATGAGGGAGAGTTTTAGCCAACTGGTCAACAATCCCACCAGCAACTATGGCCCCAGGAGATCAGTTGCACACTATGCTGCCAGGTGCATTCGTTTCTGGACTCGAGCAATAGGTAGGTGCACTGCCAGGTCACCCAAGGTACACTTCCATTCTCATCTGGTTGCACCCAGCCTCGGGCTGCCGGTCATAGTGTTCGTAGGTATTTCACCCGGACTCCGTAGTCAGTTCTCAAGTGCCGGTCCCGTAAAAAAGCCCGCAGTCCAGCCAGGTTCTGCGTAACTCCACAGCAACCCCTAAAATGGCCGTCTCTCAAAAACGAAGCGTGCTCAGTCTGGGGTCCAAGGCCGCAGCCCCACTCCACCAGTATGAGGGACAGTATGCATGTATTATCTAGGGGATCGGCCAAGCAGTAAGCCCACCTGAGTCACAATACGCCCATTAGACTCATGGCTCTCCAGTTCTTGCCGATAGTATGCACCACCTGATCTATTGTCACCAGTGGAACATCCGATCTCTGTCCGTACTTTCGGAGAGCACAGTGGGCCCCACCTCTCAAGAAGTCACTCGCGGGATGAGAAGTATGTGAGCGGCCGCATCACAATCGCTGCTGTACGCCCGGCTAGTGTTAGAAGGCACGGCAAGTCCGGCGGATGTGTTGCGTATTAGGCTTCCGCTGCTCCTAACTTTCGACCGGTGTTTCCACACGTGGCATAGGCCCCAGCAGGACGACTCTCGATCGCAGCTCGCAGGAGAGGGATAAAGGGCCCCCGATTAGCTCGGCTGGTTGCCGGATGTCACTAGTCACAGTGCATATGCAGATGCAGCGTGAGTCAGTATGGTGGAATCAGAATATTGTCTGGATAGTGTGGCGGCTTCACGGAGCCGAGCGCTTAAGCGGCCATTTTGCAGCTCGCAAGCTCCGCCCCCCCCCCCCCCCCCTCAAAATGTTATACATGCTTACTCTCTGAATTTTACGACAGGCTTAACTCATCAAATCCTAATCTGGTGTTCTCTCTAGAGCACAATCCTATCTATCATGTCCTTGACTTGTCCATTAAAGTAGATAATTATGTATTTTAAGTTTTTCAATCTCTGGGACTCTCTACAATCAAAAGAATTAGTTTCAAACACTGGTACCTACTGAATAATGACATGCCTTTTCTCAACAGACCCATGTTGGATTTCAAATGTGGACCAAACTTGAAAGACCGATTGGGTTAAGCCTATCATGAACCCATTCGAACAATCATCACCCAAAGGCTTGAACTGCTACCTATAACTGGTCATTCTTCAAACATCAATCTCCCATTAGATGACGCATTTAACATTCCCTGCTTGTTGAGCATTATATACAACATAAACATCCACCAGGTGATATGAACTGGTGAATCATCGAGGTAATCAAACCCCTCACACAAACCAAACATGTTGACCACCTTCTTTCACTCTGTGAAAACAGAAGGACGTGGAAATTGAATACTATTCCTCAACGTCAGAACCTATCTAATGAATGGTGTCCTCTAGCAATGCTACAATGTACTGCTACTTTACTGCCTGATTTCCAACTTTAATTACATTCTCACATGCTACACCTTTGTCGCTATCCTTAATGTAAATATGTCTTTCAGATGGCCTTCATGTCATTTCCTATGTAAAGAAAATCAATGCTTCCTTTTTTGATTGCCACCTCTGATAGACTTGTTAGCCTTGGGGTGGTCTTCCAAACTTCTTTTCCTTCCTTCTCCATTTTCTCAGTTTTTGCTGAACTTGTTTTTGCTGGCCTTAGGATTCTGTGCACTTTACTACTGCTAACTCGTGCTAATGTGCTTGTGCTGTTTCCTCTAAACAGGGTAACAACGGCTTACACCCAGTTGGCCTATTCAACTTGCTTGTAAGTCCCTAGTAAAGTGGTACTACCTGTATCCAGGGCCCGTAAATTAAAGCTACTAGTGGGCTAGCACCACTGATTGTACCACCCACTTAAAAAGCCCTTTAAACATGACTCAGGCTTGCCATTGCAGCCTGTGCATTCAGTTTTAAACTGCCATTTCGAACTAACTGGCAAACTAAACCTTCTGCTAGCAGTTAACCTTCAGCACCTACACCTAAGCCTACAGCACCTGTACTCAAGGCTCATGACTTCTCTAAGGAGTTCCTTGTGCAGATGGACGTTTCAGAGCATGGTGTAGGGGTTGTCTTAACACAGTAAAATAAGAAGGGCTTAGACCTCCTTAGACATTAGCTTAAGGCCCCAGTACAAGTCATCCTCCATATATAGCTCCGCCTCAGCCTCACCCTCACCCTCCTCAATGGTCTCATTTAATGCAACATGGGCTTCAGAATAGGTTCTCAGTGACTTTTGACACTCCATATTTCTGGTGGTGCTCTTACAGGAAGCCCAACCTCCCTGCAGAAGTCCTTGAGTTGGGCCGCAGTGTAACCCTCAAGTATGGCCAACTCAACATCCATTCTTGCAGATGCAAATGCAGAACTACCATTCAGAGACATGTTATGTTATGTTATGTTATGTTAGTGCTATTTGTATTGCGCACGGCTGCTCCAGCGAAGGAGCGTCCCGGCGCACCGACAAGGTGGCGAACACAACACAACAGGGGGACAGAAATTATTATTAAAAATTGGGGAGTAAAGGATTTAACAAAGCTCAGAAAATAAGTGGGTTTTAACGGCCTTGCGGAAGGAAAGCAGGTCACCAAGGGTCCGGAGTTTCAAAGGGAGAGCATTCCAGAGTGCGGCTGCCCGCACCTTAAAAGAGCGACCCCCCACCCGGCTGAGTTTGAACCGAGGGGCTACGGCTAATTCTTGGTCCAGCGAGCGCAGAATGCGGCCCGGGATATAAGGGCGCAAAAGTTGGCGCAGTAAGGGAGGCGATAGGCCCTTCAGAATCTTGAAGGAAAGGCACAAAACTTTAAAGTGAATCCGCTGCCTAACGGGTAACCAATGCAAGGCTCGCAAAGATGGACCGGCCGAGCAAAACCTAGGAAGACCTACGATTGCTCTGGCCGCAGCGTTCTGCACTCTTTGAAGTCGGGTTAACTCGGCCTGGTTTAATCCTATAAAAAGGGAGCTGGCATAGTCCAACCGAGCCAAAACCGTTGCTTGCACCACCAATTGACGAGTTGCGGCATCAAAGTATTTAAGGGCAGGGCGCAGATTGCGCAAGATGCCGAAGCAGCACGCCGCCGTCCTTTTGGTGTGGCCAACGAAGTTGAGGGAAGGGTCCAGCCAAACACCAAGATTTTTGATCTCCGCAACCGGAGTGGGAGTCGGCCCCAGCTCAGAGGGCCACCAAGTATCTCCCCATAGGTCCGTCCGCTTCCCAAAGATCATCACCTCCGTTTTTTTGGCGTTTAGTTGGAGACAGTTGGACGTCATCCAACCAGCCACCGCCCTGAGTCCTTCTCTGAATCTTGGGGCATCCACCCCAGAGTCCCCGCTGATCGTGACCGCTAGCTGGGTGTCATCTGCGTACGACACCATGGTCATACCACAGAGCTTCACAACCTCAGCCAGCGGCCTCACGTAGATGTTAAACAACGTGGGGCTCAGTGAGGAACCCTGTGGGACCCCAAGAGACAGAGGATGACATTTGGACTGGTAGGGCGGGGACGCCACACAGAAGGAACGATCCCTGAGAAACGAACGGAACCACTGGTGTGCAGTGCCGATCACCCCTATCTCCTCAAGACGTTGCAGGAGAATATCATGGGAGACCGTGTCAAAAGCGGCGCTTAGGTCTAACAAAACAAGCGCCGCCGTTTGACCTGCATCCAGAACTACCCGCAGGTGCTCGACCATAGATAGCAGCGCTGTCTCCGTACTGTGGCCAGCCCGAAAACCATTCTGGGTGTCGTCCAGAATGTTGGCACGCGACAGATGACCAGTGAGGGCGGTGTTAACATGCGCCTCCGCGAGTTTGGCTGGCCACGGGAGAAGCAAAATCGGGCGGTAGTTCTCCGATTTTGTAGGGTCGAGACATGATTTAGAGTAAAAAGCAAAAATGCCTGGCAGGGAGAATTGAAATATATATTAAGCCTGGGCGTAGTTCGCGTAGCCGCACTCCGCGAGCTACGCGAAGATGCACTTGCACTCCGCGAACTACGCATAACTCCGCGAACATGCGTAGTAGCTTGCTTGACCCGTTCGCAAGCCGTTTTTGTCTTCCGGAGCGCCGTGGAACTCTGGAACCTGCTCGACACCACATCTCCAGACGTCGCCTTCCTCACGGAAACATGGATGAACGCCTCCTCAGCACCCGACATCGCCGTCGCCATCCCGGACGGATACAAGATCACCCGGAGAGACCACGTCAACCAGACAGGAGAAGGCATCGCCATCGTCCACAAGCACACCATCCGCATCACGACCAACTCAGACGACACCCTCACAGCCGCCGAACATCTTCACTTCCAGATACACACGGACCCCAAGACCACACTCAGAGGCACCCTCATCTACAGACCCCCAGGACCTCGCACACAATTCAGCGAAGACATCGCAGACTTCATCAGCCCGCACGCCCTCGCCTCCGCTGACTACATCCTCCTAGGGGACCTCAACTTCCACCTGGAGAACAACAACGACAACACCACCACCACCCTGCTGGACAACCTCGCCAACCTCGGACTCATGCAACTGGTGAACACCCCCACCCACTACGCCGGACACACGCTTGACCCAGTCTTCTCCTCCAGCAAGTACATCTCCTTCAGCCACTCCACCGGACTCCACTGGACAGACCACAGCTGCGTCCACTTCAGCTTCAGAAAGACCACGACTCACCACCACCCGCAACAGGTTCCCCGCAGGAACTGGAACAAGATCAACACCGACCAGCTCACCACTTCACTGAGCCAGAACCCTCCCGCCAGCTCAACGGACCCCAACCAAGCAGCCAACAACCTCACACAGTGGATCACCAATTGCGCTCGCCCAACCAGCCTCGACCACTCGCAGTCCGGCTTCCGCGCCAACCACAGCACCGAAACGGCCCTCATTGCAGCCACTGACGACATCCGAGCCCTGCTCGACAACTGGGAAACAGCGGCCCTCATCCTCCTGGACCTCTCCGCAGCATTCGATACGGTCTGCCAACGCACCCTAGTGCAGCGCCTCAGCAACATCGGAATCCAAGAGAAGGCACTGGAGTGGATCATCACGTTCCTCACCGGAAGAACCCAGAGAGTCCGCCTCCCCCCGTACAGATCCAAGGCCACCGAAGTCATATGCGGCGTACCACAAGGATCATCACTCAGCCCCACCCTCTTCAACGTCTACATGAGCCCCCTCGCAGCCATCGTACGCCAACACAACCTCAACATCATCTCCTACGCCGACGACACCCAGCTGATCCTCTCCCTCACCAACGACCCAGGAACCGCCAGAACCAACCTACACGAAGGGATGAAAGACGTAGTCGAATGGATGAGGAACAGCCGCCTGAAACTGAACTCAGACAAGACGGAAGTCCTCATCTTTGGATCATCACCCTCCGCCTGGGACGACTCCTGGTGGCCCCCTGCCATGGGCAGCGCACCCAAACCAACGGACCACGCACGCAACCTGGGCTTCATCCTGGACTCCTCCCTCTCGATGACCAGACAAGTCAACGCCGTCTCATCATCATGCTTCAACATCCTACGCATGCTCTGAAAGATCTTCCGATGGCTCGCCACCGAAACCAGGAAGACGGTCACACAGGCACTCGTCACCAGCCGACTGGACTACAGAAACACCCTCTATACCGGAACCACAGCCAAACTCCAGAAAAGACTCTAACACATCCAGAACGCCTCCGCACGACTCATCTTGGACATCCCCCGACACAGCCACATCTCCGGACACCTGAGAGACCTTCACTGGCTCCCCGTCAGCAAGAGAATCACGTTCCAACTCCTCACCCACGCACACAAGGCCCTCCACGACCTGGGCCCCAGGTACCTCAACAACCGCCTGACCTTCTACACTTCCACCCGCCAGCTACGATCGACCAGCCATGCCCTCGCCGCCGTGCCACGCATCCGAAGATCCACCATGGGAGGAACATCCTTCTCCTACCTGGCAGCCAAGACTTGGAACTCCCTTCCCATCCACCTCCGCCTGACCCAAGACCACCTCTGCTTCAGGAAGCAACTCAAGACATGGCTGTTCGAGCAGTAGCGGACCCTCCTCCCCCAAGCGCCTTGAGACCCTCTGGGTGAGTAGCGCGCTATACAAATATCCTGATTGATTGATTGATTGATTGCCTGCATGCTCGGGATGTGTAGCGCGCAAAGTTACCCATGAGGTTTGTCCCGCCCGCTCGCGTCCCCTTATTTCCGGTCACTACTAACGTGTTCGCGAGTAATTCTGTGCCAGATTGCAGTTTCTGCGTGTTCGGCAACTCAATCTTACCGACAAGCATCCTCGCGCACGCGAAAATGCTATTGAGCGCGCGAGAACTACGCTACGCAGCAGTTTGCGGAGTATTTGACAACTTCGCGTTCTCCGCGGAGCGCGGAGTTGCCGAAACTCCGCAAACTCCGCGAACGGAGCGTAGTTCTTCGCCCAGGGCTAATATATATAATATATTTGCTAATTGAAGAGAGTAGAGAAAAAATGCCAATGGGGAATCAGAAACAATTGATTCAAATTGGTCTACGTGTGGATAATAGTGTACACCAAAGTACTATAAGGTACTGCACAAAAACAAGTCCTATCCTCACCATTGATCACCAACGTTAGAAATGGGGTCTCTAGTTGGCAGAAGTATGCACCCTATCGAAGTAGAGACCACCACTCTAGTCAGGGTAAGACAGATATACCCTAAATTAACTTGTGCTCACCATCTGGTAGCTTGGCACACAGCAGTCAGGCTTACCTTAAGAGGAAATGTGTAAGGATGTGATCTGGTGAGCGATATTAGGATTCTAAGGAATAAAGCCAGCACAAACGCTCAAGAGACCAACAAAAACGATAATTTAGAGACCACCACTAGCAGAGCAGTGGCACACAAGGAGAGGAGCATGGTTAATACCCCTTCAAAGGTCATCCATAAGGACTCTAGGGCTACTACCCATCCAGGACCCATATGACGTAGCACATCCAACACCACAGAGGATCAGCTAATTGAGATGTTCTGGGTGGAAAGGCTTAGCAAAAACTGCAAAGAAGTGAGTGGAGATTTGGAACAAAGCGATTAATGCAACAGTCACAAGGGGTACAATCGATAACACACGCCACCAAATTACAAGGCTTGAAAAATGGACAGCGTAAGGAGAATTGGACCCACAGCCATAAGAAGAGGAGGAAAGGGAGAAAGAGGAATAAGATTATAATGGACTACTTTCTTCTAGATAGACCGGAGCATGGGACAAAAAGCCCAGTTGACATCCTTACTTCTGAACTTACCCAAATTCGCCAGGCTAAATGGGCTAAGCATCCACCAGCCAATATTTTAAATCAGAAAAGCCGCTCAATTCTATTCATCCCTGAATTTAAGTCGAGCGGCTGAGGGGACATCCTCAATAGAGGGAATATCATGCCTCTGATACAATCAATCAGGAGCCTGGCAGATATTAGCTCATTAGATCTTGAAGGAATCGAGTTCAAAATCATTAAAGCACTTCCAAGTAGGGAAGTGACCAAGGCAACTTGGGCCTCAGAGGAAACAGCAAGGAGGATTCTGGTGGAGGAGGCCCAACTAAAAGCTTGGGGAATCAAAATTCTCTTACATCAACAACTGGCTATCCAGAACCTCCGATATCGAACAGTCTGGGTCAATCAGGTCACCCACAGGCCAGGCACGCCCAATCAGTTCTTAAAGGGGCCCGTAGCTCGGATGCATCACCACCTGTAGGGAAAGGTCAGGGCCGAGCAACTCCACAGGATGATAGGACCTGGTTAGCCAGAACGATAAACATACAATTAGAGAGGGCTTGACTTAGCTCTAAACAATCCCGTTTGGGCGGCCTGCAACTCTGAAGTTGCTCCTGGAATGTAAACGGATTAGGAAGTAAGGCATCAGACATAGGATTTCTTTCTTACATCCAAGGGTTTGACCTAATCCTAATGCAGGATACTTGGTTGGAAGAACCCCGGCATCTACTTGGTTACAAGGCTCATCACTTACCTGCAACCAAATGAGCCAAATTCAGACACCCAAAGGGTGGCCAATCTATCTACTCATCTATTAGCACTATAAGGGGGACAAGAGATGTAGACTCCATCCTAACTCCAACAAATGGGCTAAAAGTTCTCGCAGTGGATTTAGGGGATGGCAACACCAAACAACAAAGTATAGTGCTAAATGCATACATACACCCACACGACAAAGCCAGAGGAGCCAAAATGATGGGCTCATAAATAACTAGTTTATTTTCAGAAGAAAGGACGACCAACCTTCTCCTGGCTGGAGATTTTAACAAGCATTTATTGGGGCTGCAAAAAAGGGACAATGAAATGGAGGAACAATTCATGGCCTGGAAGATTCCCAGCCATGAACAGGGCAAAAAGATACATTAGTAAGCTCTTACCAGGAACTTCTTACAGGACATGGAGCATTCAAGTCTCGTGGCACTAAATGGTCGCTTTCCTGGAGATCAGCCTCCCGCGGCAACATATCATAAAGATTTGGCAAGCTCTACAATAGATTACACTTTTGTTACTCTACAACTGTTTAGGAGGATTACAAGCTAACAGATCAGAACAAAAGGGCATAGGGACCAGTTGCCCCAGGAAATCTCTATGAGCATACAAGGGCTGCCCCTGGATTACCCAGTGGAGGATTCAGCCACCATTCACACTGTGAATTTTAGAAGGCTAACTTGTAAAACCAGCCAAACAGACAAACTGAAAGCCAAAGTCAATCTGAGACAATCAAGAAGAAGCACATATTAACGTGAGAATCCGCTGGTAAACGCTGACCAACAGATTAGGGGATCAACACGTCATAAGATTAGGCGGCCTCCTTAACCCGTGGGGGAACGCCTAAAACTCAGCTCGCAAGCTCGCGGTCAGGAAACCAGCTTAACTATCTCCCTATGTCTAAAATACCGAATCTGAGGGCCCTCAATAAAGATATAAATAAAACTCTTAGAAGGCTCAGACAAAGGAGTAATGAAACCACACTGAGAAAGCCCTTGCTCAGTTAAAAGCAACAAAGAAAAAGGTTATCTGGCAAGCAAAAAGGGAAGCGGAAGACATTTTGTGGGCCAAGCTTTTGTATGCCGCAAAGACAAATCGAAGCGCAAGATTTTGGTGAACAATTAACAGCCTAGGAAACGCCAACGTTCAAGGCATCAACTCTCACTTAACGCAGGAAACCTGGGCAGTCCACCTGGGCAGTCCACCTCTTGGATCACTTCAACTTAAAAGAGGAAAGCCCCTCTATAGCAAAATCGGGGCCTAGTCAGTCCGATGAGCGAAGTCCCTATGAAACAAGCATCCTTCAATTTACTACTTTGCAGATCAAGACCCGAATAGCCAAAGGTAAGCCGGAGGGCGCACTGAGCCCCAACGGGATCCCCCCAATTCTATTCAAAACTGACCCAGACTATTAGGCGGCTGTGCTATTACTAGTGTTTGAACGTATAGGAGCTGGGGGCATTATACCAGACTCCTGGAAAGGCTCCATAATATCCCCAATTTACAAGACGGGAGATAAGAACAAAGCAACAAGTTACTGGCTCGTAACCTTAATTGACATTGAAGCAAAATATTATGCTGGACTCCTCCTGGATGACCTGACAGCTTGAGCTAATTGAAAATCGCTCATTCCCATTAATAAGACGGGCTTCTGTAAAGGCACAGGAACCCTCACAAACTTACTTGCCCTGACGTTGCTGATGGACGTTGTTAAAGAAGCAAAATTCTCCCTCTTTCTTTGTTGTATTGATTATTCTGCAGCTTTCGACAGCATTGACAAGAACAAACTATGGGCCAAACTAGAGAAGAAGAAAATTCCAGCTGCGCTACCAAAGCAGATAATCCTCCTACATACCAAAACATGGATTCAAGTAAAGTTAGGAACCGGCGAATTCCTGTCTAGGAAAATTCCAACAACGTGGAGTCTGAAACAGGGGTGTGTGCTGGCCCCTACACTTTATAATTTGGTCATGGCAGACCTTTCATTGGAATTAAACATCAGCAACTCACATGCTCCCAGGTTGGGGGGGCTGTCACTCTTCAACTTATTATACGCCAACAATGCGTGCTGATTAGCAGAACTCCAATTGGCCTTCAGCACCTGCTAGATACTACCATCAGTCACGCAGCATCTAACGGCAGAACAATTAACTTAGATGAGTCAAAGGTCATGCGTTTCAACCCGAAAAGTACACATCCGGCTATCACTGGTATCTGGCAGGCGCACCCAAGGACGTTGTAGACGAATAAAAGTATCTAGGGACGACGATTGACAACAAGGGTTCTTTTAAATCACAAAAACATGCCATAAAGCGGAAAGGTAACTCAATAGCGGTAGCTTTAAAATACCTCAAATTTAAAAACGCTGGCCCAAGTTTCAGCCCACTACTACAGGTTTTACAAGCAAAGCTAATCCCAGCCATTACCTACAGGAGTGAGTGCCTTCTGGGAAGAGATGCGGATATCCTGGACCGCACCCTGTCCAGATCAGCAAGAATAATCTTCAGTCTTCCAAATTATGTCTCACCCGCATAAATTAGGCTGGAGTTCGGTCTACAGTCTCAAACAATAGCCTGCAATGGTGCCTATGTGAAATGCTGGCATAGGATTAGAAGGTCCGAACAAAGCTCTCTGAGCTTCCACCTATGGAATGAGATAAATACAAGTAAAGGTTTGTAAAGCAAGGGATTATCTGACAGCATCTATAAACCGTCTAGTCCTGAAGTAGCTCTGGGCGGTTTCAGGAACGAATAACAGCTTCAAGTGACTCTTAAATAAGACAGTGAAAAGGCTGTCAGTAGTAGAGGACAAAGAAACACTCCAGGAAAGAGCCCATGGATGGTGCGTACTGCAGAGTTATACAAGACCCCATCCCACAAAACTATCTAGGCGCTTGCTTCAATAGGAAAACAAAGGAAAAATAATTACGTCTCGAACGGGTATCCATTCAGTCCTGCTGCACCTTCCCCCATGGAAGCGATCATTGGAATCAACTAAGTGCCATCTTTGCGAGAAAGCAGAAGAGAGCATCATCCATCTATGATGCACTTGTTGAGAATTGGATCCTGAATGATGACAGCTTCTGAAAACTATCTTTAACAACAGGAGGATAAGATCCTGCAGACAAGCAGTGAAGGCTTGCCTTGGAGGAAGAGATCTACAGCTGACTTGCCGGTTTCTACAATTCATGGGGCTTGTGACCCCCACAGCTGTTGCCTGATCAGTGTACCAGCACCCTCACATCCACTTAACCGGAGCTCAGTGGTACAACAAAGGAATCGCGATCTGAGCAACCTTCCAAAAAATGGATAAGACTAGAACGGGTGAGCCTCAGGCTCAGGAAGGGGGAACGACGTACCCGGCTGATCATCTCACTGACACTAACCAAACTGCAAAGACAACAGCGTTGGACCTAACAGATCACTTGCATGACTTTGATGTGCGGTCATGGACATCAAAACTACGCTGGGCCCTAAAATAGATACATTATGCACGGAAATTGGGGTTTTGGGCGAAGATCACAAAAAACTAAAGGACAGGGTCGAGGAATCCAAATTGACGCCAGTCGCCCTGAGGCCCACAGTGACAACCGTCTTGGAGCAAACCAGAACGCTGCAAAAGGAGATGGACTACCTAAGAAACCGGGTGGAAGACCAGGAAGGAAGATCACGGTGGAACAACGTGAGAATAGTATGTCTCCCTGAACGCATTGAGGGTCAAAGCATGGAACGCTATCTTGAATCCTGGTTCACTGATGTGATTATCAAGGGCAAACAATCCAAGTTCTTTTCAGTTGAAAGGGCCTTTAGGGTACCAGGCGGACCCTCCCCCATCCCATACGGGCAATCCTCCAAGACCGGTGGCAGCACAGCTGTTCACTTATCGCAATAGAGACCATATATTGCAAGTGACGAGAGCTCGCGGACCGTGGCCGATGGAAAACACCAAGATACACATATATCTGGATTACACGCTTGCATTGCAGCAACGGAGGTCCTATTTCCTGGACATAAAAAACTGCCTGAAAGGGCATGATGTTAAACATGCTCTCCAGTTCCTAGCCACATTAAGGATACAACATGACAACAACGCCACTTTCTGCACCACACTGGAGGAGGCTTGAGGCAAGTTGGAACAGAATGGACTGGCTCACAATAAGGAGACTCAGAGACGACGTGGAACACAAAGCAGTCGCCAGTCGCAGGGGCCCTCAAAGCCCAAGCAGCAAGCAGTATAAGCTGGTCTGCCCTTTTTTTTTTTTTTTTAAAACCTTTATTTATCAAATGCACAATACACAGCGTCTGCCTACAACCCAGTCGGGCCGGCCGCTATGACAAGAAAGCGAATTATCAACCACATTGCGCTGCGGAAAAGGCCATATATCGCTTCATTACGGTGTAGTGGCATAAAACATCACATAAAGGATAGTGAAGGTTCAATTTTTGTAATTTTGACGAAGTCAAACAAACAACAGAAACAGATACATGGTAAAAACGATGTCAAGTTCATGGGAGGGGAGGAAAGGCGGGGAATCAATATATAAGAATGGAACCAGTTCTACTAGGGGAGGGAGACAATGAAAGGAGTGCTAAGAATGGACGCTGATTTAGGGAACGTCAATTACGGGGATGAGGGAATGGTTCCAGTGTAATCAAGTGGCGGGGTACAGATGTCACCACGGTATTCGTTCCATTGCGCCCAGATTCTACCCCATTTCCTAGGACGACCCCGAGCCTCATAAACTGTCTTCTCCCGAAACATGCACCAATCCATGTTATCTTTCCAGGCACTAAGTCCAGGTGGTCTGTGGGAGCCCCAGAGTTGCGCAATGTCCCTCTTGGCAACCATGTTGCCCAGGGTGATCCAGAAGGTCTGAGCGGCTGTACAATCCGTAGGCTCCCATACATTAAGCAGGCAGCGCCTCGCCTCAGGGAGGAGGGGGACCCCAGTGACACGCCCCATCACATCATGCACCCTAGACCAGAAAGCAGAAATAACCGGACATTCCCACAAAATGTGAAGAAAGGTGCCATTCATACCGCAGCCACGCCTACACAATCCATCAGTTGTGAGCCCCATTCGTACCAGACGCATACCAGTCACATAGACTCGGTGGAGGATCTTCAATTGCACAAAACGGAGCCGAGCCGGAATAGCCACCTCCTTAGGGGAGGAAATCGCCATTTGCCAGTCTTCGTCATCCAATTCGAGACCATCTGCTACCCAGGAGGCCCGAAGCTTCACCAGAAGGTCAGCCCTAGTGTTAATGAGTTTTTTGTAAATTAAGGAAATCGTACTATCTGGGACATGGCCGTCAAGAATACGATCTTCCAGCGGGGACGACTGGGGGATTTCCGTCCCAGGGGGAAAGGCAGAGAGCAGGGCGTGTCGCACCTGCAGGTAACGAAAATACTCCTTGTCGTCCAGTTGATACTCTACCTTCAGGGCCTCGAAGGATTTCACTGTGCCCCTGGCCCAAAGATCCTCCACCTTGCTAATACCAATCATATCCCATCTGTCAAACCCTTTCGTCCGCCACAGGTTACCCAGCCGTTCAGAATCATACAGCGGTGTCATACGCGTCAATCTATCGCTCCAACCCGTAGCCACAGTTGCATCCTTCCAGGCAAACACGGCACACTTCGTAGGTCCAGTCAGGAGCCGGAGTGGTGCCTTCGAATATAAGGCTCTATTGAAGTTGCCGCCCGGCAACAGGAGTTTATCCATAGCGAAAGCGGGAGTGGGTCCTGGAGAATACGTCACATGGTTAATCGCACTTAATTGTGAGGCCCAATTATAACGTCTGATGTCGGGCAGAGCAATACCGCCATCGTACCATGGGAGCGTGAGTTTTGATAGGGAGATACGGGCTCGTCCGTCCCAAATTAACTGCCTCTGAAGGCCTTCAACCTCACGGAAATAACGGGAGGGCACAGGGTCGAAAAAGTTCTGTAAGGCATATAAAAACCTGGGGAGGGACATCATTTTAAAAAGTGCCGCTCGTCCCAATGGAGACAAGAGCAAATCACGCCACCTTCGTACATCCTGCTTGAGGCGACGAAGAGGAGCGTAAAGATTACGATCATAGCGCACTGAGGAGTCCATGGAAATGAAAATTCCCAAATATTTAAAGCCATCCTCTGCCACCTGAAACGGGAATCTACGAGGCAGCGGAGGCAACACCCCCGCTATAACATAGACACACGATTTGGTCCAGTTAATAACAAGCCCGAAGTTCTTACCAAAGGAGGTGAGAACATCGAAGAGCACGTTAAGAGAATTCTGAGGTGAGGTGAAGTAAAGAAGGATATCGTCAGCGTAGAGTGAGACGCGATCCTCCAGATCCGGCGTCCACTGGATCCCTTTAATCGAGGGCTCCCAACGAAGCCACGCTGCAAGGGGTTCCAATGCCAATGCGAAGAGAAGTGGAGAAAGCGGGCACCCCTGACGGGTGCCACGTCCCAATGGAAACGAATCAGAACCTCTACCGTTCACTACAACTTGGGCTAACGGTTGTTCATATAGGAGCCGCACCCATGCAATAAAGCTAGGACCAAAACCAAACTTGGAGAGGGCCGCCCACAAATATGGCCACTCAATGGTGTCGAAGGCCATTGTGGCATCCAGGGAGGTCACTACTGCAGGTTCAGTGAGAGCCTCAGCTCTCGCGAGAACGCTGTGGAGTCTACGGAGATTGAGAGCTGTGTTTCGATGGGGAATAAAACCGGACTGATCCGGATGGATCAAGTCGCAGATTACTGACAATAGACGATTAGCCAGGACTTTGGCCAGAATTTTAGGCTCGGCGTTGAGCAACGAGATGGGGCGATAAGAGGTGCATCGGTCACGAGGCTTGCCATCCTTGTAGATGACCACTATGGTAGCCAAGCGCTGTTCGGAAGGAAGGACGCCCACCTCGAATGCATCAAGAAACATAGTGCGCAAATGGGCAGCCATTTTGTCCGGTCGCAATTTGTAAAGCTCGATAGGCAAACCATTGGGCCCCATTGCTTTGCCTGACCGCAAGGACCTGATGGCAATAGCGATCTCGTCCACCGTGATAGGCGCCTCCAGAGCTAATCTATCCTCCTCCGAGACGCAAGGCAGTGCAATGTCGCGCAAAAGCAAACAGGAGTCAGCCTCATCACGGTCACTCACTGATCTGTACACCATTCGGAAATGATCCACAAAACATTCAACGATCTCCCCCGGATCAGTCACACATTCACCAGTCTCACGGGTGATTACGGGCACCACACGGTTCAGTCTCTCAGCCTTGTCCAACCACGCCAGGAGCTTACTAGCCTTGTCACCCACATCGTAAAGACGGCCTAGCTGATTCATACGCATCACCGTAGCAGCGTCAGTTACCAAGGCTCTATGATCTGCCTGCTTCAGTTCTAAGGAGTGTAAAAGTGCAGGTGTATCATCTCCACCCAGCCCACTTTTGAGTGTAGTGATTTCGGCCTCAAGAGCCGTCACAGCCTCCCTCCGAGTCTTCCTATCAGCTGCAATAAGGGACAACGCGGAACCCCGTATAACAGTTTTTAAAGCCTCCCACAAAGTCGTAGGGGAAGCGACCGATCCCACATTCTCATCAAAATAACAATCGATCGCCTTAACCAAATTCGAGCGAAGCTGAGGATTCCGAAAGTGCCAAGGGTGGACAGGAGGGACTCCACTTCCAGAAACGCCTCCCACCGAAACCTCGAGTAACAGGGGGGAATGGTCAGAAATACCCCTAGGGAAATGCCGGATCCCACGGACCAAGGAGGAGGCAGCAATTAGCATCAACAAATAATCAATCCTCGAGAGGCTGCCATGAGCACCAGAGTGAAAAGTGTATTGAGTTTGTGTGGGGTGCAACATCCGCCAAACATTCACCAACCCGAAGGTCTCAGTCAAGTCAGTCAGCCACATCTGGGACAACGGCAGAACCCTAGGGGGCAGTCGGTCACACTCGCCCGACATTACCGAATTGAAGTCCCCACCTATGATCAGGAGACCATCCGGAAGCCCCAAAAGAGTCCTACCAAGGTCAGCATAAGTGGTAGCCTGCAGCCCCGGGGGAACATAAACAGCAACAATTACAATCAGCCTCCCCTCCCATCTCCCCGAGACAGCAGCATATTGACCCCGATCATCAAGGGTGACGTCATCTATTTCAAGGGCCAAGGAGGATTTCACCATTATACCAACCCCTCGGGAACCGGATGTAAAGCCAGCGTGAGCCACAAGTCGATAACCTCGGCGGTCAAGAGCTTTACAAGCATTGCCTATCAAGTGGGTTTCCTGGAGTAAAACAACATCAGGGGAATGACGTCTGATAAACTGTAGCACAATACCACGTTTAATCCTATCTCCCAGACCATTAACGTTCCAAGACAGTACTTTCATGTCACCCCCCCCCCCGATTCCAGTAAGACTCCCGAACCGCCCCCTCCCAGAACCTCAGAGCAAGGATACACGCAAGCGATACAGTACCATGTAAAAAGGAAACCATAGAACACAAAAAACAACCAAGACCCCTTCCCCCACCCCCCAACCAAGAACCCGTTACAACACCCCCCACCCTGCACCCCTGCTGACTCATGAGCCACCCCAAACTGCAGTGTGCCTGTTGCCCCTTCCAAAATCTACACAAAGAACCCCTGAGGAGGAAGGGAGAGACTACCCCAACCCGCCCCACCCCTGGGCCTAAAAGTAAAAGCATATAAAAATACTCTACAAAAAGTTACGACCCGTAATCGGACCTCAGGACCCAAAGTCATTCCTGTGCCGTTGCACCTCCGTCCGCGCCTCCGGGGCCTCCGCTCTCGGCGTCGTCCTTTGGCAATGAGTCCAGCCAGTCACTAACACTGTCCGGTTGATCGAAAAAGAAAGCACGTTCCCTGTACTCAATACGTAGGCGAGCGGGGAACAGCATCGCATATTTAAGTCCCAAGTCTCTCAGGCGACGTTTCACTCCCAGGAATCCGGATCGTTGCCGCTGCACTTGAGGAGTAAAGTCAGGGTAGATAGAGATAGAGCTGTTCTCAAATTTCAGCGGGCCGTGCTTGCGAGAGGCCTGAAGAATGGCGTCCCTGTCCCGAAAGTGGAATAGCCTAGCAATAATAGGCCTCGGGGGGCCCCCTGGCTTGACCTGTCCACCCGGGAAGCGGTACGCACGCTCAACCGCAAAGAACTTACTAAGGCCTGCAGGAGCAAGTTTGGCAACAATTAATTCCTCGACCAGTAAATCGATCGAAGCAGCACCACTGTCCTCCGGTACCCCGACCAGGCGGATGTTGTTCTGTCGGGCCCTGTTATCGTACTCCTCCATACGTCTGGCCAGCAAGTCATGCGACGACCGCAGATTCCCGATCTCCGATTGCGCTTCCGCCATGTCAGTCACCAGACTGGTAGCTTTAAGGTCCAATGCTTTGACCCTCTCATTAGTTTTAGCCAAGTCGGCTCGAATAAGGGTAACATCAACCGCCACCGTGTCTATCTTGGACACGATGGCCTCGTATTGTTGACCCATATCTGCCTTGAGTCCTGTAATGGCGGCCATTAGGTCTTGAAGGGACACCTCCGACGTGGCCATCATGTCCGTCCTCGGGTCCTCAATACTGCGGCTGGCAGCGCTGGGGGAGCTTCTTGGCTGAGTATAACGATCTATCACGTTAGACAGGACTGATCCCCCACGATTGGTGACTTTCCTGCGCTTCTCCAGCTCGGGTTTCATCGCCATGTTGAAATCAGCGCCCCGTTGGGTCTTCCCGGGCGCGATAAAACGGCAGCGACCCTCTGGACTCCGAAAATCGCATTCTCACGAAAAATCACAGACCGCTGGTCCGGGGCTGTGATGAGGACGTACAGCTGGGTAGACCACCAGAGCCAGGAGTGCAGATTAGGTCCTAGGCAGTCAGTTCGATGATGGAATGGAAACCGAAAGTGAAAGTGACAACACCACTGGTTGAGCAGATGCCAGGCGACCGTTGTTGTTGAATTACTGCTCGGCCACCCAGAGCAGCAGAGTCCCCGGTCTCGTCCGGAGCTAGGCCAGGAAACTTAGGACGACGTAGAGATGGTTCCCGAAGTCCCATCCCGTCCCCGAAAAGTGCAGCAGCATCAGCAAGAGTAGTATTTCAAAAGCCCATCAAAGTAACCAGTATTTCAGAAGGATAGATCAATGAGGGCGGCGCGGGTCTCGGGAGCTCCCTGCTCACACGACCATCTTGGATGCCCGCGTTGCTCCTCCCCCCGGTCTGCCCTTTTTTGATGTTACTTAGGAAGATGTGTGATGAGTTTTTCTAACTCATCATAATGCGCTCTATCATAACGTGCTAGTAGCGCTTGTGTATTAGCTATGCGCCAGCCGTTTGCTGCTTGTGATGCTACCCTTTTGCCTGATGCATCTATTAGCTTGGACTCCTTATCAGGAGGAGGAGCTTCTCCTGTAGATAATGAATTTGCTCTTTACGAGCGTTTGTAACTACAAGCGAGTCCAGAGGTACTTGTCCTTTGATAAATATTGGGTCCTTTGGGGCTGCCTTATATTTTTTATCAATTCTTGGGTTTAATACTCTAGCCCTCACCGGGTCTTTGAATATGTCTGCTGTGTGATTGAGAAGACCCTTTAGCATAGGTAGTGTGCCTGATGTTCTTTGTGCAGCAGGTAGCGTTTCTAAAAGGAAATCCTCTATTTGAGGTTCTGAATGTAATTCTACCTTATGGTATTTAGCTGCCCTATTAATCAACTGCACAAAACCTGTATTATCATCAGGTGGTGAAGGTTTTAAGGGGTATAATTGTGGGTCGTTATCATCGTCTGACCCTGCATCATAATTTTCCCATGGGTCTTCCTCATCTGGAATAGTGTTGTCATCTCCATGAAGTTCTCCCTCCCCTGCATCACTGTCTACATCTGTTTGAGGTGTAGATGGCCTTGGTGTATAAGGTGGAGGAATAGTTGGCCTATTGTGAGGAATAGGGGAAGAGGGTGAGTCTCTAGGCTGAGGAGAAAGGGGAGGAGTTGTATTTGTCCCCATTGTTCTCTTTTTAGGAGGAAGAGCTTTGTCATCCAGTTCGTTCTTCCTCTTTTTCGGTGATTTTGTTACCACTTTGCCAGTTTGCGGATCGATAAACAAAGTCTTTTGTTTTGGATCTGTCTGCTGCTCCTGTATCGGTACCAAAGTTTTTGGTTCCGAAAGGTGCCTTTGCTTCTGACCCTCAATTTATGTGTTTTTGGCACCGAGAATTTGCTCGATTCCGATTTTTTCGGTGTCGAGTAAGTCTTCGACGTCGAAGCGTGTTTCGGTTTCGACATGGAATGTTTCGATGCCGAGCTTTCTTTTGTAGGGAGCTTCGGTGTCGATGTCGATGTCGACCGTTTCTCGGATCCGACATGGTGGGAGGCCGAGAGTTTCGGTTTCGTTGCCGGGCCTGAAGGCGGGGCGTCGGAAACTTTTTTCGGTGGTCTGACCAGGCTCGAAGGCGGGGTCGGTACCACACGGGATCGGTTTTTTGGTAAGGGGAAGTCGTCACTCACGGTTTGTTGGATGTCGACTTCCTCGACATCAGACTCGTCCCCTTCCGACCCCGACTCGTCTTCATGTTCCTCTTCTTCTTCTTCGAGGTGCTGGTCTTCGAACAGCTCCGGGATTGCCTCCGACTGCATTCTTGAAACCTCGTGTCTACGGGCTGGACGGTTTCTAATCGTCGAATTGGAGGAGAATGCTGCGCAGGCTTCACAGTCCCTGGATTCGTGTTCAGGCGATAGGCAGAGATTGCACACCTCGTGTAGGTCCTTGTGTGGGAACTTAGCACCACACGTTGGACATCTCTTAAATGGAGTCCTTTCCATGGACTCCGGGCTGGACTACGTCGAGAAAGGCCTCCCGGTCTCGTCGACGTAGAAGAAAATGTTTATTGTTGGAGTCGAAACGCGTCGGAATGGAAATGATATCGCGTTTGATAACAATACCGTCGAATTGGAAAGGGAATACACGCCGAAATATCAGTTTTTCTCGAAGTCGATCTGGAGCGCTTCGGTCCTCATCCGAACCCGATGGCGGAAAAAAACAATCTAAGGATGGAGCCGATGCCCATGCGCACTAGCACCCAAAGGAGGAGTCACCAGTCTCGTGACGACAAAAGACTTCTCCAAGAGAAAAACAAGTGCAATCATCCGAGCCCAACACCAGATGGCGATCTATTCATAATGTACCATCTGCAGCCCATATGCCTCGAACATGTGATTACTGCAGTAGTTGTAGCTTTGGAAACAAATTTGACCCCTGGCCATTTAGAATGATAGTCAACAATGACCAAAGCATATCGTGAACTTTCTGGAAGTTTGTTAAAAGGACCAGATATGTCAAAAGCTATTTTCTTCCACGGTTTTTCAGGCCATTGTACAACTTTCAATGGTGGAACATGTAATTTTAGCATCTTTTCACTTGACACACACACCTGACATTCCCTGACAACTCGATCTATGAATCTGTCCATGCCCGGCCACCAAAGAAAAGTTCTAACCAACCTTTTCATAGATGACATTCCAGGATGGGTTTTATGTGCTAGGTCAAGTATGGTTTCTTGCATTCCTCTTAGAGGAACACACTTTCCTGATTTGAATAAAAGGGAACCTTCAAATTCCAATTCCTTTGAAACGTTAAAAAATTGTAATAATTCTGTTTTTATCAAGTTTCTTCTGGGCTATCCATTTAACACATATTTTTTAAGTTCACCCCATTTGTCATCTAATTGTTCACACTCATTCCATTTATCCTCTGAAATGTCTTGGAATTGATCTGAAACAATGTCACTAATGGTAACTACAAAATCAGACTCTTTAATAAACTTTACTTCATCAGAGTTGCAAGGAAGACGAGACAGAAAATCTGCAGTCCAATTTTATTTTTTATTCAGTATTGAAATTATACTCCTGCAATTTAGACAAAAATCTCGCAATCCTGGCTGTGGCATTACAACCTCCACCCGTGAATAGTATATTCACTAAGGGTTTATGGTCAGTCCTGAGCGTGAATTTGCTTCCCCACACATGCAACCTGTAATGTTCAACTGCCCAAACACACGCCAGGAGTTCTCTTTCAATAACCGCATACTTACGGTCACATTCATTTAACATGCGTGAAACAAAGGCCACGTTTCATTCATCTTTGCCATCCTTCTGTGACAAGACACCACCTAAACCATACAGACTTGCATCTACGGTAATGATACATTATTTTTTCATGCAAAAGGGTTTTAAAGTGGGTGCATTCACAATCTCTCTCTTTATGCTCTCAAATGCTTCTTGTAGTTCTTTAGTCCATACATACTTCACATTCTGTCTTAATAATTCTCTCAACAGTTCCATTTTTGTTGCAAAACCTTCCACAAATTTACTATAGTATTCGCACATACCTGCGAAGGACAAAAGCTGTTCCTTGTTTTCAGGTGATGGAGCATTTATAATGGCGTCTACATTTGTTGTAGGAATCACACCATCTCCTGACAAAGTGTGCCCCAAATATTCAACTGACTTTTGAAATAATTTACATTTATGTGCTTTTAAAGTGAGACCATGGTTCTCTAATCTCCTGCACACTTCCTCTTGGTGTATCATATGCTCACATTAATTTTTGGAAAAAATCTAAATATCATCCTGAAAGCATTTT
Source organism: Lissotriton vulgaris (assembly GCF_964263255.1). Lineage (NCBI taxonomy): Eukaryota > Metazoa > Chordata > Amphibia > Caudata > Salamandridae > Lissotriton > Lissotriton vulgaris. The sequence continues at coordinate 101,954,969 of NC_141690.1, forward strand.
ACATAATCATCCACGTCCCTGAAAACCTGGAACATTACTCTTTGAAACACTGACGCGGCTGACACCAAACCAAATGGCATTCTAGTGTATGGATATAGACCAAATGGTGTGATAAAAGCCGTACATTTTTTAGATTCTTCCATAAGTTCTATCTGATGATATTCAGATCTCAAATCAAGGATGGAAAATATTTTCGCACCTTTAAATATAGAAATAAATTCATTAATATTGGGTAACGGATGACAATCTACCACTATGCTTGCATTTAAAGCTCTCAGGTCTACACAGACTCAATTTTTGATCGGGTTTGCGGACAAGAACAATGGAGGAAACCCATTCAGATGACTCAATGGCTTCTATTACTCCTTCATCTGCCAATTCTTTCAACATTTCTTTGAGTTCTTCTCTAATATTTATAGGAACTCCTCTTATTTTTTGTTTAACAGGAACTACATTTTCTTTCAAAACAATTTTGTGAGAAAAATTCTTAATTTTTCCCAACTTGTTGGAAAAAACTTTATCAAATTTACCAATCAGTTTTTCCTTTTTTGAATCCAACACATTTTCATTATTTACAACAGCCACATTGTTAAACAACCTATCATCACATAATGATACTGGTTCACTTGCTCTTGGATTTGGCATTATACCAAGATTGTATTGGTCACGCCATCCTAACACATTCACACCTTTAGGAGTAATATACAATTTGATCATAGCACTCCTGTTCTTAAAACATATTTTCACCTGAAAATAACCTTCAATATCAATCTTAGTACCATCGAAACTTTCAGCAATTATGTCACTGGATTGATTGTAGGTTATCATATTGTAACTTGTGGCTTAGTTTCTCATGGTAGTATTTCTGTGTGATTATGGTCCAAGGAGAACCAGAATCCACCATTAATAGTAGATTTTCCCCAAGAATTTGAAAATCACAGTTAGGTGATTTGTGAACTTTGTCTGGTACAGTATCCATTACAGATAGCACAAAACCTTTATCCATATCAGATGGTTGTTCACACGGTTGTATATCTCTACTTACCACATATGATACTGAACTTCGTGTTTGAGGGTTATTAGTTTTATAATCCCTACACACACTACTGAAATGACCAATCCTTCCACAATTATTACATTCCTTATTTCTAGCGGGACATCCTGGAAAGGAAGCAATGTGGGATTTGTTACCGCACCTATAGCAAACACTATTGCTAAATTTGCTGTTGTTCCTTTTGTACACTTGAGAACCATTACATTTGTTCCCACTAGATTTCACATTTCCAAAATAACGTGTTTGTTGTGAACTAATTTTGGGCATGACTACACAAATTTCCTCCTCAGTAGTAGTTTTTTCCGCATTATGCTTGCTGGACTTGGCCCTTCTGGCAAGTTCACCCCTAAACTTTTTGCTTTGTTATATATCCCATTACTAACAATGCTTGACAACATCCATCACCTTTTCAGACTGTTAAAGCGCTTTTGCTTTGGAAATTGCTTCCTCCAAACTAGGATCCCCCATGACCCATAACCTTTCTTGTATCTTCTTCTTTTTAACATGAACAATAATTTGAGCTCTAAACATTACATCATTTATGAGAACAAAATTACTATGTATTGACAATGCCCGTAAGGACGTCAAGATATCAAAAGACTCATCATCTTTTTGTTTCCTAATGTAAAATTTAAACCTGTTTAATGCAATACTTGTACCTGGCTTAAATCTTTTTTCCATCCTCATTAAGGCTTCTGTATAGACATTTATGTTATCACCACTACCATCATTTGGAGTAATAATAAGTGGTAAAGCTCTAAAAACTACTTGCCCCTCTGAACCTAAACAGTGTAATAGTATGTTTTTCTTCCTCCCAGCACCCACCGCTCTCCATCTATAGCCTTCATATAAGTGATGAACTCTTCCTTCCACCTGGACCACGGAATAGGTGGATCTCCTTTTAATTGCAAACATTTTGATGGTGGATCGAATTGCATGGCCATTATATGTATATGAATATTATTAAAGTAAAGTATGAAAAATGTGTATGAAATAAAATACTAAAAATGGTTTAAAACATCCTAAATACCACCAAACAATATGAACATCAATGGTTTTGCATATTGTTAAAGTCATATGTGTCTAAACATAATACCATTGTAGTTTGACTCAAGAATGTTGTTTAAACACAACTCAATTGTAGCTTGGCTTGAGAATAATTACCGTAAGATTCCCAATGAAAACGAGCAAAACCTTAAAATCCCCCCAAAAAACTGCAGCGATGACATAAATCATTAATTTGACTCACGTTTCATGAAGTAACTTGCATATTAGTGTTCGGAAAACAAAAGAAAATCGTCACTGCCATTTCATGTTTCCTCTGGTTGCTGTCGCAACTCAAAATGGCCGCTAAGACGTGAGGGCATGTACACAACGTGAACGCGATGACGTTAGTGATGACACGGTGAAGTTCCAGCGAGTCTCACAAAGTTCCAGAGAGCCTCACCGATGTTCCAATATCGCTTCGTGGGGAGAATGGGTTTGAAAAATGCCGACAACGAACCTCGGATAGTAAAGGTATGCCAATAATACCAAGACAAAAAAAATCCACAGTAATTAGCACAATATCGTCGATGAGAAAGAATATTGTTGATGAAATTATAGCGATGGCAGGTCTCAGATTCCCTGAAATAAAAAAATGACCAAATGTACTGAGGAAAGTTCAGTACAGTTAGAATAAAAAGAAAGACATATTGTCAATAGCTGCTAAATCCAGTGTAGAAATCCGCTGTGATTAAATCCAGTGTAGAAATACGCCGTGACTTATTGTATGGAAAGTGTAGGTAATTATAAATCCACCATAACACTGCCGCTGGTGCTATCAAAACACAGGAAATAATAATTTCTTTACATACAGCCGCTGGTGCTATCAATGCACTGCCATTAAAGTATGAATTTAGTTCTTAATAATATGCTGATATCGCAATATTATAATAACATTGTAAATCGTGTTATTTGAATTCACCAATAAAATGTTTATAAATCCACTGAAATAAACTCCCGCTGGTGCAATCACAGCACAATTAATAAACTGACTGCCGCTGGAGCCATCAAAACACTTAACCAACTAACATCCATAAGAATCCAAATAAATTGAAAAATTGAAATAATCTTGTGGGTTCAAGAAACACTGTGTATCTGTACTGGATTAGTTGACAAGAGTGGTTCTTCACATCGTCGCCATTGTTAAATAAAGTTGCAGGTTAATTGTATTTTCATGTAGATTTATTTCCAGCACAGCAATAACAGTCCATCCATAACTGCTCCAGATGCAACTGGCCAGCATATCCAGAATACCAGTACAACTGCAATGATGCAGAATATGGAATGTTAAATGAACACAAACACAGTGCATGCCAGATTAGAGCATAGCAACTGATGTCATAGAGACAAATGAAAAGTTAGCTAAATGGAAATGAAAGAAAGATGTAACACCTGGTCCTATGACTCTTTCAAATACCTTGGGTAAAAATATACCACTCACAAGAAGACCTAATAGACAGCAACCTGGGCAAAGTGATCGTGGGGCCCGAGCCTCACTAATGTTCTGAACAGAGTTACCATTGTCCCCCGTGGGTCGCATAACATATCTAAAATGATCCTGCTTCCCAGACTCTTGTACTTCTTTGCTGCCCTTTCCTTCCAACTGCCAAACAAAATGCCCTGTGACTTGAAGTCACTCCTAACATCCCTATTATGGGGCAACTCCAGAGTCAGAGCCGCCCTCCAAAAACTCTATCTCCCCATAACGGAAAACCGCTTGGGCACTCCTAACTATGAAAATTACTATGCAGCTGCACAACTACAATGACCCATGTGCTGGCTAGCAAGTCACAATCTTATCGAGCTGGACCGTGGGCGGTAGACCTACGACAGCCCGCACTCCTTGAATGGTCCAACTCAGCGAGACCGAACGAACAGGGAAATATCCTGATGCATACGGCCCGCAGCTGCTGGTCTAGATATGTGCTAAGAAGGCACTCACCTACACCCAACGCCCCAGACCTGCAGCTCGAGATACTCCCCGGCCCGTATACTAGTCTTAAGCAACCAGAAATGGCAGACTGGTCCGCAACTGGCTTATCCACATGGGGAGACTTATTTGTATATTCAAGCTATGAAATTTCAATACGCTGATGGATAATGGAATATACCCCGGCTCTTTCATAATGAACGCAACACCTACACATCAGATGTTCAAGACATGGGGGAAATACACAAAATGAACCCAAAACATCTAACACACTGCAGGTATTATTGACATACGGTATGGGCAGGAAAGCATTATCTCTACACTATACAACTCCCCAAAGCCGGATGCAACGCTTCTACAGGCGCCATTCAGAGAATACTGGGATGCAGCACTGGCAACTACACTTACTATTAAACAATGGATAAAATGTATAGGGGCCCCTAAAATAATATCCACCAACTCTAGAATAAAATATACAAAACTTCACTATCGCCATCATGTATACCTAACCCAACACACGCTGGCTCGCATGTACGAGACAGCAGCCGATATTTGCCTCAGGTGCCAGAACTCTGAAGCCACATTCATTCATATGGTCTGGACATGCCCTCAACTAAAAGCATACTGGAACGATGTAGCCATCTCATTATCTGAGGCTACAGACGCGATAATCACTGCTCAGGGACCATACGAACATCAACAAATTCTTAGACCTGGCACTTGGCCTTGCCAAACGCAAACTGGCCATGTCATGGAAGTCGGCAACAGCGCCACGTATTCATGTGTGGCTGACCGACCTTAGGAGGGTGCTACTGGCAGAACATGAGTTGGCTCAAGGTAAAGCTGCAAACCTACCCGCCTCTAATACTCTAGATTCAAATAAATATTTAACTTTCATAGAATCAAAATTGAATGCCACTTTCCCTTACCTAAGACACGACCTGCACTGCACCGTCTCTGATTGATAGAAGCATTTTTAACACACCATCACTACTGCTGCTGGCGATGTGAGACAGTTATTATAATGTTTATTAAGATGTTAATGGAAAGTTCCGTACCCACAAGATCCCGGAATGGCATTAATACCAGAATACTGAGTTGATAATATGTATAGCAATGTCTGCTTTTCTTTTCTGTAAATGACCATAAGATTACATGCTTAATTCCTACTGTTTCAGGATCATATTAATAATAATAAAAATCAATGAATGGCATTTTGTTTTTAAAAGAGGAAATGTGTCAAGTATTCGTGCAACACATTAACTACAGTAACACAATGAAAACACCACAAAAAGACTCCACATCAGTTGTGAAAAATGAAGATATTTATCTGATTAAAATAAGACCAAAAAGACAAAAATCCAATCAATACTTGTTAAGATATAGGCTTTCAAAATATATATAGATCACAACAGTGTTTGAATAGCCTTTGCACTTCCTTTAAGGTATTTACGGTCTCGTCAGGGACTTGGCGATGATCTAAACAGTAGAGCGATATGCAAGTAATGCTTTCGAAAACCAGTAACGGGGATGCTTATTGCTGGGCTCTCAGTACGGTACTTCCAGGTAAGCCCAACTGCCCCTCAGGCCATCTAGAGCAGCTCTTGGGACCTAGTTGGTCTATGTATAAAGTACCTGTCGGGTGAACCAAGGCAGTGGTAAAACAGCCATGGCGATCTTCATTCAGAAGGCAGGCACAGCCCCCTGTTCCAATCCCGTTGTTGGTGCGGGCTAGGGGGCACAGACAGGCTGTGCTGGGCTGTCCTTGGGCGCTGTTAAATCAGACGTGCCAATCTCAATGGGTCGATGACAAAGCTACAGATGACCCCTTCCTTCTGAAGCTGGTAGGGGATGCGGAATGAGCCGCACATTGCTGCCCGTGGGCAGTGCGTCTGCAGGGACGTCAGCGACCACGGCAATTTTGCTCATGCAGGGCAGACATCAGCGAGGACAGTCAGCACCCAGGACAGACATGTGCAGATGCCAAATCCAGCAGCAGACACAGCAATCCTCATGGTTATACAGGACAGACATGTGCTCAGGCAATACTACAGCACAAGTAAAGCCTTTTTCGGCTCTGAGACTTTTGTGAACAGGGGGCAAGCCAACAAATCCTTGGAGGTACTTTAGGTTTTGAGAGGTTATGGAGTAGGTACACCCTTGTCACTGAAAGAGACAGCAGGTCAACACAGTAGAGCAGTTAGCAAAGTGTCAGTCCCTCCTCGAAAAGCAGCACCTCTTCTTGCCAGAGTCTCCTCAGGACCCAAAAGTGTACTGAATTGGAGGTGTCAGTATCCAGAAGGTATACCTAAGTGTGCCTTTGAAGTGGGGAAGACATTAAAGAGGCCTTTGGACCTTAAAAGGTCCATGCCCATCTGTCCTTGACTCCAGACGCACCACAGGGGAGTATGAAGCTCTTTGTGTGGGGACAGGCACAGCCTTCTTCTGGTGCAAGTGTCAGTTTTTTCCCTCCTAATCTACCTCAGGAAGGCCCATCAGCTTGGTGATGGGCCATCAGGATGCAAATGTCACACCCCAGCTCCTTTGTGCGATTGTCTAGAGAGATTGCACAAAGCCCAGCTGTCACCCTAACCCAGAGCTATATTCAGAAACAGCCAGAGGTACAGGATGGTTAAAGTAAGAAAATGCCAACTTTCTAAAAATGCCATTTTCAGATGTGCAATTTAAAAAACAACTTTACTAAAAGAGGAGTCTTCAAATTGTGAGAACATAGTAACCAAACTAAATTTTTCTATCTGGCCCCAATGGGAAATTACACTTAAAAGCTGGTTTAAGGCAATCCCCATGTTAACCTATGGGAGAGATAAGCCTTGCAATAGCGCACAATTAATTTTGTAGGTTTTCACTATAAGGACATGCAAAACTCAAAAGGACATGTCCTACCATTTAAATACACTGCACCCTGCCCTTGGGGCTGCCTAGGGCCCACCTTTGGGGTGACTTACATGTAAAAGTGAAGGTTGGGCCTGGTGAGTAGTTTAACTTGCCAGGTCGAAATGGCATTTCAAAACTGCACACACAGGTTCTGCAAAGGCAGGCCTGAACCATGTTTAAAGGGCTTCTGAGTGGGTGACACAATCAGTGCTGCAAGCCCACTAGTAGAATTTAATTTACTGGCCCTAGGCACATATTACTTAAAAGTCCCTAATAAAGTGCACTCACTTTCCTAGGGACTTATAAGTAAATTAAATATGCCAAATGTGGATAAGCCAATGTTACCAAAGCATATGCACTATATCATTGGTTAGCAATGGTGAAGTGCCCAGAATCCTAAAGCCAGCCAAAATGAGCTCAGCCAAACAGGAGGTCAGGAGGCAAAAAGTCAGGGGAAACCAAGCCAAGGATGCCAGGTCTAAGAGTGGTATTTGTGGATTTAAACAGGTCACTCTTAAGTGGTTTGCCCGACACTCTACTATTGGGACTAATTAGTGGGGAAGTAACCTCCTGCTAATAAAGGCCACATGATGGTATAGGCCCTCCTCATTTAACTGTGCTAAGACAGCTCCTATGCCACGATCTGAAGCCCCCGTCTGTTTAATTACCTCCTTCGAGAAGTCAGGAGCCTAGAGTACAAGTACTATATACATGGCCTCCTTGGAGAAGTCAAACGCTTTCTGATAGACCTCTGTCCAGATCACCTATAAGGGCATCTTCCTAAAAGTCAGCTCAATTAAGGGGCAATAATGGTGTCATAACCCTTAACACACTACCTATAATATCTTGTGAGACCCAGGAAGGTCCCACCTCTATCTGAGTTTTTGGGGCTCGGCAGCCCAGGATAGCCTCGTCATGGCCTGGAGAGACTGTCCTCGCCTGGCCCTCACCCACCATTTGGCTCAGATAAACGTGTGCAGCGATGCCCACGTAGCTGCCTGACAAATGTCATTAAGGGGGACTCCACGTCCCAAAGCAGTGGTAGCTGCCGTCGCCCTCGTGGAATGGGTGCGCAACCCCACCGGACGCTCCTTCTTTGCCAAGGAATAACAAGCTTTGATTCACAAAACGATCCATCTAGAAACAGTCCGTTTGTGTCCCGCTGACCTTTCTTGGCGACCAAGTAGCCAACAAAGAGCTGGTTATCCACTCTGAATTGTTTTGTGCGATCCAAGTAAAAGGAAAGCGCTGAAAGTGCTTGTGGCCTACTGTGTACCGCAGGTAACACCGGTGGGCCGGCAGGACAGGGATGTGAAAATAAGCGTCCTGCAATTCCAATGCTACCATCCAGTCTTCCAGGGGAATAGCAGCCACAACCTACTTCTGGAACAGGAACTCGCTCAATGGCTCCCTTGGCCAAGAGTGCCGAAACTTCCTGCTGGAGAACGGCCACATGATCCTCCGACATACGATGGTACTGAGGTGGCATGGATGGAGGGTTGTCTTGAAGAAGAGGGACTAGCTCCTTCGGACTATTCGCAAAACCCACCTGTCCGACGTGATGGTGCGCCAGTGGGGGAGGTGATGGCGAATCTTGCCGCCCACTGGAGTTTGGTGGCCCTGAAAGGTTAGACTAGGAGGGTTTGGAGGCTGCTGCTGAGGGGCTGTGGTGGACTGCCCTGCCCATTGGCCCCCAGAACCACGGCAGCAGTTCTCACATTCTGGACCGCAAAGAGGCTGAACAGCTTGCGCTGGCCTGTGACTGAAGAAGCCTCTAACCATATCCACGGACGTTAGCCTGGTATGGAGATTTACCCTTTAGGAATAGTCCCCCCGGCGTACTAGTGCTTGAACAATTTTCCTTCTGCTTTAAAGCCGCAGGGCATTTCCACATTGGAACTAACTACCCTGCCACTGACATTATTTGGCTGGAATCTTCCACACCACAGGAATCCTGGAGAATACCCTCCTCCTCCCTCCCCAATTTGCGTCTTATCCTGACTCTGCAGACCATTCCGGAAGCCCACACTCACTGCGGGACTTCATCCATTACCCAGGGCTGTCCACCTGTCTTGAAGAAGACCCACCAATACACACTACTCATGCGTCATTTGGGTCGAAACGTAGATGCTTAATACTGTGGTTCAGCCTCCGCATACTCTCTGGGCTCGACAGAAAGCATCTTAAGCCACCACCAGAGAGAATCACTAATTTATTGAGCTGACCCCCCCATTGAGATACAAATATAATTGTATATCATTTTCATTAATTGTATATATACCTTGTCACTAGCACTTGCACCCATGTCACTTTAAATACACTTATCACCACCTTACTTTGTTTTCACTTGGACAGCCTTGAAAATATGTCTATCCATGTACTGGTTGTAAATATCCAATAACAAAAACTTGTTTGCAAAATATCTTTGTGCTCTTTTTCTTACAGGGGTGTTTCAAATTGTTTTTCCTTTTTTGCGCGCTGCTGAGTTATTCTCCCTTAAATTGTTTTAGCATAAATATATGTTTACATTTTCTGTTGATTTGGTCTTGATACACAAAGCAATTGCTATTCTCCTACAGAGCCATTGTAGCTTTTTGTATACTCACCCAGGCTCTGAGCGTTACTGGGTCCCCCCATTATATAATACCTGGCCTTTGGCTCTGGGCGGGACGTTGCGGGGCACCACTTCCGTAGCCACGAAAGGGGCGAAAGGCACACTGCGCAGGGTGGGAGGTGGAGAGGCCCACGGACCTGGCCGTAGTCAGAGAGTCCTTAAAGCACTCCAGTGCGTTGTCTACTTTGTCACCGAATAGGCGACGTCCATCAAAGGGCATGTCCATATGAGTGGATTATACATCCTCTTTAAAACCGGTCAACCTTAACCAGGCGTAGCGTCGAAGAGCTATCAACGTGGAAATCAGCCTGCCTAGTGAGTCGGAGGTATCCAGCCCACAGAGGATTGTAAACTTTGCTGCGTCTTTCCCTGCGACAACCGCACAGGAGAGTACGGCCCGGGCCTCCTCCGGTTACCCGGGCAGCATTTGCACCACCGTGTCCCACAAGGAGTGGGTGTAACGGCCCAACAGACATGCAGTGTTTACCGACCACCGTCCCAAGCTGGAGGAAGAAAACATCTTCTTCCCAAGATGGTCCAGCTTTTTGGATTCCCTATCAGGTGTGCGTTCGGGAATGCGCCTTTGGAGGAAGAGGCTAGGACCACTTGCTCTCAGGGATGGGGTGTTGTGAGAGGAAAGTGGGGTCGCCTGGAGCCGGGCTGTGGCGTCAGGCAAACATCCTATCCACAGGAGCCCCTGTGTTGGGCTTGGGCCAGGTGCCCAAAGGATGTCGGTGAGGGCTTCATTAAACGGTAATAGGGGTGCCGAAGTGGTCACTGCCGGTTGAAGCACCTCGCCAGGAGGTTAGTCCTGACTGCCAGCGTAGGTAGCTCGAGGTTGAGAGCCTCGGCCGCCCTACTCAACACCACGGCATAAGACGCTCCCTCCTCCGCAGCCACGGTAGGAGGGGACAACATTCCAAGGTCTGGTGAGGTATCCAAAGCACTGTTCCAAATCCAATGCCAAAGAATTTTTTTTAATTATTACTAAACTGGCCACTCCCAATGTCCCTAAGAGTTTAGGCAGCCCAGAACTTTGTGATAAACTGGCTGACTTTTTTCAACAAAAGGTGGAATCCATTATTTCTTCATTTACATTAGCCCACAAGAGGGAAAAAGTGTCGCCGCTCATGGCGGAATCAAATAGTCTCAACGCCAAACTGGTCAAAGACAAATTCCTACTGCTAGAGACACCAGACATAATTAAACTTTTGAGTTCTATTCAATCAGGGGCTCCCACAAATCCATGTCCAGCGTCTGTGCTGCAACAAATTCCAGAAGTAATAGGATCAGCCCTCACACCCCTGATCAATGACATATTTATATCAGGCAATTTTTCACGAAAGTGGAAGAAGGCCTCTATTTTTCCTCTATAAAAAACAGACCCTTGACCCTAATGCCCAAATAATTACAGGCCAATTTCGCGGCTCCCGCTTCCTGCTAAAATAGCTGAAAAAGCCATGAACATTCAGCTCAGTGCTTTCCTCCAAACCAACAATATACTTGACCCGTCCCAATACAGGTTTAGAGCAGAACATAGCACTGAGCTGGTCCTAATTAAATCCACAGAAAAAGTTAGGGAGGCCTTGGACAGTGGAGGGAATGCAATACTGATCATGTTGGACCTGTCTGTGGCATTTGATACGGTCCATCATGAAGTTTTGATGGACCAGTTGTAGGAAGTGGGGATAAAAGGTGTGGCTTGGAACCTCCTGCAGTCATTTCTTTCTGATAGAACGCAAACCGTGGATCTGGACAATAACAGGTAAAAGCCACTTTCCCTCCCATGTGGTGTGCCACAGGGCTAGTCTCTCAGCCCCACGCTCTTTAATGTGTACGTTGCAACTCTGACAGGTTTGATAAGATCGTTTGGTTTCAAACTCACCTCCTATGCGGACATCACTCAAATAGTGCTGTCGCTGAGGGACAGGGCAGAGAAGGAAAAAGGGACATGCTTTCATGACTGTATGAAAGCCATCTCAGGGTGGATGTCCTCAATTGTCTAAAATTAAACTCAAGCAAAACAGAGGTCATTATGATTGGGAATAGCCCACACATGTGGACGCCCAACTGGTGGCCTGAAGATCTGGGTACCTGCCCTGTACCCACCAGGAAAGCAAAAAATCAGGGGGTGATCGTGGATAATAAGCTTACTCTGGGTGATCATATAAGCATGTTGGTTTTGGCCTGTTTTTTGGCACTTCGAATTATAAGAAAAATAAAGTTTTTTCTTCCTGAAAACAGTCTTAGGACAGTGGTCACGGCACTCATTATGTCACGGCTGGACTATTGTAAAAGTCTATATTTGAATGCCCAAAAACAACACATCAATAGGCTTCAAATTGCACGAAATGCAGCAGCCAGACTACTGTCAGGAATTCCGAAATGTGTTTCAGTGAACTCCACAGACTCCTCGTAAAATAAAGGGGAACATTTTAAAGCCCTTTGCACTGTTCTAAAAGCCCTCAATGGAGTAGGCCCCGACTTCTTGAGGCAAAAATTCCAGTGATATGTCCCTAGAAGGACTCTTCGCTTCGCAGGAGCAAAACAAGTCCTAGTCCCTCCGGTCAAAAAAGTTAGTTGGGGAGGTAGGAGCTTTATCACCTGCGCCTCAAAGGCTTGGAATGATCTCCCATTTCATCGGAGGAACTTAACAGATCTCCTTTCCTTGAGAAAGAGGCTGAAAACATGGCTTTTTACCCAGTAGTACCCTTTGTTATGATATCCAGCAGGTAGTGCTCAGCACCAGGACACCCTAGGGTAACCGTGCGCTTTAAAAGTTCAATTAACATAACAAATCAACATACCACTGGCTTCCCCCATATCCTCTCTCCAGTCCGGGTCATAGACAAACTGTTCAGTGAAAGAGTCTCCAGACCACTCCCAGTCCTCCTCACCCTCCTTTTGCTGCCAATCTGGTCTAGGAGAGCCAGGGTAGAACAAGGGCAAAAAAGTACCCGCTGGCGCCGGATCCGGCATCGGGAGACGCCGGTCCCGCGCTGTGTCTACCACGCGGTGAAGGCCGGGGTCGACGCAATCTGAGAACACAACCGGCGTTGGCTGCGGATGTGCACTGGGGGAGGTGTAATAATGAGGTCATCTGGCGCCGATCCGGATCCCGCCGGCGTCAAAGGCCCAGGGCCCCCAGGCAAGTCTGCGGGGCCTGAAGGCGCGCCGGCAGAGTCAGGATGCCCAAAGATGGCATGCATTGATTCGTAAAATTGGCGAAGCTGGGCAGGGGTCACTCCGAGTCCCGGGAAGGGAGGGAAACACGTAGTCGACCCTTTGGGCTCCGCACGCAGAGGCACGGGGGGTACCATCCGTATCCTTCGTCGGCCGACCGACGAGGAGAAGTCGAAGAGCGATGATGCTTATTCGACATCTTCTTGTGCTTCGAGTTACATGAAGAGCGCAAAGTCTTGGAAGAAGACTGGTGGTGGCTCCGCGACCGGTCCCTCGACATCCCACATGATCAAGACCTCGAAAGGCGCAGAGCTGACAGCGGGGCCTCAAGAAGCTTTCAGGACTGCTCCCATAAAGATTTTAGATTCATGGTCCGGCAGACAGAGCACAACTTGGGACCATGGCCACACTCCAGGCAGGACAGGCAAACGCGGTGCGGATCCGTCACTGTCATTAGTCGGCTACAGGAGCCACAGGCCTTCAACCGGGCATCTCTCGTGCACCAGGAGTTGATAGACTCAGTAACAAGAGTATCGACAAAAGTCGAGAAAAAGTCAGTCAAAAAGTACTGGTACTGCTCTCTCCGGATCTGCGCTGGCTGGCACGGAAAAAGAAAGAACTGACGGCAGCGCGCGAGGGCGATGTCTATGTAGCTACAGTGATGTTAACCCGGCGACCATGACGCCAACAACGAACGCGGAGCCGACCATCGCCACCTTTCGACGCGCAGGGGTACTGATGACGAAAAACTTTCCGGATCCAGTCTGATGCCTGAGGGTAATTATAAGGTAAGGAATCTATAACTAACTGTTTCTTTCAGGTTAAGGGGGTGTATGCTGTACCAATGAGCTCAGGAACTTGTTTAATCGCAGAGACTGGGCAGGCATTGTAAGAGGATCCAGATCTAGTGGACGCCAGAAGATTTATAGTATCTCCTTCTCCAGCAGGGAGAACTTGTCTAGAGATGGCCGTAGATCAGTTGTAGTTCTGTTCCTTCTATCGGGGAGAGTCTGAAAGAGGGAAAATTGGCTTCCACCTTCTGTAGAAAGAATAGAGCGATTTCTTCGCATAATTCTGGACTACTCTGCGTTTTAGGATGGCTAGGGACGGCCAATTTGGTTACTGTCCTAAAAAGTTCTTTGGTTGAGGATTTAGCCTGTGTAATGTGATCTGTGAAAAAAGCCCTTTTAGTATTAAAAAGTAGATTTTTGTAAAGAGTGAGACCCAGTTTGTAAGATTCTTTTTCTGCCTCATTGTAGCCTCTTCTCCAGTTTCATTCTAACCGCTTTCAGGCAAGTTTTTGCTTCCTCAGGTCTTCGGAATACCAGGGTGCTGAAGGTTGGGAACGCTTGGGAACCCATGTTTTCACCAGGGATAATTTGTTACATGTTGTATCTATCCACTCTGTGTAGCAGGTTGTGGCTTCTTCCACTTCAGCAGGAAAGGAACAAGCTGTTGCCGTAAGGATATCTTCTAGCTCTGTGCTCTCAATTTTCTTCTAGGTTCTTGTTTCAATCTGCTTCTTGGATGCTCCCACGCTATGATGAGTGTTGGGAGGTGCTAACTTGAACTGAATCATAACATGATCTGTCCAAGCAAGTGGCAAAATCTGCGCATGTTAGTTGTGGGTTGTTGGAGGAACTCCCATCCAAACTGTGCCCTGCGATATGAGTGGGACCATCTACAAGTGATCTTAATCCTCCACTGTTCACCACCTCAACAAGAGTAGTTGTTTCTGGCTCCGAAAGTGCTTCCCAATGAAAGTTAAAATCTCCAAAGATCATGACTGAGTTGGAGCAGAGCCCATCCTCTAACAAAGTTCCGACTGAAGTTAGGAATGCACTTCTTGGGCCTAGAGGTCTGTACATAAGAATGCCCTTAAAAGAGTTGTGAATATGGGTGTAGAAAAAAAGAAAGTGCTTCAGAAGCCAAGTTAGATTCTGTCAAGAAGGCAGCATGTAAGGAGTTGTGATATATAACTGTCAGTCCTCTCCCTCTCCTAAGAGGTCTGTCTTGTGTGTAACAGAAAAAATCAGGATCTGTGGCTTAAGCCTGATCCGGCCCTGAAGCCTTATCTGATCAAGACTCAGTGATAAATGCACGTTTTATGTTGTGATTCTCTAGGAGTATTGCACACTCTGTGATATGTTTGACCAATGATCTTGCCTGTAGCAGTAGACAACGCAATGGGTTAACTTCAGGTCTCTTATTAATTGCCCCTTCCTTAAGCTTGGGAGGCGCAACAGAGTAAAATAAGATGTGGGGAAGAGTTTGATAGCAGTTTGGACATGTTAATAACAGATCACTGGGAGTTGTGCTAAATGTTAGACACCGACGGGCAGTGTCCTTACCTTTGGGATTCAAAGCGAGAGGTCGACCCTTGAATAGGTCAGGATCCCTGGCTTTTGAGAACCAGGGGGGCTGGCGCTTTGCGCGATTCGAGCGCGTACGGGCGCTGACGGGTTTGCCTTAGGCACGCTTTCAGCGCGCCAGCAGCACGTCCGCTGCACGTACAACTAGCCCGCTGACCAAGATGGTGGCCCCGCTCTAACTTGCGAGGACTAACACATAATCTTTCTTGCCTTAGGCTACATGCAGCGTATGAATGCAGGTGAGTGTAAAATACAAATTCAATATTCACAAGTTTTAAAAAACATACAAAAGTTAAGAACAGGTTCCCTGGCGAGCTATAATACAGCTCTGCTTCCAGGAAAGGCAACGCTGCGTGGTGGCGTCAATGTGCTCATTAAGTAGTGTATGGGCTGAACAACGAGCCCGCTGACCAAGATGGCCGCCCGCCCTAACTTGCGAGGACCAACCCGTAATCCTGCTTGCGTTAGGCAAAGTGCAGCATGCGAATGCAGGTGAGTGTAAAATACAAATTCAATAATCACAAGTTTTAAAAAACATACAAAAGTTAAGGACAGCTTTCCTGGTGAGCTATAACACAGCTCTGCTTCCAGGAAAGGCAGCAGTGGTACAGGTGTTCCTCCCAATCGGACCTGAAGACAGCTATGTCATCCAGGTAGGTGGCACGGAATGTCTTCTTCCTAGCCAGCGAGCTGTTACCTCTGGAAAGTGACAGGGCATTCTTTAATCCAAACTGCATTACTTGGAACTAGAAGGGGCCCTCTTGGGACAAGAATGCTGACCTCTCTTTTGCCCTCTCAGTAACAGAAATATTCAAGTACCGTAATGTTTGTTGGCAAAAAAACAATAAAAACATTTGTCAAAAAATGTTTTAACACAATGCAGTGCAACAACCAAAGTTGCTGCGCTATGGAGAGAGCAGATTAGCGCCATATTTACTGAATTATGATGTGATTCAGCTCTCTACTTGTGCTTGTGCACTTCAGATGGTCTAATGGAAATGCAAGCATCCTTGCACTATGGTCCAAGAATGCTGCATTATGGGCAGGATTGTTTTTGTACAAGAAGGGATCTTGAGGCACACATTGAAAGAGGAAAATACCTTTAACGATCTACTTTTGTGCAGGAAAGTACCCTTAATAATACGGAGACCGGTGGCAGCAAAATACGAGAACGCCAAAAGGTGACAAGGAGAGGGTAAAAGAAAAGAGCCCCACCTAAGAACCTGAACCGAAAATAACAATGGAGGTCTGACTTATACTGCGACAGGTAACACAGAAATTTAAAATAGATATCGGCCTATACATAGAGGTAGGAAGACACAAAGAAGGATCCAAAACTCGTGATTTAAGAGTACAAGAACACGAGAAATTGCTCGCCAATAAATAAGGAAGCACCAAAAACACACCGGTCTATATTTAAGTACAAGGAAGTACAGGTCGTAATTGAATAAACCGACCAACAGATAATCAACCAAATAGGAGGTTTCATGAACACTATATATGTATTAAGAGGATAGTGTCACAAGAAAATTCAGATCCATGTTATATAAATTGTCCTGAAGAAGGTGGGGCCTAGCGCCTTATCCACCGAAACGCATCAACACCCCGAATAAGGGTTTTTTAAATCTTGTTCAAATTGAATTGTGTTTTTATTAGTTGTTTTTAAGTGTATTGGAAATTGTGTGCATTTGTGATGTGGAAATAACGAGCACTAGGCACTGTATTAAAAATTGTAACGTTTATGGTCATAGTGTTCAAGCACATATAACTGCTTTTTTAAATAATAAATAATAAAAAAATGATGAATTTTAACAAATAGGTCTATGCCAAACTATTATTGCCTTTGTGGTTCTACTACTAGATGGGATGCAACATACGAACTTTGTGCACATAGATAATTAAGAGTGATTGTGTGAGGGACAGCCCTCTCTTTGAATGTGGAGACAGAGTGTCTCTTTAAATAACTATAAAACAACCCAGGGAATACTTAAATATTTTTGTCTTACTCTACCCAGTTCCCTTGGGTCCAGAGGGTACTCTCTTTTCTTTATAAGAGAGCAGATTAGCGCCATATTTACTGAATTATGATGTGATTCAGCTCTCTACTTGTGCTTGTGCACTTCAGATGGTCTAATGGAAATGCAAGCATCCTTGCACTATGGTCCAAGAATGCTGCATTATGGGCAGGATTGTTTTTGTACAAGAAGGGATCTTGAGGCACACATTGAAAGAGGAAAATACCTTTAACGATCTACTTTTGTGCAGGAAAGTATCCCTTCCTGCACAATATCAATCCTGCCCGATATGCAGGCACCTTTGCACCCTGGCGCAAGGGTGCCTATGTTAACGCCAGGGAGTCACAAGTGCACCAGCGCACAGAGGGAGAGAACAGCACCATATTGTCATAAATATGGTGCTGTTCAGCTTTCTCCAGCCCGTTCAGTTCAGCGCAGCAACTTATCGTGCTGCACTGCTTGAACTATTATTAAATATCCTAATCTATTTGTAAACCAAATGTTAAACTTGGCCCTTTCAGCAGGCTCATCCCCAAACCTTTTGCTTCACCTTTGTGTTTTCAGAACCCATTTATGTTGCCAATTAGGACTTAGCACACATTATCACTGCTAACTAGTGCTAAAGTGCTTGTGCTCTCTCACTAAAACATGGCAGAATTGACTTACACCCAATTGCCTTATTTAATCTACTCGGAAGTCCCTAGTAAATTGATACCACGTGTACATAGAGCCTGTAAGTTAAATGATCCCAGTGGGTCTGCAGCACTGTTTGTGCCACTCACTTAACTATCCCTTCAAACATGTCTCAGGCCAACCATTGCCGTCTGTGTGTAGTTTTAAACTACCATTTCGACCTGGCAACATAAACCTTTTGCCAGGCCCAAACCTTCCCTTTTAATACATGTAAGTCACCCATAGGTTAGGCCTTGGACAGCCCAGACAGCAGGGTGAAGTGAATTTAAAAAGTTGGACATGTACTTATTAGTTTTACACGTCTTGGTAGTGAAAAACTCTTAAATTAATTTTTCACTACTGCAAGGCCTACCTCTCCCATTGGATACCATTAGAGTTACCTTGTTACATTTAATAAGCAGTAACATCCAAATGGAAATAGGTAACCAGTTCATGTTTGTGTCTTTGAAATTCTAATGAAAAATCCTCTCTTTTCTGAAAGGCAGATAGTTTATTTACAAAATAAAAATGCCGTGGTAGAAAGTTGGCATTTTCCTGCCTTGGCCATTTAGTGCCTGCAGCCCGTCTCAGGGTTACATGACTGAGTGTAGCTGACAGCTGGGCTTTGTGTATTCCCCCTAGACCGCCACACACAATAGAGGGCGTACTTGTGCCTGGATGGGCCATCATTGGCAGGCTGAGAGGGTGGAGCTGGGCACAGCCCTATTTACACTTGAATAGGCTGTGTCTTGCCTCAACACAAAGGGCTGCATACACACTGTAGTTAGTCTGGAGCCAGGAAAGGGGAGCCGGGAAACCTCTGCACTTCAAAGGGACATCTCTAGAAGCTTCTCCGACTTCAAAGGATGAACCAGGTATAAGGATTGAACCTCGGACTCCAACTCTTCAGTAGAGTTCTGGACCTGTGGAGACTCTCTTCGGACAAAGGACTGCTGTGCTGCTAAAAGGTCTGCCACTGGGCTGCCGCCCTGCTGGACTGCTGCCTTGCTGGACTGCTGCCCTTCCGCCTCAGTCAGACTGATTTGATCTGCACCTGAACCCGGACTCCCACAGGGAAATAACAAGCTCTCCACCACCTGATCACCACCAGGATCCAGCTACAGTAATCCCTTGACCCCCAAGTGGTGCTCTTTAGTTCCTGGCTACACCTTCGGTGTGGCCTCAGCGGAGATGAATTTAAGTTTTTGGGCTTTTTTTAACTGCAAATGGACTAGTTGGTGCCAAAACCTTGCAGTGCCCACCAACGCGAAGTTCCATCAACCCAATCCTTCCTGCTACAACATCTACCGCTCACGGTGAGCGCCAGCACGAAGCTCCTACCCGACCGTTCGCAACAACAACAGAATATTCGTACTACAGTGTTGACCGTCAGCGATTCCAGGCCTGCTCTTCGGCGATATATCCACAACGATTCCCTTCTCCTTCAATCAATCAATCAATCAGGAAATTGTAAGCGTGCTACTCCCCCGGGAGGGTCTCAAGGCGCTGGGGGCGGGGGTGGTCCGCAGGACTGTTAGCCAAAGAGCCAGGTCTTGAGGGTCTTCCTGAAGATGTTCATGGAGTGAGCGCGTCTGATGTCCACCGGTAGCTCGTTCCAGGTCTTGGCTGCGATGTGAGAGAAGGATCTTCCGCCTGCTCTGGCTCTGTGGATGCGTGGGGTTTCGGCCAGGGCAAGGTTGGAAGAACGAGGTTTCTTTTGGGCACGTGGAAGTTGATTCTGTCATTTAGGTATTTGGGTCCATTGTTGGATAGGAATTTGTAGGCGTGGGTGAGGATTTTAAAGTGACTCTTTTCTCCACGGGGAGCCAGTGGAGTTTTCGTAGGTGTTGACTGATGTGCGCATGCCAGGGGATGTCAAGGAAGAGTCTGGTGGCTGTGTTTTGTATTGTCTGTAGTTTGCGGTGCAAGGACTTGTTGATGCAGGCGTAGAGTGCGTTTCCATAGTCCAGTCTGTTGGTGATGAGTGCATGGGTGACTGTCTTCCGCGACTCAGGGGAGATCCATTTGAAGGTCTTGTGGAGGATGCGGAGGGTGTTGAAGCAGATGGAGGTGACGGCGTTGACCTGTCAGGTCATGGTGAGTGTTGAGTCGAGTACGATATCAAGGTTTTTGGCGCGGTCTGATGGGGTGGGTGGGCTGCCGAGGGCGGCCGGCCACCAGGTGTTGTCCCACGCTGACGGGGTGGTCCCGAGGACGGGGACTTCTGTCTTCTCAGTGTTGAGCTTAAGGCAGCTGTTGGTTATCCAGACTGCGATGTCTTGCATTCCTTTTTGGATGTTGAGTTTGGCGGTGGTGAGGTCTTTGGTGAGGGAGAGGATGAGCTGGGTTTTGTCGGCATAGAGTACGATGTTGAGGCCGTATTGTCAGATGATGGCTGCGAGGGGGGCCATGTAGATGTTGAAGAGGGTCAGAGTCAGCGATGATCCTTGTGGGACTCCGCAGGTGATGTTAGTAGGCTCGGAGAGGAAGAGTGGTAGCCTGATGCTTTGGCTGCTTCCCGTGAGGAATGATCAGATCCAGTCCTTGTATGCCAGTGGTGTGTAGCCTGATGACTAGTGTGCGGTTGCAGTGGGAGACGGTGTCGAAGGGCTGCTGATAGGTTGAGTAGGATAACAGCTGCGGAATGGCCTTGGTCAAGGAGGGTGCGAATGTCGTCTGGGGCGGGGAGTAGGGCAGTCTCGGTGCTGTGGTTGCTTCTGAATCCGGATTGGGATGGGTCGAGGATGATGTTATCTTCGATGAATCGTGTCAGTTCCCTGTTGACTTTCTTCTCTGCAACTTTGGCTGAGAAGGGGAGGAGCGAGATGGGCCTGTAGTTCTTGAGGTCGGTGGGATCGGCTGTGGGTTTCTTGAGAAGAGGCCTGACTTCTGTGCGCTTCCAGTCTTCTGTGAAGGTGCCTGTTGTGAATGTGGTGTTGATGGTCCATTGCAGTTCGGGTGCGATGGTGGTCGTGGCTCTGTGGTAGATGTGAGGAGGGCAGGTGTCGGTGGGGGCCCCCCAAGTAGATGCCTCTCATGGTCGCTGCGGTGTCTTCGATTGTGATTGGTTTCCAGTTGGGGATGGTGGGCTGTCTGGTGTCTCTGGGAGGCGGAGGGGCGGCTGTGGTGTCTGGTGGATGGTAAATGATGTTGTCGTAGAGGTTTTTGATCTTTTGGTGGAAGTATGTTCCAAGCTTGTCGCCAAGGTCTTGAGACAGGGTGAAATCTGTGGCTTTGTTGCGTGGGTTGGTGAATTCCTGAATGACACTGAAGAGTTCATTGGTGTTGGTGGAGTTGGCGAGGGTATTTTTGTGGATGAAATTCCTCTTGGTGGTTCTGATTTGGTTGTGGTAGTCCGTCATGGCGTCCTTGTAGGTGGAGTAGTTTTCAGTAGTCTTGGAGTTTCTCCAGTTCTTCTCCAAGCGTCTGCAGATGCACCTGGCTTCTAGGAGATCGGTGCTGAACCAGGCGGCTTTTTTGGGACGTTGTTTGTCAGGGTTGCGTAGCGGCGCAAGCCCGTCTGCCCAGTAGGAGATCCAGGTGTGGAGTCCTCCGGCTACAATGTGTGCTTCCGGTGCCCAGGTGTGTTTATTTCAGGTGAGGGTGGAGTTAAGTTGCTCGTCGGTGACCTTGCACCAGTACCTTTGTAGTGGGCGTGAAGCTGGTTTGGGTGCCGTGGGGTTGTCGACCGTGAAGTGGACGCATGGCGGTTGCGTTGTGTGTCTGAAGTGAACGCTGTTTCCTGCAGTGAAGATGAGGTCGAAGGTGTGTCCTGCTTTGTGGGTCGGTGTGGTGATGAGTTGTTTGAGACCGATGTAGTCGAGGTTGTCCCAAGGGAGGTGGAGTTAGGGTCGCTGGAGTTGTTGAGGTGGAAGTTGAGGTCTCCAATCAGTATGTAGTTCAATGAGGCAATGGCGTGGGGTGCGATAAAGTCGGTGATGGTGGTGGCGAAGGGTGTCCGGAGGCCGGGAGGTTTGTGGACGAGGGTTCTGGAAGTGCAGGTGTTCGGCGGAGGGGAAGATTTCGCTGGAGGTGGTGAGGCGGAGATTGCTCTTGTGAGGGAAGGCTAGGCCCCCTCCCGGTGGTTGGGGCGGTCCTTCCTCTGAAACTTGTATCCGTCTGGGATGACGGTGTTGATGTCGGGGGCGGAGGAGGCCTTGGTCCAGATCTCCGTGAAGAAGGCGATGTCAGGCAAGAGAGAGTCAAGCAGGTTCCAGATTTCCATGGTGTGCCTGTGTATGGAGCACACGTTGAGAAGGATGCCTCTGAGGGTGCGTTTGGTCTGGCGTCAGTGGTGCTGGGGGCCGGGGTGGTGGTGAAGGTCTGGCGGCAGTGGAGGCAGGAGAACTAGCCTTGGGTTGTGTTCGGCGAGGCCTGCTGGCAGTCTCTGAGTCTCCTGGGTTTGAGTACATGGAAAGCGGCTGTGTTG
Organism: Lissotriton vulgaris; assembly: GCF_964263255.1. Classification (NCBI taxonomy): domain Eukaryota; kingdom Metazoa; phylum Chordata; class Amphibia; order Caudata; family Salamandridae; genus Lissotriton; species Lissotriton vulgaris. The sequence continues at coordinate 101,977,177 of NC_141690.1, forward strand.
CAGCAGTGGCTGGACATGGATCCAGGGTTCCTGGTACTGCCCACGTCGGGTCGCTGGCAGGTGCAGACGGGTTTGCCTTAGGCACGCCTTCGTTGTGCCAGTGGAGCGACAGTGCAGTGGCCGCCATTAAGTAGGGGAGGTGGGAGGGACATTGAGCTGGGAGGTGGGAACGAGCGTGGGTAGGGGGGAGGGGCTGCAGGGGCAGCAGCAGCAGGGAGAGGCACAATTCAGTGGGCACATGAAGGAATACCAAGGGGCACAAAGCAAGTACAGAGGGGGAAAGAAGAGAACCAGCAGTTACTAACAAAAAATACAATAAAGTAGTAACCAACAATAAAAAATACAATGAAATAAACTCTCACACAGCGGGCACAGAACGGAGCAGGCAGCGACCTCGAACCACTCGTGGGAGGAGGCAGGGGCTCAGTAGCAGAGTCGATAGCGCGGAGCTATGGGGGAAGAGCAGGCCAGTGACCAGGGTCAGAGGTCTCACTTGCGCTCCCCCCGCAGTGGCCGCCATTAGGTAGGGGAGGGGGGAGGGACAATGAGCTGGCAGAAGGGAATGAGCATCGGCAGGTTTGAGGGGTTGCAGGGGCACAATGCAAGTACAGAGGGGGTAAGAAGAGAACCAGCAGTTACCAACAAAAAATACAATCAAGTAATTACCGAAAATAAAAAATGCAATGAAGTAAAGTCCCCTCCACCATGAACAGGACTCCTTGTGCTGGGCTGAGAAAGTAATGTTTCAGCAGGACTAACCTGGTCTCTGTATCCAACCCCGCCCTCCCATCGATGTCAGCCTAAACTTGTGACTTTCTCCGGATCATGTACGACCAGAGAGTGGCACTTTCGGCTTTTTGATGCTGTTTTCACTTAAATCTTTAAAATTGCATATCTCCAGTCTTAATGATTGGATTTTTGTCATTTTTGGCTTGACTTATTAACTTTTGCTCTATGTTTCTAAATTGGTGTGTAATATTTATTTTGCTGTGTTCTCACTTTATTACTGTTTGAGGTGCTTTATAAATATTTTACAGTTTGGGTTCAAGTTAAGCCTGACTGTTCTGTGCCAAGCTACCAGAGGGGTGTGCTTGTGCCTCACCCTGACGAGGATTGTGAATGCTGCTTGAGTAGGATTTCACTCACCTTCAACCAGTAACCCAATTTATCACACCAAATATATCAAAAGAAAATGTTAACAGGACTAGTACTCCAGAAAAAGCATACAGCTGCATACCTTGACATTTAAAAATCTATAAATCTGGTCCCTAAAAGATTGAGATGTCACTACTTGACACAAAAACCACAAACATTTTTGTTGGGAATAGGATTCAGAGTGTTTGTCCTTGTGGAGTATGTAATAGAAATGGTAACAACAGCAAATCACTCATGAAAATCCTAGTTTAGGCTTTTAAAACCCTGACGCCACATGGTGCTAAATGCACTTAAGATCATGGAATTGCAGAAATATGATCTCAGCGTAAAGTCTGGGGCGTAGGTTTGGGGGGATTTTTGGCATATGTCCCACCCACCCTAAATAAATACATTCTCGGCTTAGTAGTTGGGTCTAGTAGTCCTGAGTTGGGTTTCCTATGTCTGTGTTGGATTGTCTCATTGTTTTGATTTCACTAAGAGGTTTTAACTTGTTAAATGTTTGGATCAGGAACTTACACATTTATTTTGATTAGTTTACCAAAAAAATAGTAAATCTGGACCCCTATAGGCATTCCTTGAATGGATGCAAATGTACTTTTTGGAATTTACAAACATTAGCAGTAGTAGACTTGGAAAGCTGCTCCAGTCTCATGTTTCCAGGCATACGACTGGCAATCAAACATGCAAAAGGTCATGGGCGAATGCTTGCAAACTGTCTAACCACTGGCAACCACTTAGGGTTGTATTCTAAATCATCATTTCTTCCCCCACTGTGCCACTCTAAACAGAGGGCCTGATTTAGGGTTTGATGGACAGACTGAAGGCAGATAGGGTGGTGGAGTACATTATGACAGCTACTTCGCCCGCAAAATTTAGAGATGGTTGCCAATCAATCAATGAGGGAATTGTGATGCACGCTACTCAACCCTGAGGGTCTCAAGGCGCTGGGGGGGTCGAAGAGTCAGGTCTTGAGGCTCTTCCTGAAGATGTGCAGCATAGGGGTGCATCTGATGCTGATAGGGAGCCCGTTACAAGTCTTTGCCGCAATGTAGGAGAAGGCTCTTCAACCCGTTCTTGCTCTGCGGACGAATGGGGTTAGGCAAGGGCAAAGTCAGCAGATTGGAGTTTTCTCTTGCCAGCCCCCAGGACATCTTCATAAATTGCCAGGAACAATTGTCCTGGCGTTTTATGTCATGTAGGAAAAGTCAGACGGACAGATCAAACTTTTCCAAGTTTTTCATTTTTCAAAAACAAACTCCTGAATCAGCAATTTGTTTTTGAAACATAAAAAGCAAATGACCCCTACACTATGGAAGTTACCTCCCATGGCGTGAGGGTAATTTTTCTTTTTATTTTACTGCCCCGCAGGAGGTAATGACAATTATAAGGCATTCACTACATCCAATAAGGTCTCCTTATTTACCATACTCAAATGTTTCATCTTGATTTTTTATCCACAAGCCCACAATATATTCTTTACGGGCCAGTGCACTGAGTTTGTTTCACCCAGTTTGGCAGAGTCTGGTAGCCAGTGTTAAACGTTTTGTAGGGCACAGCTTAGTCAGGGAGATTCGGGGGGAGGAGATGTGAATCTCGAATTTCCCAATTAAAAAAGAAGTAGTGGGATGCAAGGGTGAGATGGCTAAGGTATGGAATGGACTGTTTCCATCGGGAGTATTAGGTGCACTTCTGGGGCTGTATTAGAGTTTGGCGGACAGTGACAGAGTACCCGGTCTGCCAAACTCAAGGTCTGCCTACTTGATTTTGAGTTGGGTGGATCGAAGGCTTTTTGCAAATGGAGTACAATTTATTCTGTTAGTGTAAAACTTTCTCCAACATTCCAATGGAGTAGAGGCCATTGGAAGTAAGCCATCCGACTGTCCACCCTATTTAGAGTGAACAGTTTGATACCTGTTTTTTTATTGTGCGTTAGCCCCCCATGCATCCATCCATAAACCCTATTGGGCACATGCCTTGACTATAGGTTTTTAATGGTCCTACTATGCCAAACCTCAGGCCAGGCAATTCTAGACTTTTCATCCAAGCCAGATACAGAACAAAGAAACGGATATGTAAAATAATCAAGATTCAACACTGCTGCATGCAGAATGCCTGAGAACCCAATACAGTCTGCAAATCTTCCACACTTTCAAAAAGGCATTGAAAACAGTTGTTTGTCAAGGTCTCAGACCCATGCACCGGACATTACAATATCCTTCTTGGAACGGAGATCAAAACTGAGGACATTCCCATTAAAATAGCAATAGTCAATATCACATGACTTTCAAAAGGATAAAATGGTAAAATGTGGGCTTATAAAAAAGATGAACAAAGGATTTTCATTATTATTTATTAGATAATCAACACTTTGTCCTGTATTTATCACATTACTTACTCTGTTTTTTTCCAGAGAGAAACTACTTTTTCTGCATTTTCGAACCAAAGCACTTGCTGCTCTTCCAGCTGGCTAGTCGCCTACAAAAATAAAACAAACTTTATTACCAACACATAACACATTTATGTCGGTTGATCATTTAATTTGTAGAAAGGAAATTATATTTATGAGATACTGAGGTTGTAATTTCATATTACTGATAATGCAGATCAACGGATCTGGGACAGTGCATTGCAGCAGTACAAACATTTACTGAAAAAATGACAGAAAAATAAAACAGCTTATGCAGTCAGATGGAAATGTGTGGAGAGCAGCATTTTTTTAAACATATTTATTTTTGTAATCTTATGTGCAATCAGTATTAAGTACAAGTCAATACACACAACCCAATATCTAATAGAGACATCTAGCTGCAGATTCCTTACTGTAGAATCCTCCCGCAGGCACAAGACTGGATCTGTAAATTTTTTCCACAGCATGTCTGTGCATCGGCAAAGGGCGCCTTGCGACTCCGTATCGATGACATCATGCAATGTGACATCGACGGAGTCCGTATAACCCCCTCGCCGACACGCTTAAGTTGCTTCTTTTCCACGCTTGCAATGTGGATCCGGAGCAGCTAGGGGCCGTTTTTCCAGCCCATCTCCACATTTTCTGAGTGAAACAGTGTGCTTTTTGTAATGCCTTCAGGGTTTAAACCATGTGGATCTTGTAACAGACAGATGTCGATCACAGATCCTCATACCATCTGCTTATGGTGCCTGGGGGACCACCATGACTCAGAGGAGTGTGGTTCCTATCAGCGCCTAAGGCTGGAGGAGTTGAGACAGCGTTGAATAAAACTTCTGGCGGCGCAACTATCTGAGGCCTCGTTGAAGTAAGGAGACCTGTTGAGGAGCCGTTCAGATCAGGGGCCATCTCCATTGATGGATGCTCCAAAGCGCCAACGGTCAAAACGTAAGTCAGTTTCTGATGCCATTTCAAAACCTTCAGCTGCGGAGCATTCGCTGGAGTACACCCAACGCCTCTCCAAATATCCTGAAGTCGGGGAGTATCTAGCCCCAATGCGGGAATATTATATTTCCCTTAAAAAAATCTTTGAGTTTCAATTTCCATCAAGAGCGCTTCCTAGCCCTAATCTGTTGGGAGGTGCCATGACTGGTTTCTTACTGGCAGGTTCGAATTTGGTGGCAGTCAGGCCCTTTGAATCTGTTATTGGATTCGAGAGGGTGCCGATGCACAGCCCTTCAGGGTCTTCACCTTTGGCGTCAGGTCAGCCAGTGATGTCAGCAGCACCATTCGATGCTGCATACAATTAATTTTCGCAATGTCAACACATCGCTGTCCTGGACAGAGTCTGTAGCGGCTCCGATGGAGCCATCCGCTTAAGGCAACTTTCCATCTGCCCTTATACAGCCGGTTTCTGCTCTTCCTATGGAAATGCACAATTTTGCAGGTGAAGGGAAGAATATAGGGTGTCAAAACATTTTGGGCAATACTGTCCAGCCTCCCTTTGAGGAAAATTGGCTGCCTGACCTGGGTGAGGCTAGTGGACTTCCGTCCTCCCCAGTTTCAGATTTACTTTCTAAAACTGGTGTGGCAACAGCGGTGAGTTACTCTTTTCTGCGGTATTAAGGAGGGCAGCTGTTGTCTTAGATTGCCAGCTTCTCTCTGTGGAATTGTCCACAGACTCTGTGGTGGATGTTCTTCAACAGGGTAAGACGGAAGTGGACCCCTTACTTCCTTATAGTGAGTCTCTACACTATATTGTTAGGGGCTTGGGCAAAGCCGGTAACAGGAATGCCTGTAGAACGGGCTATATCACATAGGCATCCGCCTGCCTCAGGGGATCCTGATTGTCTCTTGAAAAATCCCTTCATTAAAGGTCTGGTTGTGCAAGTAGGTACAGCCTCTGCAGTGCCAAATGTCCTCCCTCTGTTTCCACTGAGCACTGAGTCCAGATGGCTGGAAAGTTCTGGGAGGAATATTTTCTCTTCCATTAGTGCAGCATTATGGTCTTTGAAGACTACATGTATTCTCAGCACGTTTTTCCATGCATTATGGGACTCATTGGAGAGTTTGCTGCCTTCTCTTCCAGAGGAAGCCAAAAGTGAACTGATACAGTTGGTGCAGGATGGCAGAGAGGCGGCTAAATTCACCATAAAATTTGGCATGGACACCAGTGATTCCGTGGGTAGAGCTATGGCTCAGTCAGTAGCCTGGGCAGACATGCATGGCTGCAACAGTCTGTGGTTTTAGAGCCTCTACAGAATAGCCTAAATGATATGCCGTTTGATGGCGTACACTTATTTGGTGTACATGCAGATTCAGCTTTACGGCGATTTAGAGCGGCACGGTGTGATAAAGACACTCAGGGCTCAATTATGATGTCTTTCAGAGTTGCCTCCGACCAACATCGTCTCAGTGTCGGAACTTCTGAACACCGAATTAGAATGCAATTGCATCATGTTGCGGTCGCAAACTCCCATTTAGAAATGGGAGCTCGTGCGGTGGGCGGAAACTGCCCACAGCAAAAGCTCCCATTTAGAAATGGGAGTTTGTGGAAATCCCTGCACGGTGCAGCAGGCACCTAATGGATTTTCCATTTACCATTGGTGCCTCCCAGGCCAACAATCGTAGCCCACAGAGGCTGCAAAGTCACTTTCCAACAGCCTTTCCATGTCTGAAAGGCCGACATAGAAAAGCTGTCGGAAATTGCCGCTGTCCTTAACCCCTTCGATGCTCATGACGGAACGGTTCCGTCATGAGCATCGGTTGGGCTGTGCTCATGACGGAACCGTTCCGTCATGACCACACCCGTTTTCATTGGGGCCCAGCACCGTGGGTAAATCTGGGCAGCACCCAAGTGGTTAAGAGATTATGATCGGTTTCCAACTGGCCAACGGGCTCATTGAGCCCGTTGGAACCGAGTCGGATTGACCAGCCGCTTTACATTCCGACCACTGACATTGTAATCCAGCGGTCGGAATTTAAACCTAATAATGTCGGTTGGTAAGCCTCCGAAGAGCGGTTGGAGGCTTACTGACCGACATCGTAATGAGGCCCATGGACAATGGATACCCATGGACAAAGGAGGCTGCGCTGCTCTTATCCTTTTAGATCTCAGCGTAGCCTTTGACACCGTTAACCACCAACTTATGGTCCAAAGACTCAGTGTGGTGGAGGAGACAGGAATCGCCCTGAAATGGCTGCAGTGCTTTTTTGAAGACAGATCTTTTGCTGTCTACGAGGAGGATGCTTAATCAGAGCTGTTCCCTCTGCAGTGTGGAGTCCCCCAGGGATCCTCTTTAAGTCCCACCATGTTTATCATCTACATGAGATCTCTTGCAGGTGTGGTGCTTCCATGGGGGATCCACATAATCACCTATGCGGATGATACCCAGTTGGTGGTCTCCCTCAGTCAGCAAGATAAATCTGTGCCTGGTTTGACTTCATGCCTTGCGAAGGTATTTGAGTGGATGAACAAGTCATTCCTAAAACTGAATGGAGCAAAGACAGAACTTATGCTCCTGGGCCATTCTGCCCCCATGAATATAGATATTTTGTGGCCCAGCTGCTTATGTCCCCCTCCTGTACCTAAGAAACAAATTAAGAGTTTGGGAACTTCGTTTGACTGCAATTTGGATTTTAAAATACAGGCTTGTAAAGTCGCAGCAAATTGCTATGGACTTCTCAGGATGTTAAGGAAGATTCTCCCCTTCTTCCTTTTGATGCCAGACGTATATTAGTCCAGGCACTTATATTGTCCCGCCTCGACTATGCGGATGCAGTCTATTTGGGTGCTCCACAAGGAACCACTAAGATACTACAGATTGTTCAGAATTGTGCAGCCTGCCTTCTAATGAACATTCCCCAACGTGTTCCAGCCAGACCGGCCCTTGTTTTGTTGCATTGGCTCCCTATCCAGGAAAGAACTAGGTTTAAGGCTATGTGTATTGTTCACAAATCTATTTCTGGGAAGGGCCCTCCGCTGTTCCAGTCAATGGTGCAATTATATTGCCCCAAAAGAACCCTGAGATCCAATAATAAATGACTACTCGCAGTTCCTATGATCAAGCGGTCATGAACTGGAGGTCGGCGGTTTTCCTATAATGCAGCCAAGTTTTGGAACCAGCTTCCAGATTATCTACGACTGGAATCTAGTTACCTTAAATTTAGGAAGCAGCTTAAAACCTTCCTCTTTCCGTGACCAGGCTATGTTTTCAAGGTGTCACAATAAGCGCTGGGATGCCCTTGGGTATCCTTGCACTATATAAGTGTGTATTCAGTTCAATTCAATTCATAGACATGTCTTTGAAGGCTCTGCTTGCTTTTTTTTTGTGACTTGTGTAGGTGAAAGTGTTTACAACTCACTGGGTTGCAATATGTATTCCTCTAGTTGCACCGGTGTGGTGTTTCAGCTTACTGGAGGAGTTTATGTTTTTTTAAAGAACCTACTGATTCTTTACAAGTTTTTACCTAAGCCTTACTCCGGTCAGTTATGATTATAGTGGTGCATTTATTCTGCAGACGTCTTTTCAGTACAGTTAAATTCTTTACAGTATATTCCACAATCTGTGGCTTCCTGGATTACTATTTACTACTTGGGGCAAAAGTACTGCTTTTCTCCTTCAACTCTGTCATTGACAGTTTTTCAGCTGTCTGGATATGCAGGTCTTGCGGTTTGCTTTACTCTGCAGAACCAACTCAAAAGTCCTTAGGGTACAGTCCCTTTGAACTCCCGTAAGGCCACCCTGTTAGAGGACCTCTCAGTCTGGTGAAGGAGGGTTCACCAGAATCCCCTGGTAAGACCCTCCAGGATGTGTTCAGCTATGTGCTGGCCTTCCGCAACCAACCTCAGCGCTTCAGGAAACTCGCTCAGGCGAAACTGGAAGCTTGCCAAGAAGTAATGAAAAGATGGTATGACCAGAATGCCACTCTGATCGAATTTCAACCTGGGCAGAAAGTATGGGTGATGGCGCCAGTGGAGCCTTGAGTGCTCCACGACAAGTGAATTGGCCATATGAGGTGGTGGAGCGCAAGAGCGATGCAACCCATCTGGTTGACTTGCAGTCTCCCACACACCCTTTGAGGGTCCTACATGTGAACCGTCTCAACCCACACTTTGAGATGATGTGACAATGCTCCTTGCTACAGATGATGGGATGGAGGAGGAAAGTGACCCTCTTCCTGACCTCCTGTCAGTCAAAGAGCAGGATGGGTCAGTGGATGGGGTGAACCTCTCTCCCACACTGACCCCAGAACAGCAAAGGGACTGTTGCCATGTGTTGGGTCAGTTCGCCTCCCTGTTCTCCCTGACACCAGGAGTCATCGATTGGTGTATCCACGATGTGGACACTGGGGACAGCCTACTTGTGAAGCAGAAGTTTTACAGGGTAGCTGACAAGGTCAGGGCCAGCATCAAGGGAGAAGTTTACAAGATGTTGGTGCTAGGGGTATTTGAGCCCTCAAGCAGCCCATGGGCTAGCCCAGTGGTTTTAGTCCCAAAAGCTGCGGCACCCGGTGCCACTCCAGAACTCAGGTTTTGTGTGGACTACCGTGGGCTCAATGCAGTCACCAAAACTGACGCCCACCCCATCCCCAGAGCTGATGAGCTCGTGGACCGGTTGGGCGCTGCCCAGTACCTCAGTACATTTGACTTAACTTTGGGGTACTGGCAGATTGCCTTAACTGAAGGGGCCAAGGAGAGGTCAGCGATTTCAACACCAGGTGGGCACTTCCAGTTCCGTGTCATGCCCTTTGGGTTGAAGAACACCCCTGCCAAAGTCCAGAGACTGGTCAACCAGGTACTGTCCGGGCTGGAGAAATTCAGCGCCGAATACCTGGATGACATTGCCATGTTCAGCTCCACTTGGAAAAGAACACTTGCAACACCTCTGTGAAGTGTTGAAGGCTCTTCAATGAGCAGGCCTCACTATCAAGGCCTGTAAGTGCCAGATAGGGCAGGGATCTGTGGTGTACTTGGGACACCAGGTAGGGAGCGGCCAGAGGGTGCCCCTCCTCGTAGATTGATACCATTCTGGCTTGGGAACCCCCCAAGACCCAGACAGAGGTGAGGGCCTTCTTAGGAGTCACCGGGTAATATCGCCGATTTGTCAAGGGATATGGCACCATTGTTGCCCCCTTGACAGAGCTGACTTCAAGGATGCAGCCCAGGAAGGTGATCTGGACCAACGCCTGCCAGACCGCGTTTGATGCCCTGAAAGCTGCCATGTGCATGGCACCCGTGCTCAAGACGCCTGATTTCTCCAAAGAGTTTGTGGCGCAGACAGATGCTTCAGAGCATGGAGTGGGAACAGTACTCTCACAACTGAACGACGAGGGCTTGGATCAATCCATAGCCTTTATTAGTAGGAGGCTACTTCCCAGGGAACAGAGGTGGAGTGCGATTGAAAGGGAAGCTTTTGCTGTGGTCTGGGCACTGAAGAAGCTAAGGCCCTACTTGCTTGGGACTCACTTGCGGGTTCAGACAGAGATGGTTAATGCAAATGAGGGGTGAAAACCCAAAACTGTTGAGGTGGTCCATCACCCTACAGGGAATGGACTTTATGGTGGAACACCGCCCTGGTACAGAACACGCCAATGCTGATGGTCTGTCCAGGTTTTTCCGCATTAGTGATGAGAACTCCCAAAAGGGTGGGTTGTTCTCCCCACTTTTCAGCTGGAGGGGACACGTGTTAGACCTGGCATCCTAGGTGTGGTTTCCCCTGACTTTTTGCCTCTACCTCCTAAATTCTTTGACGCTGTGACGGATTTTGTTTTGCTGGTTTAGATGCTTTGGGCACTTTGCCACTGCTGATCAGTGCCAAAGTGCAAGTGCTCTCTGGTTAAATTATTACTGTGATTGGTTATCCATGATTGGCATATTTGTTTTACCAGTAGGTCCCTAGTAAAGTGCACTGAGTATGCCAGGGCAGGTGATTCAAATGCTACTAGTGGGCCTGCAGCACTGATTGTGTCACCCACGTGAGTAGCCCTAAAATGGTGTCTCAGGCCTGCCACCGAAGTGCCTGTGTGCAGTCTGTGAACTGCCATGTTGTCCTGGTCAGAGTACACACTGACCAGGCCTGACCCTTTCCTTTTCTTACACATTGGACACCCCTGTGGTAGGCCCATGGTACCCCCCTGGGCAGGGTGCAGTGTATGTGAAAGGTAGGACATGTACTAGTGTGGATAACATGTCCTGATAGTGAAATACTGCCAAATTCGTTTTTCACTATTGAAAGGCCATCTTGCCCATAGGAGAGAATGGGGAATGTTGTGTCCCATGTGTACCTGCATATCTCCCCATAAGAGCAAGATGGGAACCTGAAGTCTGGTATCCCTGAACTCAGAATTTGATAACACATCTTTTAGAAAAGATGATTTTTGAATTCTGTGTTTGGAAATAGCACTTTAAGAAAAAAGTGGCTATTTTTCTGTTCAACCTTTCTGTGTGCCTCTGCCTGTTTGTGTATTGACTGTCTGGTTTGTGAGTGACAGGGGCTGGGGGTGGCTGCAGGAGGCTGGGTGAGTCCGCACTAGGATTAATAGACCTATCTACACTTAGAGTGGTGGGAGAAGTTGCACCTGGGCCTGAATAGGACTGTGCCTGCCTTCCACAATGCTGGCTCCACCTCCTGCGGTGTGTCTGATGGCCCTGGCTTCCCCTCAGAAAGGAAGAATACATGCCCTGGCAAAGGGCACCCAGAACTGGTTTGGACTGGATCCTGGACCCCTCACACATTTATTTATTTATTTATTTAAACATCTTTTTATTAAGATTTTCTTCTGATTACTGTCATCATTGTTGGGAAGCACTGTGGATCAATTTTGCATTAGACAACAAATTATTACATATATAATTGTGACCCAGTCCCTCTATCACTGCTCAATCACTGACTGAGTTGTTATGCCAAGGATGTACGTTGTCTCTATGTACAATGGCTAGACAGGAAGTAGAGTGCGATGTTCATTTAAACAAACTACAACTAACAACCTAATCATAAAGAAAAGAAAAAAATCGCGATATTCAGCCTGCGAAAAGCATGTTGTGGAACAGGTGAGAGGGTGTGTGCGTGGACCAATGTGCTGTAAAGGTTGAAGAGACAACAATTAAGTATCATACTAATAATGCTGGGGGGGGGAGCGTCTCGTGGTGGACACACTGTTCATGGCTCTAACTTGCCTAGCATTAACCAAGAATATTCTGTAAAATGAGAGAAATCAGGGGGGGAGCAGGCTGCGACGGGCCTCTATTATCTCATTGGGGGGTTACGTGTGGTGCGCTGCGGTGTCCGTCCGTGTGAGCACTTTAAGAAAAGTGTCCCAGGTCTGCGCAATCGGATATTTGCGCAGACCCGCAGTTTCCTCCTTGTGTAGCGTTGCGCTCTCAGCTTGTGAGGGATTTCTCTCAATTAGCCGACCCTGGAGGGTCAGCGTTCTTCCAGCGCTTCGTAACTAGGCGCTTGGTCGTAATCAAACCCAGATCTCTAAATCTGGATAGCGCTTTATTGTTTTTTGTCCGTGGATACAGTCCCAATACGCAAGTCTCCCAGTTAAACTGCAGCGGCGCCTGAGTGCATTTTACCAGTGTGCCTACAACTGTACGCCAATATAACGTAAGTATGTAAATAGCTTTATTTCGATATGTTTCATATCATAAAAAGCGATACATGTACATTAAAAAACAGTAAAATCCAGTGCATAAGTAATAACATACGATTTAAACAACAGTTTGCATAAAAAATTACGTAAAGACAATCTAAAATACATTTTAGGCAAGATACGAAAGTCTATTAAATCTGATACGCCATGCCCAGCCTAAAAATTTAGCCAGTCCACTAGCAAACAGGGGCAGAGGGTCCGTTTTTAGAATTCTTAGGGCCTCCTTGTGGGATCTAGTCCCAAGTTCTCTACAGAGAGGCTTCAGCCATCTGCGGCGAGGGACTGCATAGGCCGGGCATTCAAATAATAAGTGCGGGACTGACTCCAACCTGTCCAGACAGCATGGGCAGAAAGGAGTTGTCTGCGCCGGGACCTTCCAGCTGGCAGTCAATTTTCCCACTGGCAGTAGGCCTACCCTGAATTTGAAATATAGAGCCCTGTCCCAGGTGGATAGGATTGTATCCAGGTACGGCTCGCAAAAGTGCACCTCCTTAACCAAAAGAAATTCCACCGTTGACCTGCACAATATAACTGCAATGAGGTGGAAGACCATAGCATATGTAGCAGATCCGCGCCCACCAGATGACATCGGGGGCAGGCGGAGGTGTTGAGATGAAAATAATCATTAATCTTGTCCGATGAGAGGTATGCCCAGTGTATAATATAAGTCTGAATAAGTTTAAATCTCGAATTACGTGGTAAACATGTGGATCCAGCCAGTAGTGAAGCCCACTCTTTATCAGTCCTTGGCCGTCCTCTATCCACCGCCCATCTCTCGCTGAGTCTCGTCAAGACGTCAGTGTGTGCGCCAGCAGGGCCTCCACTAACCAGTGCACAACGTGCGACCCCTCCCCATCACATGTAAGTATTGGACAAGCGTATATGTGCGGGGCTCAGTCGTTATGTCTCCCCAGGCCGCAGTCAAGGTACGTATTATTGCAGCATGCAAAAGGAATTGGCCTGCAGGTAGATCATTTTCTGCGGAGAGCGTATTAAACGTAAGGAGAGTGCCCTCCGCATACAAATCGCCTATTGCGTCAAGCCCTGCTTCGTGCCACGTCACTAACTCAGCTTCGGATATTTTCTCTTTGCCTCTAGGGTTCCCTGCTAGCGGTATCAGCGGAGCATATGGATACGTATCATGGGTCAGATAGAGGCTCCTCCAATGCCACATAGAGCTGGGACGGGCAGGGAGGTTTAGTTATGGGATGAAAGAAATGGTGTAGCTGGGACTGTGACCACGGGGGTGCCTCAGTCGCAGTGTCCACCAGTTCCCTCCTGCAGATCCACCTTGATACCCATTGCAGTTGCGAGGCTAGATAGTAGAGTTCCATATTCGGGACTGCTAGGCCCCCTCTGCTTGTGGGCGCATATAGCTTACTTAACGCTATGCGTGGTCTGCCTTTATTCTAGATCAGGTCATGAAGAATTCCTTACAGGCTGCGAAGAAGACCAACAGGGACGTACACGGGGAGATTTGAAAAATAATATAGCAGCTTCGGTAAGATAATAATTTTAGTCAAAGTGACGCGACCCATTACAGTGAAGGGCAACGTTTTCCAAAAGCGCACCTGCGCTTTGATTGCCGTTATGGCTCTCACAAGGTTGCCATCTAATACATCAGCAGGGGATCTGTAAATGTAGACGCCTAAGTATCTAAACATAGTGGAGTGCCAGCCCAGACCGGATCCATTAATACTGACGTCTTTTTCAGCCACCGTGGCAGTAAAAGAGTAGATGCCAGACTTTGCCCAATTCACTTTAAGCCCTGACATATGTTCAAATTGTCGGAAAATGTCTGCTATGACAGGAGGTATTGCCTGTAGGTCTCTGATGTACAAGAGCAGATCGTCTGCATAGAGTGATACCACATGTGTGCCGTCGCCTAGCGGTATGCCCCAATCATCTCCGCTAGCTCTAAGTAACACCGCCAAGGGCTCCATCGCCAGGGAGAAGAACATGGGAGCTAGCGGACAGCCCTGCTGTGTCCCTCTTCTCACTCTCAAGGTGTCAGAAATCAATTTCCCGTCTTGACCCGTACTGTGGGGCGCTGATAAATAAGACTCACCGTATGGACGTGTAATACCGCCGTGAGATAAGGCCATTCCATAGAGTCAAAGGCCTTTGCCAGATCAAGCACTAGGCATCCGGAATGTGGCCAGACATTCGGGAAATAAGCGTGCAGAGGGAACAGCCTGCGTATGTTAAGGGATGTGCTCCTAGCCAGGACAAAGCCATTCTGATCATAATTAATTAAAGTCTTCACTAATGGGGCCAAACGTTTGGCTAGTAGCGATGTGAATATTTTGTAATCAGTATTAAGGAGCGCTAGTGGCGGTAAGAGCCAAGAAGTTGCGGGTCGCGACCCTGCTTAAGCAAAGAAATCAGGTTTGCCTCGTTTTGTGTGGGTGTGAGCGAGGAGTCCTATATGGCTTTGGCATATAGATGCGAGAGCGGAGGTAGCAAGATATCGGAGTACGCTTTATAGAATTCCGCCGGCAAGCCGTCGGGTCCCAGAGACTTGCCGTTTGACAAGGAAAAAATGCTGTCTTGGATTTCCTCTTTCAGGAGGGGAGCAATTAGGCTATGTAGCTGTGCGGGAGTGAGCTGCGGCAGAGCAAGGTCCGCCAGAAAATTCTGAACCTTCAAGGGGAGTAACCTGCATGCGGAACTAATACAGCTCATCATAATGGGATACAAATTCATTGTGAATGGCTTTCTGGGTGTATACCAGAACACCCTGCGCTCTACATAAGGATGTGACCAGAGGGGACAATAGCTCCTGTCGGATTAGCCATGAGAGGAGCTTGCCCGCCTTATCGCTCTGGCGATGGGTCCTTTCAGAGTGCGCCGCATAATTTGAACAGGATAATCTGTCTAGCAGACGCTCCATGCGTGCGCTTGAAAATGCGTCTGCAGCATCCACAGTCTCCTCCTGTTCAACCTCCAGCCGTCGCTCCACTCGCAACAAATCACCCTCCAATTGCCTACGCATGCCCGACTGTGTATGTAAACTATGGCCCCACAAAACCACCTAAAGGCGTCCCATTCAATTTGGGGCGTAGAGGCCGTTCCTGCATTATCTTCAAAATATTGCGCAACAGCAGTGGCTAGCGAGCACGGAAAGGCGCGTCTAGTAAGGCATCGGGCTGCAGCCGCCAAGTCGGGATTGGGGATCAAGGGCCCGATGTAGGTAAATCCCATTTACCGATTTTGAAATACCGAATGCTACCGATTCGGTATTTCAAAATCGGTAAATGGGATGTAGGTCCCAACATCTGGAATCGTTACCGATTCCTTACAAATTCGGTATTTACCGATTCGGTAAATACCGAATCGGTATTTGCTATTGAATCCTATGGGCCTTTGAAGCCCATAGGATTCAATTCAAATACTGAATCGGTATTTACTGAATCGGTAAATACCGATTTTGTCAAGGGTGCAGGGGGTGTCACTTTGACACCCTCTAGCACCCCCAAAACGGGCATGTGTGCAATGTGGCACACAGACATGCCCTAAGGGCACGTCTGTCTGTCACATGGCACATGTGTACATGCACAGATGTGCATATACACAGGAATCGGTATTTTACCATGGATTTGTATTCCATGGTAAAATACCGATTCTGTAAGCCATGTGCCAATGGTAAATTGGCTACCTACATTGCATTTTCGGTAATTTTACCGAATCGGTAAATATTACCGAATCGGTAATTATTTTACCGATTCGGTACATATTACCGAATCGGTAAATTTACCGATTCGGTAATGATACCGATTCGGTAAAATTACCGATAAAGTGCCCCTACATCTCGATAGCCCTTTACCGATCGGAAACGGCCAAAAATCGGTATTTTCGGCCGATTCCGATCGGTAAAGGGCTACCTACATCTGGCCCCAAGTGTTGTCCCATTCGAGGTCTAAAGTGTGGGGGTTGTGGTCAGAGTGTGTACGTCCCAGATAGTACGTGGAGGTGACATGAGGTAGCAAAGTAGTAGAGACCATGAAGCGATCCAGTCGCACATACAGTCAGTGAGTCCCTGAATAATAAGAGTAAATTTTATCTGTCGGTTGTTGGTGTCTCCATGCATCTGTCAGGTTCCATTGCCCCGCCCAGTCATTCAGTGCTTTCATGGCGTGAATTGTGACTGTGCCTTGTAGAGGGGGGAATGATCGATCTAGTGTTGTGTCCAGCACACTGTTGTAATCTCCCCCTAGCAACATAGGGATATCATGCCAGGGCGCTAGTACCTGTGAGATATGGTCGAAGAATGTTCCTTGGTCCATGTTGGGTGCATACAGGGAAGTGATCACTAGTGGCCTGCCATTGAGCTCGCCCCTGACCACCACATACCTGCCATCTACATCTATTCTAGTGTCTGTAACTTTAAATGGGATCCCCGGTCTTACAATAGCTCCTGTCGGATTAGCCATGAGAGGAGCTTGCCTGCCTTATCGCTCTGGCGATGGGTCCTTTCAGAGTGTGCCGCATAATTTGAAAAGGATAATCTGTCTAGCAGACGCTCCATGCGTGCGCTTGAAAATGCGTCTGCAGCATCCACAGTCTCCTCCTGTTCAACCTCCAGCCGTCGCTCCACTCGCAACAAATCACCCTCCAATTGCCTACGCATGCCCGACTGTGTATGTAAACTATGGCCCCACAAAACCACCTAAAGGCGTCCCATTCAATTTGGGGCGTAGAGGCCGTTCCTGCATTATCTTCAAAATATTGCGCAACAGCAGTGGCTAGCGAGCACGGAAAGGCGCGTCTAGTAAGGGATCGGGCTGCAGCCGCCAAGTCGGGATTGGGGATCAAGGGCCCGATGTAGGTAAATCCCATTTACCGATTTTGAAATACCGAATGCTACCGATTCGGTATTTCAAAATCGGTAAATGGGATGTAGGTCCCAACATCTGGAATCGTTACCGATTCCTTACAAATTCGGTATTTACCGATTCGGTAAATACCGAATCGGTATTTGCTATTGAATCCTATGGGCCTTTGAAGCCCATAGGATTCAATTCAAATACCGAATCGGTATTTACTGAATCGGTAAATACCAATTTTGTCAAGGGTGCAGGGGGTGTCACTTTGCACCCCCAAAACGGGCATGTGTGCAATGTGGCACACAGACATGCACTAAGGATGTGCATGTACACAGGAATCGGTATTTTACCATGGATTTGTATTCCATGGTAAAATACCGATTCTGTAAGCCATGTGCCAATGGTAAATTGGCTACCTACATTGCATTTTCGGTAATTTTACAGAATCGGTAAATATTACCGAATCGGTAATTATTTTACCGATTCGGTACATATTACCGAATCGGTAAATTTACCGATTCGGTAATGATACCGATTCGGTAAAATTACCGAAAAAGTGCCCCTACATCTCGATAGCCCTTTACCGATCGGAAACGGCCGAAAATCGGTATTTTCGGCCGATTCCGTGTCTGTAACTTTAAATGGGATCCCCGGTCTTACCATACCAAGACCCCTCGTGCAAACGCTGAATACCCCGTGGCGAATAACTGTCCGCGCCAGCGGCGATGTAAGTGCGGGAGCTCAGACTTGGTTAGGTGAGTTTCTTGTAAGAGCGCTATCTGTATGCGATGGCGTTTTAGATAAGAATAAATTTGATACCTGCGTGAGGCAGTGTGAATGCCACATATATTCCAGGTACCTATTTTAACTGAGGCCATTGTATATTAAAAGGGACAGCAATACAAGAACGCACAAACATAATGAGGGGAAATCAGACTCTACAGACATGGAACAAAACTTTACCATTGGTCCCACCCCACCAGAATATCCAAGTCGTAGATATTTGCACATGCTAAGAGGCGATTGAAACAATAATATGAAATATACGAAAAATTCCAAAGAGTGAGGTTGCAACAGGCAATTGTCCAAGCCTTGTACCAAGACAAGATTTACGTAATAGCTAGAGGGGTTGCACTAGGCACAACTTTAAAAACAAATGGTATGCAGATAACTTGATCAGTGTTCGGGAGCTCCCCGACTCCGGCCATACATTAATGGGCGGGGGTCGTGATTCATGACATCTAGACCCCTCGAGTCTTGCTGACATCTGTGATGTACGTGCGTACTTGAACCAAAGCACCATGGGAGCCTATTATCTGTGGAGCAATCAGCCCTCGTCTCATATCATACCTGTGTCACGGAAACAATACCTGGGTGCTGCTGGTTAACCAAGATCGGCAGACGTTTGCGGAGTAACAACTAGCAGTTCACACAAGCCTTGGGACACCTGCAAATCATCCAAAAGTTCATTGTCACTGAACTGTCCATGCCTGCTGGAAGTGGAGGCAAGATCATCTACCGGGGTGCCTGTGATTTCCGCAGACGCTCGGAGTGCTCCACTCCGTTCAGTCAGTGTTTGGCTCAGATCTGGCCAATAGTCTGTGAGTGGGCATTGACAGTCTCAGGCTGTGCGGAAACATAAGAGTCCAACCATTTTTCAGCGTCCGTTAGGTTCTGGAAGAAGTGAGTTTTTCCGTCGGCGATCACACATAATCGGGCTTGAAATAGAAGAGAATATTGGAGATTGCATTGTCGAAGGTGTTTTTTAACTGCCATAAAGGTAAACCTCGGTTTCTGAACTTGCAATGTGTAGTCAGGGAAAATCATAATTTCATTGTTGTCAACCTGAATATCTGATATTTTCCACATCTGGGGCCAGATGTAGGAGGCTATTTACCGACCGGTAACGGCCGATTTCGGCCGTTACCGACCAGTAAATGGGTATTTGTGATGTAGGGGGCCAATTTTACCGATTCGATAAGATCATATCCTTGGGGGTAACTAGTGCCTGCTCGCGCTCTCTGAGGGGAAAGTGAACAGAAAATGGGAGTTCATTCCGTGATTCAAGCACAGCGGGGGCAGTTAGTGATAGGGGCACCATCTTTCTTTTCTTTGAGAGGACTTTCCACACGCTGGAAACAAGGGTTTCACCACCATACTGAATTTACAAGTGCCTCTACTCTGACAAGTACTCTTTCTATAAAGGCACAATGGACTGTTTACACAAGGATTACAAAGAACACTACAAGGGAGTATTTTCTTTCAAAAACAGCGTTTAATGGTGTATGTTGGTGTCAAGTTGTTTTGATCTACCTAAATCTATATAAAGATAACTTTATTTTTTATAATAACTGGGGTAGTGTCCATTTGTGGTGATTGGGAGTGTTGGTGCAAATACTTTACACATTGCCTTGGGGATAAGCCTGTCTACTCGTGCCAAGCTACCAAGGGGGTGAGCAGGGGTTATCAACAGTGGGTACCCCCTTACCCTGACTAGAAGTAAGGGTCCCTATTTGGACAAAGGTACTTACCTCTGCCAACTAGAGACCCCCAGAACTAACAGATACTATATCATATATTAGTGAAGTTTGGTACCCCTTGTTAAGTATTTTTATATTTGTACCTCCATGGGAGTCTCCGTATCTATGACCATTGTTTATCAAGCTTATCATCTTGTGAGCCTTAGAACACTTGGAGTTTTACTCCTCCGGTTCTGTCTTATAGCCATTGTTATTTGTTTGGCTCATCCACTCCTTTCTATAGACATGGTTGGCTTTTACATGTTCCTTGGCCATGATTGTTTCTTTTCCAGGGATTACCTCATGCTATTATTATTCTCCAGGGAGCCGTATCTCTCCGTCTACTCTATTCCTTCTATTATGAATGATACTTAATATTATTGACACTTCTGGGGTGGCTAATATGCTTTGCGTTATTTTTAAAAGATTTATTTTTTCTGAAGGTCATTTCCCTTTGATGATACACCTTTTATTTTCTTTGAAGGTGTTTCTACTTTTTGTAGATATCTTTTATTCTTTTCTTACTGGATCATTGCTCTTTTACGGGACAACTCTTTTCTTCATTTACCTAACTAGGTTGTAGTTAGGTACACACTTTGCGAAATGGGGATCCTGGATGCCATATACATATTGGTTGGGAATTCATCTAGTCTAGATTCAGGTCGGTGGCGCTAGAGAGCAAATCGTGAGCTGAAGCTGCAGGTGAAGGAGAAGGCAAAGGGACGAGCGCAGGGCCGTGCCGAAAGAAGACGGGAGACGCCCGAGGTGGTCGGCCAAGCGGGATAGCGGCAGCAGTGCTAAATTGGTTAAATCAAGCGGCAGCCGGGCACCCAAAATCCTGAACCCAGCAGCCTACACCTAGCAAGGTGGAGGAGAGCAGCTGTAAGGGGTGGAGGCGGGCGGGCCGGAAGGGGAGAGAGAGCGCAGCTCCAGAGCCATCGATCCACAGCCCCAGCCCCGCCTCGCCTCACCTCGCTTTGCCTCACCTCGCCTCACCTCGCATTGCCACACCTCGCATTGCCACGCCGTATTGCCATTGAAAGCGCTCGGCGCTACCAAGAGGATTCTAGCGGGGACGCGGAGGGGGGTAATCTTAGCAGACCACTTCTGCTTCTTTGTTCAAGCGTCTCTGAATTAGCCGCCCGGCACACTCTGTTTACTGCACTGGTCGTCTGCTACATGATCATCAACACAGACCAGCAGCATAAAAGTCAAAGCGTAAGAACAAGAGCAAAACAGCGTTAGCGAAAACGGAGACCCCCTGTGCGCCGAGGTCTCATGAGTGATCCTGAAGAGTGGGGAGCAGGTGTAGCATGAGCAGGAGAGCGGCGGCGAGAGAGCGGTGGCGGTGAGAAACGGTAACCGCGAGCCGTGAATCACCAGGTGAAAACTTCCGGGGGAAGCTGCTGTGTCCTGCCCACCATGCACTGCCTTTAAACACCCAAAACTGGGGTTGGAAGAGGCCAGGCACCAAGTACTCTACTCCCACTAGAGATTGCGACTAGAGACTGGGACGGCAGTAGGGGCCGAGAGGGTGCACCCGCGTGCAGCATTTCAAAGAGGCGGAAACAGTGTTACCACAAGTCAAAAGCGGCAGAAGCAACGAACATTTTTCCAAGGCGGCAGGAGCCGCGAACACCAACTTTAAAGCAGCTGAAGCTTTTTTTTTTTTTTTTTTGCATTCAAAGCCAAACTGACTGTGTGACTCTCAGCGGATCAGCTACCATCAGAAAAGGGGAACAGACTATCAGGGCAAAACACAGTTTTGGCAGTTGGGTTCTAATCTCAGGATGACGAAAAAAAAACAGTTTCCCAACGCCAAGGAAATGTTCTTGAAAAACCAACCCCTTGATTCAAGTCTCACCCAAAAACTTAAGGAGTTCAAGGATCACAGTCCCTGACCAGAAGTCATTTTTAAAGTCGCCAAAAGCTGGGCTCATCCCTTTTTCAAAAATGCAACCACAGTGACAGGAATTCCCCCTGCCCTTTTGACTTACCGGCAAGGACTAACTCCAGCAATGAAACAAACTCTCCCTTGGAGAGATTCTATAGCATTCAGACCTCTATGATATCCGGTGAAGGAACTCAAACCGGGAGACGCCGGAGCCAATCCTGCACTTGGCCAGGAAAGGAAACCAATCAAGTAATTGATCCATTCGACCTACGAGGGACCGCCTTTGCGCCAACTCTCGGCAAACATGTGCAGGTTGTCCCAGTTCAAATACACTCTTACCAGCAAGCAACTCTGCAGTTCCCTACTTTGATACCTTCCTTAGAGCCATCAGGGCTTGGCTCAACTAAGAACAAAACACTAATACGACAAGGAATCAGTGGCTTCCTATCACCAACATTCATACAGAATCTGGAAACAAAGATACAAAGAACCTTGGAGCTTACCCCAAAACTCCTCATACAGGCCAACGATACACGGGTCTCTTCTTCACCAACTCAGAGTTTTCAAAGTGAGAGCCCACATAGTAGCAGCCTTACAAATGACCCTGATCCAATCTCAACTGGTGAAACGGATGAATCAATGGCTAAGGCACTACTTTGGCAGTCCGATAAAATGGAGCTGCAAATTGATTTGCTAACAACAATTGCACAACGCTTGGTGGAGCTAAACAACAAGGTGGACTTCATAGGAAACAAGCTCAGTGATACGCAGGCCACTCAACACTGCACTTGCACGTGCGCTGAACTCATTGATAAATAGGCAACGCTCCCTAAAATTCTAACAGCCATGGTAGTCACACTGAAGGAACAAACAGAAGGAACCATCTGCCAATCAAACAACAGTGGCATGGCATCCACAACAAACAGTTAAGAGCATCAAGCCAACTTGGCTATAAACCACCAGAGCAATTCCTTAATAATACCTGACAATCAAGTTTTACCCATATCCACCAAAGTCCACACCAACTCACCAGGCTTCTATTCCAGCCCTAGACCTACACACCCAGCAAAAGTGCTTGACAGCAATGATGCCAACAAGGGAAGAACATACGCTCCCCTCTCTAGGAGGGCCAAAAAAAAGCTAAAGAAATCAGAGAAAAAAACAAAGGCTATTAAAAAGGTTGCCTGCTCCTTGTCAACCTGTAACCAAATATCACAAGTTGACAATGGGAAAATACTGAATTTTTCAATCTTCACTACAAAACATGCTTTAAACGAGGAAATATCCACAGTATCAATCTCACCACAAGTAAAACATGTGACGGAAAGTCCATTACAGTCAAATCCCCGATCAGGGGTCTCGCTTAACCTATATGGTCCGGCAATAAATACTCACTCAGTTCTCTTACCAACCATCAACAATAAGAAATCAGAGCACAAACCACATCCGCCTAATGAACAAGGATCTGATTTTGGTGTCTGTGCCCCTCAGGGCCTTTTCCCATTAGTTCCTTTGAAGACCAGCCCACTGATACACAATCCCAGGACTAGCAAAGAGACTATTCAGAGCAATATAGGTCCATGCAGTAACCAAAACATGTTATACACTGGTCCAAACATCGATCCTAAAGTTGAGCAAACTGGTCACCCAAGTAGTTTGTAAAACAACCCATGAGGTAATCCTCACGCCCAGATATACCATCAAAGGCCAACATGACATCTTAAATAGGGGCAATATACTTCGTCTATTCAAACACATTCCGACGTTGTCAGAACACTCTCGGAAGAATTAGTGTGGGTTAAGTTCCTTCGCCTTACTAGTGACACCCATGGGGATTCAACCTCGATAGGGCTGAGTCGCCATTCCAGTACGGGGCTAACTCCAGAGGAAACATCGCAAATGGCAGACTGGGGCATTGATATTGTAATGTATGTATACTTGTAAAGCGCACTGTTACCTCGTTACGCGGCGTCCTGGCGCTGTATACCGCTGGGGAACCCGTCCTGGCTTTCCCTGTGAGAGGGTACCCCCAAGGTGAAGCCAGGCATCCCCGGCGCTGCTAGGGCCGTTGTGGAGATTAAGCAAGCTATTGCCCAGAGTTGCAGAGTGGGACCCATGGTTAGCGTAGGCACCTAGGCGAGAATTATCGAGTCCGCGGACATTGACCCAAGACCCTGCCGCGTCGGGAATTGAACCCTGGTCCAGGGCCGACGTCTGCTTCAGGGTCTGCCGCTTCTAACCTGTGAGCCACACTTGGGATGTATCCTGTCCCAGAGAAATATCTGCACGTGCTTGCGGCACTACCACCTCTTAAGGAAGTCTACTCAGTCCTAAAGGGGACAGAGTGTAATCCACAAGTGAGAAAATTAGCCACTGAGCAGAGTATGTATCATACATTTAGGATCACCAGTACCTCCGAACACAGGACACTGTACGCAAGTAGGCCAAGCCATTCCCCTGTGACGGGCACCAGGTTCCGACCAGCATAGCAGCAACTACGACGGTACGTCTAACAACAAAAATGCTGCATGCCAACTGCTCAACACCAGATTCACAGGAAATAACATCCAGCTGTCCATGATCTCCTGAAATGTAGCTGGCTTGAAAAGACTTCTTGACAACAATTCAGTGAGCAACTATTTCCTTGGAAACGACATCTTGTGCCTACAAGAGACCTGGGCTACTGAACCAACAATTTTTCATGGTTTCCATGAATTACACACTGCAGCTATAAAATGCAACATTTTTGGTAGAGCTTCTGGCGGGCTATCAATTTACATTAACCAAGCGCGCAGACTAGAGACTACCCCTATTACAACTAACATCTCTGACATGCAAGCGGTATTAGTAAGCAGACTGAAATCTAACAACAATTCAATCCGTCTCTTGGTAATCAATTGCTATGTAAATCCTGCCTCCCAGCAAAAAAAAACATGTTGTAAAAATAATGACAACAAAAATGGACCAGCTCATAAACAAATATGCCTCACACCTTCCAGTTATCGCCGGTGATTTGAATACTCGGGGCATAGGGAAGTCGAAAGTGCATATTCCATCACACATCGATTGCGCCTCACTGTAGCAGCTCTTTTTAAATCACAGTTTGGTCTCAGCTTATACTATCCAAACAGCTGTGGATCCTCTCTGGCTCCATCTACCCACCTTTAGGGACAAGTCCACAATAGACTACATTTTCATCTCGGACTATCTAGCACCATTCTTCAACAACTTTGAAGTGGACAATAGGGACAAGAGTGATCACAGGCCACTGAGGATGACCCTCCAGCTAAGTGGGGAACCTGCTACACAATTGAAAGCACTAGGGGTTTCAACCGGGGAAGAACGCTAAGAAATTCTGAGGAGAATAAAATGGACAAACAATCTGGGTCCTAAAATCCTGGAATGGGTAACTTACAAAGAATTACATCCCACTGTCACGAGTCTAGTCTTGCCCCAGGCCTACTGGGAAGCACTCCTAGTAGAACTAAAACCATCCCTAGGGGTACAAACTGGAGGTACCCAAGTGCAGGATACCCTCTCCCAAGGACCCCCGATAACCATCAAATCAAGAGACCTAATCCACACAAAACGTAGTCTTACAATAGCCTTGAAGGCAAGAAGGAAAGGCACCAAAAACATCAAACCTCAGGAAATAACAGCTCTCTGCGCAGCGCATAGGAAGAAAGTATGGGAAATACGCTCCAAGAAAACAGAGTGAGAATGGGTGAAAATGTTTACCTTCCTCAAAGAAAGGGGCCACGTACAACTTTGGAGATCTATAAAGCAACTCTCCAACACCGGCCAGATAAAAGAAAATGGAGTGGCCGCCTTGGAGTGGGTTAAACATGCAACTAAGCTGTATTCAACCCAACAGGACATTACTCAAACTTATTCCCATCTACAATCTCCAACAAAAGATAAAGTCATTAAAACTTCTAACATCACAGTGGCCGAGGTAATCACCCTGATTAAAAACATGAGGTCAGATGGAGCTCCTGGACCCAATGGAGTTCCGGCATCTGTGTTTAAAGCCTCGCAGGGATTCTGGGCAGAGCAGCTGACAACACTCTTTAAGCACACCTTTGCCACCTCTATTGTTCCAATATCATGGAAAGGTTCAATACTTTCCCCAATTTACAAAAAAGGGGACAGCACAAAACCCGAAAACTACCGACTCATTGCTTTATTGGACGTTGAAGCCAAAGCATACGCCAGAATACTTCTGAAAGAACTGGAAGCCTGTGTAACGGATAATAACATTCTTCCCCTATTTCAAACAGGATTCAGGGCCCAAAGCTCTACCACAGATAACATCTTAGTACTGGGCCATCTGTCCAATCGTGCTACCCAGATATCTCAGTTACCACTCTTTTGCTGTTTTGTTGATAACAGTGCAGCTTTTGATAGGGTTGATTGCAGTAAGCTGTGGGAAAAACTACACATTTGGGGAATCCCCCAACAGCTGCTAAAAGCCATAATATCCCTATATCAGGGGACCTGGGTCCGCATTAAAATCAGCCAAACATTAGTCACTGCTAAGATACCAACCAATAACGGCTTAAAACAAGGGTGCGTACTTGCCCCTATACCTTTCAATCTGTATACAGCCGATCTGGGGAAAGCACTGGAGGGGGCAAGTTTATTGCCCGCCAGACTGAGAAAAACGTGGCTTCAAAAACTCCAGTACGCGGATGATATTGTGAGTATGGCTTACAAAAAGGTCCTAGCTCTCCCCAGACAGGCCAGGAGAGCTAGAGTAAGGCTGGAGTTGGGCCTCACTAGTCCAGACATTACTTGCTCAGGTGATTTAATAAAATATTATATCAGGACCACGCGAGCACCAGAATTGTCATTAAAAAGGCAAATCAAAACGCTCTTTGAAGAGGAGGGCTCCCCATGGCAGGTGCATTTGGCAGCAGGCATTAGATTATTGGACATCAACATCCAAAATCTGCATAACCCTGACATCCCGCTAACAGCTTGTAGGAAAACAGTGAATACGCAAGCCAAGAAAATATCCTTTGAAAGGGACTTGGAAAGCCTGCATCACCAATTGAATCTCTCCTCACTGGACTCCTCATACACCATGGTAAAACCGCAGCCCTATCTAGAGCAAGCTTTGACAGTCCTTGCTCGGGGAAGAATCTCTTACATGAGACTGCTCGCTTTTCCCATTACGGATTTTAATTCAACCTGGGCCCGGCAGGATAACTCAGTGGCTTGTCAACTCTGTAATTACCATCGTGAATCCTGGCTCCATTTGTTGTGCTGTTGCCCAAAATTAGTCAGTGAGAGGCAGCGCTTGATTCTCCCTATTTGTAGGTTGCTTGGCCTACAAAGTTGCAGTGAAGTGTCCGACCTGTGCTTCTCTACTAAAACACCTCAAATTGCGGCCCGACTAGGGAAATTCACTGATGCCATCCGAGCCAAATTAAAACTGTATACTGAATTATAACAGGACTTAGTCGGCCATTGAGAAAGAGAGACTATGACAAAAAAAAAATTCTTAAATTCTATGTATAATATTTTACTGCCAGTTAAGAAAATAATCATAACAGTCAATTTTATTATTTTAAATCTTTTTTAAACGATTACTTTATTCTTAAATAATTGTGTGAACTCTTAACAAAGCTTTTGTTTTATTGATAGAATATTGTAACAATTTTAAATAATTGAACAATAAAGTTATCTTCAACTTCAACTATACATATTGATGTTTATTTTATAGATCACTCAGGTTCTTTTATTATGGAATCCTTTTCATAATTTTCCAATTTCAGTATGAGGGATTTTTTCTGGTCAGTCTGTAGATAGTTCTTTATTCATATTGTAGATCACTTACTAACCTTGGGTTTTGCTAAGCTTCAAGGTTTCTTTTTCATACTTTACATTTCATATTCAACTTTATAATCTAATGCTGTCTGAGCAATTTGCATTATGCTGACGTTTTGGATGGCTGTTGCATTCCTATGTGGTAATATACCACTATGGTTTCCATTCTATTATGTCACCATTGTCTTACTGATTATTCATCTTTACTTTATTACTATATGATATATTTTTCCCTTGTCTACACAGAGGTGGTTATTCATATTACACCTATGTGAGTGCATTTGTTGGAGATATCCTAGCGGTCTTTGCAGTGTCTCTCTAAAAATATGACTGCTTCTTGCCACTAGTTGGTATTGTTAGGTCTGGTTGCTTGGTGGATTGTGCGTCCACTGTAGGGTTATGGGTTTAACCTTATGGTCATAGGTTCATATCTCAGCGACTTAGCTTTTAATCATTTTGAGGTCGTTGACTTAGTACCATTGAGTTTGGTAACATTACGCATCTGTTGTTCACCGCCAAAGATACCCTTGAAGTGAACGTGCTCTTTACAAACACACGTTATGACTGCTGTCTTCTCTTTTTATCGAGCTTTCTTTATCCTTTGCCATGAGTGATGGACTTCTCTCAATCAAAGCACGTCACTTTCGATTTGCTATCTGTGAACCGATCACCCAGTTTTACACTCCTTGAAGCCCTGACTATGATCTTCCGAGGTCTGTCCAACTTAAGGGCCTTATACATCCAGGACACGCCAGCCTGGCGGTAGCAATCCGCCCGCCATCCTCACACAAATGACCCCCGCCATATTAGTATGGCAGGGGGGACCGCGGCGGACGGAAAGACGTCCGCCGCTTGTCCGCCCCGGTCACCTTGCGGCCGGGGCAGAAAAGGTTTAATATGGTGGCAGTGTCTATTAGACACCGCCAGCCATATTACCATGGGCTCAGGTAGATGCCTTTCAGGCATGCGGTCTTCACTCTGGGGGCCCCCTGCGGGCCCCCAGAGTGAAGGAGAGGTGGGGGGTGCACACGGGGGGGTACCTGTGTTACCCCCTGCATTTGCATTAACAAAGCGGCAGGCACCGCGCGGTGCCTGCCGCTTTGTTAATGCTAATGAATTCGTGCATTTTTAGCATTGTGGCGGGCGGTGCTGAGAGCACCGCCCGCCACAATGCTAAAAATGCAGGATGCGCCTGCCACAGTGACGGGCGATCCTAATATCCCCCAAGGGACCCCCGCCCTTATGGTGGGCGGTCCCAATACCCGATAGGATGGCGGGCGGACTAAGTCCGCCCGCCAGCCTAATGACCCCCCAAGTGTCCACTCTCTCCTATACCAAGAAGCAAATGATGGGTCTCAGTGCGGGGGTGGTGGTGGTAGGGGGCACCAAAAACCCATTCCAGTGTCTCTGGCACTCCCTACAAGTGTTATTGTAGGTATTGGTTCCTCTCCCAATGAGAATTTCTACCTTGCCTCCTTAAAGTAGATGAATTGTTCCCCTGGATATAGGTGGTGAACAAATATAATTAGTTGAATTTGTGCAAGTATTTATATGAGGCCATTCCATTCCAAAAAGCTTTATTCGACATATTAGGTCATAAAAGCACAAACTTAGATTTAGGTCCATTCACAAAGTATCTACAAGCAATTCATATATACTGTAATAAAAATTGATACATACTCCCATTCGTCAAAAATGTTTTATGAAAAATGAATTACCAATTAATTAAAAAAAATTCCAATTAATAAAAAGTAATTAACAATTAAAAATATCAATTACCAATTGTAAACAATAATTACCAATTACAAAAATTAATTGCCAGTTAAAAAATGTAATTACCAATTACAAACCTTAATTAGCAAATAAAAAAATTAATTGCCAATTACAAAATGTAATTACCAATTACAAACCTTAAATACCAATTAAAAAAATTAACTAATAAGCAATTAACATAATTAATTACCAATTAATAATCAATTAGAAATAAAAAAGTTATCAATACCAATAAAAAATAAATAATTACTTCAATACAATTAAATTACTTCCCACCCAATTCCCCTATAAACCCGCAACCCGCTACAGAACTTAAATGCAAAAATTAATTAAAATTAATTTACAATTACAAAAAATTAATAATTTATTTACTATAATTAAATTACTTCCCACCCTATTCCCCTATAAACCCACAACCCGCTCCAGTACTAAAACATAAAATTAAATTGAAAATAACATTTTTAATATACAAAAAATAGTACACATATAATTTAAAACATGTAACACATACATATAAAATACATAATAAAATACATAACAACAAACAAATATCGATATTAGTAACATCGAAATTAGTAACAGATATAATTGTTATCGATATTACTAACTTCGATATTACTTACATCAATATAAAAAAAATCGATATTACTTACCTTAGGGTCGATATTCTGTCTAACGATATTCTTGACCTCGATATTCTTCACCTTCGATATTTTCAACTCGATATTAATGTAGGTCGATAATTAGGAATCGATATTTTGACTGTGTACCATAGTTTCCCAGCAGGCAGCTGGCATTCAAGGATCTGAGTGCCAAGCTGGCAGATGAAAATACTAATTTGCCAAAGGTTTTAACACGTTTAGTTTGGGAAATCGTTGGGAATTTTTGGGGATTGGTCTTACTCATGGATGCTTACACCACCAAACTCTCAAGGGAAGGGTGCTGGAATTAAAAAGCAAGATAGACTTGAGCAGGGCGAAGGTATTCCGCAATCTGGTGGTTGCATGGTGGGCCAGAGCAACGTTCAGCCGATGCCACTAATAATGTGTCTGTAAGGGCCTTGTTCTATCGGTACTAATGGATAAAACAGTTTTAACAAAACAACCCCTTGTATTTGTTCTTCGTCGATTTTAGATCAGCTTTTGATTGCGTGAACAGACAACGCCTGTGGAAAAAATTACAAGAGCAAGATATTCCAGATCCATTATTAAAATTGATTCAACTCATGCATGCTGATACCTGGGTCAGAGTGCGGATGGGGTCGGTCTGACATTAAATAATGAAATATTAACGACAAGAGGACTAAGGCGAGGGTGCGTATTGGCCCCACTACTTTTTAACCTTTTCTTAGCAGATCTTACGGATGCACTGAATGAAATAAATGCACGTCCGCCTAAATTAGCTAACAAACAAATATCAAATTTGCTGTACACAGATGATGTCATACCCTTAAGTCGTACAAAAGTGGGTTTACAACGGCTAATAGATCGAATATCATTGTCTTAAAAAGAAAATGGGATGGTAATAAACGAAACAAAGACTAAAGTTATGGTGATTACAAAAATCTAAATGGTTTTTGGAAAAAGTGCAATTAGAACAAGTAGAAGTTTATAAATATCTGGGTGTTTTATTCAATGGCAATGGATACTTTCTCCCTCAAAAACTTGATATTTACAGAAAAGCAAACGCCTTGACAGCTGCACTTAGGATTATAGAGAAATCAATAAGCGATCTGACTTATTGTCCCTTCCTAAAGGTGATATCAGCAAAATTGCTGCCTACTTTAACATACGGTAGTGAGGCCTTAAATGGAAAAGACGCTGTGATCATCAATAATACGGTCTCAAAAACTTTTAATACCCTTTCCACGTACCTGCCTAATAACGCATCCCAAGCCCATGTAAGGCTGGAATTTGGCCTAAATAGCCAGTTGTATGCAAGAAAAGGACAAGCTATTAAAGTATGGAACAGAATAAAAAAACTACCATGATAACCAAATGTCTCAGCTTTTATGGCAGGAAATAAGTGAAAACAGGAAATCGCAGGCCTGGAAATATTTAAATACAGCGCTAGGAGAATTTGATGTAATGCTGATCTGGGAAACTACAATAACCCAGGAATCTTTTAAAAAAGTGACACCAAACCAACAGATCATCTATCGCTGATAAGAGACAAAAACATATTTGCAAAAAAAAAACATGCATGGCCAATAATAAACGGATTTTCAAAAATTAAGGCACAGCAATATTTGGAAACACCATGGTCATTGAAAAACAAACAAATCTTCACAAAAGGCCGATTTGGTTTACTACCCGGATTATGCCATTTACCACCTTTGATAAAGCCAAAAGAGGACACACTATGGGGCCGATTCCGATCCTGGAAAAAGCGCTCCGATTTGCTGTACGGAGCGTATTTCCCGTACGATTCGTACACCCACAACGTCCCTGTACGACCCCGCAAGTACGATCGTAACCCAAAGCGCCACTCCGTACGACTCGTATCAAACACCATACAAATCGAAAGTACATACGGATTCCATGCGGGTGACACGGTACGCCACATCCGGACGTAAATAGGCTGACCTTACCGACCCAGGAAGTACGATCCGTGTTGACACTCCGTACGGCCCTTTTGCTACAAGAGCTGGAAACAGCCGTAAAAGCTGAGTTCGGCCCGACCTGCACCCCGGTACGCGACATACACGACATAAACCCCATCAACCGTGTCATCCCAGCCCTGTACGCCTACCACCTCCTATATCGAAATCGACGACGTCGCAGACGGTGAGTACAACCTACCGCCACTACGGAAGTATACCTGTACGGTGCACCACACGCGCACATCACCGTAGCAAAAATTATACGTGCCGCACACACGTCTGTAATGTTGGGGTACGGTGCGTCATACGCCAGAGCGTATCACTATTGCAATACGTGCCGCACACACGTCTGTAATGTCCGGGTACGGTGCGCCATACGCCAGAGCGTATCACCATTGCAATAGTTATACGTACCGCACACACCTCTGTAATGTCGGCGTACGGTGCGTCACATCTGAGTGCTGGGTGTATATGTCTCCCAGCTGTGCCCAGACATAGGAGGGGTGGGTGCAGAGGACTCCCAGCAGTGCCCAGACATAGGAGGGGTGTGTGGATTTGTCTCCCAGCAGTGCCCAGACATAGGAGGGGTGGCTGGATATGTCTCCCAGCAGTGCCCAGACATAGGAGGGGTGGGTGGATATGTCTCCCAGCAGTGAGCAGTGCCCAGATATGACAGGGGTGGGTGCAGAGAACTCTGAGCAGTGCCCAGACATAGGAGGAGTGTCTGGATATGTCTCCCAGCAGTGCCCAGACATAGGAGGGGTGGGTGCAGAGGACTCCCAGCAGTGCCCAGACATAGGAGGGGTGGGTGCGGAGGACTCCCAGCAGTGCCCAGACATAGGAGGGGTGTGTGCATATGTCTCCCAGCAGTGCTCAGCCATGACAGGGGTGGGTGCAGAGGACTCCCAGCAGTGCCCAGACATAGGAGGGGTGTGTGGATATGTCTCCCAGCAGGGCCCAGACATAGGAGGGGTGCGTGCAGAGGACTCCCAGCAGTGCCCAGACATAGGAGGGGTGTGTGGATATGTCTCCCAGCAGTGCCCAGACATAGGAGGGGTGTGTGGATATGTCTTCCAGCAGTGCCCAGACATGACAGTGGTGGGTGCAGAGGACTCCCAGCAGTGCCCAGACATAGGAGGGGTGGCTGGATATGTCTCCCAGCAGTGCCCAGACATAGGAGGGGTGTGTGGATATGTCTCCCAGCAGTGCCCAGACATAGGAGGGGTGGGTGGATATGTCTCCCAGCAGTGCCCAGATATGAGAGGGGTGGGTGCAGAGGACTCCCAGCAGTGCCCAGACATAGGAGGGGTGTGTGGATATGTCTCCCAGCAGTGCCCAGACATAGGAGGGGTGTGTGGATATGTCTCCCAGCAGTGCCCAGACATAGGAGGGGTGGGTGCAGAGGACTCCCAGCAGTGCCCAGACATAGGAGGGGTGTGTGGATATGTCTCCCAGCAGTGCCCAGACATGACATGGGTGGGTGCAGAGGACTCCCAGCAGTGCCCAGACATAGGAGGGGTGTGTGGATATGTCTCCCAGCAGTGCCCAGACATAGGAGGGGTGGGTGCAGAGAACTCCCAGCAGTGCCCAGACATAGGAGCGGTGTGTGGATATGTCTCCAGGCAGTGCCCAGACATGACAGGGGTGGGTGCAGAGGACTCCCAACAGTGCCCAGACAAAGGAGGGGTGGCTGGATATGTCCCCCGGCAGTGCCCAGACATAGGAGGGGTGTGTGGATATGTCTCCCAGCAGTGCCCAGACATAGGAGGGGTGGCTGGATATGTCTCCCAGCAGTGCCCAGACATAGGAGGGGTGGGTGGATATGTCTCCCAGCAGTTCCCAGATATGACAGGGGTGGGTGCAGAGGACTCCCAGCAGTGTCCAGACATAGGAGGGGTGTGTGGATATGTCTCCCAGTGTGGAAAATAAATACAAACTTAGTGAACATTATCAGCGCCATCTTGCCCCTTTCCAAGCCCATTCGTGCGCGTAAGCGGCAGCCATTTTGAGCACCATGGCCTCCCTGCCCCTCGCTGATAGCCAGCGCGTCTCTCTCTCTCTCTTAACCTCGCAAGCATTCCCCCGCACGCTGACGACCCCCGCTCTCTCATGCCCTGGGTCATAAACCCCTCTTCAGCGCAGCTTCACCACGGAACCCCATCCTGTTCCCAGCGCAACACCTCCCCTCATTCCTTTCATGGCCTCAGATCCTTTTGATGCAAACCCCCTTTTTCTGTGTCCCCGTTTGTCTTCCTTGTTCCCAGGCCGCCACCTGGCTCTGCGGATACTGTTTATTACCCCGTACAGTAGGAAGCTTCCCCTCCCTATCAAAAGACCCCCGAACCGATCAAAGCCCCCACCCCATGAGATCCGATCAACCCCATGCATTCCGTGAATCGGCGGAATGCCCTGCTGTGCGACAACCATCACCTGTTGTGACCGGGGTGGGGAATCCAACTGTAAATATATGTGGGAACGGGCCTAAAGGGGAGATTCCGAGGATGTTCTTTCAACTATTAACGTATTGCGAGAATGTGTTATGTGCAATAAAGGTCATAAACCCTAGTATAAGAGGCCAGGCCTCAGAGATGTGGTTAGAGCACCTCGTGACGATACTTGCTGTCTGAATTGATGTGTTCTCCTCCGGAGAGAATAAAATCCTCGTTTCCTGCCTTCCAGTCTCCAGCGCCTGCTTCTTCATTGATTGACATTGGTGGGTCATAGAGGCGATATCGCCGGGCAACAAAAAGGGTCTTTAGTTACTGGTTGTCTTTGGAACCCTTTTTAACAATTGGCGTCCCAAGCGTGGGGCCCATCAGCGACTCGCGGATCCAGTGGGAGAGGTCCTGACGACAGAGTGAACGACTGCAA
Organism: Lissotriton vulgaris; assembly: GCF_964263255.1. NCBI lineage: Eukaryota > Metazoa > Chordata > Amphibia > Caudata > Salamandridae > Lissotriton > Lissotriton vulgaris. The sequence goes on from NC_141690.1 coordinate 102,011,711, forward strand.
CGATCGGAAGGTACCCTGTCCGATAGACCCTCGTCTGACAGCCGATCATCCGAACTTCACTGGTTCCGAACAGATCTCTCCCGAGTGATCTGCGGTCCTGACTGGGAACCATCAGGAGTGCCACGAGAAGTACGAAGAGAAGAGGACGATCGGGCGCTGGATTCGGAAGACAAGAAACTGTCCATGCGGTCCGGGTAAGGTCGTGTAAACACGACGATTTGCGAAAGTGATAGATAATTGAAAGTGATTGATAATTGTTGAGAAAATACTAGTATTACTTTTTGTTAATTTATTGGAGATTCACTGTCTACAAACGGAGAAACAACAGGCTCTCCCTTTATAAACAGTGAAGGATAGGTACGCACCCGTCGGACCTATCTTTCTCCCCCGCTGAACAATTGCCCCTTCCCCCCATTGATTAACTGTTATAGATTGTTTTCTGGAGATTCTCTGTCTGCAAACAGGGAAAGAATAGGTCCCCTCTTTGCAGATAGTGAAAAGGTAGGTGACGCGAACCTTTGCGAGCCTACTTATTCTTCCCATTGACCATATTGATTTTTTATTTTTGACCTAACGTTGATTGCTCGAGATTGGTTCATGAGGTATTCACTACGTGCAAACAACGTAGAATAGAAATATTCTATCTAGTCTTTGCACGCAGTGATAAGATAGGTAGTGCTGACTATTATCCCATTGCGATCCGTCATGCCTGTCTTCTCCCCACTGGTTAGTAGCCTGTTTTACCCGGACCGCTTATTAGAGATGAACCATCCGGCTCCGCTGGAAGGCACCCCTAATAAGGACATGTTCATGAAGCATGGATTAATCGCTATAGCCTATAGTGAGCTATGGCATAAATATACGAAAAAGGATCGAGAAAGTCAGTGGCCACTGAGAGGATCCTTTGATCTTGACAAAATAGAAACGGTAGAAATAGCCCTTCGTAGGAATGAAACAACACCTATTATGCTCGATAGTCTCGGCATGTGGCGCAAAGAAGCCACACGACGAAGGGAAGGCGACGAATTTAGAAAAGATGAAGGGACACGACGGACAACCCTCCGAACGTCTAGTAGGCAAAGGGAAGGGTCAGCGATGGCACAGTCCCGAGGAGTAGACATGAAAAGAGAACGGTGTAAAGGGGTGTGCCGACAAGTCAACCCCGGAACACAACGACCCGAAGGTAATCCCCCGGCACCATGCACAGGACGAACAGATGTAAAACAAAATCAATGTGCTTTCTGTAAATGTCTTGGACACTGGAAAGCTCAATGCCCGACTCTGCAGAGCATAGGTAAGAACGGAGGGTCGACAGAAAGAACAGGCCGACATAAAGGGAAAAGGCACGAGATAAAAACCAATCAGACTAGTGCAGACAAGACAGACAGAACCACCCCGTTTGATTATGCTCGATGGCACAGATTACGTCAGACCAATTTTAACGACATGTTAGAGCTCTGGGACTGATTGCTCTCTGTTGCTCCCCCACTCTGAAAACCAAACACAACTGCAGGCCAGTGTGAACAACCCCCCGTTAGAGAAAAGACTCAAGGAAGCCAAGCGTCTATTATATAACTTAGGATTTAATTACGGTAAAGAAAACACACAACCAACAGTAAATAGAATAACTAGTAGAACTCTCTCTAAAACAAAACTTTACTAATAGGAAAAATACAGAACATATTATGCTCACTCCGGAAGTCCTCGAAATGTAACAGTTCGATGGTCCCGCCCATCCGAAACACATAGCACGTGTGGGGCGGGGCCTGCCAGCAACCATGGGCCAAAAAGAGATCGCTGGCGAGAAGGTACTGGAGACTCCACAAAGCAGGCAATGAAATGGTCTTTCCATACTGCCCTTCCAGGGATGGCGTCCCCCGGGCCGCGAGTAGGGAGGGGGCGGCTGCAAATGACCCCCTCCCTCGTATCTCCTGGTCCGGCCATCACGAATTCCTCCATCGAACGGATGCAGGGTGGGCAGGGAGGGAGAGGCGACGCGGACGAGCCTCTCCCACCTCCACAGGTAGGAGGCTTCCCTGCCCTGGCCCGGCGCCGAAGTCCTCCAGCCGGGCGACGGCCATATACCTACGCTGCACAGGACATATCATACCCGCCTGGTATATTTTCGCAGCACAAGACATACAACGCCCGACTGGTATATTTGCGGAGCACCGGATGTACAGTGGTCCCCCAAGAGTCGGAATCAGGGGCGTAGGGTGGTCATCATGTGCGCCCCTGATTCAAAGGGACGGCGAAGGATGCGCCGGGAGAGGGAGGCGGCACAGACAAGCCTCCCTCACCTCCCCAGATGAAGGCTCCACTGCTGCACCCTGGCGCCCCGAACCAAAATGTCCTGCTCCAGCAGATGCTCTGTCCTTCGCCATCACAGGAAGTTTCTTCCACTCCTGATGGATACGACAAAGGGTGGCTGCCGCAGGATCTTGAAATGGCGTCTGGGCCCTCGACAGGCGGGTCTAGGCCACTGGAGAAACTTTGTCCGAAATTACAACTCGGGCGCTTGCTCACCTGGGCGCAAGCCCCCACCATCGAAAAAACATCCCCTCGACTTTGAAGATTCTACCAAAGTCCCAAGAGCCCTCAGCCCCTTCAGGCTCCCGGTGAGGAACAGCTGCATTGATCTCAACTGAAATAACCACGGCACAGCAACAAGATGGCGGTGCTCTCGTGTCTGCATCAGCTTCCGTCTGAACCACCCAGGAACATTATGGGCTAACGAACTCGAACAAGTTCCGGCCAAACATCAACACGACCCGGTAAGAAAGACTCTACCCCCCTCCCTCTCTTGATTGACGGTCCACACCACCAGCCTCTCTGTTAGCATAGTTTTCTTTTGAACTGCCGAAAGGAACTCTGGTCCAACCGCCAATCGTCGGGGACATTTTTTCCTCTGATGCTACTTCCGGACTAAACCGGCCTCGCCCAAAATGGCGCCGGTATCAATGGAAACTAACGGATGCCTCGTGGTGTTCCTTAGCTAATGAAACTTGATGTACTAAGATATATATACGAACCGTTGTGCACTCGATGAGAAAGGGAGGAGGGTTCACTTGGCGAACATTTGAGAAGGGTTCCGTAAAAATGTTGATTTCAATGAACGATTTATTTTTGATATTTAGTGTAACTGGTACATAACGTCGCTTATGATGCACACCCACGGTTTACATCTAGGAAATGTGATTCTGAGGAGCTTGACTGTGTTTCCATTTATGAACTGAAATGCCCCTGATTCCCTCGTCACGCAATGAAATGTTTTTAGTTACTTGCAAATAATTAATTAGGCCCTTTTTAATATGTTCTTGTGCCACAAAATAACCCCCTACTGCATGTGCTTCCATCGTCGACATGTCCGGCCAAAATATGATTGCACTCTTCACATTTTACGTACTGAATACTTATGCAAATAAAGGTCTTCAAAACTATGAATAGGCATCACATACTTTTGTAAATGTGGGAATCAGTGGGAGGGTTTTTCTGTGCGCAACCGTTCTGCTTTTTTTTTTTTTTTTTAAGGTTATCTGAGAAATGGTTGTTCGGCTCTGGATTGATGATCGAATCAAAGGTATGATACGTTGCCTCCAAAATATGCGACTAAGCTCAGGAACTAATGTATGAAGAAGGACCTCGACTTCTGAGAATGGGTAAAGTAAAGCGGTGTGATTGATAAAATGCTATAAAGTTATGATGGTCGAAGGTACTCGGGCACAGGGTTGAACGAAGAACTGATATGCCTTAGAACATCACAGCTTTAGGGAATGATTTAAGGACCCCGATGGCCGGATACATCTACAAAACCGGGCACCTCACGCTAGGCACCTCTGATCTTTTTAGCGTTTCCCTACACACGATCCTTAATGCCATCCTCGAACCTCCCCATGAACCACCTATCACGTTGCCCGCCCCCTTAAACTTCAGAGACCAAGACCCTAAGGATTATATCCCGCAGAGATAAGTACGAGTATGCGGTAAGTAAAGGACTTTCGTGCCCTTACATTTGATGTGTTCGAATGTTGTCCCCCCACCTCCCCCTTTTTCCTCCTTTTTCCCTCTGCAGGTTACATTAGAATCCCGATTAGAGTATCGTAAGGGATCTGGAACCACGTCACGCCCGATGCATGAAAACGGACTAGCGCTGCAAAACGGCACAACAAGGACGCTCTACCCAATGCATGACCTTTTTACCTGATCTAATGCTCTCCCGTCCCAAAACTGCATGCTTCCTACATCCTAACACAGACCCGAAACGTCTAAACGTTAGGTAACGCACTGAATAGCCCAAACAATACACGGTCATCCTCCATGTCACACGTGTACTGTTTGGCCTATTGTCTGTCTCTCTCTCTCTCTCTCTCTCTCTCTCTCTCTCTCTTACTCTCTCTCTCTCTCTCTCTCCCTCTCTCTCTCTCTCGCTCACTCTTCCACCCCTCCACACTTTCCCTTTTCCTAACGACTGGCACCTAATTGACGAACCTGGGGCATCTCCTGATTGGCCCCAAATACCACGAGTATTTGCACTAAAATTTGTCCTACATAAAAATTGTATCGGTACCACGTTACTACCTCTCCTTTTCTACTAAAATATGGATGAAATTTAAATTTACCGAAAGGAAAGGGACAGGTAAGACGACTAAGGTTCCCTAAATTTGACCCACTCCCAGGGAACCATTTGTCAGTGGCTTCTATGGTAAAATATGTCTGTGGTAATGCGACCATCCCCATTCCAAATTGTCCTCATACCCCAAGCTGTAAGATATGATCGAGACACCCCCATCTTCCCAAAATGCCCCCAGTTTGGTATCAGCTGCCCTGAACGAGAACTTGAAAAACGCCCCTTGCTCCAATTCGCTATGTCCCTAATTGTTTTACATAAGATCCCACCTCCCCCGAGGATAAGTTTAATAATTATTTCAAGCCCCCCCCCCCCAAGTTTTTCGTAGTAACCAGGTTGCGAGAATTTATATAGAAAGTTAGAAAGATGTGTGCAAAGTTAAAATTAGATCGAAAACCGAAAGAACTTGTTGCAGTAAATCTTATTGAAAATAGGATGTTTAGCTAAAAGATTTTTTACGCATTTGATGTAATGAAGAGTTGTTTAGCCTATGTTCCTCCCTCAGAAGGATGCCTATCAGACTATGGTGAATAGCACGTTGCACTTTTTCGTAAAATACAAGGCCCTGAAGACCAGCCTAGCCTTGCAAGACTCGTACTAGGGAAATGGGTCTCTGCCAGAAGAACTGACATCTACTATAATAGACGTATGCAATGAATGAGTACCCGACCTCGTACCTATTACAAATGAACGTAATAATCATCAAAGCGCCAAAGAATTAGCCAACGAAAGGAGGTTGTAAGGAATCCGGCAAACCCATCATCACTTGTTTATACGTTAGCCGCAAAAATCTCAAATGTAGCGAGTGCTTACCCCAGTTGCTTGGTGTTGGGAGAGAAATGGATTTATGTAATTACCTTCTTCTGCAAAATCTCTAAAGACTGTCTTTTCAACACTCATTTAAGGGTATCACTGTCGGAGGAGAAAGAGACCGGATGTGGGAGCACGCGGCCTGACTGCGGATTGTGGAACATCAGCGACGGAGGCCGAGGCGAGACCACAGCAGTAAGGAGTCGCAGGACGGGGCACTGTTTCAAACAAAGCTAAGGAAAGGGCTGACCTGAAGCCCCTGCTCTATGATCAACGTGTGCCAAAAAGTCCCCGCTCTCTGAACATGGTTACGGACCCGCCTGTCGCAAACCCTCCGTCCCCCTGATCTGTTCCCGACTTGGCCTTGCTCCATCCCCTCCTCCTCCGACCTACCATAAGGACTGTTCACACCCGCACCTTTCCACCCGAACTCCCAAGTTCCTCCAAATCCTACTGAGCTACCCAGAGAAGAGTACTCCCTGCGTCAGAAGGGAGGGAGCTCCGACTAAGTAGACCACGAACTATGTTAAATCCCAGAACGGTGACCTAGAACTCCACCAAGGGTCGCCCCCGAAGAAAAGATAAACAAAGTCTGTGGTTCTGCCCGCTACCAAGCACCTCGAAGATGATGGAAGCAACAGGAAATGCCCACCACAGACTCAAGAAACGAACAGATCTCACAATTCTGGAACAATTGCATTTTCCATTGCAAATCTATGCTCTGCATTACGGAAGAAGATGCACCTGCTCCAAAACCGTAACGCATTTCTCCTACGAGGTCTGACGAAAACCAAACAAAATGCACCCCTACCCGCAGACCCCCAACGACTCAATCCACATGAACATTTCTGTTGATAGGTAATCCAGGTGCTCAACAGTGCCGACAGAAGACGACAATAGACAACGAGAACTCTGATATTTTTTACTGTATCTCCTTTCTCTCCCAATCATCATTGGACTAACTATGTTCCCGCCGAATACAAAAAGGACTTACTTATATGATAACTTACCAGCTCCTATTCCAAATGACTATAAGTATCTATGATCTGTACCCAACACCCTCGCTACGTACTTCTAGTCTGATATTGCATTACGATGACTTTTTCTGCAACCAACTTAACGATGAACCCGCCTACTAGATGATGAGATTTTTTAATATGATGTTTATATTGTGATGTTTATGTACAGTTCTTTTGCCTAAGTCCCCTCTCCCTTACTTATGATCGCTGCATATAGGTGTAGATAGGAAATAGGCCAGCAAGATGTCTTGGAAATGTTAAAGGGAGGACTGTGGAAAATAAATACAAACTTAGTGAACATTATCGGCGCCATCTTGCCCCTTTCCAAGCCCATTCGTGCGCGTAAGCGGCAGCCATTTTGAGCACCATGGCCTCCCTGCCCCTCGCTGATAGCCAGCGCGTCTCTCTCTCTCTCTTAACCTCGCAAGCATTCCCCCGCACGCTGACGACCCCCGCTCTCTCATGCCCTGGGTCATAAACCCCTCTTCAGCGCAGCTTCACCACGGAACCCCATCCTGTTCCCAGCGCAACACCTCCCCTCATTCCTTTCATGGCCTCAGATCCTTTTGATGCAAACCCCCTTTTTCTGTGTCCCCGTTTGTCTTCCTTGTTCCCAGGCCGCCACCTGGCTCTGCGGATACTGTTTATTACCCCGTACAGTAGGAAGCTTCCCCTCCCTATCAAAAGACCCCCGAACCGATCAAAGCCCCCACCCCATGAGATCCGATCAACCCCATGCATTCCGTGAATCGGCGGAATGCCCTGCTGTGCGACAACCATCACCTGTTGTGACCGGGGTGGGGAATCCAACTGTAAATATATGTGGGAACGGGCCTAAAGGGGAGATTCCGAGGATGTTCTTTCAACTATTAACGTATTGCGAGAATGTGTTATGTGCAATAAAGGTCATAAACCCTAGTATAAGAGGCCAGGCCTCAGAGATGTGGTTAGAGCACCTCGTGACGATACTTGCTGTCTGAATTGATGTGTTCTCCTCCGGAGAGAATAAAATCCTCGTTTCCTGCCTTCCAGTCTCCAGCGCCTGCTTCTTCATTGATTGACATTGGTGGGTCATAGAGGCGATATCGCCGGGCAACAAAAAGGGTCTTTAGTTACTGGTTGTCTTTGGAACCCTTTTTAACACCAGCAGTACCCAGACATAGGAGGGGTGGGTGCAGAGGACTCCCAGCGATGCCCAGACATAGGAGGGGTATGTGGATATGTCTCCCAGCAGTGCCCAGACATGACAGGGGTGGGTGCAGAGGACTCCCAGCAGTGCCCAGACATAGGAGGGGTGGCTGGATATGTCTCCCAGCAGTGCCCAGACATAGGAGGGGTGGGTGGATATGTCTCCCAGCAGTTCCCAGATATGACAGGGGTGGGTGCAGAGGACTCCCAGCAGTGCCCAGACATAGGAGGGGTGGGTGCAGAGGACTCCCAGCAGTGCCCAGACATAGGAGGGGTGTGTGGATATGTCTCCCAGCAGTGCCCAGACATGACAGGGGTGGGTGCAGAGGACTACCAGCAGTGCCACGACATAGGAGGGATGTGTGGATATGTCTCCCAGCAGTGCCCAGACATAGGAGGGGTGGGTGCAGAGGACTCCCAGCAGTGCCCAGACATAGGAGGGGTGTGTGGATATGTCTCCCAGCAGTGCCCAGACATGACAGGGGTGGGCGCAGAAGACTCCCAGCAGTGCCCAGACATAGGAGAGGTGGCTGGATATGTCTCCCAGCAGTGCCCAGACATAGAAGGGGTGGGTGCAGAGGACTCCCAGCAGTGCCCAGACATAGGAGGGGTGTGTGCATATGTCTCCCAGCAGTGCCCAGACATGACAGGGGTGGGTGCAGAGGACTCCCAGCAGTGCCCAGAACATAGGAGGGGTGTGTGGATATGTCTCCCAGCAGTGCCCAGACATAGGAGGGGTGGGTCAGAGGACTCCCAGCAGTGCCCAGACATAGGAGGGGTGGGTGCAGAGAACTCCCAGCAGTGCCCAGACATAGGAGGAGTGTCTGTATATGTCTCCCAGCAGTGCCCAGACATAGGAGGGGTGGGTGCAGAGGACTCCCAGCAGTGCCCAGACATAGGAGGGGTGGGTGCAGAGGACTCCCAGCAGTGCCCAAACATAGGAGGGGTGTGTGGATATGTCTCCCAGCAGTGCCCAGACATGACAGGGGTGGGTGCAGAGGACTCCCAGCAGTGCCCAGACATAGGAGGGGTGGCTGGATATGTCTCCCAGCAGTGCCCAGACATAGGAGGGGTGTGTGCATATGTCTCCCAGCCGTACCCAGACATGACAGGGGTGGGTGCAGAGGACTCCCAGCAGTGCCCAGACATAGGAGGGGTGTGTGGATATGTCTCCCAGCAGTGCCCAGACATAGGAGGGGTGGGTGCAGAGGACTCCCAGCAGTGCCCAGACATAGGAGGGGTGTGTGGATATGTCTCCCAGCAGTGCTCAGACATGACATGGGTGGGTGCAGAGGACTCCCAGCAGTGCCCAGACATAGGAGGGGTGTGTGGATATGTCTCCCAGCAGTGCCCAGACATAGGAGGGGTGGGTGCAGAGGACTCCCAGCAGTGCCCAGACATAGGAGGGGTGTGTGGATATGTCTCCCAGCAGTGCCCAGACATGACAGGGGTGGGTGCAGAGGACTCCCAGCAGTGCCCAGACATAGGAGGGGTGGCTGGATATGTCTCCCAGCAGTGCCCAGACATAGGAGGGGTGTGTGGATATGTCTCCCAGCAGTGCCCAGACATAGGAGGAATGGCTGGATATGTCTCCCAGCAGTGCCCAGACATAGGAGGGGTGGGTGGATATGTCTCCCAGCAGTTCCCAGATATGACAGGGGTGGGTGCAGAGGACTCCCAGCAGTTCCCAGACATAGGAGGGGTGTGTGGATATGTCTCCCAGCAGTGCCCAGACATAGGAGGGGTGGGTGCAGAGGACTCCCAGCAGTGCCCAGACATAGGAGGGGTGTGTGGATATGTCTCCCAGCAGTGCCCAGACATGACAGCGGTGGGTGCAGAGGACTCCCAGCAGTGCCCAGACATAGGAGGGGTGGCTGGATATGTCTCCCAGCAGTGCCCAGACATAGGAGGGGTGGGTGGATATGTCTCCCAGCAGTTCCCAGATATGACAGGGGTGGGTGCAGAGGACTCCCAGCAGTCTCCAGACATAGGAGGGGTGTGTGGATATGTCTCCCAGCAGTGCCCAGACATAGGAGGGGTGTGTGGATATGTCTCCCAGCAGTGCCCAGACATGACACGGGTGGGTGCAGAGGACTCCCAGCAGTGCCCAGACATAGGAGGGGTGTGTGGATATGTCTCCCAGCTGTGCCCAGGCATAGGAGGGGTGGCTGGATATGTCTCCCAGCAGTGCCCAGGCATGACAGGGGTTGGTGCAGCGGACTCCCAGCAGTGCTCAGACATAGGAGGGGTGTGTGGATATGTCTCCCAGCAGTGACCAGACATAGGAGGGGTGGGTGCAGAGGACTCCCAGCAGTGCCCAGACATAGGAGGGGTGGGTGCAGAGGACTACCAGCAGTGCTCAGTCACAGGGGTGTGCATTTCCTACATCATACAACAACTACATGCCTGTATGTGTACATCCCTAACCTGTAACACTCATGATAGTACCATATAAACACATCACACACAGCTCTAGCCTACTCCACAGAGAATGGTATCCTGTCACACACTGGGTGACACTCCCCATGTGGTACTTAAGTCAGACCACACATGCATAATCACCCATGTACTGTGCTGGCACACTTCCCCCTCCCCCCTTCCATCTTTACTCAATAGTGTGTAGTCATGTAACAGACCACCAAACAAATGAAGCACAAATGGACCAAAAAAGTGTCATGTACAACCTGGACATGATGTGAATGTCCAGGTGGTGAAACATGTACTCCCTCATGGAAGGAACAGGGTAGCAAACCCGGAGATACAAGGCACCACAATGTGTATTGTGTGCCCAAAATCATATTTTACAATCTGAATCATGAGGCTAAGGCGCATTAAATTGTCATGCATAGTGTGACAAATTATGATGGACTCCCTTTATTACTACACACTACAAATCCAAGCACAGTGAGTAGCATGGATGGCACTCACCAATTGTCGGATTTCACATCAGAGCAGGCATGGCCATTGTCGAAGGGAATGTAACAAACTAGGGTAAATCCATACACAAGTCACCCCAACAATTGTGCAACTGTCTGTAGTGAAGATCTCATGTGTCACTGAGGAAGGGACGCTCCTCTGGATAATGTCTGTATGCAAACTGCAGACACAACAATCGAGATAAATTGCTGTAACTATGGGATAGCACAGAGAGATACCCTGGTCCACCCCATTCCCACTAGAAATATATACAGCTTCCACAATACCAAAACATTAACATTCCACCAAGTCGTAGGCACACATCACCTAAAGCAATCCCATGAAATGAAATAGTTCAGAATATAAATAAAAATGCTTTAATCAGCGCCATTTCTTCAAAGAAAAGATAAATGAGTCCATGCTCACAGAAGGCCAATGGCCAGTCCAAAATACTGTCCATTACTGTGGTGACTCTGTGGAGGTTGTCACCCCCAAACTTGCCTGCACATGGTGGACTCAGAGGTCTGTGGACACATGGGGGGGCATCATCGGAGTCACTGTCCGGCACCGCAGGGACAGGAGAGGGAAGGGTAGGTGTAGTGGGTGCAAGTAGGGAGGATCCCTCCACAGTGTCAGGTGCAGCGCCAAAGGATGAAAGATATTCTGCGCTGCACACTGCAGCCAGTTCTGACAGGCTACCACCTGAACCCGGGGACACAATGGGAGTGGAGGTAGAGGGCTGTGAGTCAGGTGTAGAGTCTCTGTGGATGTGTGTGTGATGTCTGTCCCCTGTCCCTGTGGGTGTGTGCACATCCCCCTCAGATTGGGTGCCTGGAGGTCTGCGCTTTGACTGACGTGTTGGTGTGCTGGGTGTCTCTGATGGGGTGTGTGATCTTGTGCGTCTGTGTGTCTGGTGGATAGGTATGGGGGATGGGGATGGGGATGGGTCAGAAGGAGTGGGGGGGTTTGACGCTGCAGGAAGGCAAGTGCTGTCGTCAGTGTTGAGTCTATGGACGACAATCTCCGACGTTGATCAGACATGGCCGCTGACATGCCCTCCATGAATGACAACTGTGTCATGAGATGTGTGTGGCCATGGAGGACAGTCAGCATAGATGTCTGACCAATTTGAAGCTGCCGGAGTAGGTCCACAGACTCAGCACTGAGGGCAGCTGGGGAGACAGGGGCAGGGGCTGCGGTGCCGGAGACAAGGAGACACAGGGCCAGCACGTACCGAAGGGACCCTAGCAACTGGGAGGGTGAAGATGGGTCTGGAGGAGGAAGTGACAGACATAGTGGGTGCAGATGCTGTTGCTGCATATTCCCCCTCCTCCTGGGAGTCCGAAGCCGAGCTGTCTGCATGATAGGAGGTGTCGTGCTCATGAGGTTCGGCTGCCTGACTCCCCTCACCCTCTGTGCCACTGCTTGCCTCCGACACCTCGAAGCTGGTAGCACTGTAGCTGGGTCCCTCTGCCTGGTCCGTGCTTGTGTCTCCTCCACTCCCGGGTGATGATGCTGTTGGCAAGGAGAAAGTAAAAAAATATATCAGTCACCTGTACACATCAGACATATGATCAACAAATCATTTGTGGACATTTCTAATAATGGCATGCACCAAGAGTCACATGCCACATAACTCTGCACATATTTGAGTCCAGTAATGTGAAATTGTAATAGACACAACGCTCCTTGTAGACAAAGATTCAAGTAACAGACCAGGCCACAACTTGAATCAGAGTCACAATGATGAGCCACTGTATGTCAACAGGTCAGGTGTTTATCCATCACCGTCCTGTTGGCCACTCTGCCACCCCAGTACAGACATGTGCATGTCAAAATCTGTGTGAGCCTGTGCCGCATGGGAACAGTCCAGACCAAACTGCCATGTGATGACATCCCTGGACCAGAGACAAGCTTTCTATCACCTTCCAGTGGCATCACAGCCATCTACAGCCATGCTTGCGTGAAACACTGATATGTAAGCAAACAAGCATGGCCGAACACGGTTGGAATGCCAGAAAGTGGTCCCAGGTACCTTCTTTCCAGTCCAGGGAAGGCATTGCTTGACATTCCTGGCCGGCCTGTTCCCATGAGGCACATGGACAGACAGATTTGCACATTACCATGTTAGCACTTGGGGGGCAGAGTGTGCAACAGAAAGGTGATGGATATAATCCTGACTTGTGTACTGGGTGTGAGTATATGATTGGTACAGAGTCTCCCTCCATCACCACACACTACTGTGACACTCCACATAGGGGCATGTATCACCAGATCATACAGTTGCTAGCACATAACACACACTGGCTGTAAAGTCAAGTGGCCCACATGTCCTAAATCCTGGAAAGGCCTAAGCGAATGTGCTTGCAATTGTCAATATTAAAGACAAATGTGCATTGTTGTCATACTCTCAACCACATGGGAAATGTGAATACAGTAGTGTGCAAACCAAGACAAAACAGTGTAGCACTACCAATACATACTTGGGCCACACATCTATGTGGAACAATCATCTCTGTGAGCCAAGAACATAGCCTCTAAATCCAACAATGACAGCATTGTCCAGCATCACAGGGTAAGTGCATAGTGATGAGTTCACATCAGAAATTACATACACAGCTCACCACAGACAAGGCTAAACAGGCAGGCCCATCACACCTCCGCTGCACAACCCCCCGTCACTGCGTCAATGTGAGTGGTACAGCGCAAGTAGTGACCAATGTGTAACAGGGCATCAATAACTGTGCTGCTAAATAAATGAACACGAGGTCACCTCGTGTGGCTGCCCATCCATATGAGTCACAAACAAACAGCTACATAATCTTGTGAATATGCACACACGCACTGCCCAGTGTGAGTATGCACAAGCCAAACATAGTACACATGGACATTGTGCACATGTAGGTAACACATGAGATATCCAAACTATACCGGGGACAAAGGCCACTGAGGCAGACCGGATCAGTGCAAAAATAATCATGAATGGAAAACACAGTGCACAGGCTGGGGAACAGGTAAGGTACCAACATGTGTCACACACCTCCCTCCAACATAATGATGTTCTAAACAACATGCATGCTGACACATTGCACCCTAGGAGTACATGCACTAAGATGAAAGAACCAAAGCAGGGTACACATGTGGAGGAGGGGAAGGGATGTAAAAGAGTATCAGCTGAATATGGGGCATTGAAATGACAATGCTTAAATTGCTTGTCTGACCAGACCACCCCAAATGTGGCAGTGTTACCAGGCAACTGAGCACTGCAGGTAGCATGTGACACACATGACAACAAACAGACAAGTACCTACCCCCTCCTTCCTGCTGTCCCTCCAGCAACTGCCTATGGAGATTCGGAAAAACCACTTCCAGGACCCTGCGCATGTGGGGGGTGAGGCCTCGGCTGCCGCCATGCTTGCGTGGAGGTGACAGCTTCAGCTGTACCCGGGTGATACGGCGGGTCTAGCCACGGATATCCTGCCACCTCTTGCAGATGTTCCTTACCCTCCGGCGAGCCCCCCCCGCACACCTGACAGCCATGGATATGTCCAGCCAGATCTCCCCCTTCTCATAGACAGTTACCTGTGAGGGAAACAAAGTGGAACCACATCAGTACACCTGCCCCATTTCCCAAAAACACATACTTGCACCACATTGACGATTACAACAGGGCCTAGGATGCTGACAGGACTTGCATCATTGTCCGTGTGAAAGTGGCATGTGAGCACACAGCAATGCACTACATGCCTTAGAAAGGCTAAATATCCCATAAGGGGTGCAAAACACTCACTGAGCATGGCACACACTGAACAAGCTATGCAACTACAGGCTGGTGGTCAGCACGTGACATTCTGTCACATATCACACTACACCTAAGAATCCTCAGCACACCACACATGCACGCCCAGGCACAGATCATTTGCTTGTCAGTGTCAACAGTGTATCCAATCTTCACTTTGCACATGTCACACTTTCCAAAGATGTGACACAGCCATCATGCTAACTGTCCGAGTCATGCACACGGCACTGTATACTTGTCACATCAGATGGGTACAGCTGTGGCATACGCTATGCATCACTTTTGCCAAACATCACACACACAATTAGCCTGGTGACAAATAACATTCACACTCTTCAATGTCCATGACTTCTAAGCATGCATTTGTGAAACATACGCACAGGTCACTGAACACATTTGACAACAGTGGGTACATTCATCTGTCACTCTGGAAGGAACACTGTTGCACCTCAATGAATCATGGCAGACAAACATGCAAGGTGTGTCACAGCACAAAGTGTGATTGTAAGAAGAGGGGGGGTCCTGCGGGGACCCCTCTCCTCCTGGAACGTTGCCGAGCGGTAGAGTCGGGCCTCCCTGAGGGGAGGTTTACGCACTTGTGGTCATGCACACAGAAACATCAACACACTACAGATTGACACTACACCAGGAAGTTAAGATAATGCGTTCTTTATATAATGTCCTTACTTTAGGGTCCGGGCAGGTACACCATGGGGTTAGGGCTTAGTCTCTTTTCGGGGCTGGTCGGGCTTGGGAGGTGCAAGGTACGTGGGGGTCTTCGGGGGGGTACTCACGGGCGTTCTGGTTATAGTCCGGCTCTCAATCCTCGAGCCACGGGGGGAATGGTGGGGGGTTCTGGAAGATGGGAGATTCCACGCGTGAGGCTCTCAATCCTCGAGCTGCGCGTGCGTGGATCTCCCCCGTGGATACTTATTCCGTGTCTGGGCTGCTCTCGTGCCTCATCGGGGGCTCTGTTCCTGGCACGTGGTCACTGTCCTGTAAGTCCTGGTCGAAGTGCAGAGTTCCGCCTGATTGCCTGGGGCACTCTGGGGCCGGTTCTGCTCTAACCCCTTCGATCACTCGAGCCTGGGGGCTCCGCGGCCACGAGGGTCCTTCTGCCCAGAGAACACCCGACTCTGCTGCCTCACAGTCGCGCCTCCGTACGAGTCGCACAGGGGGGAGCTCCCGGTGTTCCTTGGAGCCGCGGGACACTCGTGACTTGTACTCCCCGTACCACTGTGCCCGCCGGGCGGGGTGCGGGGCGTACTCAGATACGCCGCTGATCGTCTAGGGCTCTTAGGATGTGGCGTAGTCTCCCCCGTGCGGTGCGCACTCTGGTTCACATTATTTCTTACTGCGCTTCCCGGTACGCATCGTACAGCTCCCGGTATTCTGCTCGGCCTGGACTACGATCAAGGCAGCAGGGCTTCGTGGGGACCAGTCAGGGTCCCGGAGGTCTTGGAGAGCTGCGATACCTCAGCAGGGCTCGGAGGGGACCAGTCAGGGTCCCGGAGGTCTTGGAGAGCCGCGATTCCTCAGCAGGGCTCAGAGGGGACCAGTCAGGGTCCCAGAGATCCAGGGGAGCCGCGATACTCAGCAGGGCTCAGAGGGGACCAGTCAGGGTCCCAGAGATCCAGGGGAGCCGCGATACTCAGCAGGGCTCAGAGGGGACCAGTCAGGGTCTTGGCGATCCAGGGGAGCCGCGATACTCAGCAGGGCTCAGAGGGCCTTTTTCTTGGTAGCACGAGGTCCTTTTTCCTTTTGGGCCGCAACACCCCACCAGGTCCCTCACGTCCGTCGATACAACTGCCGCTCTACCCCCGCTGGTGCTGCTATATTCCTTCGTCCTTCCTTGCCCCGGCTCCGCCCCCTCCAGATGGCTCCTTGGGGTCCGGGGGCTTGGCTGTTGGCCATCTGGTGACTTCCCTTTTAAGTCCGGAGGTGGGAGGGGTTCTCTGCGGCCTGGCAGGGATCGGCCCGGCCTGGCGGGGGGTTGCCATTGAAACTCCTCCACCCCCATCTTGATAGTCCAAGGTTCGCTCTCCCACAGCTGGCCCGGGGGTGGGGGGGGGGGCTCCGGTTTCTCTGGCGTGGGCTCCTGGGGGCAGGGCGCTGGCTGGCCTGACTCGGTATTAGGGACCTGGGGTTTTAGGCTTCCTGTTCTTGGGGAGCAGGGGGGGCTATGCTGGAGGGGCCTACTGCTATTCGGGGACGAGGGACAGGGTGATGCTGGTGGTGGGGCCTGCCTAGGGGTAGGAAGGGCCACGCTGGCGAGGGCAGGTCTAACACACATCCCCCCCAGCTGAAGGCCGGGAGAACTACTCATCCCCTTGGGAGTTCTCCTCACTGAGGCGGAAGAACCGGGATAGACCGTCCGCATTGGCGTGGTCCGTGCCTGGGCGGTGTTCGATGGTGAAGTCCATCCCCTGTAGGGAGATGGACCACTGCAACAGCTTGGGGTTCTCTCCTCTCATCTGCATGAGCCACCTGAGGGGCCGGTGGTCGGTTTGGACCCGGAAGTGAGTTCCGAACAGGTAGGGCCTCAGTTTCTTCAAGGCCCAAACCACCGCAAAGGCCTCCCGCTCAATGGTGCTCCACCTTCGCTCTCTGGGTAGTAGTCTTCTACTGAGGTAGGCGACAGGTCTGTCTTGGCCCTCCTCATCTAACTGGGACAGCACTGCTCCTATGCCATGTTCGGAGGAGTCAGTCTGGACGACGAACTCCCTAGAGTAGTCAGGGGCCTGGAGTACGGTGGCGGTGCATACGGCTTTCTTCAAGGTGTCAAACACCGTCTGAGAGGTGGGAGTCCAGTGTACCTTTTTAGGCTGGCGCTTAGAGGTCAATTCAGTCAGGGGTCCCACTATGCTACCATATCCTTTGATGAATCTCCGGTAGTAGCCGGTGAGGCCGAGAAAGGCCCTCACTCCGGTCTGGGTGGTAGGGGGCTCCCACGCCAAGATGGCATCGATTTTGGGATGGAGGGGCGCCACCTGGCCGCTCCCGACTTGGTGCCCGAGGTAGACCACTGACCCTTGTCCAATCTGGCACTTACTGGCTTTGATGTTGAGGCCGGCCCGGTGCAGGGCCAGCAGTATCAATCAATCAATCAAAGACATTTATAGAGTGCACTACTTACCCGTAGGGTCTCAAGGCGCTAGGGGGGGGGGGGGGTGCCGTTACTGCTCGAACAGCCAGGTCTTCAGCTTCTTCCTGAAGGAGAGGTGGTCTTGGGTCAGGCGCAGGTCGGTCGGGAGGGAGTTCCAGGTCTTGGCGGCCAGGTAGGAGAAAGACCTTCCTCCTGTTGTCGCTCTTCGGATGCGGGGGACGGCGGCGCGGGCGTGGTTGGCTGATCGGAGGTGGCGTTTGGGAGCGTAGAAGTTGATTCGGTTGTTGAGGTAGCTCGGGCCTTGGCCGTGTAGGGCTTTGTGTGCGTGGGTGAGGAGACGGAAGGTGAATCTTTTGTTGACGGGGAGCCAATGCAGGTCTCTCAGATGTCCGGAGATGTGGCTGTTTCGTGGGATGTCGAGGATGAGTCTGGCTGAGGCGTTCTGGATCCGCTGGAGTCTCTTCTGGAGCTTGGCGGTGGTACCGGCATAGAGGGCGTTGCCGTAGTCCAGTTGGCTGGTGACGAGGGCCTGGGTGACGGTCTTCCTGGTCTCGGTGGGGATCCACCAGAAGATCTTCCGTAGCATGCGTAGGATGTTGAAGCACGCCGAGGAGACGGCGTTGACTTGCCTGGTCATGGAGAGGGAGGAGTCCAGGATGAAGCCCAGGTTGCGTGCGTTGAGTACCTTCCAGAGGTGTCGCAAGTGTTCTCCCCAGTCGGTGCTAAACACTGCAATATCATCCAGGTAGGCGGCACTGAACTCTTCCAGCCCCGCCAGCACCCGGTTGACCAGTCTCTGGAAAGTGGCCGGGCGTTTTTCATCCCGAAGGGCATCACCCGGAACTGGTAGTGCCCATCGGGGGTGGAGAAGGCGGACCTTTCTTTGGCTCCTTCGGTGAGGGCAATTTGCCAGTACCCGGAGGTCAGGTCGAAAGTACTGAGATAGTGGGCCGCGCCCAGACGGTCAATGAGCTCGTCAGCTCGGGGGATGGGGTGTGCGTCTGTTCGGGTGACTGCGTTGAGCCCGCGGTAATCCACGCAGAACCTTAGCCCGGGTTTGGCCCCTGGGGCGGCCTTCTTCGGGACGAGCACCACAGGGCAGGCCCACGGACTGTCAGAGGACTCCACTACCCCCAGGGAAAGCATTTTGGAGACCTCCTCCTTAATGCAGGACCGGACTCGGTCAGGGACACGGTAGGCCTTGTGCCGCACAGGGGCGCTGTCCGCAGCGTCCACGTCGTGAACACACCAATCAGTGATGCTGGGGACCAGGGAGAATAAGTCCGAGAACTGTCCCAACAGCTGGCGGCACTCCTCGCGCTGTTCGGGAGTTAGGGAGGGGGAGAGAATCACTCCCTCCATGGAGCCTCCTGCTCGGTAGCACACAGAAGGTCGGGTAGGGGTTCAGTTTCTTCCTCTGCCCCGTCATCGGTGGCAAGGAGCATGCTCACCTCCGATTGCTCAAAGTGGGGTTTGAGGCGGTTCACGTGGAGGACCCTCAAGGGGTTCTGTGGAGATTGGACGTCTACTAGGTAGGTAACTTGGCTCTTGTGCTTTACTACTTTGTAGGGGCTGGTCCATTTGTCCTGGAGCGTGCAGGGCTCCACCGGGGCCATCACCCACACCTGCTGAACAGGCTGAAACTCTACCAGAGTAGCGTTCTGGTCATACCAGCGTTTCATTTTTGCCTGGCTAGCTTCGAGGTTGGCCTCCGCCAGTTCTCTGAACTTCCGCGTCTGATTCCTCAGGGCCAGTATGTACCGGAATACCTCTTGGGGAGGGTTCTGAGGGGCCGTCTCTTAGCCCTCTTTGACTAGACTTAGTGGTCCTCGGACAGGGTGACCGTAGAGAAGTTAGAAAGGACTGAACCCCAGGGACTTCTGGGGGACTTCTCGGTACGCGAATAAGAGGCAGGGTAGGTGGATGTCCCACTTGTGCCTCAGGGGCTCTTCCAATCCCATGATCATTCCTTTGAGGGTCCGGTTGAAGCGCTCAACTAGACCATTGCCTTGGGGGTGGTACGGGGTGGTGAATTTGTACGTCACTCCACACTCCTGCCACAGGGACTTCATATACTTTGAAAATGATGTTTGTTCCCCGGTCGCTCACCACCTCCCGGGGAAATCCCACCCGGGAGAATATCCCCATCAGGGCCCGCCCCACGACGGGGGCCGTCACGGTTTGGAGGGGGATGGCCTCAGGGTACCTGGTGGCGTGGTCCACCAGGACGAGGATGAATCTATGGCCCATGGCGGTACGGGGGTCAAGGGGCCCCACAATGTCGATTCCCACTCGCTCAAAGGGCGTCCTGACCACCGGAAAGGGGTGGAGTGGGGCCTTGCACTTCCCCCCACTCTTCCCACTAGCCTGGCAGGTCTGGCAGGACTGGCAGTGAGTCGCGACGTTTTGGCGCATCCTGGGCCAATAGAAATGGGTGACTAGCCAGTGGTATGTTTTATCTTGTACCAGGTGGCCGGCTAGAGGTACGTCGTGGGCTAGGCCCAGTAGGAAGTCCCTGAAACACAGGGGTACCACCAGCACCCGGGCGGACCCTAGTTCGGCAGACTTGGGCTCGCTGTAGAGGAGCCCATTCTCCCAGTAGATCCAGTGGGACCCGGACTGGTCTCCGGCCGCCTGGGCGGTGGCCTGCTGCCGCACGCCCAGGAGAGTGGGGCAAGTGGTCTGTTCCTGGCAGAACTCTTCCCGGGACGGTCCTCCCTCCTGTCGCCATTGGTCCAACCCCGGAGGTCACCCAGCTCTGCGATCTGCTTGCCGGTTGGTCCCGGGGCATCCCCTTCGGGGTCGGTCTCCCCAAGAGGGTCGGGACCGGAGGGGTCCGGGGGTCTGTCCGCCCCTCCTTCTCCACCTAAGGCGGAGCTTTGGGCCCTTCCTTCCGGAGCTCCCATCCGGGCGGCCATGGCCCAAGTGGTGGCACACACCCACTCGGGGAGACCCATCATCCTCAGATGGGTCTTCTGTTCCACTTGGGTCCACGGGGAGGTTTCCAGGTCATTGCCCAGTAAACAATCGACTGGCATGGAGGTTCGGACAGCTACTTGCAGGGTGCCAGATACTCCCTCCCATTCAAAGGGAATTTGGGCCATCTTGCAGAGGCTCTCAGAGTTGTCGGCGGCAATGACGGAACATAGGACGTGCGGGACAATCTGGTCCGGGGACACCAGGAGACAGCGCACCGAGGTGACACTGGCACCCGTGTCGCGGAGGGCCTCTTCTCGGTGCCCGTTAACGGTCACCCACTGCGCGTACTTCGTAGTGTTGGGCGGCAGAGGAGTTCCGGGGTCCACTCTCCCGTCCCCTAGGGAAACCAGGGACATCGCCACGGGTTCCTACTCCTCGGGAGCTTCGAGCTCTTCCTCGAGGGCGACGGCAGTCTGGTGATGGGGAGGGTTGCCGGAGATGGTGGGCTTTCTGAAGAGGGGACACTGGGGGTCACTGGCACAGTGACCGGGTTGTTGGCATTTGTAACAGGCGGTGGGGCTCCTCAACCCCGGCCTGCCGGGGGGGGGCGGGCCCGGGTAAAGAGGAGGGTGGCGAGACCGGCTGTTGGTTTCCTTGGGGGCCGCGTTGGGGCCCAGGGGGGAACTCCCGCGGCCTACCTTGGCCTCCCCCTCCTCGCTGCCGGGGGCCCTTCTCATTCCTAGCATAGTCACCCACTGGGCTCCGGGGGACCCGGGTGTTCACACAGCGGTCAGCCTCCGCTGCAAGCTTCCTCGGGTTGGTAAGCTTGCTGTCCAGGAGGCGCTGACGTAGTTCTACGAAGCAATTTAAGGAAAGGTGTTCCCATGCGATCAGATCAAATAACTCTTTGTAAGTGGTGACCTTGCTGCCCTTGATCCAGCCTTCTAAGGCTCTGCTGTAAAAGTTGACGTAGTCTACCCAGGTGGTACCCGGGAGCTTCTTGCAATCCCGGAACCGCTGTCGGTACATCTCTGGGGTGAGCCTGTACCTTTCTAATAGGGCCTCCTTCATATGGCTATAGGAATGCTGTACTGCGGAGGATAGCTCTAGCAAGGTATCCCTCCCTTCGCTTAGGAAACGCCCCCACAATCCGGCCCCCCAATCCTTCTCGGGGACCCGGTGTGAGGTAATCGCGACCTCATAGGCCTTAAACCACTGTTGGATGTCATCATTCCTATAATACTTCTTGACTACGTCCTTGGTGATGTGGACCTTGGTTTCTACCGGGAGCGGGGTTCCCCTGTTCCCCGGGGGCCCTGCCTCCTCACTCCGGGCCTTGAGCTCGAGCTCCTTCAGGCTCCGCTCATGCTCTAACTGCAGTTTCCTGCCCTTGTGCTCTCGCTGCAACTTCTTTTCTTCTAATTCTCCTTGTAACCTCAACTCTTCTATAGCTAGCTTTCGTTCCGCCAGCTTTAACTCTCCTTCAATCTTGAGCTTAGCTAGCTCTATCTCATGGGCCCTGCTTCTCTCTCGGTCTGCTAGCTCCCCGGGGGACAGTCCCCTATCTGACGGGTTACTACGCGCAGGGGAGGCTGCTCTCTCTGTCTCGGGGGCCCCGGGCTCGCCTCGCTGCGTGTCCCTCCTACCGTTCTCTTCTACTGGGGGAGGTGGGGCTCTGGAATCTACCCAGGCTCTAAGGGCCCTCTGGAGATCCTCCTTGGTGCTTAGGCCAGTAGCGGGGATTTGGGCATCCTTACAGAATTGTTTCAGTTCTTTGTGGGTGTAGGTATCTAATTGGTCTTCTTGAAAGACTGGGTTCCCATCGGGCGCGGTCGTACTCATGGTGGTCGGGTGGTAGCTCTCCTTCAATTAGGGTGGTAGGTATTTGGGCAATGAGCTTGCTAGGTAGTGTGTTAGCGGCTTCCCTGTACAGTGACCACAATTGCTGGTTCGGATCCTTCCGCTGCTCCCAGTGTAGGAAGAGGGGGGGTCCTGCGGGGACCCCTCTCCTCCTGGAACGTTGCAGAGCAGTAGAGTCAGGCCTCCCTGAGGGGAGGTTTATGCACTTGTGGTCATGCACACAGAAACACCAACACACTACAGATTGACACTACACCAGGAAGTTAAGATAATGCATTCTTTATATAATGTCCTTGCTTTAGGGTCCGGGCAGGTACACCATGGGGTTAGTGCTTAGTCTCTTTTCGGGGCTGGTCGGGCTTGGGAGGTGCAAGGTACTTGGGGGTCTTCGGGGGTACTCACAGTCGTTCTGGTTATAGTCCGGCTCTCAATCCTCGAGCCACGGGGGGAATGGTTGGGGGTTCTGGAAGATGAAAGATCCACGCGTAAGGCTCTCAATCCTCGAGCTGCGCGTGCGTGGATCTCCCCCGTGGATACTTATTCCGTGTCTGGGCTGCTCTCGTGCCTCAGCGGTCCTCTGTTCCCAGCACGTGGTCACTTTCCTGTAAGTCCTGGTCGAAGTGCAGAGTTCCGCCTGATTGCCTGGGGCACTCTGGAGCCAGTTCTGCTCTACCCCCTTCGATCACTCGAGCCTGGGGGCTCCGCGGCCACAACAAGGGTCCTTCTGCCCACAGAACACCCGACTCTGCTGCCTCACAGTCGCGCCTCCGTACGAGTCGCACAGGGGGGAGCTCCGGGTGTTCCTTGGAGCCGCGGGACACTCGTGACATGTACTCCCCGTACCACTGTGCCCACCGGGCGGGGTGCAGGGCGTACTCAGATACGCCGCTGGCCATCTAGGGCTCTTAGGATGTGGCATAGTCTCCCCCGTGCGGTGCACACTCTGCGTCGCAGGAGTTCTTACTGCGGCTTCCCAGTACGCAGCGTACAGCTCCCGGTATTCTGCTCGGCCTGGACTACGATCAAGGCAGCAGGGCTTCGTGGGGACTAGTCAGGGTCCCGGAGGTCTTGGAGAGCCGCGATACCTCAGCAGGGCTCGGAGTGGACCAGTCAGGGTCCGGGAGGTCTTGGAGAGCCGCGATACCTCAGCAGGGCTCAGAGGGGACTAGTCAGGGTCCCGGAGATCCAGGGGAGCCGCGATACTCAGCAGGGCTCAGAGGGGACCAATCAGGGTCCCGGAGATCCAGGGGAGCTGCGATACTCAGCAGGGCTCAGAGGGGACCAGTCAGGGTCCCGGCGATCCAGGGGAGCCGCGATACTCAGCAGGGCTCAGAGGGCCTTTTTTTTCTTGGTAGCACAAGGTCTTTTTTCCTTTTGGGCCGCAACACCCCACCAGGTCCCTCACGTCCGTCGATCCAACTGCCGCTCTACCCCCGCCGGCGCTGCTATATTCCTTCGTCCTTCCTTGCCCTGGCTCCGCCCCCTCCAGATGGCTCCTTGGGGTCCGGGGGATTGGCTGTTGGCCATCTGGTGACTTCCCTTTGAAGTCCGGAGGTGGTAGGGGTTCTCTGCGGCCCGGCAGGGATCGGCCCGGCCTGGCGGGGGGTTGCCATCGAAACTCCTCTGCCCCCATCTTGATAGTCCAAGGTTCGCTCTCCCACAGCTGGCCCGGCTGGGGTGAGGGGGCTCTGGTTTCTCTGGCGTGGGCTCCTGGGGGCAGGGCGCTGGCTGGCCTGACTCGGTATTAGGGACCTGGGGTTTTAGGCTTCCTGTTCTTGGGGAGCAGGGGGGGCTATACTGGAGGGGCCTACTGCTATTCGGGGACGAGGGACAGGGTGATGCTGGTGGTGGGGCCTGCCTAGGGGTAGGAAGGAAAAAAACACAGTATATGGACAGAATGTAGAACAATGTCATACATTCCCCCATTTTGTACCGCCTTTGGCTGTCATAAGTGTGGCAGGGTATGCTCAGACGTGAGTCCCTTGCTCACTTTGCCACTGGATTCAAGCAAGCCGGGAATGCCAGAAACCAGTCCTCGGAAGCTTGTTTCCGGTCCAGGGAAGGCATGGCTTGGCAGTTCGGGCTGGACTGTTCCCATGAGGCACAGGGTCAGACTGATTTGCATATAGCCATGTCTGAACTGGGTTGGCAGAGTGGGCTAAAGAACGGTGATGGATTAAACCCAGATCTTTTGACTGGGTGTGAGTGTTTGATTGATTCAGATGCTCCGTCCATCACCACCCCCTTTTGTACCTCTTTTGACCGCCATAAGTGTGGCAGGGTATGCTCAGACGTGAGTCCCTTGCTCACTTTGCCACTGGATTCAAGCAAGCCGGGCTGAAGACGGCTGGAATGCCAGAAACCGGTCCTCGGAAGCTTGTTTCCGGTCCAGGGAAGGCATGGATTGGCAGTTCGGGCTGGACTGTTCCCATGAGGCACAGGGTCAGACTGATTTGCATATAGCCATGTCTGAACTGGGGTGGCAGAGTGGGCTAAAGAACGGTGATGGATTAAACCCAGATCTTTTGACTGGGTGTGAGTGTTTGATTGGTTCAGATGCTCCGTCCATTACCACCCCCTTTTGTACTGCCTTTGGCCGCCATAAGTGTGGCAGGGTATGCTCAGACGTGAGTCCCTTGCTCACTTTGCCACAGGATTCAAGCAAGCCGGGCTGAAGACGGCTGGAATGCCAGAAACCGGTCCTCGGAAGCATGTTTCCGGTCCAGGGAAGGCATGGCTTGGCAGTTCGGGCTGGACTGTTCCCATGAGGCACAGGGTCAGACTGATTTGCATATAGCCATGTCTGAACTGGGGTGGCAGAGTGGGCTAACGAACGGTGATGGATTAAACCCAGATCTTTTGACTGGGTGTGAGTGTTTGATTGGTTCAGATGCTCCGTCCATTACCACCCCCTTTTGTACCGCCTTTGGCCGCCATAAGTGTGGCAGGGTATGCTCAGACGTGAGTCCCTTGCTCACTTTGCCAATGGATTCAAGCAAGCCGGGCTGAAGACGGCTGGAATGCCAGAAACCGGTCCTCGGAAGCTTGTTTCCGGTCCAGGGAAGGCATGGCTTGGCAGTTCAGGCTGGACTGTTCCCATGAGGCACAGGGTCAGACTGATTTGCATATAGCCATGTCTGAACTGGGGTGGCAGAGTGGGCTAAAGAACGGTGATGGATTAAACCCAGATCTTTTGACTGGGTGTGAGTGTTTGATTGGTTCAGATGATCTGTCCATTACCACCCCCTTTTGTACCGCCTTTGGCCGCCATAAGTGTGGCAGGGTATGCTCAGACGTGAGTCCCTTGCTCACTTTGCCACTGGATTCAAGCAAGCCGGGCTGAAGACGGCTGGAATGCCAGAAACCGGTCCTCGGAAGCTTGTTTCCGGTCCAGGGAAGGCATGGCTTGGCAGTTCGGGCTGGACTGTTCCCATGAGGCACAGGGTCAGACTGATTTGCATATAGCCATGTCTGAACTGGGGTGGCAGAGTGGGCTAATGAACGGTGATGGATTAAACCCAGATCTTTTGACTGGGTGTGAGTGTTTGATTGGTTCAGATGCTCCGTCCATTACCACCCCCTTTCGTACCGCCTTTGGCCGCCATAAGTGTGGCAGGGTATGCTCAGACATGAGTCCCTTGCTCACTTTGCCACTGGATTCAAGCAAGCCGGGCTGAAGACGGCTGGAATGCCAGAAACCGGTCCTCTGAAGCTTGTTTCCGGTCCAGGGAAGGCATGGCTTGGCAGTTCGGGGTGGACTGTTCCCATGAGGCACAGGGTCAGACTGATTTGCATATAGCCATGTCTGAACTGGGTGGCAGAGTGGGCTAAAGAACGGTGATGGATTAAACCCAGATCTTTTGACTGGGTGTGAGTGTTTGATTAGTTCAGATGCTCCGTCCATTACCACCCCCTTTTGTACCGCCTTTGGCCACCATAAGTGTGGCAGGGTATGCTCAGACGTGAGTCCCTTGCTCACTTTGCCACTGGATTCAAGCAAGCCGGGCTGAAGACGGCTGGAATGCCAGAAACCGGTCCTCGGAAGCTTGTTTCCGGTCCAGGGAAGGCATGGCTTGGCAGTTCGGGCTGGACTGTTCCCATGAGGCACAGGGTCAGACTGATTTGCATATAGCCATGTCTGAACTGGGGTGGCAGAGTGGGCTAAAGAACGGTGATGGATTAAACCCAGATCTTTTGACTGGGTGTCAGTCAAGTCAAGTCAAGTCATATAATTTGTATAGCGCACTACATACCCAGAGGGTTTCAAGGCGCTTAGGAGGGGAGGAGGATTACTTGTCAAAAATCCACGTTTTGAGTTGCTTTCTGAAAGCTAGGTGGTTCTGGGTGAGGCGAAGGTAAGCGGGGAGTGAGTTCCATGTTTTAGCAGCCAGGTATGAGAAGGATCTGCCTCCCATGGTGGTCTTGTTGATGCGGGGTACAGTGGCGAAGGCTTGGCTGGAAGAACGTAGTTGGCGGGAGGGGGTGTAGAAGGACAGTCGTGAGTTGAGGCATTCTGGACCGATGTCGTAGAGTGATTTGTGTGCGTGGGTAAGCAGTCGGAAAGTGATCCTCTTATTGACGGGTAGCCAGTGGAGGTCTTTAAGGTGACCAGAGATTTGTTCGTTGCGTGGGATGTCTAATATGAGTCTGGCTGAGGCGTTTTGGATTCATTGGAGTTTCTTCTGGAGTTTTGCGGTAGTACCTGCGTAGAGGGTGTTTCCGTAGTCCAGTCGGCTTGTGACCAGAGCGTGGGTGACTGTTTTCCTTGTGTCGGAGGGGATCCAGCGAAATGTTTTTCTGAGCATGCGAAGAATGTTGAAGCAGGAAGAGGATACGGCGCTGACTTTTCTGTTCATTGAGAGTGAAGAATCCAGGATGACGCCTAGGTTCCGTGCGTGGTCTGTCGGGATGGGTGCTTTTCCGAGGGCTTCCGGCCACCAGGAGTCGTCCCATGCAGAGGGGGAAGTACCTAAGATGAGGACTTCTGTTTTGTCTGAGTTCAGTTTCAGACGGCTTTGTTTCATCCATTCGGCAACTTCTTTCATTCCTTCGTGTAGGTTAGTTTTGGCGGTGCTGGGGTCATTGGTGAGAGAAAGGATCAGTTGAGTGTCATCCGCGTAAGAGATGATGTTGAGGTTGTGTTGGCGTGCGATGGTCGCGAGGGGGCTCATGTATACGTTGAAGAGGGTGGGGCTGAGTGAGGATCCTTGTGGTACGCCGCAGATGACTTCAGAGGCCTCAGACTTGAATGGTGGAAGGCGGACTCTCTGGGTTCTTCCGGTGAGGAACGAGGTGATCCATTCAAGTGCTTTTCCTTGGATTCCGATGTTATTGAGGCGTTGTAAAAGGGTTTTGTGGCAGACTGTGTCGAATGCTGCAGAGAGGTCAAGGAGGATGAGGGCGACTGTGTCTCCATTGTCCAGTAGAGTTCGAATGTCGTCTGTTGCTGCGATGAGGGCGGTCTCAGTGCTGTGTTTTGCTCGGAAGCCAGATTGTGAGGGGTCGAGGGATTTGTTGGCTTCGAGGAAGGCGGCGAGCTGGTTGTTGACAGCTTTCTCGATGACTTTGGCCGGGAATGGAAGAAGCGAGATGGGGCGGTAATTTTTGAGTTCGGTGGGGTCCGCTGTGGGTTTTTTCAGAAGGGCGGTGAGTTCAGCGTGTTTCCAGTCTTCTGGGAAGGTGGCGGAGTTGAATGAGCAGTTGATGACGTCTCGGAGGTGCGGTGCTATGACGGAGTCTGCTTTGTTGAAGATGTGGTGAGGACATGGGTCTGTGGGGGATCCTGAGTGGATGGAATTCATCAGGCGGATGGTGTCCTCAGTGGAGATTGGGTTCCAGTCGTTAAGGGTGTTCACGGGGGGAAGATGATCAGCAAATGGTAGGGTGGGTTGGTTTCCGGGTTGGTTGTCAAAGCTGTTGTGGATGTCTGCAATCTTGTTGTGGAAAAATGAGGCTAGGGAGTCGCAGAGGCTTTGAGAGGGGGTGATGTCGTTGGAGTTGGCCGAGGGATTGGAAAATTCCTTGACGATGTTGAAAAGTTCCTTGCTGTTGTGAGCGTTGTTGTCAAGTCGGTCCTTGAATGCTGTTTTCTTGGCTTTTCGGATTAGTTGGTGGTGAATGCGGGTGGCGTTTTTGAAGGCGTCCTTGGTGTTGGTGGTTGGGTCTTTTTTCCAGGCCTTTTCAAGGGAGCAGCAGAGTTTCTTGGACTTCTTGAGATCATCGTTGAACCATGAGGCCTTCTTGCTGCCAGGTTTGTTTTGACGTTTTTTCAGTGGTGCTAAGGTGTCAGCGGTGTTGGATAACCATAGGGTGAGGTTGGCTGCGGCTTCGTTAGCGTTAGAAGAGAGGGCTGGGGTGTTTTGAAGGAGCGATGCGGAGATTTGGTTCGTGGTGATTTTGTTCCAGTTTCTTTGCAGGGTAGGTTGGAGGTGGATGCTGGGTTTTGGTTTGTTGTAGGTGAAGTGAACGCAGCTGTGGTCAGTCCAGAGGAGATCCGTAGTGTGGCTGAAGGAGATATGATTGCTGGAGGTGAAGATGGGGTCGAGTGTGTGGCCTGCGATGTGGGTGGGGGAAGTGACCAGTTGTTTAAGTCCGAGGTTGGCGAGGTTGTCCACGAGGATGGCGGTGTTGCGGTCGTTGATCTTTTCGAGGTGAAAGTTGAGGTCTCCCAGAAGGATGTAGTCTTTGGAGGGGAGCGCGTGTGGGGTGATGAAGTCCGTGATGTCTTCACTGAATTTAGCGCGGGGTCCTGGTGGTCTGTAGAGGAGGGTGCCTCTGAGTGTGGTCTTGGGGTCGATGTGGATCTGGAAGTGAAGGTGTTCGGAGTTGGCGATGTTGGCGTCAGAGCTGGTAGAGATGCGGATTGATTCCTTATGGACGATAGCGATTCCTCCTCCCGTGTGGCTGGTACGGTCTTTGCGAGTGATCTTATAGTCTTCAGGGATGGCAATGGTGATGTCTGGTGCGGAGGAAGCGTTCATCCATGTTTCCGTAAGGAAGGCGATGTCCGGAGACATGGTGTCTAGTAGGTTCCATAGGTCAATGGCGTGCCTGTGGACTGATCGGGTGTTGAGAAGGATGCATTGTAGGTGGTTGGAGCCGGGAATCTGTGGTGTGGTCGTAGCGGAGATGTTGAGGGTGCCGCTGAATTTACAGGAGAAGCAGGAGAAAGGTCCATGCGTGTGTCCAGGGGCGGCTTGGACGCAGTTGGGAGCGCGGCCGGGGTTGAGGGCTAGGAGGGTGGCGGCATCGTAGGTAATGCGGGGGGGCTGGGAGGGACGGGGGCCAGGGGGTATGGCGCTGGGCGCGGTCCAGGCGCGGACGGGCGTAGACGGGCTTACCTTTGGCGCACCTTCGGCGCGGGTTGGGCGCGGTCGCTGCGCGTAAACGCTGCGCGCGGGAGCTCCTGTCATATATGGATGGTGGAGGGGGAGGGGCGAGGGCGTCTCAGCTGGGAGGCGGGGCGGGTCACGAAGGAGGACAACAACAGCTAAAATGGCAGCGGAGGGGTCAGCGGAGCGGAGCGCTTGGGGCGAAATGCGCTGGTGCAATGAAAATGCTTTTAAACAATGACAAATGCGCGTTACAAGTGAAATGTTACAAAGCGGCAAGCAGGCGCCTTACAAATGAAGTTTTAACAAAGCGGAAGCGGGCGCCTTACAAGTGTTTGATTGGTTCAGATGCTCCGTCCATTACCACCCCCTTTTGTACCGCCTTTGGCCGCCATAAGTGTGGCAGGGTATGCTCAGACGTGAGTCCCTTGCTCACTTTGCCACAGGATTCAAGCAAGCCGGGCTGAAGACGGCTGGAATGCCAGAAACCGGTCCTCGGAAGCTTGTTTCCGGTCCAGGGAAGGCATAGCTTGGCAGTTCGGGCTGGACTGTTCCCATGAGGCACAGGGTCAGACTGATTTGCATATAGCCATGTCTGATCTGTGGTGGCAGAGTGGGCTAAAGAACGGTGATGGATTAAACCCAGATCTTTTGACTGGGTGTGAGTGTTTGATTGGTTCAGATGCTCCGTCCATTACCACCTCCTTTTGTACCGCCTTTGGCCGCCATAAGTGTGGCAGGGTAGGCTCAGACGTGAGTCCCTTGCTCACTTTGCCACTGGATTCAAGCCAGGCTGAAGACGGCTGGAATGCCAGAAACCGGTCCTAAGAAGCTTGTTTCCGGTCCAGGGAAGGCATGGCTTGTAGTTCGGGCTGGACTGTTCCCATGAGGCACAGGGTCAGACTGATTTGCATATAGCCATGTCTGAACTGGGGTGGCAGAGTGGGCTAATGAACGGTGATGGATTAAACCCAGATCTTTTGACTGGGTGTGAGTGTTTGATTGGTTCAGATGCTCCGTCCATTACCACCCCCTTTTGTACCGCCTTTGGCCGCCATAAGTGTGGCAGGGTATGCTCAGACGTGAGTCCCTTGCTCACTTTGCCACTGGATTCAAGCAAGCCGGGCTGAAGACGGCTGGAATGCTAGAAACCGGTCCTAAGAAGCTTGTTTCCGGTCCAGGGAAGGCATGGCTTGGCAGTTCGGGCTGGACTGTTCCCATGAGGCACAGGGTCAGACTGATTTGCATATAGCCATGTCTGAACTGGGGTGGCAGAGTGGGCTAATGAACGGTGATGGATTAAACCCATATCTTTTGACTGGGTGTGAGTGTTTGATTGGTTCAGATGCTCCGTCCATTACCACCCCCTTTTGTACCGCCTTTGGCCGCCATAAGTGTGGCAGGGTATGCTCAGACGTGAGTCCCTTGCTCACTTTGCCACTGGATTCAAGCAAGCCGGGCTGAAGACGGCTAGAATGCCAGAAACCGGTCCTCGGAAGCTTGTTTCCAGTCCAGGGAAGGCATGGCTTGGCAGTTCGGGCTGGACTGTTCCCATGAAGCACAGGGTCAGACTGATTTGCATATAGCCATGTCTGAACTGGGGTGGCAGAGTGGGCTAAAGAACGGTGATGGATTAAACCCAGATCTTTTGACTGGGTGTGAGTGTTTGATTGGTTCAGATGCTCCGTCCATTACCACCCCCTTTTGTAGGGGTAGGAATGGCCACGCTGGCGAGGGCAGGTCTAACAGTGATCCACATTGCATTGAATGTCACAGTTAGCACAATGCCGGTAAGCAATACATAGTATTTAACAACATCATTCACTGCATGGGAGATAACACAATGTACACACCTGGCACTCACTCTAAACCACATTGCATCTCTGTTCCATAAATACACGATGGCTGTAATGACACTCATACATTCATCACTCACCTGCTCCTCTGGTGTCCCATACAGCTTGCTGTAGTTAGGTAGGAGGGCATCCAGCAGGGCCTGGTTCTCCTCCTCACTGAATGCAGGTGCCCTCTCCATGGTCCTTGACATACAGCTCCAGGGAATGCAGTGGCAGCAGCAGTGTGGTCCACTCAAATGTTGTGCAGGCAAGTGCCCTCTCACAGCCACATGCAGCCTTAAATCAGTGTTGCAGAGGGGCTGGCAGGCTCAGAAGTACAGTGTGATAGGCCAGATTACTTTGCATCCTATGTTTCATCCAATACCATTCCAGCAGAAGGCCATGACACACATTTGCATGGTTCAAAAATTGAGCTCTAGCTCCACAACAAATTTTGCAACATTGTATAGTTTTGGGCAACTGAATTTTACTGGACACCTGCAGCACACTCAAAGTTTCCTTGACAACTAGCCTGCATTTTGGGCATTCGAGTCGTCCCCTAGATGTTCCCTATGTATTTTCTGTGATCCCCACACAAGTACGGTGCGTTTAGCGTCGAGAAAGATCCTTTTTCTACAGTGAAATGACCCGTACACGCACACGCACTATAGGGGTACGGGCCGCAAGCGTATGTCTCGAATGCAGTAGTGAAACGACCAGTACACGCACACGCACCATAGGGGTACGGGCTGCACACGTATGTCTCGAATGCAGTAGTGAAAGGACCCGTACACGCACACGCACTATAGGGGTACGTGCTGCACGCGTATGTCTCGAATGCAGTAGTGAAACGACCCATACACGCACACGCAATATAGGGGTACGTGCTGCACGCATATGTCTCGAATGCAATAGTGAAAGGACCCGTACACGCACACTCACTATAGGGGTACGGGCTGCACGCGTATGTCTCGAATGCAGTAGTGAAACGACCCGTACACGCATACGCACTATAGGGGTACGGGCCGCACGCGTATGTCTCGAATGCAGTAGTGAAACGACCCATACACGCACACGCACTATAGGGGTACGGGCCGCACGCGTATGTCTCGAATGCAGTAGTGAAACGATCCGTACATGCACACGCACTATAGGGGTACGGGCCATTTGACAAGCTGTAGTGAATGCATGTGGTTGGTGCATTCTGAAGCTCACACATGGCACTATTACAATAGGGTACACCAGGACAATACATGGCAGGGATCGCGGTGTAAGGTCACAATGAGGAGGTCTAGGTATATATTGGCATGGCACCCTTACGTCAGCAGGCCCTAGGTGTAGCACACAGTGATTAGCACAGGGCATGTGATCAGGTGTCACAGTTGATGTTTGATGAGATGTATAGACATGTGTATTGTGATGGTGAACTGTGTGGTTAACATTACCTTAACAATAGTCACATTATTTACATCATTAACATGTTGTGATGCACGTCAACACTGGGATGGCACAATATTCAGTACGGGCATCGTTCACATGATGCCAGGGACTGGGGTCACTGTCTCACTTGTCAAAATGACGCACAGCATGACCCTGTGTGACAATGTCATGTGTGTGCCATGTGAAATATTAGCTAGGCTGTTTGTGTCACTTAAACTTAATCTGCTGTTGGTGCATCTATGATGGGTCTGTGCCGTGATTTGAAGGCTTTCACATATACGCACACCATGCCACTGGGGCATTGAAACTACTCATGTGTGTGATGGCATCACAGATCATAATTTCCCCCACATACAGGTCTGCATTCAGTGAATAGCAGTGGTGTAGTCTTGTCAAAAGCACACCCCTTTCACATTATCACAGATATGTCCAATAGATGACACATGTGAAGTGGGTGTGTGCCATGCAGTCAGCTATCTCGGTCCTGGACAACCTCAGGGAGGGTATGGACACCAATCAGCACCAGGCCCTTGTGCTCCTCGATCTCTCAGCCGCCTTTGACACGGTAGACCATACCATCTTGTTGTCCCGTGTCGAGGCGGCGGGGATCCGGGGGACTGCCCTGGTCTGGTTGTCCTCCTTCCTGAGTGATCGCACCCAGGCTGTCCGTCTGGGTGATTTTACGGCGGACGTCCGGAGAGTTCGGTGCGGGGTTCCCCAGGGCTCTTCCCTTTCTCCCCTCTTGTTCAATCTTTATCTCGCCCCTCTTATCTTTTCCCTTCAACAGATGGAGGTCGCCGTATTTAACTATGCGGATGACCTCCAGCTTGTTTTCAACCTATCCTCTTCCTCCTCTTCTATGCTAAACTTTCAATCTGTCATGCTCCATATCAGGGACTGGATGAACCACAACCACCTTAAACTCAACCCTGATAAGACCGAGTTGGTGTTGACGGGTGGTTCATCCAGCCCCTGGTCTTCTCTCTTTTGGTCTCCCTCTCTTGGCTCTTCCCCTGCTCCCTCCTTCTCTGTTAAAACCCTAGGTATAAAAATCAATTCACAACTCACCCTTCACTCCCAGGTTAGCTCTGTGGTATCTTCCTCCTTTCTTTCCCTACGCACTATTCGCAGAGTGTCCCGCTTCTTCACCTTTCCTGCCCTCAAGCTTATAATCCTGGCCATGGTGGTGTCCCGCCTGGATTAAGGCAATGCTTTATATGCCGGCATTCCCGCTTACAGCTTGCGGCGTCTACAACAGATTCAGAACCAGGCGGCCCGCCTGGCCTTCAAACTTCCTAAATTTCACCATTCTACCCCCCTCTTGAAATCTTTACACTGGCTCCCTGTGGGTGCCAGGGTCCAATTCAAGCTTGCAACTATGACCTTTCTGGCCCGACTTGGCTTGGCTCCAGCCTTTATCTCGTCCGAGATTACTCCATACGTTCCCACTCGGGAACTCCGCTCGTCCTCTCAATCCCTCCTCACTGTTCCCCGTTTCCGGAGAAAGAAGTGGGGTGGATCTAAATTCGCCACCCTTGCCCCGACCCTTTGGAATTCCCTTCCCCTTGAACTCCGTACCATTACACAGTACCCTCAATTCCGTAGGCACCTTAAGACTTACCTGTTCAAGAAGTCTTTTGATTAATTTTCCCCCACCCCTCCCTGCCTATTAGCTTTGGATCCAGTTAGAGTTCGCGCCAAGAAACCGCTGGTATACGTGCGCTCTAGAAATAATTTTAAATCAAATCAAATCAAATCTGTCTGGATGGGTTGTCAACCTTCTTATGCAGGTCATGTGACATGTGTCACTGACGTGAGACATTGTCCTGATCACTCAGACCAGCCCAGCAGATCAGTTGTGTGCATGTCATTTTCATTTCACAGACAACAAATATATCAGTTGTCATGGAGGAGTACCAGCTATCTGCCATATGTGTCCTTGATGTATAGCCCACGCCAGAGTCAATTGTGAATTGATGTGTTGAAGCAGTATTGTTCATGCGATGTACATTGTAATTGTCCTTGGCTGACAGTTGTACACCTTTCCCCCCCAAAATTGTCGTGCAGGGCACCCCCTCTTCCAAGGCCGTTGCCAGACTTAGATGCCATGAGGGAACGTGACTGCATGCCTCAGTTACCGATTCCCTCAGAGATTGATACAGGACTTGACGGACAGGCTGGAAGCACATCTACAACCACGACACAGGTAGCCAACTGCGCTGACACCCAAGGTAAAGGTTATGGCAGCCCTACATTTCTTTGCCACAGGTACGTTTCAATTTACCATTGCAGATGTGGGTGGGATGTCGCAGACCATGTTCAGCCGTGTCCTCCGTGATGTCTTGGCTGCTATGTTGAGGCACATTGATGAATTCATCAGATTCCCTACTCCAGACCAGTTGACCAATGTCAAGGGTGCTTTCTATGCCCTGGGACACATGACACATGTAATTGGTTCCATTGATGGAACACATGTTTCTCTGGTGCCACCACATGCTGATGAGCAGGCTTACCGCAACAGGAAACATTACCACTCTATAAATGCCCTGGTGGTGTGTCTTGCTAACATGATCATTTCCCATGTCTGTGCCCGTTTTCCAGGATCGTGCCACGATGCTTTCATCATGAGGCATAGCAGGGTACCAGAGATGATGCTGCAGCTGCGCAAGCATCGGGCATTTCTTGTTCGTGGGTATACTCTGTTTGTCATGTATGTCTCAATTTAAATCATTTATGTGACGGCATCACATTCCACACTCATTGCCATGATGTTCAATTGTAGGAGACGCAGAATATCCCAACATGCCGTGGCTCATGACTCCGCTGCGCAACCCCAGAACAGCTGCAGACCAGCGGTACAATAATGCACATGGCAGACCAGGAGAGTCATTGAGCGTACGTTTGGTCTCCTGAAGAGCCGTTTCAGGTGCCTCGACAAGACTGGCGAATCCCTCCCATACGCCCGCTCAAGGTGTGTGACATCTTCGTCGTGTGCTACATGCTGCACAACATGGCAGTGGAGGAGGCAGTCCCACTCATCCTGGATCCTGACGATCTTGCACATCCACCCTTTGAGGATGAAGGCCTTGGACAGGATGCTAGCGATGTGGAGGAGGAGGATGATATCCGTAGTCTGCTCATACGCAACTTCTTCTCATAATATTGAGTGGTAGGAATATAGTGTGGGAGCTTGTAGCTAGTGGCCTGTGTAGCATACTGTGTGTCCAGCTGACTCTATGCAATCTCATTTTGCAGTTTGCTGTGCAGTGTCACACAGGTGCGGATGTAATGCCACACACATATGTGCAAAGTGTGACTTTCGAATGTTAATGTGTACTACACTGTTACTGTATCATACATGGCCATGTCTGAAATCATTTGTACAGAACGTGACCCCTTGTGTGCCTGTCAATCCCAGGTCGCCCTGCCTGTTGTCCGTCTGGGTCATCTTAGTCCTCCTGCTATTCCTCATGATGCTAGCAACGTCAGCCGAATCAGCTGGACATGCACAGACATGGTGAAATTTCATTTTGGGTAAGGATTACAAACAGGCTTTTTTGTGCTGGTATGCTTTCAATTGTGTGGTAAATGTCCATGAGCACCATACATACATGTCACATAACAATGTATCAAGATTCATGTTGCCCAACTCCCATGACAGGACTGTCACCCTTCTTGACAGTCATCTGTAGTTGAGTTTAGACTCTGGTGGTTGCATCAATGTGTGTGAACCTTGACCCAGACACATTGCAGATGTCAGGGTATGACATCGTGGGTGACATGACAACCACGGAGTCTGTGGGATATTGCTGCCTCACTGTGTGCAACAGGATGTGTCTGGATCATCTCCTCAACCTTGCAGGCCAGTACAGTTTGATTTACCTAAAACCATGTTGTGTAGGTATGACCCAGTGTAT
Organism: Lissotriton vulgaris; assembly: GCF_964263255.1. NCBI lineage: Eukaryota > Metazoa > Chordata > Amphibia > Caudata > Salamandridae > Lissotriton > Lissotriton vulgaris. Next base: position 102,048,478 of record NC_141690.1, read on the forward strand.
GTCCCACAAGTTTTGTCAACTGTCCTGTGAGTCTGTTGCCATGGATGCATTGCCCCTTGTGCCAGTATGTCATGTCACTGTCATGTCGTTACCTCTGTGCTGGTGGATAAAACTGCTTCGCTAGCCTTCTCTGTGAGTTGATGTTTACTTTCCATTTCAATGATGCAAGGTATGTTTCGCTGATGCCATAACAACGTTGGGCTGTAGCAAATGTTAAATCTCCATGACACCAGTGGACTGAGGTTATTCACATGATTATCTAGTGCCGTGCAGCAGCTCATGGTAACGGTAGGGTATTTTGGTTGCTTTGTTCCTCGTCACTCGCTGTTGAGTTTGGTTACACTTGCTTGTCATGTTTAGCATAGTGAGGCACAGTTGCAAGAGCCAATGAGTGGCTCGTGTGGGGCTTCCTTGTGTTTCGGTAATTCCCTTCCTCATAGGAGGAGCTGCTTACGGCTCTTGTGGGTGATGTGTACTTTCCCTTCATGAACCATACGGATTCACAGGGCTACCTGCAGTTAGTTTGCTTTGTGTGAGTATCACTGCTATACATTACATTTCCAGAGATTATGACCCTCAATCATACATTGGGACTTACTTGTTGGCCGCATGGATCCAATTGAATATGAGCTGCCTTGTGAGCGTTTCACATACTTCATGTAGGTGACTAACTGTGCTACCTTTTATGTGTCCGTGTTCAAGCATCTGAACTTGTCTCAATGCAAAGACTGTGATCACACATAGGGTACAGTGGCAGTGCTTACACTTCACAGGTGTGACTGTTACAGTGTATCTCCGGATGTATTCAGTGAATCTGTGACAAAAGTATGGAATCCTCATGCTTGTATTTGTTTCAGATCTCCATCCCTGCTGTTCCCATCCTCGCCTTATCTCCCTTTTGTGTCTGTCATTTGTACTCAGACCAAGGGGCTATTTGGAGATGGAACCCTTTTTAGCATCGCTCCACTCTGATGATCAAAGGTACGGACAGTCCCTGGCAGTCGCGTGGACAATCTTTCATCAGCATTACAGGTGACCTCATAGCATGACTGTGATTGTCTTCAGAGCAATGCCACTGGGCATGTACATTGGCTAATGCAGCATGGCCTCACAACCAACTGTATCCTTTTGTGTATGAAGTCTTTTTCACACTGTACATTGTGCCTCATACCTGTCACCGCAGTTCTCTTGGCAGTCTGCATGTGTTCTATATGCCAATCTTTACTATGATTGCTCATATGTGGTTAGATGTACAGTGACAACATGCATGCTGTTGGTAATGGCAAATGTACCATATTGGGCGTGAGGTACATGGTTGTGTATGTGCTGTTTAGCTTGCTACCCAGACCATGCAGGCTACACCTGCTGACGCTGTGTGTCCTGTGCCCCACTTGGCCTTAGGGTGCCGAATCCTGTGTCCACGATTTTTGGTGGTTGCTCACCAGTTTTGCACGCAGTGAACCATGGGTAACCAGACACTCCTGCCTTCACATGCACATGTAACTTTGTGACTTGAAAGAATCCTTGGTTTTGTGTGCTTGTTTGGCTTGTTGTCTCAACCCTTCTGCCGTCATGTATTCACTCATTCCTGCTGCTGCATCCCCAGCCACTGAGCAGCACCAAGTGGCCAGATCCTGCACCACACACGCCTTCAAGATACACCTCCATCCATCCATTCTTGATACATGCCGCTGCTTGTCTGTGCCACTGTTGCCGAACCTCCATGACAATGGCAGGTCCGTCAGCACATGCAACATGCACACTGCAAGACACTCAGCTCATTTAATGACTCATGTGACACCACAAACTCGTGCTTCAGCCACCCTCCACACAGTGAACACCAGGCATTCGTCCACCTGGTATCACACAACCCCAAACACACCCATGACTGCTTCTCAGCGTGTGTGCAACTCATACTGCCAACACGAAGCATCCCCACATAACAGTGCGTCTACGTACAACCAGGTAATGTTCCTTGTACAGCACTTGTACAACTTCCAGCAACACCACATCGTACTGTTACCTCCTCAACACAACAGCCACACACATTGCCTTTATTAATGTTACGTGGTAGTATTCAACCTCAGCACACCACTTCTACATAGCCATCGCAGACCGACAGTCCAAGACACACAGGGACCACACACCAACACCAGGATTATGATTGGTCTGACTTAAAGAGATGCACCATCAGAGTCACATACAACACAAAGGACACACTCCGCATTGGCTAACATCTGCACATCCGGTATCACACCAACAGCCAGACCACCTTCATTGTAACTATCACAAACAGGTCTGAAATCGCTGACATTGTACCAGGCGGTCAGGTTATTTGTGTGGGTGTTGGTCTAGGGGGTGGGGGGGGTGGGCTCGTTTGTGGGTATGGGGGTAGCGGAGCTGGAAGCTGTTGTGGATGTAGAGGAATCTACTGTGTAAGAAGGTGGCCAGAGTGTCACACAGGTCTTGTGATGGTGGTATGTCGTTGGTGTTGTATGTGGGAGGAGAGAGTCCATTCCAGATGTTGATGTGCTGTTTTCAGTTGTGTGCGTGGCTGTGTAGGCTGTCCTGTTGATGTTCCGGATGAGTTGGTGGTCTCTGCAGGTGGTGCTCATGTGCGGTGTGGCTGTCTGGTGTTTGGTTTTGGAGCCAGCTCCTCTACAGCTTCCAACATGTGCACTTGGAGGTCCTGAGGTCTTCGGTGTCCCATGCGGCTATCTTGTTGTTGTGACAGGTGGCAGAGGTCTGCAGTGTGGTGATGGTGTTTGCGCAGTCGATGATCCAATGTTTAAGGTTGATGGCAGCAGTGTTGGGGTAGGTGTGTTTGTCGGGTGGTCCCAGGGCAAGGGGCTGGTCAGTTTCAGTTAGTCCACGGTGGCCTTGCACCAGCAGCAGCATGGCATCTGTGCTGTGTGCGGGGGGGGGGGTGCTGGGTTTACTGGAGTTGAAGTAGAGGCATCTGTGGCCTGTCCAGTGGTGTTCAGTGTTGTTGTTGAAGGTGACGTGTGGAGTTTGTGAGAACATGGGCTCCTGTGTGTGTCCAGCGTTGTTGGTGGGTTTTGTCAGGATTGTTTAAAATCCAAGGTTGTCTACCAGGGCAGTGGATTTTGCATCGTTGTTGGTCTCAAGTTGGATGTTTGTATCCCCAAGGAGGATGTTATCCGTGTAGCCGAGGGCGTGCGTGCTGATGAGGTGAGTGATTGAGTTGATGAATTGTGCTTGGGGTCCAGGTGCTGTGTTGATGAGTGTTCCTCTGAGGGTGTTTTTAGCATCAGTGTTGATCTGTAAGTGCATGTGCCAGGTAGTGGACAGGGTGTCGTTGGTGTTGGTAGTGTCTCGGGGAGTGTTCATGTGGATGATGTCGATTCACACTACCACTCAGTTTGTGCGTTGTCTGCATGAGATCTCATGGCCTTCTGGGATGGCTATGGCGATGTCTGTTGACAAGGTGGTGCTCAGCCTGGTCGCCGTCAACAACACCAGCCAGCCCAAATACAGCAACAACCTCTGCACAGGTACAGGAACCAGACTCCATGAGTCATTGGGCAAATCCTGGGTGCATGCACACCACTCATCCTCAACATCCCCTGGTACTGCCACATGACCGTCCACCTGTGATACCTACAATAGTCCCACAGTCAACTGCAGGTTCCCCTGAATACTAGTCAGCCACACTCAGTGGGCACTCCACAGGCCCTGGCCAATGAAGTAATATGTATGTCTACCATCCAACACCCCGTTGCCCACAGTCCATTTTGCCACTCTTGGCCTGGGCAACATTCATCACATCTACAGTACAACTGCATGTGGCAGATAAATCTCATTCCTCTGAAAACCGATCCTGGAACTCCCTCCAAGGACACCTACTTATTACCCATGATCTGTACACCTCCAAGTGACTCTTCTACACCTGTCTGTAATTGCTGTATTGCATGCAAAACCCTCCTTCAGCATTTTCTAACCTTCACGGCTGTGTATTGGCATCCATGTATGTAGTTGTTTGAATATTGTGACCTATGTGTGTCCACAACCAGACTCAGAGCCCAGTGTGCAACTGCATTGTGTGGGGGCTCAATGGACTAGTGATTCAGCACTGTGCGTTATTTACTTGGATGTGTCATCTGATCTGTATTAGTTTGGTTGTGTTACATGACGATTGTGACATAGTGGCACTTCATTGCCTGTACCCAGAGGCTCTGTTTCTGTCATGGGTGTGTGTGACTGCCCATGCTAGTAGTTTGAGTGTGATTAGAAAGTGAGTGTCCCTTGTGTTGTGTCTGTCCCACATGAAGCATGCTGCCATGACAGTGGTAGTGAGTTCCTGTGCAGGATATCTGACCTTGTCCTGGTGTTGGTGATTGCACTGGTCACAGGAGGCCCTTGTGCTGCCTACACCAGGGACCAGTGTCAGAAATCTTGTCAGTACTTTCACACTTCCTGTGCATTGAGCATGGTGCATGGGTGTGTACCTGTCCCACATGGGATGCGTGCTGCCTCCTACCCTACACCTTGCACCCTCTCACCCTAACCCTTGCAGCCTTCTGGCACTCCCCTTGCACCCACCCCCATACTGTTAGACACTGCTGGGAGTCATAGGCACACACTCCTCATATGTGTGCACACTGCTGGGAGTCATAGCCACCAACCCCCATACTGTTAGACACTGCTGGGAGTCATAGCCACCCACCCCCATACTGTTAGACACTGCTGGGAGTCATAGCCACCCACCCCTCATATGTGTGCACACTGCTGGGAGTCATAGCCACCCACCCCCATACTGTTAGACACTGCTGGGAGTCATAGCCACCCACCCCTCATATGTGTGCTCACTGCTGGGAGTCGTAACCACCCACCCCCATACTGTTAGACACTGCTGGGAGTTATAGCCACCCACCCACATACTGTTAGACACTGCTGGGAATCATAGCCACCCACCCACATACTGTTAGACACTGCTGAGAGTCATAGCCACCCACCCACATACTGTTAGACACTGCTGGGAGTCATAGGCACACACCCCTCATATGTGTGCACACTGCTGGTAGTCATAGCCACCCACCCCCATAATGTTAGACACTGCTGGGAGTCATAGCCACCCACCCCTCATATGTGTGCTCACTGCTGGGAGTCATAGCCACCCCCTCCCACATATGTGTGCACACTGCTGGGAGTCATAGCCACCCACCCACATACTGTTAGACACTGCTGGGAGTCATAGCCACCCACCCCTCATATGTGTGCACACTGCTGGGAGTCATAGCCACCCACCCCTCATATGTGTGCACACTCCTGGGAGTCATAGCCACCCACCCACATACTGTTAGACACTGCTGGGAGTCATAGGCACACCCCCCCCATATGTGTGCACCCACCCACCCCTCATGTGTGTGCACACTGCTGGGAGTCATAGGCACACACCCCTCATATGTGTGCACACTGCCGGGAGTCATAGCCACCCACCCACATACTGTTAGACACTGCTGGGAGTCATAGCCACCCACCCACATACTGTTAGACACTGCTGGGAGTCATAGGCACACACCCCTCATATGTGTGCACACTGCTGGGAGTCATAGCCACCAACCCCTATACTGTTAGACACTGCTGGGAGTCATAGCCACCCACCCCCATACTGTTAGACACTGGTGGGAGTCATAGCCACCCACCCACATACTGTTAGACACTGCTGGGAGTCATAGCCACCCACCCCTCATATGTGTGCACACTGCTGGGAGTCATAGCCACCCACCCACATACTGTTAGACACTGCTGGGAGTCATAGCCACCCACCCACACACTGTTAGACACTGCTGAGAGTCATAGCCACCCAACCACATACTGTTAGACACTGCTGGGAGTCATAGGCACACACCCCTCATATGTGTGCACACTGCTGGGAGTAATAGCCACCAACCCCCATACTGTTAGACACTGCTGGGAGTCATAGACACCCACCCCCATACTGTTAGACACTGTTGGGAGTCATAGCCACCCACCCCTCATATGTGTGCACACTGCTGGGAGTCATAGCCACCCACCCCCATACTGTTAGACACTGCTGGGAGTCATAGCCAGCCACCCACATACTGTTAGACACTGCTGTGAGTCATAGCCACCCACCCACATACTGTTAGACAATGCTGGGAGTCATAGCCACCCACCCCTCATATGTGTGCATACTGCTGGGAGTCATAGCCACCAACCCACATACTGTTAGACACTGCTGGGAGTCATAGCCACCCACCCACATACTGTTAGACACTGCTGGGAGTCATAGCCACCCACCCACATACTGTTAGACACTGCTGGGAGTCATAGCCACCCACCCACATACTGTTAGACACTGCTGGGAGTCCACACATGTCACATGAGTTGTTTGTATACTCACCAGGCTCCACGGCTCCTTCAATTCCGTGGACTCTCACCGGTGGTAGCAGGGCCATGACTTTCTCCTCCCAGGGATGGTATGTTGGAGGTCTGCGGGGACCACCACCTCCAGTGTAGTGGGCATTGGCGTAGTCTTAGGCCATCTCCCTCTTGACCATCCTCCGCAGATCATACCACCTGGCCTGGCAATCCCTCCTGCTGCGCCTGATGGGTGCAACAGCATTCACCTTATCGATGATCCTGGTCCACATGCATGTTTTCTACGCTACGCTGGTCTGACTGACCAATGCACCAAACAGCTGTGGCTCAACTCTGATGACTTCATCTGTAAGGATCTCCATCTCCGGGTTCGTGAACTTTGGATTCTTGGGTGTGGTCATGGTGTGGGGTTTGTGTGTATGGGGGGTGATGGTGTGTATGGATGAGGGTGTGTGGGTCTGATTGAGAAGGGTGTATGTGGGTGTGAATGTGATAGGGTGTATGTGTGAAGGTGTATGGGTGCAGTAGTTGGTGTGCTCTCAGTGTGTTTGCGCTAAAAGGTATGTTGCAAAGGATGATGGGTTGTATGTGTGGGCCCTTTTATTGGTCCATTTGTGGGTGTGGCTTATTTTGAATTTTTGCTGGGTGTGTGATAAGGAGTGGGAGTGACTTGAGGCCTCTGTTTGGCTGTTTGGATGTGTCCAGGACATTTTTTTCTAATGGTGTGCACACAGGAGTAATGTGTTTTGTGCTTGTGAGAGTCTTTTGCACCCTCCTAGTGCTGCTTTAGGTGTTCGCGTGTGCTTTATTAGGGGGGGGGGGGGGTGCGATTCATATTTGTTGGTGCTGCTCATACGGGACGTTATTGGTATTTTCGCATAGGCTTTATTGAGGGGTGTGCGGTTCGTATGTGTTGGTACGGCTCGCTCCTACGGGCCGGTGTGGGGGTTCGCGTAGGCTTTATTGAGGGGTGTGCGGTTCGTATGTGTTGGTACGGCTCGCTCCTACGGGCCGTTGTGGGTGTGGTGGTTCGCGTAGGCTTTATTGAGGGGTGTGCGGTTCGTATGTGTTGGTACGGCTCGCTCCTACGGCCCGTTGTGGGTGTGGGGGTTTGCGTAGGCCTTATTGAGGGGTGTGCGGTTCGTTTGTCTTGGTAGGGCTCGCTCCTACGGGCCGTTGTGGGTGTGGGGGTTCGCGTAGGCTTTATTGAGGGGTGTGCGGTTCGTATGTCTTGGTACGGGTCGCTCCTACGGGCCATTGTGGGTGTGGGGGTTCGCGCAGGCCTTATTGAGGGGTGTGCGGTTCGTATGTGTTGGTACGGCTCGCTCCTACGGGCCGTTGTGGGTGTGGTGGTTCGCGTAGGCTTTATTGAGGGGTGTGCGGTTCGTATGTGTTGGTACGGCTCGCTCCTACGGGCCGTTGTGGGTGTGGGGGTTCGCGTAGGCTTTATTGAGGGGTGTGCGGTTCGTAAATATTGGTGCGGCTCGCTTATTTCGCAATGTTTTCAGTACGTATCAGGCGTCAAGCGCGACTACGTTTGCCCGTACAAATCACGTACTGGTTCACCGTTCAGGATCGTACTAGTTTGGTCGTAAGGCATGTTTACAAATCGTACGGTTAGAAATCCGACGCCATTTCGTATGTCTCTTCGGTTATGGTTCGTACGGGTCGCTTGTATTTGGACGTATTTTCGGGATACGGATCGTACTTCGCAGTTCGGACGGTCTTTTATGAATCGTACGGAGAAGGCTACGAATACGGGTCGTACAACGGATTTTTTTACCGGATCGGACTCGTCGTCATTGTAGGCTATGGAAATCTAGGGAGGAGAACATTATGCACCTACTGTGTCTCTGTCTGGAATAGGAAAACAAAAGAAAAACCATACTTAAGAGACTATTGAATGACCGAGGAGTAAGGACATATCTGATGATATACTCATGAACTCTACATTTGTAAAAATATTATTGAAAGTAGGAACAAAATTAGAGGAGCACAATTTAAAAACTATAACCACCATATTTTAAAATACAATACGTAATGAATTTTATCAAATGTAACTCAGTTTAAAAACATTGCATTATTTATATTTGTTGTTTTAACTGTTTATATTGGATTATTATATGAATATTGTTTCATTGTAAGATTTTAATTAATCAAACAATAAAGAAATTGGAATTGGAGCCTTGTTAAATGGCAGGAGAGATGCTGAAGATGTTTGCTCCTGCTGTAGAAATTCTGCCAGTACGTTAGTCTTGACCTCTAACATCAAGAACTTGAACTCAAGGACTTTAGCTTCCCTATGTGTTACCATGGCATAGTAAGCGGATTCATCTATAGCTGGTCCAGGAGGCAAGAGGAGCCCCCTGTAAGTCATCCTACCAACTAATTTTTGTGAAAGGGCTGGGCAAACTCATCACCCACATCATAATCATTATCAGAGTTTGTACGAAATAGAAAATGTATCTTATGTTGTTGTCCTTGTGAAGGTGGAGGAGGAAATGGAGGCAGCAGCGTCCCAACTGCTGACGATGAGGTTGGACCGGCTGAGTCTCTGAGTCAGTCAGTAGAACTGGATGCTCTCCGTCTGATGTTGATAGATTTATTATTGGCTTTGAAGGCTTGGGACCGGTGTGGATCTCTGGAAGCAGCGTTCGGACTAAGGCCAGAGGCATCAGGACAGACTTGGTGGGCTCATCCGGTACTGAGGGCGAAACCATTGAGGATACTCTTTGTGGAGGGCCTCTCCGCCCCTTGAGGAGTGTGTGGACGGGTGGCGACCGTTTAATTAAGGAATTGTGGCATGTGACGGGGATCTCCTTTGACAGGAGAAGCAGAGCAGCTAATTTTTGTAAATTGAGGAGTGACGCGTGGGCGATCTAGTGTGCACCAAAGGACTGTATACCTCCAGACGCTTAGTGAGCCAACGGACTGAGTGGTTGTGCTGACTTTCCCTGTATTTCAGGGAGTGGAGAGTGTTTACTTCGCTCTTATTGAAGTGATATTATACCCTTGTATGAAGCCCATAGAAATGACTGGCTGAAACGCCAATGCGTTGACACGTTGATGAGGAGTCCCTTTAGTGTAGAGTTGGTTTAAAAAGACTATAGCACCTACAAAATAATTATTGAGGGGTGTTTCACCTCTGGCGCAATTAGGATTTCCTCTGAGTGTACTACTTTTAGTTAGAAGTGTACACTGTGATAGTTCTATTCCTATTAAGGGTATTTTCCTTTTGTATATATTATTTGATTTATGTATGTATTATATATGTTGTAAATGTTGTGTATATAATGTATTGTAATATATATGAATGTGATTTAAATGTGATTAAAAGTGTATTGTTTTGGTTTCACATTTATGAAGTGTATATATTCATTTATGTTTATTTGTGCCCTACCCCGTCCTTTGACACGTATATGCATTTTTTTTACCTATGGATATACAGGATATGTAAATAATATTGAGAACATCAGGGTAATTAGTTGTACTTTGTATGAAAATAAATGTTGAATTGATCCCTCTGTACTTCTTTGTTTTTGATATACATCTTTGATGTCCCTTGCTCATGTATAGGAGGGTGATTTGGGCAGAACCCCTTATCGAGTTGTTCGCCTTGGGACACAAAGGAGCACCAGAGGGAGCTTGTAAAGAGCTAAATAGCTGGAGCATTGCTTTGCAGAACCCTTAAATCTATTGTAGGATGGCAGCTAGCTCTAGAAACTTGTATTGTGCCGGAACCAGTTGAGGGATCCGCTCCAAAGTTAACTGACTCCTGAATCATTAATGAGTAAGTGCCTTCTGTGAATAACAAAATGAGTAAGTGCACTTACTCATTTTGGTATTCACAGAAGGCACTTACTTATCAATGAGTAAGTGCCTTCTGTGAATACCAAAATCAGTAAGTGCCTTCTGTGAATACCAAAATGAGTAAGTGCCTTTTGTGAATACCAAAATAGTAGTAAGTTTAGGATTTTGTGTTAAGTTAGTTCTGTGAATCGGGCCCATACATTTTCACCTCACCGTCCAGGATGGCCTTAAGATTCATCAAAATCAAGTCTCTGAGAGAAGATCAGAAGATCTGGATCCGTGTCAGGAGGTGAGAAAAGTAACTGATGTTAACTGGCAGGATTGATGCCTATATAGGCTCCGCATGTGTTTTACAAAGCGCAACTACCGCCAGTGTTGAGCCGCACAACACTGCCTTCTGGTGTGCACAGGTACTACTGAAAAGTTTCTGGATCCAGTCTGATGTGTGGGGAATATTCAAAAGGTGAGGAATCTATGGTTACAAGTCTGTATCAGAAACGTAGTATTCAGGGAGTTTGTCATTTGATGATATTGGCTAACTAGATACTTGAAATGATTTTCAATAACCTGGGCTAATATCTATCCCATGCTGCACCATTCCCTTGATGAAAGAAATATAAACTTTGCTTTTCCAAGTAATTCTTTTTAGTGTGTGCTTTGGATCAGTGGCACAGAAGAAATAACTCCACCTACACAGTTACACGAAAACTGCATCATAGACAGCTCCTTTCAATCCAACACGAAGCCATAGAATCTGCTGCAAGCATCTCCTGTAAATTTTTCTTAGTGGGCCTAACCTCCATTATGTGCTGATCAGATCTAAATGACCAATGCAAACTGCTCCAAAGTTCAACCGTACATTTTCTCGGGCCATTTCTCTACTATGTGGTGATCAGGTCCAGTTGCAACACCCCAAATTCTCTTCATTATATTCACACTAAAGATCATAGAGACATTTAGAAAAAACTCGAACTATTTGCACTGACCATTTGCACTGACCACAGATTTAACAGGCCTTTGCAATAAAATATTATTATAAGGCTAACTTCAAATCTGTTAACTTAAGTGTTATACCAGACACTTATTTTCAATACAACATTTTGCAAAATCAAGTCAAAACAATATTGCTATTTTAAAATATATCTTCGTCTGTAAGAAAATTATGCATTTCTATATTTTAAAGGTTAGTAGCATAGCACAATTTATTTACAAAAAATAATAAAGCATATTCTATGATTTAATTTGGAGCTCAGGGTGTAGGGTTTCATGACATCAAAAAATACAAATGCCTCTACCATCTAATTGATTAAATCCACCAAATACACAGTGAGACTGTCAAATCACAATGCCTTCAATTTATACTGAATGCAATGAAACATACTGTACAACTCTTTACATTTGTGTGTATATATATATATATATATATATATATACACACACACACACACACACACACACCCGCACACGCACACACGCACACATACACACACACACACACACACACACACACACACACACACACGGAAGTCCATATTTAATAAGGTATACAGTACCTCCAACACGGAGTTCTCCTGCTTCTTTGCAGACAATCTATCTAATTGAAGGATTAGTTCTGTGATTCCAGTTCGTTTTACAATGGTGGTGTTATTTTCAATAATGTCACGAGGTTCCCCCTATGGAGATAAATAAAACAAAATAATTAACAATGAACATACACTAAACTGACACCCAGACAATAAAAGCATAGACTCTGTGACTCCTTTTAGTAAAAATAGTGGCGTTTTTTAGTATAAAGGGCACTAACTAAGTTGGGTTATGAAGAAACAATGTTAACCAATTAAAAGTCTGCCTTTGTGAATTTTACTGGTTTGCATAGTGAAACGCCACAGACATAATATGGCGCATATAAATAGATAGTTCATGAGAAGTATATAAAGACAAAGCGCCTTATTTAGAGTTTGGCGTACATGAAACTGCCCCATAAACATGGCAGATATCCTGTCGGCTGTATTACAGGCATCTTATAGTTAATGCACTTTAACTACAGCAGATGAGACATGCTTAGGGTTTCTGATTTTCAGTTTCAACTCATTAAAGAACACACTGGGCCATAAAACTGCATTTTCAGTTTCTCAGAACTTCTTTCAGAGGGCCAAGGGGCATGCAGGGGCCACTTGGTCCAACCTGATGTCTCGGGCCCTGACCTCTTATGGATCCTGCTAACCCTGGCCAAGTAACCCTTCTGCATTAACTCTCAGTGGTAGCTGTGGTCCAGCAGTCAATCCTTGGGGGGATGTAGATACAGGCAAGTGAACATGACTCATAACTCAAAGTGCAAACATTGCGAAGAATAAGCCAATGTCCATCCAAATGCTTGCTTTTATGAGAAAAATCGAATTTTATGTCTAACTCTACACATGCAAAGTAATGAGACATCCACATGCAACAACATAATCCCCCTTGAGTTTGGGGTTGTAGTAGTTGTCAGGCAAATCCCTGTCCCAACCTCCTTCATATAATGTGTTAAGGGTTATTCTCAATTAACTGGTGGCCACATCCAGGGAATGCATACTATTAGGTTGCACTCAAGAATTGTTTTGCCTCTTCAGGATTTCAGTTAAAAGTGCCAATAGTGCTGCAGCACCTTCAGCAGCGAATCCCCCGGGGCACACAGGCCCTAGTTTAAATCTTACCTGCTCCTGCAGCACGAAAGTGATCCAGCGCCTATAATACCCATTGATCCGATATCAATACACAACAAATCACTTTGATGGCTCATCCACATTCAACCCAGAAATCCCTGATTGTGCCGGGGTCAATTTGTTTCGAGTATTTGTTTATGTCATTTAAAACATTCTTTAATTAACTAATTTGTTTATCAACTCTTCCTCCACTTGATCAATGGATCAATTAGTTGAATAGTTGATGGTAATGATAAAAGACTAGACTTACCAAACATTTGCTTAATGAATTGCATACTCTTGGTAAGGTTAATAAATGAGTTTTATCTTAATGTCAAAGTAAATTGCTCATAATGCATTAGGTCAAAATTACATAAACACCAAATTCATGAAAAGACATTCTTATACATTGATTACAGCCTCAATATTCAATGACAATATGCAATGAAGGAGTGGATTGAGTAAGAGACATAAGGGTTCAGCAAAAATGATTATGCCAAACAAATATAATACCTAACGGAAGGATAGATGATGAGACAATAGATTAATCTAGAAAAATACATAACCATTCACTGTTGATGGAGTGGATAGGTGGAGAGACAAAAGGTTAAATACATTAATGCTAAGAAATTTTAAAAGACACCTAAGCTACATACAAACCTAATGGTCTGAAAGGGAAATGGGAAAGACCACCCCAGGTCCCAAGGGATGACCAATATTCCCAAAGGATAATCAAGGAAATGCGGAGAATCTGGACAGGTACAGGACAAGATGGGAACAGCTAGGCCTCTCAGAAAACCGATGAACTGTGGCGTAGCTCCCTCTCCTCTTTCTCTAACAGCAGCCTACGTCTCTAGCCCCCGCCCATAAAGTTCCCAAATATATAGTCTAAATTGACATGTCCATCCCTCAAAATGCTGCATTTACGCTCCAACTTGCACTGTGATTGGTGGGCAGGGGAGGTGGTCCTGTCACACCACCATGACTATACATTTCCTTCATCACTTTTTTGTGTACAAATGTTCCCAGGGTCTGGATCTCAACTTTATTCACATGTTCACACATTAGTTGCAAATGTATATTTCTTTATTATTAAAACACAGTTCTTTTGCTGAGGACATCTCCGGTCCCACGCTCATGTACAGTAGTTGGCGGGCGATGTACACACTGGCCTTTACTCCTTCATGTCATCTTCAGCGTACAGAGCAGCCTTCTCTCCTCATGACAGAATGAACTCGCTCCTAGCAATCCCCCCACCCACTTCGGCCAAGTTAAAATAAAATGGAGTCTTCACTTAGCACACTAAAGTGGATAGAAATTAACATTTATTAATTATGTGGTAATGAAACCAACACTGTTTCCACCATCCACTAATTCCCGTTATTGTTACCTAGCATTAGCAAAATACAAGCAAGCGGCATTAATAAAATTAAAGCCTTAATTTAGAAGTAAAATGTGACATGCAACACTTGCAGCCTACTTATGCAATTTCTTCGTTTTCTTCAAAAACACAATAGTTATTACAACACAATGTGATTACGGGTTAGTTTAAAAGCATACGCAAAGCAATTTCCCTGTGTTTATGTGGGTGCGTGTTAGATTTTCTACATCTACTTACTGTTAGTATGTATTATGGGGATACATGATCCGAGCAGCTTTCAATTTTGTGAAACCCTGCTCCATCAATTCCCCCCTCTGATGGCTTTTGAAAGCCATCACAAAATACCGACCATACCGAGTGCCATCTTTCATTCCAATTTTTTTTATGTTTTAAACTTGGTATTCTTTCTTCTTTTTATGGTACCCTCATTTAAATATTTAAATTAAATCATAATATTCATCCTTCATTTCCTCTAACTCGATCTCTTCTCTATTTCTTTTTCTGGATCTTCGTTTATTCCTTGATTCTTTCACTTCTCTTTTTCTACCCTTGTACTTACAACATTTATATTTTGTTATTATCATTAATGCTACTATAGCTACAGAGACAATTGGAATTACTATTTTGCCTAATAAACTAATTCCAAATTTAGAAATCTATTTACTCACAGAGGAGAAACCCTTCAAAGGTTTCTCCCATACACCGTCAACCTCCAGTTGGGTCAAGTCTGTATGTAAATCTGTAATATTCTTTATATATCCCTCTATTCCTTTACTTTTGTCAGGAATATAAGTGCAACAATGTTGGACTTTTAACATTCCACAGACTCCACGCTCTTTTACCAATAATATATCAAGTGCACATCGATTTTGCAAAACCATTGATCTAATTGCAACCATTTCTGTGTCAATCATCAGGAACCCACCAGCAGTATCTGTAGATAACCGGTCAACCACTGAGGACAATTTTAGAAAATTGTGTGAATTCAGAACGACTCCGACTGAGAGTATAAGTGCACCAAAAATATCACCTACTATTTCTGAAAAACTTGCTCTTTTGTTACGTGTTAGTCCTTGCTCTACTTCATTCAGTTTGTGTTTACTTCGGTCTATATCTTAGACCCTAGGAAAGACAATAGCAAAATAGCAACTTCCATACCAGTGTGCAGGCAACCTATATTATGCTTTCTTGCCACACACATAGTAAATGCCAGGAAAAACAGGATCCTTCCCACCTTTCAAACCCCAACCTCCAGTAATTTGGAAAGTATGTTCACATTCACTAGAACCTATAAAGTAGTTATTATAGCTAGTTTTAGTTCTAATATAAACAAACAATGGTCCGAGACCCAAATTCTTGAAAGCGAAAAATCAAAGTTTAAACAGTTCACGGTGTGTATTAAATTCACAGACCTAAACACAATTAATGAAAGACAGAAGAATAGGCAACAGCAACAACCTCAGACTCTTTTATAGCATTTAATCCATTCTCTGAATCAAAATTCAATCTAAACTTTTTTGTACATTTTATATACAATGCCCCGTATCAAGAGCGTGCAGTAAAGAAAAAGAAGGTGTCAAAAGGGCGTGATCGTGAAAAGGTGAAAAGGAAAAGAAATCACACAGAGTATACAAAAATTATTCTGTATTATTCAAGGAAAAACCAGTCAACAAAGAACTGGAACAATAAATCCTGGCCACTTAGGTAAATCAATGTACAGTCCTTAAGGTTATTCAAGAGACATAAGATGTTTGAATGTCTGCACTAGGGGGGAATTAACATTAGTGGTCCAGGTATTTTTAGATGTCGACGTTTCGACTCGTCTTGCGGCCTTCCGGTTGATTATGCCTGGGCCATGCGAGTCTTCCTCAGGACAGGTACAACGGGGCAAGGGGTCTGGCAGATGACCCTATAGAAAATACAAATAACCATGAGGGTTGGGGCTGTTGCCTATTTAGTTTAAAACTGTGGGAAGGGTTCCAAAATTGCTTACCCTTCACAGGACGGAGTAGGCGTAATGTCTTCCAAGGTAACTTGGTCCATATAAATCGAATGGGGGTATTGTACAGGTCCTCTGAAAAAATCAATGAGGGACCTGTATATTACAATAATGTATACTTTGTAAAATTCATACCAGAATAGAGAGTATAAAATTATTACCTTTTTCTGTACGTAGGGGGTTCCTATCATAATACTGAGACCATATATCAATATATGTCTCTTCAATCACAATCCATTGCTCATTGTGCTGCTTGAAGAAGTCATCACATTTTTAATTTAGCCTGGAAAATCAAGGACCAAACTTATGGTAAGTATCAGCACAATAGTGTACCATAAGTGCTTAGACTGATGGCCAAGAAAGAGAAACAGAGGGCCATTTACCTGAATTAAGCTGACTGTGAGCGCTTCAAGTAAAAGGTAAATTCCCTCGCCGATTGGAACCCTGAACCGGCAGCTACAAACAAAGAAACGAGGATAAGTCTCCTTATCTAGGTCATTCCGCGTGAGTATTCACAGCGTTTACATGTTTACTCACATTTGCAGGATAGGCAGGGTGCTTCCAAGTAAACACGCGTCAGTTGTAAAACCCCTGGACAGAGTAGTCCGACACCTAGTGTGGCGACTCTGTTGTAGCGCGTTCAGGGAGTAGAACGCGATGACGGACTCCCCCGTGTCCAAACACTTCCGGGTGGGAGAGGGCGAGAAGGACCCTTCGCCTGTGTCAGTTTTTCAATTGAATGACTTCAGAGGACATTAAATTGGAGGAGGGCAACCAAGTCCCTTTTAATATTAAGCGCTGCGGATCCTAATTCGACCAATTACAAAAATATGTCGTTCCAAACGTTAGGGCGATACATGTTTGGAATTGTTTATAATTAACGTATTGACACGCTTAGAACGTTCACCATCGGTGTGATACATATAGGCCAGTTCTAAGTGCATTGGTCATAAGAAAATCAGATTAAAGGTAAAGGACCATGGCGGCCATTTTGAGTTGGGGAGACAGAGATCGAACCCCATTGGTCATCATGATACACAAGTTAAAAACCATATTTACAAGTGAAATAATGGACAAATGACAAACATTATTTACAAATTACACACAAACAGCACATAGTAGACATATTAATAGTTATTCACACTGAATATACAAGATCTGAATGTCATAACTGATTTAACACTTAGAGCAAAGGGGGGGAAAGTAAATGGTTAGAGGATTCCCACTTGTCTATTAATCTCCTCCAATTCATTTAACCCTTTATGTGCCGTGTCAAGGAGATGTATCCAACGGCATTCTCTCCTGCTTAGGATACTCTGTACATCACCTCCTCGTGGGTTAGCTTGTACCTTTTCCACAACCCACCATTTGATGCTCTCCGGGGGATGTGAAAAGGTGGTAAAATGCTGTACAAGTGGAGCCCCTGTTGTTTTGCATCGTATTCGGCTGACATGCTGGAGGATCCTACACTTCACTCTTTGGATGGTTGACCCACATACATAAAACCACAGGGGCAAAGGATGGCATAAATCACCCCTGTGGTGTTACAGTTACTGTGGACTTTTAATGTATGTGTTTGGTCATTATGGGTAAAAGTGGTACATTCCACAGACATGGGGCAGGCTTTACAATTCCCACATTTCTTATGCCCAATTACCGGTGGTAAACCCCATAGTGTGGTTTGAGAAGGGGCTGAGGGTGTTAGAAGGAGTGATTTAACAAGATGATCCCTAATGCTTTTCCCTTTTCTAAAAGCATGTAAGGGGGTCGAGAGTCCCCCCACTTCATCCTGTACCAAATGCCAATGTCGGTTGATGGCTTTTTTTATCTGGTTGCTTTTTGAGTTGTACGTAGTCACACAGACTAGCCTTTCCTCATTCTTATCCTTCTCTTGTATCATAAGCAATTGGTCCCTGTGATTATGCCAAGCTCGTTTTCGTGCCCTCTTGAGTAGGCGGATGGGATAGCCTCTCTCACTGAGTCTGGCAATCAAGAGAGAAGACTCGTCGAAGAAATCTTCCTTCTTGGTACAATTCCTTCGGAGCCTCAGGAACTGACCAAAGGGGAGGTTGTCCCTGAGGTTCCGAGGGTGGTGACTTGAGTACCTAAGTAGTGTGTTACGTTCACTGCTCTTCCTAAAAAGGGTAGTGTACAGGTGTCCTTGTTCTGATTTTATTTGTATGTCCAGAAAGCTAATCATGTATTGGTCACATTCTAGGGTAAATTGAATGTCCGCCAGTTGTTGGTTGAGCCAGTCATGGAAATCAGTCAACGATGATTTACAACCGTTCCAGATAAGGAGGACATCATCGATGTACCTGGCCCAGGGCAAATTTTATATACAAACGAAGGGCGTGGCTATGGGGGCAAGCTTTGCCCCTAACCTAGCTATCATTTTTATGAATGAGTATGAACAGACGTTTGTGTTAAATCAAAAAAAAACCTTTCGAGACCGAATCCAACTTTGGGCCAGGTACATCGATGATATCCTCCTTATCTGGAACGGTTGTAAATCATCGTTGACTGATTTCCATGACTGGCTCAACCAACAACTGGCGGACATTCAATTTACCCTAGAATGTGACCAATACATGATTAGCTTTCTGGACATACAAATAAAATCAGAACAAGGACACCTGTACACTACCCTTTTTAGGAAGAGCAGTGAACGTAACACACTACTTAGGTACTCAAGTCACCACCCTCGGAACCTCAGGGACAACCTCCCCTTTGGTCAGTTCCTGAGGCTCCGAAGGAATTGTACCAAGAAGGAAGATTTCTTCGACGAGTCTTCTCTCTTGATTGCCAGACTCAGTGAGAGAGGCTATCCCATCCGCCTACTCAAGAGGGCACGAAAACGAGCTTGGCATAATCACAGGGACCAATTGCTTATGATACAAGAGAAGGATAAGAATGAGGAAAGGCTAGTCTGTGTGACTACGTACAACTCAAAAAGCAACCAGATAAAAAAAGCCATCAACCGACATTGGCATTTGGTACAGGATGAAGTGGGGGGACTCTCGACCCCCTTACATGCTTTTAGAAAAGGGAAAAGCATTAGGGATCATCTTGTTAAATCACTCCTTCCAACACCCTCAGCCCCTTCTCAAACCACACTATGGGGTTTACCACCGGTAATTGGGCATAAGAAATGTGGGAATTGTAAAGCCTGCCCCATGTCTGTGGAATGTACCACTTTTACCCATAATGACCAAACACATACATTAAAAGTCCACAGTAACTGTAACACCACAGGGGTGATTTATGCCATCCTTTGCCCCTGTGGTGTTATGTATGTGGGTCAAACCATCCAAAGAGTGAAGTGTAGGATCCTCCAGCATGTCAGCCGGATACGATGCAAAACAACAGGGGCTCCACTTGTACAGCATTTTACCACCTTTTCACATCCCCCGGAGAGCATCAAATGGTGGGTTGTGGAAAAGGTACAAGCTAACCCACGAGGAGGTGATGTACAGAGTATCCTAAGCAGGAGAGAATGCCGTTGGATACATCTCCTTGACACGGCACATAAAGGGTTAAATGAATTGGAGGAGATTAATAGACAAGTGGGAATCCTCTAACCATTTACTTTCCCCCCCTTTGCTCTAAGGGTTAAATCAGTTATGACATTCAGATCTTGTATATTCAGTGTGAATAACTATTAATATGTCTACTATGCGCTGTTTGTGTGTAATTTGTAAATAATGTTTGTCATTTGTCCATTATTTCACTTGTAAATATGGTTTTTAACTTGTGTATCATGATGACCAATGGGGTTCGATCTCTGTCTCCCCAACTCAAAATGGCCGCCATGGTCCTTTACCTTTAATCTGATTTTCTTATGACCAATGCACTTAGAACTGGCCTATATGTATCACACCGATGGTGAACGTTCTAAGCGTGTCAATACGTTAATTATAAACAATTCCAAACATGTATCGCCCTAACGTTTGGAACGACATATTTTTGTAATTGGTCGAATTAGGATCCGCAGCGCTTAATATTAAAAGGGACTTGGTTGCCCTCCTCCAATTTAATGTCCTCTGAAGTCATTCAATTGAAAAACTGACACAGGCGAAG
Organism: Lissotriton vulgaris; assembly: GCF_964263255.1. Lineage (NCBI taxonomy): Eukaryota > Metazoa > Chordata > Amphibia > Caudata > Salamandridae > Lissotriton > Lissotriton vulgaris. The sequence continues at coordinate 102,068,795 of NC_141690.1, forward strand.
GGTCCTTCTCGCCCTCTCCCACCCGGAAGTGTTTGGACACGGGGGAGTCCGTCATCGCGTTCTACTCCCTGAACGCGCTACAACAGAGTCGCCACACTAGGTGTCGGACTACTCTGTCCAGGGGTTTTACAACTGACGCGTGTTTACTTGGAAGCACCCTGCCTATCCTGCAAATGTGAGTAAACATGTAAACGCTGTGAATACTCACGCGGAATGACCTAGATAAGGAGACTTATCCTCGTTTCTTTGTTTGTAGCTGCCGGTTCAGGGTTCCAATCGGCGAGGGAATTTACCTTTTACTTGAAGCGCTCACAGTCAGCTTAATTCAGGTAAATGGCCCTCTGTTTCTCTTTCTTGGCCATCAGTCTAAGCACTTATGGTACACTATTGTGCTGATACTTACCATAAGTTTGGTCCTTGATTTTCCAGGCTAAATTAAAAATGTGATGACTTCTTCAAGCAGCACAATGAGCAATGGATTGTGATTGAAGAGACATATATTGATATATGGTCTCAGTATTATGATAGGAACCCCCTACGTACAGAAAAAGGTAATAATTTTATACTCTCTATTCTGGTATGAATTTTACAAAGTATACATTATTGTAATATACAGGTCCCTCATTGATTTTTTCAGAGGACCTGTACAATACCCCCATTCGATTTATATGGACCAAGTTACCTTGGAAGACATTACGCCTACTCCGTCCTGTGAAGGGTAAGCAATTTTGGAACCCTTCCCACAGTTTTAAACTAAATAGGCAACAGCCCCAACCCTCATGGTTATTTGTATTTTCTATAGGGTCATCTGCCAGACCCCTTGCCCCGTTGTACCTGTCCTGAGGAAGACTCGCATGGCCCAGGCATAATCAACCGGAAGGCCGCAAGACGAGTCGAAACGTCGACATCTAAAAATACCTGGACCACTAATGTTAATTCCCCCCTAGTGCAGACATTCAAACATCTTATGTCTCTTGAATAACCTTAAGGACTGTACATTGATTTACCTAAGTGGCCAGGATTTATTGTTCCAGTTCTTTGTTGACTGGTTTTTCCTTGAATAATACAGAATAATTTTTGTATACTCTGTGTGATTTCTTTTCCTTTTCACCTTTTCACGATCACGCCCTTTTGACACCTTCTTTTTCTTTACTGCACGCTCTTGATACGGGGCATTGTATATAAAATGTACAAAAAAGTTTAGATTGAATTTTGATTCAGAGAATGGATTAAATGCTATAAAAGAGTCTGAGGTTGTTGCTGTTGCCTATTCTTCTGTCTTTCATTAATTGTGTTTAGGTCTGTGAATTTAATACACACCGTGAACTGTTTAAACTTTGATTTTTCGCTTTCAAGAATTTGGGTCTCGGACCATTGTTTGTTTATATTAGTAATTACCCAGGTCCAGTACCTTTAGGGTTACCCCATTATTATAATAGTTTTAGTTCTAAACAGACAAATCTTTCCTTTCTGTGACCAGTCCATTGCCATTGCAGCATAGCCTTCGCCCTTTTCATAATTTTCTTCTCTAAAATCCCATGGAGGTATTCGGGACTTTTGTTCAGAAGCTTTCTTTTGAAAGTTTTCTCATCTGATTTTTACCATCTCTAGAAATACCTTCTCTTCAATCCTTAAACTACAAGTCAAGTTATTCTTGTTAGCATATTCTATGTCTAAAGTTTTAGTAATATGGAAGAACTCTCCCATATATTGTGCATTCTTAGCACTCAACACCTTGTTCAATTCTTTAATGACAGGAATTTCTGAAAATACTAAGTCTATATTAGAATAGTGTACTCGAGTTACCCTGTTGCATAGAATAAGCTGGTAAGTATACTACAAGACACACCATATGTTAATGGAAGGTGGTGATAAGTCACCCCTTCAGAGACAGATGAAGGTAACTGCATGCACACATAACAGTCACTCACATTCATTGTTTCCACATAGTCATACAATAACTTAGTGCAAACATTTAAAGAGAAATCATTAATTGATTTGTCCTGATGGAGTATGCTTCCATCAATAGGTTCTATTTTAGTATCTGCGATTTGATTAGTGACATCATTCATCCTTTCACTTGTTACATCATAAGTATTGTTTCTTTTATTTGTCACCATTAGAATAGGTACAACAGTTAATAACATCCACATAAGTGTTAGTATTAAGACATAAGCATAAGCAAGCTTTAATACACCGACGTTTTAAACTAAGTTTTGGAAGTTCAGTCACTTCTGCTTCTGCCATTTTCTTTCTATATAATAAATAAAATAAAAAAATCTATCTCTATACTTCTGACTAATAAAAAAAAAGAAATGGACAATAGTAGTGTAATCCTACACTTCAAGGCTTTCTTCTTTTACACCCCTTTCTTTTATTTTTATTGTCTTCTTTGTTCTGCTTTTGTAATTTTAGTTCATTTGAATCACCAATGTTGCACCTTACTTTGTTGCAGTTCTTTTTAAGGAGGCCTTAGTTTACTTTCATCACCTTGCTTTGTATCAGTTTAATCTTTTTCTTCACTTGGATTTAAATCTTTAATTCCTTCCAAAATTACGTAAGTCCATTCAGGTGAGCTGTATTTTCTAAGTGGAATTCTTACTCTTTGTATTTTTCGTACTAGTCCTTTTCTTGACCTTTCTTGACTTGTTTAACTGGAGATCTCATTACTTTGTTCAGGTCTTTTTCTTAGTCTTCTAGTGTATTTTAGTCTTTTCACACGTTTGGCCTATTATCACCTTTTCTTGGTTTCTTTGCTTGGACTACGCTTGCATCTTCTTCATCTGGTTCACAAGTTCTTTTGCTTGCCCTTTCTTCTGACTGGGTTTCTTCTTGTTCTTTTGTTTTTTCTTGTTCTTCTGTTTATTCTATATTTCCCTATCAACTGTAAATTCACTTTTTTCAGGCTCAAGTATATTTTCACATGTTTCGGATGAAAGTTCACTTTTCTCTGGCTCAGGTATATTTTCACCTGTTTCAGGTTCGGCTGTAAGTTCACTTTCTTCTTGTTCAGTTATATTTTCACCAGTTTCAGATTCAACTGGAGATTCGCTTTCTTCTGACTCATCAGTGAACTAACTTTCTTCTGGTTCTAAGACAGTCTTTTCAACCCCAGAATTTTCTGTCTACCCTGCTCGACTTGTGCTTGCTGTTCACCATCCTTTGGTTTGTTAGAATCTGTAACTCTAGATTCATCAGCTTCACAAACTTCAGCCACTGACGTTTGATTCTGGTTGTTCTGTAGTGGCCCTCTCGGTCTTTCAGGTGGATCTATGGTTCTTTTGGTATGACTCGTGTGAATCCAGTTGGGCAAGCCAGCACACTTCACTGCTGTGGTCGTCACCAGGATAATTTCATAAGGTCCGTTCCACCTAGGGTCTGAACACGTTTTTCTTACATGTTTGGCGTAGACCCACTCGCCAGGACTCAGATCGTGAGCTTGATTCTGATGTATTGCTGTGGCGTCCTCTCCGACCTGGTGAGACACAGAAGGTACCAGTTCAGCCGATCCTCTGCAATAGTCAAGCACCAGATCATCAGATATATTTATCAGTTTTTTCGCTGGTACATATGCCTGTCTCATGGCTGTTCCCATTAGGATTTCATGGGGACTCAGTCCAGTCTTTTTGTCAGGAATGCTTCTTAGATTCATCAGCACAATGGGTAAAGCGTCAGGCCATTTCAGTGATGTGGATGCACACACTTTCCCTAACCTGGATTTTATAGTGCTATTAATTTGCTCGACCACTCCAGACGCTTCCGGGTGATAGGCACAATGCAGCTTCTGTTCTTTTTTTAATTCTTCACAAATCAGTTTTATTACCTCATTTTTAAAATGGGTTCCTCTATCTGTCTAAAGTGACTGGAATTCCAAATCCTGGTATTAGTTCTCTCAAATGCAGTTTGGCCACAGTGGGGTAGGCTTCCACCCAATGTGAGAATAAACAAACAATGACTAAAACATACTTTAGTCCATTGCAAGGGGGAAGCTCGATAAAATCAAGCGCAATATCCATACCAGCTGTCTGTATAAATGGTTACTTTTAGACCCTTGGCCTTTTTACAAGCTCTAATCAGAGCTGTCTGCTCAGCTATGTGGGCGGAGTTTACTCCTTTCAGACAGGATGCACCAATGACTCCTTCTAAGGTGAAAACAGCATAGGCAGTGCTTAGTTCTCCTCTTCCATTCCTCAAGCCCGACCCATACACAAACAACTCACAATCAGAATCCTCCAGAGGACTTTCCTCAATGCCTGGCCTAGGCTTAGTGTACAACTCAGTCATATCCAGACAATCAAGGTCTGCTTTCTCCTGTACTGCCTCACAATGAGAATTTGGCAACAGAGTTGCTTGATTTACTGTACACATGATCACAGTCACATTTTCAGCACCTAGAATCACTCTCTCATATTTAGTCAGCCGACTAGAAGTGAGGTACTGAGTTCTGGTTTGTGTCAAAAGAATCTCAACAGAATATGGCATGTACACCTGAACTGGGTAACCCATTACAATCGATTCACACTGTTCGAGATTCATGCATGTAGCTGTTACTGCTTTCAAACATCCAGGTAATGCTGTTGCTACCATATCCAGAGTAGCCGAAAAATATGCTACTGGACGTCAAGCCATTGCATGTTTCTGGGTTAGTACTGAGAGTGCACACCAATCTCTCTTACAGCAGTACGACGCAAATTCTTTAGCATAGTCTGGCATTCCCAGTGCAGGTGCTCTACAGAGACTGTTTCTCAATTGTATGAAAGCATTCATACCCTCCTCATCCAAAACAATCAAATCTTTTACATCCTTTCGGGTCAATTTCTGTAAAGGTTTAGCAATCATTGAAAAACCACCCATCCACTGGCGACAATATCAAACCATTCCAAAAAACATTTGTACTTCTTTCTGTGTTTTGGGTGGTTTCATCAGTTTTATTATACAGATTCTTTCCAGGGTTATTTTTCTGACTCCCTTTTCAATTTTATGTCCAAGGTATTGCACTTCTTGTTAACAAAATTGCAATTTTGCTAGGGACACCTTGTGTACTCCACTCGCTAAATGGTTCAATAGGGCAATGATGTCTGAGAAAACTTTCCGAAGAGAAGAGTTGTGCTTGTCCGGAGATGTAAAGCTTTTGCATATAAACCTGGAGGTATGGGGTTCCCCTGACAAAGCCCAGAGGTCTTCTATAGTTATAATCAACTAGTTTCTAACACGGGGAGGGTGGCAAGGCACATTAGGCCTTTTTTCCACTAGCTTTCTAAAATTATATCCCGTTCATATTTTATGGAATTGTAACAATGCTTACTATATTGAGTTTATGCATTTGGCTGCTAGTATTGGCAGTGTACTGCATTACAGAGAACATTAGTTAAAATAAACATTTTCAACTATACTGTGTCTCTGATTACTTACATTGTGGACAAGTATGAGTAAGTTGGCGAATGAGTGTTCATGCTCCCGCGATTACTGAGAGAGTCTGAGTTACATGTTCTAGGATGTCTAATCATTGGGGACTTCGCTGTAGTACAGAGAACACATGAGACACTATAGCTAGTCAGATAGAGGTTCCGGGCACTAAGGTGGGTTGTTGGAACACTATACACCAAGGTCCTGGTTTCTTGCGTGTAGTTCTGTATATGTATATGCAGAATCTTTGCAACACTATATGTTCATTCTCCAAGGACTGAACTTTAATTAATGCTGGTCGGCATTGCCTCAGCTCCTGATGTTTGAAAAGTGTAAGAATCCATGCTTTCCTTAACACTGTATAAAATGTACAAAATACAACAAAATGAATACTGGACTGTTTAGAATAATTATCGCACGGACATAATCGCAATTTTCGTGACCAGCCATTCCTTCTAGGAAAGGTCACAAGTCTGTGGACATTGTCCAGCCTAAATCTGGTTAATAACCGCCTGTCAAAACCACCAGATACAAATGTTAAATATGGTTCCATGTGGAAAGTGGTTTAAATGAACTGATGTTGTTTAACACTAGGCTTTAAAATCTCTCCTGACATTCTTATTGTAACCAATAACTGGAGACCCTCCTTTCTTAGATCCAATGCCAAATCTGCATCCTATGCCATATTAAAAGCAGTCGATTTTCAGTAGTGCAGCTGTGGTAGTGTTATGTCTAACATGCTTGGGACTGACCAAAAGCAGCTTAACGGAGCACATTGTTTTTTTACCTTGATCACGCTGTGCAGACAGACCCTCAGAGTAAAGCAAGAGAAGTGAAAGGTAGATGGTTCTCATGTGAGCGAGCACAAGCAGAGGCTTTGTGCAAAACAACTGTATGCAGTAACGTGTGCAAAAGCGGCAACGTGGTGGCCAAGCTTATACTAACTTATGAAAACTTAGCAATGTATACAGTGAAACCATAACCTCACTACACACTCTGCCTTGGTAAGTCCATCACGAGTCATAGGACGAACACAGAGTTCAGTAAGCACGAGCAGAGTTCAAGTGGGAAAAAATGTACACAAAAAAATTTCGGTCTTGTAAATAGGTGACAAAAAATATGTCATATAAAAAAATAGGCAAAGATGAGCGGCAGCCATTTTAATTCAGCAGTGTGTATGAGCAGTAAACAGCAACGGCTTCCAATAGGAAATCATTGTCATCTGTAGAAAAGAGAGATGCCATCCAATTTAGCAAGCAGAAAGAGCATTCATGTTCTTCACAGGTGGGTGCTTCTAGCTCCATCGTAGGACAACTTGCCTAATATTCAGTGTAGCTACGTTGCTGGAAATCTTGCGCCAGCGCACCGATATCCAACACTCCAAGCACAGATGCCCATGCCATAATAAAACCAACCCCGGAGCATTCTTGCTCATGTGTCACTGAGGGACTCATCAACAGGTTGTAATCCGGGCCGGGACATGACGTATTGGAGAGGCAGAGATCCAGTGCCCATTCAAAGGAGCATTCCAAGCATGAAAAGACGGGTTGCACGCAAGTATAGTACGCAAAGGGGAAAGATAGTCTATAAGCCACGCTGAGTGAAGCCAGTCGCAGAGTGCCATTGCATCGAAGTATACGGTCACGAATCAGGTAGTGTTGGACCACAAGAGGTGCAGCCATTGCGTAGCAGGCAAATTAATAGAAAAACACCAGCGGCTATGGTTACCAACAGAGGCAATCCCCCAAAGACGCTGGAAAAAATAGAATGAATAAAGGCTGATGTTACACTAAATATAGTCTGAAAAGAAGTTACAAGGCCAGAGCCCACAACTTTAAAAAAATGCACCAGGCCATGTGTATCAGACACATTGAAGATACAATGAATTAATTCACCGAAATGTAGTGGGAGATTAGTATTCATAAGGGGTTGAATTTCGAAATTTGTACTTGCTATCTGCAAGACGAAAGTCTTGCGTGCAGAAGTGAGCGGGACCTCCGGTTGGAATAATAGCGCTTTTATTCTGCTCAACTTATTGAATTCTGCTTTTAAAGTTGGGATGCAAGGCCAAATCGAGGTATCGAGCTTCCCTTGCCGGGGTGGGAAAAGCAAATTTTTACGAGAAACTACACGCTGTGAAACTGTACCAATGTACGGTATGCCAGCCAGAAAACCGCAACATTCCTCATTATTCAAAAGAAGATAGCTACTGTTAGCAAGCAGGGTGAAAATGGGTTTTATAGCTGGTACCGGAATACCCTTTAAAATGCATGCAAGATTCTGTGTGGTAACAATACAAGCCCCGTGTAACTATATGTTTTTGCAGACAAGGGAACGACCTAATGTAGAGTCACAAGATTCCCCTGTAAGGTATACCTCTTTGCCCTCTCGCAAACATCTGTATGTAAAAGGTAAAGACCAGACTTCATGCAGGAAAGCACAGCCCAGGGGTTCATAGCGACCTATTGGGTAGTGTTTCATGCTGGAGCTTAATTGAAAAAAAGGGAATGGCAACGCGATAACCCTGTGGATGAGCCAAACACCTGAGTTAGTTTCAGCCACGGAGAAGGGTAAAGGATCTATTTTCTCAATATGTAATAGAGTGTAAGTTGCATCTTTCATGTACATAAACTGTTGTCAAATTAAAAGGTAAAAACAAAGCAGTTGCGTTCAAAAAATCCCATGGCACTTTTCCCATTTTCAGTGTTTGCAAAGTCCATGCAAATTGCATGACTGAACGTAATTGATTTTGACCATGATACAACACAGATACATCTTCTTTTACAATATCAACAACAGACGAGACAATATTATCCAGTGTGCAAATGCAGGAAGACAGTGTGTTAATACTATTGTCAACAACAGCAAGCAACTTTTTTAGATTATCTTGATCTATTTCCCTCAGGTGTGTTGCAGTTTCAATTTGAGAAAGCTTCCAGATTTCATTGTATGCTGAGTAAATAAATCTTTTAGTTCTAGGACCAGAGGGGCCCTTGATAAAATCGGTTACATCAACATTACTGGATAACAGTGATAAGTGTTTTTTTACTGACGATAGGGATGAGTGTTGTAACCAATTTTCCCACAGAATACGTGGTAACTGAATGTGTGTCTGCAAAACGTGGATCTAGTCTATCTTGTTTATAGCCAGGGACTGAGGTAAGGAAACATAATTGGCAAGCATCAGCAGTCGTCTGCCAAACTAACCATCCCAGTGGGTCTAAACTTGAGACATTAAATGTATCATTCTGAAAAAAGGACTTGTAGTTCCTCAATGGAATAATCAGTATGCATGCTTCAATTCTGATATAGAGCCAAGGCAGAAGCTGTAGGAAAATTCATCTGTTTTGTAGTGGCTAAACCAAAGAAGGTAGTTCGATAAAGAGAATCATTTAAAAACAGAATTCGAGTTGGGATGAGGTACACGCGATGTAACGCTTCAGTGCCACAAACCTGCCAGGATCTAGCACTCTAGACAGATTTTAAATCAACGCAGTGGCCTTCCAATGTTCATAGCCACCAATTGACAATTTATTAATAAACGATTCAGAATAGTAATTTGGTGTGGGTTAACATTACCTTGGAAGTCGATGTAATGTTTAATTTAAAATAAAAGGACACCGGATTGGACCGGTCATAATCTGTAAAATACGTAAACCTTTATAATAGGGATGTGGAGCTACCCTCTAATGGAGCGGGACAATGTTCCCATTGTGTGTAATTAAAAACATCTCTAAAGGTATTAGCTTTATGCAGTAAGTGATGTCCAAAATGCTGGTAACAATATAAATCGGCATAATTTGCAGTATTTAAATACAAATCTTCAGCATCAAAGGCAGCATATTATTTCAAATCAGAAAACAAAGACTGTATTGCCTGCACATCCCAATTATCTGCACATATGTTCTGTTTCACTACATCACCCATTGATACATGAAGTACTTTTGGTACATTAATGATCTTGGTTGGACCATGAATTTGGAAATCCCAGCATCCCAGACAATGCCATCAGCTACTGGAAAGGCAGAGATATTAACAAAAGTCTGGTCTTGTTTCATGATGTGAGAAGACGAGTGGGGAGCAAAAGTTCCAGTTACTAACTGAACAGCAGAGTGTTCTGGTAGGTAGTGACCTAAAATCAGTAAGAAAAAAACTGTCACAAACCCAATGGAAATGAACAGAAAAATCAGGATCAGCACCAACCAGATGTATGTCCAAGGGTGGACCAAATAAGTCTGTTTAAACCATGAGAAAAAAATGCTGAATTTTGTAGGGCCAGATGATGAACTTGAAGTTGTGTCAAAAGAAAAACGTGATTGATTTAGTGCAGTTGTCTGCAAACCTAGCAAAGAGTCACTTGTTGGGTAAGCATAGTCAGTTTCCGCATTACAGGTGGTAGCCGGTGGGATCAGCAAGGGATTAGCAACAGAGTCCATCTCGATAGCAGTGTAGTATTGCGTGGTGTCTCATGCGCCAAACACAGGATTCCTCAAAATTGCTGGACAAGAAGCAGCAGGTGTTATGCTTTTCAGAATCGGCCAGATGTTGTAGCTTGACATTGTCCACTGAGATGTATCTGTTTTCTTTGCAACCAGAAAGTGGTGGTAAAATTACTCTACGAGTACCCTTCACGCCAAGCACTGGAACTGGTGCGCAAAAAGATGGACCAAACTATTTTTTTGCTCTCCACCTTCTCTCGGACCAGGTCTCCAACTTTAGGTAGCCAGCCAACTACCAGAATCTGTAGTGCAGCATCTGTGGCAGAGGGTAAATGGTCTTTCGTGAGACTGTCACAGGTTTCCTGTAAGTCCTGTAACACAGTAGAATGATTATCTACGTCGAAGGGTGCAGCTACCATGTCTAGACCATCAAGGTCCGTAATAAACATTTTTATGCCAAAGAGCATTTTGTATGGGGGTCCGCCCTGCTAGAAATCTTCTAGGGAGGATATTAAGTGAACATTGTACGCCATACAAGTGGGCTAGCCAGATCCTGCCAGTACCTAAGACTCTAGCTGTTAAGGATTACTTTAAGTTACGGTTCATTCACTCCACAACTTTTTCAAAAACTGGAAAATCTGATGTCGGCTGAAGTGAATAAATGTGATTTGTAAGCAGTAGGTACTGTGTCACCTTCATTAAATGTCAAGTAAGTGAAACCCACTGTGCCTGGCACAATTCTTATCACCAGGTTTGTGTGGTTATCACGTGTTAACAAGTATTTAGATTCAAGAAGATCAGACTGCAAAGACTGCAGGATAGCTGAATGTTCCGGAAGCCAGCTGACTTTTGAAAACATTGGTTGTATCAAGGCATAAAGTGGCTTGATATGCTGGGCATATTCGGGAATGTATGTACGTCTGAAATTCAGAAATCACAGCAAAGATTGTTGTTTTTTCAGGGTTGTTGGAGGTCGCAAGCGTGTGCATTTTGCCAGGAAGTGAGGCGCCAAGCCTCTACCTTCGTTATTGAGCTCATAGCCCAAGAACAACACTGTGTACTCTGCAATGTGTGGTTTCGCAAAGTTACATTTGTAACCGTAGTCTGCAAATAAAACAATGATGCAGTCGACTCGGCAAAGATGCAGCCATAATTTGTTGTCCCTGAGATAAATATCATCAACGTACGAGTACGCCTCTGGGTCTTTGCTGTCTAGCAAAGAGACAAGACGAGCAGCGAAAACACTGGAGCTGTTTTTATACCCCATAGCTAAACGCCTAAATTGTTTTTGTTTACCACCGGCGGTAAAAGCAGTCCATTGACTGCATGCCAGAGACAGATTGTGACTAAAAAAGCCATTGGAAATGTTAAGTGTGGTTTTATATTTTTTAGGAACAAGATTGTCTACGCCACCCCATGAGATACCATTACGGTCTATGCCTCAGCCACAACCCCAATATCCCCTCCGGCGGGAAGCAAAAGGTCCCAGTTGTGAGAATCTGACACAGTTAGAGTATCAAGGCGTTATTGAGACATGTGTGTCACCAATGAATACCCTCTTTATACCATTACCAAACCCGATGGGTCGTACCGCATAGTTTTGGATTACTGGCATTTGAACTCTCATTGTCGCATTTTTGCGGTACAGAATACCCATAGTTCTGGCCTGGTCTTTGTCCCAGCCAACATGAGTACGGTACAAAGCTGGTGCAAGCATCAGTGCCCACTCTTCTGCAAAAGCTTTTGCATGCTCCTTGGAGACGTTGCGTGAAAAACTCGAAAGAAGAAATGCGTTACTTACCTGTAACAGCAGTTATCCAGTATTGGTGTCTTTCATAGATTCACATGCCTGAATCATTCCCCGTCGCTGAGACGGGAGCCTCCGGTACATAAAGAAGTAATGTCCTAAGGACATACATAGAGAATATAGGCCTAAGGGCCTCCCCTTTTGGGGCCTTTCCACGTCCTTATGTAAAAGGACCGAACTCTCATCGTTAGCCAATCAGCTCCGACCTCCTTCTAGAACCTTCCCGGGAGGAGCCTCCGTCCCTCAGATTTTCGTACGCACCCAGCTAGGGTGTCGCAATGTAGACATAGAGGTACGTGAGTCCTTACCGGGGAGGCGGGAGGGTTGCATGTGAATCTATGAAAGACACCAATACTGGATAACTGCTGTTACAGGTAAGTAACGCATTTCTTATCCAGTATTTGGGTGTCTTTCATAGATTCACATGCCTGAATCAGAGTAGCCAGCAGTTATACATGCATAGTGGTAAAGCACATTCTCACATCTAGCAGGCCTGCATAGATTACAGACAATCATGAGAGAAACATGGTAATATACAGTCATGCATATAGCAGAGAAAACCATGAGGAATGTGCATACCTGGATGGCGGGACGAGGTAAGGCTCACCTTATTGGAAGAGATGGCGCAGCACCGCTTGTCCCACTGCAGCGTCCTTCTGCAGTTCGATGTCCAGGCAGTAGTGCTTGGAAAAGGTATGCGGGGACTTCCATGTCGCCGCTCGGCAGATGTCCAGGATCGTCACTCCAGCGAAGAGCGCTGCTGACGTTGACATCGCTCTGGTCGAGTGGGCAGCCACTCGGTCTGTCAAAGGCCGTCCGGCCTGATCATGGCAGAAAGCAATTGCTGAAGAAATCCAGCGTGAGATGCTCTGTTTTGTCAAGGGCAGCCCCATTCTCGGGTTGCTGTAGGCTACAAAGAGTTGAGAAGACTTCCTGACGTCTTTGGTCCTGTCCAAGTAGAATTTGAGACACCTTTTAATATCCAGGGAATGCAGTGCCCTTTCCGCTGCCGTGGAAGGGTCCGGAAAGAACGACTTGAGGACAATTGGTTCGTTCAGATGAAAGTCTGACGGCACTTTCGGAATGAATTTAGGGTTGGGCCTGAGTACCACTCGGTCGTGCCTGAATTGGAGATACGGTTCCTGAATGGACAGCGCCTGAAGTTCGCTGACCCTTCTGGCCGACGTCAGGGCTAGCAGGAGAGCCGTTTTCCAGGAAAGATGCTTGAGCGATGCCCGGTGTATGGGCTCGAATGGGTGTTTCATCAATTGGTTTAGCACCAAGTTCAACTGCCAGGTTGGAGGAACTTTCCGAGGCCTCGGAAAGGATCTGTAAAGGCCTTTTAGAAATTGTTTCACCAGTCGACTGGACCAGAGGGAGGGTCCCGATGGGGTCCTGGTGAACCTAGAAATCGCAGCCAGATGAACCTTAATGGAGGCGTGAGCCAGTCCCGATTGAGCCAGGTGCAGTAGGTATGGTAGCAGCTGTACTGGGGTGACCCGGAGCGGGTGTAAGTCGTGTTCCGAACACCACACGCAGAACCTCTTCCACTTCAGCGAGTAGGTCTTGGTCGTGCTGCTCGCTCTCGCCTTGGCCAGTACTGCCCTGCAGTCCTGCGGTATGTCTAGCTCCCCGAACTCAAGGTGCTCAGGAGCCAAGCCGATAAGTTGAGCGAACGGAGGTTCGGGTGGTGTACCTGGCCTCCGGACATTGTCAAGAGGTTCGGGAGTTGTCGCAGGTGAATCGGGGGCCTGGTGGATAGGCGAAGAAGATCCGAGAACCAATGTTGTCTCGGCCAGTACGGAGCAATCAGTATCAGCGTGCACGGTTCCGTCCTCATCTTCCGGAGGAGCCTCGGTATCATCGGGAACGGCGGAAAAGCGTACGCAAACACGCTGGACCAGCCGATGGAAAAAGCATTTCCCAGCGACCCCCGTTGGGGATGCCAGCTTGCGTAGCTTCGGCATTTGGTGTTCTCCGCCGTCGCGAAGAGATCGATCCTCGGGGTGCCCCATTGTGAGAAGACGTGGGCCACCGTGTCGCCGTTGAGCTCCCATTCGTGGGAGAGAGAGGTCCGCCTGCTGAGGGCGTCCGCGATAGTGTTCTCCTTCCCTGGAACGTACTCCGCCTTGAGGGAGAGGCCGTGCGCCACCAACCAGTTCCAGATTTTTTGCGATTCTCGTGAGAGAGAGAGAGATCGCGTTCCCCCTTGTTTGTTCAGGTAGTGCATCGTCGTGGTGTTGTCTGTTTTGACGAGCACAGGGGAAGAGCCGATGCGTGGCAGGAAGGCCTGTAGAGCCAGGTACACCGCCCTCAGTTCCAGGAGGTTGATGTGTAGTTGTGTTTCCTGGGCGTCCCATTTGCCGCTGACTCGAAGGTCTAACAGTACTGCGCCCCAGCCTTCCAGTGAGGCATCGGTCGTGATGACCAGTGGTGCCGGCGGCAGGAGGAACGGCAATCCGGCCGTCAGGTGAGTCCTGTTTCTCCACCACAGCAGGGCCTTTATGATGGCCGGCGTGATTGTGAGAATGTCGTCGAATGAGCCTGAACACTGTTTCCATTGTCTCGCCAACGCTTCCTGTAGGGGGCGCATGCGGAGCCTGCAGTGCGGTACGAGGAGAATGCATGAAGACATCATCCCTAGCAAGGAGGTGAACGTCCGGACCTTGATGCGAGGCTTCTTGGCCACCGCCGTGGCCAGAGACAGTACTTTGCAGATCCTGTCCTCTGAGGGGAAAGCCTTCGCATGCTCCGTGTCCAGGGTTGCCCCTAGGAAGGTGATCCTCGTTGACGGAGTAGTGCATGATTTTTTGAGGTTGATCGTCAGACCCAGCTGTTGGAAAAGAGCGCTGCAGGCGTTGAAGGAAGCCAGCGCGTCCTCCGGGGAAGGAGCCTTCACCAGCCAGTCGTCCAGGTAGGGGAACACCTGGTGACCCCTTTGTCGCAGGAAGGCAGCCACGGGCGCCAAGCACTTTGTGAAGATACGTGGGGCAGATTTGAGGCCAAACGGCAAGACCTTGAACTGGTAATGTCTGCCCGCTATTTCGAACCTTAGGTATTTCCTGTGCCTGACGAGGATGGGGACATGGTAGTAGGCGTCCTGTAAGTCTAGGGAGACCATCGAGTCGCCTCTTTCCAGTGCACCCAGGATCTCCTGGATTGTGACCATCCGGAAGGATTGACTCCGTAGGAAGGCGTTGAGCGCCCGGAGGTCTAAGATCGGCCTCCACTTGTCCCCTTTCTGTTGGACCAGGAAGAAGTGGGAATAAAAACCCTTCCTTTTCTGGGAGTCCGGGACCTTTTCGATGGCTCCTTTGACCAACATGGCAGCGACTTCCTGGAGAAGGAGGTGCAGGTGTCTGTGAGTACGCTTCAGTGGAGGGGTGTTGGGAGGGGTGTTGACCAGTTCGAGGGAATGTCCAAATTGAATTATTTGTAGTACCCACCGATCCGTAGTGATTTTTCGCCAATTGTGGAGGAAGTGGGTCAGTTTTCCCCCAATTCGAAAGGATTGAGACGGTGGTGGGACTGGCTGGAGTAAGTGGTCACTGGCGGCCGCCAGCGCCCTTCTTGGCGGATTTGCCTCTGAAGGACGATCTCCCATAGGATGACTGTCGGGACTGTTGTTTCTGCTGGGGTTGGTTCCTGTTGCCATAGGAATAGGACGACCGATTTTGGTAGGAACCTCTGTAGGAGTACTGACCTCTGGAGCGGCCTCCCCGAAAGGATTGGTTCCGGGACTGGAGGGAGCCCAGAGCCCTCGCCGTGTCGGTGTCTTTTTTGATGGCCTGGAGTGCCTCGTCTATCTTCTCCCCAAAGAGGAACTGCCCATCGAACGGCATATCCAGCACCTTAGATTGGACCTCCTGCCGAAAAGACGTCGCCTTTATTTCCTGTGCCTGATCCGGGACCTTTTTTGCAGGTAGGGAGCTATGTCTTCCCATAGCTGGCGGTTGTATCGGCCCAGGAGGGCGATGGAGTTTGCCACCTTGATGGACATGGCGGATGTGGTGGAGAACCTCTTGTGGTTCTTGAATTTGACTTCGACTGTTTAGGAGACGAACTTGACTTCGATGGCTTGGGTGACGAGCCTTCGGTATGAGGTGTTTTCGGCGAAGGCGTACCTGAAGATTTAGACCTCTTAGGTGACGCGGCCTTCGTATTGGATGAAGGTTTCAGAGGAATGGTCGAGGAGACCGGTGCGCCTGAGGACGCAGTGGTGGTCGTCGTGGTCGCCGTGGAGGGCGATGAGGCCGTAGTAGTCGACACAGTGGTCGTGACTGAGGTGGTCCGCTTAGTAGATGGAGCGGGCTTCTTGAACCTCTGGCCATCCTTAACAGACACGGAGGAGGTGGTGGAGCGTGCCTCCGAAGGCTTCCTGTGCGCCTTCTTAGGAGGAGTGTCTGTCTCTCCAGGGGACTGCACCCTGGGTCTCTTCTTGGAGACTTTGGAGGTCGCGGAGACACTACCCTCGGAAGATTCCAGAGTGTCTCGGACCTTAAGCCTGTCGAGCCATTCACGAAGGCGAGTTTCCCTTTCCTTAACCGTCTTCTTTGGGAAGGCTCTACACACCCTACACTTGTCAGTGACGTGGTCAGGGTACAGGCAATATAAGCACAGGTCGTGCTTGTCCTCCGCTTGAATCCGCTGCTTGCCGCAGGAGGAGCAGGCCCTCAGGAGGGCTTTCTTCTGTGAGTCCGCCATGGACGAAGTTTTCTTATTAGATTCCGACATGTAGTCGATGCTAGGATGAAATCCTTTTCGTACAAAGTGAACTTCGGTGAAGTTTGAGACTTCGAATTTTGGAAACCTGAAGAGCTCAGGTTGGAGACTCCCTAGCACAACGTGCGGTAGAAAATCTGAGGGACGGAGGCTCCTCCCGGGAAGGTTCTAGAAGGAGGTCGGAGCTGATTGGCTAACGATGAGAGTTCGGTCCTTTTACATAAGGACGTGGAAAGGCCCCAAAAGGGGAGGCCCTTAGGCCTATATTCTCTATGTATGTCCTTAGGACATTACTTCTTTATGTACCGGAGGCTCCCGTCTCAGCGACGGGGAATGATTCAGGCATGTGAATCTATGAAAGACACCCAAATACTGGATAATCACTTCCTCCCCTTTCGGAGCATCAAGAAGAAAAGGTGGGGACCAATCTGTCTCCGCCAACAAAATGCTGTAAGAAGAGGTCAAGTTTTCCCCAAAAATCCCATTTAATAACTCGTTGTATATCACCTTCAAAGGTTGGTCACATCCTTATGGGCCACCGCGACCTCTGCCACGGTCCTGGCGTTCCTCTCCACCGGCTTGTTAGCCCGATGTTTCCTGTAAAGAATGAGAACGCTGATCAGGGACCTGAAATCTGTTAGAAGACCTCATTCTTGCGCGGTCGCGCAGATCATAAGTGCGCTCAGAAGACTCAGTGTGACGGTGACGTGGCACGTGACTCATGTTTCTGTTGCTGCTTACCCTGTTTTTTAGATCTCCAATTCTTTATTATTAAAGATTGAATGTTCGTCTTTCTCAGACTGAGACTTTTGTTGTGTTTGCGTTTGAGCTGGTGTTTTAGCAAAAGGTTTAACACCCAAACTATTGCTGCCAATTGTCTTATAAGCCTGTGCAATAATTTTCGGTAGTTCGCGTGACCTGTCTGGTTCTGGGGCCAGAGCCAAAGCATTAGCTACATGAAAGTTCACTGCATCTCCCTTAACATTAGCAAGGATCAGATCAGCAACTACATTGAACACCCCAACCAATCTCATCCCCAATTCAACAGCCGCTTCTGGGCCATGCTCATCTTGAACACGCTTAATCACAGAGGGGAGGACGGTCATTGAGGGAGTGCTGAAACATTTTGCATATACCGCCACAAACACCTTTCCCCAATTATTAGAATCAGTTAACTCAAGAATTAAGTCTTTCTGCAAACTAATTGTTATTATCCTGTGTTTTTTCACAGGAGAGGTGTTAGGAAATACTGCCTCCAGCTGATCAAATTTCTGCAAGCTAATAAGGTAAATCATCCGTATTTTGAGGACGCTTGACCATTACCGAATTAACCATAACTGGACTAATAGTCACACTGCCAGGTACAGCTGGTTGTGCAGCAAGTCTAGGTGGGCCCACCTGAACGTTGCGAGAAACATATTGTATAACAGCCCTATGCCCCTATATTAGGGAGGTGTGCAATACGTGGAGCTCTGCTACAGGAACTGCTAGATGTCGTGGATGTGGTGTGTACCCAGCCAAAACGGGCCAAGTGGCCTCATCAATAGATAATGGGGGCCCACACGGATCGGAGTCACTGGGTGGGGGAGGGCGCCATTAAACCAAATTTGGTGTTGACATGCTGACAAAGGAACTTCTAGAGTTCAAAAAGGCTGATAAACATTAGGAAGGGCCGTTGGAGTGTACATATGGAACAGATAATTAGTTCTGTCCACTGATGGAAAGGTGACCCAAGAATAAAAAACTTTAAAGTGGTAAGCCGGATTGGCTCCAACCACAAATATAAGGGCGACACCCGCGTACGGCACCCCATAAACGGTCAAATGTCGACGGAGTGGCACGCGACTATGTGCCGGTATATCTGTATCAGCCGTGAAGACTAAACAATGTATAACAACCTAATGCGTGGCAGCGTGGTAGCGCAATAAAGGGTAAAAATGAAAAGAAAAACACCTTTTAATAATATCAACCTTGAAAAAGCCGATAAAAACAGCAATATAGGAGGTAACACCGTCACACCTGTTTCCGGAAACAGAAGCGATTGTGGACAAGCACAAGTACTACTCAAGCGTCTCGCAGATAAGAGCCAGACCAAACGTTGGTGGCACCATGTTGCAGGGATTCTGCACATATACAGAACTGCACGCAAGAAACCAGGAAATCACTGTATAGTGGTGTACCAACAACCCACCTTAGTGCCCGGAACCCCTATCCGACTAGCTATGGTGTCTCATTCGTTCTCCGTACTACAGCGAAGCTACCAATGATTAGACATCCTAGAACATGTAACTCAGACTCTCTCAGTAATCGCGGGAGCAAGAACAATCTTTCGCCAACTCACTCATACTTGTTCACAACGTAAGTAATCAGAGAAACAGTATAGTTTAAAATGTTTATTTTAACTAATGTGCTCTATAATGCAGTACACTGCCAATACAAGCAGCCAAATGCATAAACTCAATATAGTAAGCATTGTTACAATTCCATAAAAAATGAACGGGGATATCATTTTATAAAGCTAGTGGAAAAAAGGCCTAATGTGCCTGGCCACCCTCCCCCCCCCATGCTAGAAACTAGTTTATTATAACTATAGAAGACCTCTGGGCTTTGTCAGGGGAACCCCATACCTCCAGGTTTAAATGAAAAAGCTTTACATCTCCGGACAAGCACAGCTCTTCTCTTCAGAAAGTTTTCTCCCAATGCCAAATCTGCATCCTATGCCATATTAAAAGCAGTCGATTTTCAGTAGTGCAGTTGTGGCAGTGTTATGTCTAACATACATGGGATTGACCAAAAGCAGCTTAACGGAACACATTGTTTTTTGATCTTGAACACGCTGTGCAGATAGAGCCTCAGAGTAAAGCAAGAGAAGTGAAAGGTAGATGGTTCTCATGTGAGCGACCACAAGCAGAGGCTTTGAGCAAAACAAATGTATGTAGTAACATGTGCAAAAGCAGCAACATGGCAGCCAAGCTTATACTAACTTATGTTAACTTAGCAATGTACGCAGTGAAACCATAACCTCACTACAATAGCCTGGTGCTTAGCAATGTTCTTGAAGAAAGTACTCCATCAAAGAAAAAGTATTATAATTGATGAATTGTAATTGAATGGGCATTTGCCGATTCTTCGATGGTTTTGTCATGGTTGCATTAATTTTATCCTGAATTTTAAATATTGCTGTTTGAATGTGGTTTTTCGATTGTGTGCAATTTTAATGAAAATACTGTATTTCTTTTTTATGCACTTTTATGATTGTTAATAAATGCAGTAGAATAAAGCTTTCCTTGACTTGACTTGGCCTTACTGCTCGACCACTCTACCACAAATAGAGGGTAAGGTTCTATCTAACTTTAACCTCTGCCTACCGTGGAGGTCACCTGGACTCTATACACACTATACCTCGTTTTGGTGTAGTATATATAGAGCCAGTTTCCAACAGATCTCAAACTGTAAGGGGAGCTAAAGCTTCTAAAGCAATTTCAATGGTTCTCATTTAGAGGACATCATGACTGTGGCAGATTGGTCTTCGGATTCAACGTTTTATAACAAGCCAATTGTTGATGTGGCATCTGCGGTGGTTGCTCAACCTTAAACTAGCATAATACAAAGCCCCCGGGGGCTGACATAGAATAAAAACATTTCTAGCGGACGTGTCAAGAATGTTAATTTCTATCTGAGGTGAGGATTATCCGACCCTAGAACTGAATTGTAAAACATGTGTTAATGGTTGTTCATGACTAAGAGTGAGATATTGTTCAAATATATGTCTAGAATAATGTTGGGTTCCCCGCCCGTTTTTATTGATTGAAGTGTTCCAGATATTGGTATATTATGGCTTATATCCTCTTTTCAGGAGGTCAGAACAAGGCAACTTGAACAGTCGGGAAGAAACATTGATTTGGCAGAGTGAAAGAGTATCTTTGTGGAAGTTATGGTTTAGATCGATGGAGTCAATCAACGGAGTTTGAGTACAATGGTTCAAGTTGATGGACTGAGTTTAATGGTTTGAAAAGAAAGAGGATGGACAATGGTTTCCTGGACATTTATACCTATGGGGTGTAATGTGATTGGTTTATACAAGGAGGGGCAGTCCTTCCGGGTTATGCTGTTTAAAGCTTATTATTTACAACAAGGGGTGGTGAGGGACAGAGTCTCTGAATTAAACAGAAAGCTCTCACCCAGTCAAAAGATCAGGGCTAGATCCAACACCGTTGTTTAGCTCACTGCACCATCCCAGTTTCAGAACCTGGCTGTATGCAAATTAGTCTGTTCCTGTCCCAGTGCATGATGGGAACAGGGCAAACCAAACTACAAAAGCCAATTCTTACACTGGGAAGGAAACAAGCTCCCCGGGACCGGTTTCTGGCATTACAGCCGTCTTCGGCCCGGTTTGCTTGAATCCTGATGGTGCAATGAGCAAGGGTCTCACATCTGAGAATACCCTTCCACGCTTAGGGTGGACAAAAATATTTACAACAAGGGGTGGTGAGGGACAGAGTCTCTGAATTAAGCAGAAAGCTCTCACCCAGTCAAAAGATCAGGGCTAGATCCAACACCGTTGTTTAGCTCACTGCACCATCCCAGTTTCAGAACCTGGCTGTATGCAAATTAGTCTGTTCCTGTCCCAGTGCATGATGGGAACAGGACAAACCAAACTACAAAAGCCAATTCTTACACTGGGAAGGAAACAAGCTCCCGGGGACCGGTTTCTGGCATTACAGCCGTCTTCGGCCCGGTTTGCTTGAATCCTGATGGTGCAATGAGCAAGGGTCTCACATCTGAGAATACCCTTCCACGCTTAGGGTAGACAAAAATATTTACAACAAGGGGTAGTGAGGGACAGAGTCTCTGAATTAAGCAGAAAGCTCTCACCCAGTCAAAAGATCAGGGCTAGATCCAACACCGTTGTTTAGCTCACTGCACCATCCCAGTTTCAGAACCTGGCTGTATGCAAATTAGTCTGTTCCTGTCCCAGTGCATGATGGGAACAGGGCAAACCAAACTACAAAAGCCAATTCTTACACTGGGAAGGAAACAAGCTCCCGGGGACCGGTTTCTGGCATTACAGCCGTCTTCGGACCGGTTTGCTTGAATCCTGATGGTGCAATGAGCAAGGGTCTCACATCTGAGAATACCCTTCCACGCTTAGGGTGGACAAAAATATTTACAACAAGGGGTGGTGAGGGACAGAGTCTCTGAATTAAGCAGAAAGCTCTCACCCAGTCACAAGATCAGGGCTAGATCCAACACCGTTGTTTAGCTCACTGCACCATCCCAGTTTCAGAACCTGGCTGTATGCAAATTAGTCTGTTCCTGTCCCAGTGCATGATGGGAACAGGGCAAACCAAACTACAAAAGCCAATTCTTACACTGGGAAGGAAACAAGCTCCCGGGGACCGGTTTCTGGCATTACAGCCGTCTTCGGCCCGGTTTGCTTGAATCCTGATGGTGCAATGAGCAAGGGTCTCACATCTGAGAATACCCTTCCACGCTTAGGGTGGACAAAAATATTTACAACAAGGGGTGGTGAGGGACAGAGTCTCTGAATTAAGCAGAAAGCTCTCACCCAGTCAAAAGATCAGGGCTAGATCCAACACCGTTGTTTAGCTCACTGCACCATCCCAGTTTCAGAACCTGGCTGTATGCAAATTAGTCTGTTCCTGTCCCAGTGCATGATGGGAACAGGGCAAACCAAACTACAAAAGCCAATTCTTACACTGGGAAGGAAACAAGCTCCCGGGGACCGGTTTCTGGCATTACAGCCGTCTTCGGCCCGGTTTGCTTGAATCCTGATGGTGCAATGAGCAAGGGTCTCACATCTGAGAATACCCTTCCACGCTTAGGGTGGACAAAAATATTTACAACAAGGGGTGGTGAGGGACAGAGTCTCTGAATTAAGCAGAAAGCTCTCACCCAGTCAAAAGATCAGGGCTAGATCCAACACCGTTGTTTAGCTCACTGCACCATCCCAGTTTCAGAACTTGGCTGTATGCAAATTAGTCTGTTCCTGTCCCAGTGCATGATGGGAACAGGGCAAACCAAACTACAAAAGCCAATTCTTACACTGGGAAGGAAACAAGCTCCCGGGGACCGGTTTCTGGCATTACAGCCGTCTTCGGCCCGGTTTGCTTGAATCCTGATGGTGCAATGAGCAAGGGTCTCACATCTGAGAATACCCTTCCACGCTTAGGGTCGACAAAAATATTTACAACAAGGGGTGGTGAGGGACAGAGTCTCTGAATTAAGCAGAAAGCTCTCACCCAGTCAAAAGATCAGGGCTAGATCCAACACCGTTGTTTAGCTCACTGCACCATCCCAGTTTCAGAACCTGGCTGTATGACAATTAGTCTGTTCCTGTCCCAGTGCATGATGGGAACAGGGCAAACCAAACTACAAAAGCCAATTCTTACACTGGGAAGGAAACAAGCTCCCGGGGACCGGTTTCTGGCATTACAGCCGTCTTCGGCCCGGTTTGCTTGAATCCTGATGGTGCAATGAGCAAGGGTCTCACATCTGAGAATACCCTTCCACGCTTAGGGTGGACAAAAATATTTACAACAAGGGGTGGTGAGGGACAGAGTCTCTGAATTAAGCAGAAAGCTCTCACCCAGTCAAAAGATCAGGGCTAGATCCAACACCGTTTTTTAGCTCACTGCACCATCCCAGTTTCAGAACCTGGCTGTATGCAAATTAGTCTGTTCCTGTCCCAGTGCATGATGGGAACAGGGCAAACCAAACTACAAAAGCCAATTCTTACACTGGGAAGGAAACAAGCTCCCGGGGACCGGTTTCTGGCATTACAGCCGTCTTCGGCCCGGTTTGCTTGAATCCTGATGGTGCAATGAGCAAGGGTCTCACATCTGAGAATAACCTTCCACGCTTAGGGTGGACAAAAATATTTACAACAAGGGGTGGTGAGGGACAGAGTCTCTGAATTAAGCAGAAAGCTCTCACCCAGTCAAAAGATCAGGGCTAGATCCAACACCGTTGTTTAGCTCACTGCACCCTCCCAGTTTCAGAACCTGGCTGTATGCAAATTAGTCTGTTCCTGTCCCAGTGCATGATGGGAACAGGGCAAACCAAACTACAAAAGCCAATTCTTACACTGGGAAGGAAACAAGCTCCCGGGGACCGGTTTCTGGCATTACAGCCGTCTTCGGCCCGGTTTGCTTGAATCCTGATGGTGCAATGAGCAAGGGTCTCACATCTGAGAATACCCTTCCACGCTTAGGGTGGACAAAAATATTTACAACAAGGGGTGGTGAGGGACAGAGTCTCTGAATTAAGCAGAAAGCTCTCACCCAGTCAAAAGATCAGGGCTAGATCCAACACCGTTGTTTAGCTCACAGCACCATCCCAGTTTCAGAACCTGGCTGTATGCAAATTAGTCTGTTCCTATCCCAGTGCATGATGGGAACAGGGCAAACCAAACTACAAAAGCCAATTCTTACACTGGGAAGGAAACAAGCTCCCGGGGACCGGTTTCTGGCATTACAGCCGTCTTCGGCCCGGTTTGCTTGAATCCTGATGGTGCAATGAGCAAGGGTCTCACATCTGAGAATACCCTTCCACGCTTAGGGTGGACAAAAATATTTACAACAAGGGGTGGTGAGGGACAGAGTCTCTGAATTAAGCAGAAAGCTCTCACCCAGTCAAAAGATCAGGGCTAGATCCAACACCGTTGTTTAGCTCACTGCACCATCCCAGTTTCAGAACCTGGCTGTATGCAAATTAGTCTGTTCCTGTCCCAGTGCATGATGGGAACAGGGCAAACCAAACTACAAAAGCCAATTCTTACACTGGGAAGGAAACAAGCTCCCGGGGACCGGTTTCTGGCATTACAGCCGTCTTCGGCCCGGTTTGCTTGAATCCTGCTTAATTCAGAGACTCTGTCCCTCACCACCCCTTGTTGTAAATATTTTTGTCCACCCTAAGCGTGGAAGGGTATACTCAGACATGAGTCCCTTGCTCATTGCACCATCAGGATTCAAGCAAACCGGGCCGAAGACGGCTGTAATGCCAGAAACCGGTCCCCGGGAGCTTGTTTCCTTCCCAGTGTAAGAATTGGCTTTTGTAGTTTGGTTTGCCCTGTTCCCATCATGCACTGGGACAGGAACAGACTAATTTGCATACAGCCAGGTTCTGAAACTGGGATGGTGCAGTGAGCTAAAAAACGGTGTTGGATCTAGCCCTGATCTCTTGACTGGGTGAGAGTTTTCTGCTTAATTCAGAGACTCTGTCCCTCACCACCCCTTGTTGTAAATATTTTTATCCACCCTAAGCGTGGAAGGGTATACTCAGACATGAGTCCCTTGCTCATTGCACCATCAGGATTCAAGCAAACCGGGCGGAAGACGGCTGTAATGCCAGAAACCGGTCCCCGGGAGCTTGTTTCCTTCCCAGTGTAAGAACTGGCTTTTGTAGTTTGGTTTGCCCTGTTCCCATCATGCACTGGGACAGGAACAGACTAATTTGCATACAGCCAGGTTCTGAAACTGGGATGGTGCAGTGAGCTAAAAAACGGTGTTGGATCTAGCCCTGATCTCTTGACTGGGTGAGAGTTTTCTGCTTAATTCAGAGACTCTGTCCCTCACCACCCCTTGTTGTAAATATTGTTTAAAGCTTATTGGCTGCTGTATTTGCTTCAGTAAAGAAAGAGAAGCATAATCCTCGCCTCCGTGTCCTTAATAGGATTGAAAATTCTTGATGCGTGAGCTAGAATTTTTTTTGTCAAACATGTTTTTATTGATGTTTTACCAAAGAGCAAAAAAACAATGTACATCAACACTATCAAGCCACCCCTCGCAGGGGGGAGCAGGAAATTTAGCGAGACTAT
The DNA here is from genome assembly GCF_964263255.1 of Lissotriton vulgaris. NCBI lineage: Eukaryota > Metazoa > Chordata > Amphibia > Caudata > Salamandridae > Lissotriton > Lissotriton vulgaris. The sequence continues at coordinate 102,094,008 of NC_141690.1, forward strand.
GAAAAGGTTAGAGCACCGAGTGGCCATGAGAGACCCACCTCCAAGAGCGTTGAATGCCTTATAAAGGGATACAGTTTCTTACAGGTTCGGAGTATGGGTGAGTTCCTAGGCCATAGTCAATACAAGCCAACATTGCATTGTGTGCCCCCTCCTTCTTGGCGGTGAAAAATATACTTAGTCTCTCAGATAATGGAGGCCGCTTGGAAGGTTTACCTGACTGCATGAAGAATCCCCAACTAGGGGATCATAAAAACTAAAAGCAAAAACCCCTTCCCTTTCCCCTCCCCCCCATGGTGGCGGCAAGATCAGACAGTGACTCTGATTAAAGGCATGCAACGCGCATTAAAGTTGAAAAATATGAAGAGCTCTAATGGATGAAGGGCATACAGCAGATGGTAGACCACGTGAGAGGAAGGTGACAAGGGGACCCCATTGGAATTCAAAGTTTTTAAAATCATCCCGTAAGACAGCAGACATTCTTTCTAAACTGAGCAGCTTCCAGAGTCAAGAGTGCCAAAGATAGATCACTGAGGCCTCCTTCCTCTTCCATGCGGCTGCTAGAGTCACCTTCGCTGCCCCTAAACACAACCACATGATTTTCTTGTCTGCCCTGGATTGGTGTTCTTGTGCAGGATCTCGAAGGCGCAAGAGGACACCCGCCATAGTGAGCGGTACCGGATATCCTAGCATGTCCTTGATGTGTGCCAGAATTTCCTCCCAGAATGGGGGGATAGTCGGACAGTCCCACCAAATATGTTGAAAATCTCCTAATAACCTGCAGCCCCTCCAACATCTGTCAGAAGAAGTGGGGAAGATTTGCTTTAGCCTAGAGGGATGAAGATACCAGTCCATCATAGTCTTGAGATGGGCCTCCCGTAAGTCAGAGGAGTGATTGAATCACTTAATGTCTGACTATAAGTGTTCCCATTCAATATCCGAGATACCCCGTTGTAAGATTTTTTCCCACATTGACATATATCGGGGTCTCGGGGAAAGTGTAATGGTGAGGAAAAATGTATAAATAAATGAAATCGCTCCCTTCATAGATGTAGCCTTAGTAAGGAAGGATTCAAAATTCGTGAGGGTGCGGGTAGCTGCATCACAGATTTGCGGGTTAAAGGCCCAGTGCATCAGTTGGGTGTAATGGTAACGCTCAGTATCCCCTACACCATAGTCTCGTTGGCAGTTGTCAAATGTGAGGGGGTCAAAGTCATGAAAGAGATGAGTCAACACAAGACATCCTCCCTCCCTCCAAGTGTCGAAGGGATCCTCTCGAACGCCCGGTGGAAAGGTTGGATTAAAATGAAGTGGAGTAAATGGTGAGGGGAAAGAGGTCCATCTGTCATCTCCTGTCACCGTGTCCGATACTTTTAGCGTGGTGCGTGTGGGTGTAGCAATATATGCATTCTTAGATCTATCTTGTTTAGGGCGCCAGGCAAGATCCCAAATAGTCCTGCCAGTCACACTACGATCCATATAGAGCCAATGCGTGTCAGAATCTTTTTTTGACCGCTCAACCAGAACTCTCAACTGCGCCGCTTTGTAGTATAGGTGAATGTCTGGGAGGCCCACTCCACCCTCCCTGTAGGAGCGTCGCAACAGAGAGAAAGAGAAACAAGCACGTCCCCCTTGCCAGATGAATTGTAGAATCATGGTTTTAACTCGGCGGAAGAAGTCCCTCTCTAGTTCTGGGCATGGCCTGAAAGAGATAAAGAAGTTTAGGAAGGAGCGTCATCTTCACTGTATGTATCCGCCCCAGCCATGATAAGAAGAGGGGTTTACATTTTATAAGTTCCGCTTGGATTCGAGTCAGAATGCCAGGAAAATTGGCCGCATAGAGCCTGTCTACCCTTGGGGTTAACTGGACTCCCAAGTATTGTAGAGAAGAAGAAGTCCACGTGAGGGTGGTAAGAGTCTGAAGCCTACAGACCTCTGCCTGTGACAATGTGAAGTTCAGGATATAAGATTTACTAACATTTATTTTAAAGCCTGCAACCAGTTCGTACCATTCTAGTTCAGTCTGTAGGGCCGGTAGGGAGTTGTCTGGTTCAGCGAGGGACAACAGGACATCGTCCGCGAATAAGGACATTTTGTGTTATTCCCCAGTGTATGGTATCCCCTGTATAACAGGATTAGTTCTGATTGCTAGTTCTAGGGGCTCAATGCTAAGGGCAAAAAGGAGGGGCAAAAGAGGACACTCCTGTCTAGTGCCTCTAGAGTGGAAGAAGGAGGATGAATGTGCCCCGTTAACTACCACTCTGGAGCGAGGTTGCAGATAATTAGCGCGGATCATGGTGAGAAATTTAGCGGAAAAGCTGAATGCTTTGAGGGTGTGGAACAGGAAAGACCAGTCCACCCGATCAAAGGCTTTCTCTGCGTCCACGCCCACCAAAACGGCGGGTATCTGACGCCAGTTGGCCTTTTCAATGAGGTGGATAAGCCTACGGGTGTTATCGTGAGTTTGGCGGCCCTTAATAAACCCAGATTGGTCAGGATGTATGAGATCAGGCATGAGATCGTTTAACCGTTTGGCAATAATAGAAGAATATAGTTTGGCATCCAAGTTTAGGAGCGCAATGGGGCAATATGAAGCACAATGTTGGGGATCTTTCACGGGTTTTGGAATCCCTGAGATTATAGCCTCAGTCATAGACAGTGGGGACTCGCCCTCTTCGGCCATCTTATTATAGAGTCGCGTGAGGTAAGGGCAGATGTCAGGGGCAAAGGTTTTGTAGAAAAGAGCGGTATACCCATCCGGACCTGGAGCTTTGTGAGGCTTAAGGGCTTTAATCGCAAGAGTGACCTCTTCAAGAGTGATGGGCGCAGAAAGCAATTTATTCCATTCACTGGAGACCTGAGGTAGGGGCATAGCCCTCAGATATTCCTGCTGGGCATCTGGGTCCAAATCATCTTTAGAGTAAAGAGCCTCATAAAATGAGCCAAATATTTCTGCCTTATCTTCATCTCTGTGTGTAACCACCCCAGATGGGTTCTGTATTCCGTTGTTGCCTAGCTAGGTGCTTTCCGATTTTGTTGCCCTGGGAGTATGATAAGTGGCGGAGTTTAAGGAGTGTGAATTCTGCTCTGTTGTTATAAATAGCCCGAAGCTTACCGCGGAGGGCTGTCAGATTGCGAAGGGTTTGCTGAGTGGGGTTCTGTTTATATGTGTTTTCGGCAATTGTCAATTCCTGTTCTAGCTGCTCCCTCTCTCTAGCACGCTGCGCGTTCAATGCTGAGTTAAGGGCAAAGCATTGCCCCCTAAATACAGCTTTGAATGCACCCCAAGTAGTAAACTCCGACGTGTCCTCTGGATGGTTAACAGCAAAGAATTCCGTAATTGTTTAGCACAAGATTCCTTATCCCGCACGAGCGAAGCTGGAAAGTACCACTTGGGAGCGGACGGAGCATCTCCACACCAGGACAAGCAAATAGAGAACAGGCTATGATCGGATACTGAAAGAGGGAATATCTTGGCATCCTGGAGGGAACCTAGCAAAGATTGGCTAATAAAGAGAATAAAAAGTATAGTCTTGGGTATGAGGATAAAGAGCCCGCCAGGAATCCAACAACCCCAGGTCCTGAAAACGCTGTTGAATATCAGTGGAGAAGGAGGCCCAATCTGAGTGCTGTGGATGTGTACTGTCCATATCCTTTTGCCAAGTTGAAGTTGCCCATGAGGATTGTCTGCCACTCCCCAAAATCTAATAGTTTCCCCAGCAACGTGTGCAAAAAAGATGTCTGGCCAGTGTTGGGAGCGTATACCACCACAAATGGAAAATACTACTTACCAGTATGCATCTGTTCTTGGCATGTAGAGCTGCAGAGTCGTACACTTTTGCAATAGATCGCCACCTGGTGTTGGGCTCGGATGATTGCAGGTTGTTGTCTTCTTGGAAGAAGTCTTTGTAGTCACGAGATAGGTGACTCCTCCCTTGGACAATACTGCGCATGGTCATCGACTCCATCCTCAGATTGTTATTCGCCATGATGGGAAATGATGGAGTTAGTAGAAGTAAAGAGAAAGGATGTCCATGCGTGTACATCTAAGTAAGATGAGTACTGGAACGGATACAACTCCCGGGGAGGCGGGTGGGCGTGTACGACTCTGCAGCTCTACATGCCAAGAACAGATGCATACTGGTAAGTAGCATTTTTCGTTCGAGGCATATGAGCTGCAGATCGTACACTTTTGCAACGATTGTGCAGCAGTGTCTCCCCTAGCAGTGGTCGCTTGTATCCGTTGCAGCATTCTGAAACAGTGTTCTATTGACAGCTTGGCCTACTGCAGCTTGCTGCTTGGCTTGCACATCAACACAATAGTGTTTAGTGAAGGTGTGTATTGTAGACCATGTTGCTGCCTTGCATATGTCCTCTAGTGGTATATTTCCTAAGAAAGCAATAGAGGCTCCTAGTTTGCGAGTGGAGTGCGCTCTAGGAGGAACCGTTAGTGTACGTTTAGCTTTTTGATAGCATATTTGTATACACTTTACAATCCACCTGGCAATCACCCTTTAGAGATGGGGTTGCCTTTGTGTGGGGGAGAGAAAGATACAAATAGTTGTTTTGTCTTTCTGAAGGATTTAGTCCTGTCTGTGTAGTATAAGAGAGCTCTTCTAAAATCTAAGGTGTGTAAAGCCCTTTCTGCAACAGAGTCCGGGTTTTGGAAAAACACCGGTAGCTCTACAGATTGGTTAAGGTGAAAAGGAGTAATAACTTTTGGCAGGAATTTAGGATTAGGCCTAAGAACCACCTTGTTAGGATGTATCTGAAAAAATGGTTCTTGTATTGTGGATGCTTGTATTTCACTAACTCTTCTGAGAGAGGTGATGGCAACAAGGAAAGCAGTTTTCCATGTTAGGAATTGCAATTCACACTTGTGTAAAGGCTTGAAAGGGGGTCCCATAAGTCTTGTAAGAACCACGTTTAGGTTCCATACTGGAGCAGGTGGTAACCTAGGTGGGATTACTTGTTTTAATCCTTCCATAAATGCTTTGATTGCAGGTACTCTGAAGAGAGATAGATGTTGTCTATTCTGTAAATAGGCTGCAATTGCTGCCAGATGCAGGTGTATGGAAGAATAAGCTAAATTGGACATTTGTAGGTGTAAAGGTAGCAAATAATGTTTTGGATGGAAGCATCCAGTGGATCAATGTGATTATTGTTACAATATATTGCAAATCTTTTCCACTTAGCGGCATAACATGCTCTGGTAGTGGGTCTTCTAGCTTCTTTAATTATGTTCATACAGTCTGGTGGTAGGTTTAAGTAACCAAACTCTAAGACTTCAGGAGCCAGATCGCCAAATTCAGTTGGCTTGGTTCTGGGTGTCTTATTTCTCCATGGTTCTGTGTTAACAGGAATGGCGTGAGCCGTAATTTTTGATGTGGAACCAGTGAGAGATCTAGTAGTGTGGTGAACCACGGCTGACGTGCCCATGTGGAAGCCATAGTATTAGTTTGAGAGACTGTTGTCTGAGCTTGCGTACTACTAGTGGAATGAGTGGGAGAGGCGGAAAAGCATACGCAAATCTGCCTGACCAGTTCATCCATATCGCATTTCCCTCCGACCGTGGGTGTGGAAACCTGGCGGCGAAGGTTGGGCATTTTGCATTTTCGTGGGTGGCAAACAGATCTATCTGTGGATGCCCCCACATTTGGAAGAATGGTTGAAGAACTTGTGGGTGTATCTCCCATTCGTGAATCTGTTGTGACTGTCGACTCAACAGATCTGCTATCTGATCGTGAATTCCTGGAAGGTGTTCTACTGTCAGGTGTATGTTTTGAGGAATGGCCCATCTCCAAATGTTCTGTGCAAGCTAGGACAGTTGCAGAGAGTGTCCCCCCCCCCCCTGTTTTTGTATATTATACATGGCTGTCCGTCCGGATTAGGACAGCTTTGTTTCGTACCTGTACCTGAAACGTTTTGAGTGCTAGGAAAATTGCTAGAAGCTCTAGATGGTTGATATGGAACTGTTTTTGTTGGTTGTTCCATTGGCCTTGTGTGGTATAATGTAAGAGATAGGCTCCCCATCCTGTGAGGGATGCGTCTGTCGTGAGCACTATCTGTGGAACAGGTTCTAGGAAAGGCCGTCCCTTTTTATCAAGTTTTTGGTGTTTCACCATTGCAGAGAGCGATATGTACGGCTGTCTACCAACACCAGGTCTGTGAGCTGAACTTGAGCCTGATTCCACTGCTGTGCTAGACATTCTTGTAATGGACGCATTTGCAGTCTTGCGTGTGGAACTATAAAAATGCAAGACGCCATCATGCCTATCAGTCTCATGAACACTCTGGCTTGGAGAGACTGCTGGTGTTGAAAAAATGAGACTAAGGTCTGAATGCTCTGTATCCTGGCTGGACTGGGACACGCTAGAGCTGTAGATGTGTCTATGGTAGCTCCTAGCTACTGATGAACGTGCAAAGGCTCTAGGTGCGACTTGGTGTAGTTTATTGTAAACCCTAAGTCGTGCAATGTCTGAATTGTTTGTTTTGTGTGTTGGACACACTGGGTGAACGATTTTGCTTTTATGAGTCAATCGTCGACGTAAGGGAAGACATGTATCTGTTGTCTTCTGAGATGTGCTGCTACCACTGCTAAGCATTTGTAAACACTTGTGGTGCTGTTGTGACCCCGAATGGAAGGACTTTGAACTGATAGTGCTGTCCTTGTATGACAAACCTTAGATACTTCCTGTGCGCAGGATGTATGGGAACATGAAAATAGGCGTCCTTTAGGTCTAGTGTTGTAAGAAAGTCTCCCTGTTGTAGAAGTTGGAGTACTTGTTGTAAAGTGATCATGTGAAAATGATCTGATTGTATGTAATGGTTGAGGGGCCTGAGGTCGAGAATTGGTCTTAGTGTCCCGTCCTTCTTGGGAATTAGGAAGTACAGGGAGTAAACTCCTGTTCCCAGTTCCTCTAAAGGAACTACTTGAATAGCATCCTTTTGTAGAAGTGCTATAACTTCCTGTTAAAGCAGAGTCATATGTTCTGTGGACATTGGACGCTGCCTGGGTGGTATGTTTGGGGGGGTTGCTGTGAGTTCTAGGCAGTAACCATGTTGGATAATCTGTCTTACCCACCTGTCTGTTGTGATGGAATTCCAGACAGGTAGGAACTGTGATAATCTTACCCCCACAGGAGTGGAATGCTGTAAGGGCGGCAGAGGGAAGTCACTGTTTGGGAGTGGAAGAGGAGCGGTTGTTGTTATTACCTCTACCTCTTCCCTTGTTATTATTGCCTCTGTATCCTCCTCTAAAGTAGCCTTTGTTAGAGGAGGTCTGTGTGTGCATTTTAAAAGATGATGTTGTATCCCCGCCGGTTTGCTTGGAGCCTCCTCTATAAAAGGAGCGGCGAAAAGAACTTCTAGTCTGTGTGGATTGTAATGCACCCATAGACTTAGCTGTGTCTGTGTCTTTCTTCATCTTTTCTAGTGTGTTGTCTACTTCCGGCCCGAACAACTGGTTCTGATTGAAGGGCTGGTTCAAGATGGTAGTCTGTACCTCTGGTTTAAAACCTGAAATGCGTAACCACGCATGTCGTCTCAGTATAACACTAGTATTGACTGCTCTGGATGCTGTGTCAGCTACATCTAGTGCACATTTAATTGAGGCATTGGATATTAATTTGCCTTCTTGTATGAACTCTGCTGCCTGATCTTTGGATTGATCTGGGAGGTGCTCCATTAGTTTTTCTAATTGGTCGTAGTGAGCCCTGTCATAGCGTGAGAGTAAGGCTTGTGTATTTGCTATGCGCCATATGTTTGTTGCCTGTGCAGCAATCCGTTTCCCTGACGCATCAATAACTTTAGATTCTTTGTCAGGCGGGGGCGTGTCACCAGAAGTCTGGGAATTGGCTCTTTTACGTGCATTAGACACTACTAAAGAGTCTAGTGGCAGATGTCCCTTAATATAGACTGGATCAGATGGTGCTGGTCTATACTTCTTTTCTATTCTTGGATTTAACACCCTACATGGTACCGGGTCTTTAAATATTTCTGAAGCATGTTTAATGACTCCTTTGATCATGGATAGTACTTGCGTAGACCTTTGTGACTGCTCAAATGTATCCAGTAAAAAATCCTCATCAATGGCATCAGAGTGCATTGGAACCCCATGGTAAATGGCAGCTCTATTTAATAGATGACTAAACCCGATACTATCTTCTGGAGGGGAAGGTTTTGTTGGGTAGTACTGAGGATCAGGAATGTCTGGCACATTGTGTGGTGGAAAACCATATATGTCGTCATCCTTAGGGTATTCAGGATTGACATCTTCATCTAAAGGGTATGCATGTGGCTCTGGTAAATCATTCCCCCCACCTAGATCATACTCCTCATCAGTGTGGTGTGATGATGCAGGAGATTGAACAGGAGAAGCTATAGGTTCAATGTAAGGAGGGATAGGAGAGGAAGAAGGTGAAGGAGAGGAAGGGTGCATTGGAGAAGTTGCACAATCCTTCTTTTTGGCAGGAACCACAGGTAGAAGTGGTGTGTCTGCTGGTCTCTTCTTGTAAGGAATTGATTCCACATGTCCAGTTTTTGGATTGATATGGACCTTTCTTTGTTTAGGATCTGGTCTAAACAGTTCTTCCTCCTCTACAATCTTCTTCAGCGTCAATTTTTTCGGTGCCGATAGGGGTTGTTTTGTGTTTTTTGCTTTAGGAGGAGTTATCGTGTCCTGTGGCAAATTCTTCGGTGCCAAAGGTGGTTTTGGCTTGGTAGGCTTGTTAGAGGGTTTAGGTGTCTCTGTATCAGACCTTGGAGTCTTTGGTACCGAGGTTGGAGATTTCGGCGTGGAGACAGGTCTCGTTGGCCCTGCGGCACCGGACTCTGGCTTTCCATCTTTATTCTTGAAACCGGAAGGTTTCGGAGTCGAAGCTTTCGGATCCGGTACAGTTTTTGGCTTCGGCACCGATGTGTCTTTTGGTTTGGGTGCAGAAGGATCGTTTTTCTTTGGGCACCGAAGGGCGTTTTGGCTTCGGTGTCGAAGAGTCCTTCGGTATCGAAGGATGTTTCGGTGCCAATGGAGGAGGTGGAATTGGCACATGTGGTTTCGTCGGTGCCGAGGCACCAGAAGGCGTAGTCTTTTTCCTCGGAGCCGAGCCGGAAGGCGGGACGTCTGAGGGTAAATTTCGGTCTCGACTGGGCCCCATGGGTGGAGTGCCGACGCTGCCTTTGGCTTGGGTAGTGTATGTTGTGCAGGGGCAAGAGTACTCACGGGCTGCCGAGATGGAATCGAGTCATCTGAGTCCTCTGCCCCCGATATGATCTGGAGATCAGCCGAGTCTTCCTCGGCGACGAGTGGAGCCTCGTCTTCGGAGATATCTTCGAGTGGATCCTCGTCCCCGGAGATGTCCTCTCCAACGATCTCCTCCTCAAAGATGGCCTCCGGTGCTGGCGCTGATCTCCTCATCTCGTGTCGACGTGCCCTCCGCTCTCGAATGGTCTTCCTCGATCGGAAGGATGCACAAGCTGTGCAGGTCAACTCGTTGTGTTCCGGCGATAGACAGAGGTTGCAGACCTCGTGATGGTTGCTAAGAGGGAATTTTGCTTGACATACCGGGCATCTTTTGAATGGAGTTCTGTCCATGAGGCGTAGGCCATACGGCGCCGATAGGCCCAACGGCCCGCGTCGACTCACCGGAATGTATCTGGTGATGTCGAAAAGTCTATTCGATGTCAAAAATTTTTATATAAAGTTTCACGCTTCGAAGTTGCTAAAAAAGTCTTTTCTAGCCGGCGCGGAAAACTTTCATCCGAACCCAGTGGCGGAAAAAAACAATCTGAGGATGGAGTCGATGACCATGCGCAGTATTGTCCAAGGGAGGCGTCGCCTATCTCGTGACTACAAAGACTTCTTCCAAGAAGACAACAACCTGCAATCATCCAAGCTCAACACCAGGTGGCTATCTATTGCAAAAGTGTACGATCTGCAGCTCATATGCCTCGAACGTACAAGTTTTACCCCTCAACCACCCTTTTACCATAAGCCAACGGCCATCTTTATCGCTGAGAACAGCTATGGGCTGGAATTGCAAGGAAGAGCGGAACAGAAGTGCTACTCCCCTATCCTTATTAGGGGCTGAGGATGTATAGATTAATGGAAATTGATTATGTCGAAGGCGAGTATCCTCATCTCTAGCTAAGTGTGTTTCCTGTAGTGCCACCACATCTAAATGGTGATCCATAATATACTTCCAGAACTTCTGGCGCTTTTGCGGGGAATTAAGACCTTTGATGTTCCAAGTTCCAAAGGTGAGCGCCATATCACCCGTGACAAGGAGGCATGCGCTTGGACACCCCTACAACCCAGCTGTGTGTCGCATGTCCTAACGACCCCCCGAAAAGTTTGCAGTGTCCTCTAATTTCAGCTCTAAGTGTGAAGTTATCCAAAGGCCTAATATAATAACCTGTTAAAAAGCCGCCACCATTTCCCACCCGCCACCCTCCCCAAACCCCCAACAAAAGAAAAACAAACATAGAAAAAACTGTAAATGCAAAAGTTATATGCATTGTCCCGCTGGGGCATAACACCCCCACGGAATCCAGGGGAAACAACGGGTCCGAGGTCCCCGTCCATGCCCACCACGGCCACCAACCCAAGAGCAAAAACATAACTTCCTCACAGTGTGACTAGGAACCATTAACACGTACAGATTACCCCCCAAGGAAAATCATATACAGATCGCATATGAAGGAGAGTAAGACATAATGTTAGTCTCGATATAGGAACGGGAGTACCACTCCTAAATGGCACTAGCATACAGTTAGGGCAGTTGTAGCAATAAGGAAAAGGCACAATTCTTACATATGGGAGGGAGGCAGTCCCTGTCTACTCCGAGTCCTTCCCAGTCAGCAGTGACTTAACAGTAAAGGTCTAGAAATGTCTCGGTAGCAAAGGCCTCATCCCAAAGTCGAGATCCGGGCCAACCATTAGCCCAACCTGCTACCCCCACTGCTGGCTGTAGATGCGAGGAGGGGTCCACAGCATTCCAAAACTCCTTTCAGACGTAGAGGACAGAAAGTCTAGCTAGTCAGGAGCGGGTCTCCAGAACTCAACGTTGGCCCCTACGTGCGCCCTGGGACCATCCAGAGGTCGATGACAATCTGCGAGCGTGATCTCCATTTTTACCTTGGTCAGTTTTGGAGTCGTCCGTCGGGAGGCCCAAAAGCTCAAGCCCTTCCTTCAACTCCGTGACATGGCAGAGTTTATTTTTAATGATGCATACTTGCCACTTAATAATCTGTGTATTTTCATTAACGACACTCAATTCAATGATCTACAGTGTGCTTTGAGATACACATCGGGTTGTCAATAGAGTTATTTTTACTATTGCTTGGTTCAGGGGTAGGGCAGTCAGATCCGACGAGTCCAAATACTTCTCTTTCAATCTTTATAAGAAAATAACGCGACTTGTACTGACGCTGCCTCTCGAGTTTTACAGCTGTGCGCACATGCGCATTTATCATCCAGTAGGCAGCAACGAGCATGAGCGCGAGAAAAACATTACCGATGGCGTGTTACCAACAGAAAGGACTGAGCATGCTCAGAGAGTGGCCAGCTGTTTACGCATGAGCACTAATGTTGAATGGATCGAGCAAGCGTCTGAGCATGACGCAAGGCCAGCCATTATATGCGTTAAATATACTGCAACAACGCGGACATTTATTGGTTAAAGAACCAATTGGAACCAATTAGCCAATTAGCTCCACTATAAAAGAGGACATTGAGCCTTCCTCTGTACCTCCCACACTGCTTCCGGATTGCTAAGAGGTACCGACGGATAGGTAAGATGATCCTAGATGGTTCTGCTATTCTGAACTTTTACTTCTCCATTTTGGCTAAACTTTCAATTTTTGTTTTGCCCCTCTAGTCTTAGTGGACTCCTAGCTAACTGAGAACATGGGGAAACACTGTAGTTTAAGCCATAGGTTAGACTACAGTTTTACACATTGATTTAGGCGCTTGGCTGACAATATTTATGAAAGAACATCTTTTTCATGGGCTGTTTTGTTCCTATTCAGCTAAGTCTGCAGAAACAAGGGGCACTTCAGTGAGATAGTGTTTTGAAGATACTCTGTACATCATCTCTCACCCTAAACTTTATATGTTGGTTTACAATTAATATATGAAACAAAATACTACATTAGGAAATTGATTTACTTCAATATAGAACTTTTGACATTGAGAGCCAGCCTGTTTTCTCACATCGTGTTGAATGTTATGGTCTTAGTTTTTTGATTTTCGTTTTTTTTAAATTTGATTTTAGAGTATAGCAAGGGGACATAAGATGGAGGATGTCATTACCATTTGTTCCCTTATTTTACTTACAAATAGAGCGGGGCCTCAACCACCGAGCAGTTGCCGGGTGAGGGGAGGCTTACTCCCACAGAAAGCTGGGTGAATACCTACTAGTTATTTTGAAATTATAATTGCCTTATTAGAATCACATAATGAATGGGCACAGTCGATCACAAAGTGTAATCGATCTCTTTACCTCTATGCTCCGAGTATTTCTATTCACCACTGCTAGTTTGACCTGGTTTTTGTACTAAACCCCCTTCTTTATTCTAGGAATGAAGAGATAGATCTCATCCAAGTATACATTGGATTTATACCTGGTAGGGTGGTAATACACCACTGATCTGTTTACTTCTTTATGAAAATTGGATGTATAATATACTTCACTTATCATTATTTTTCCTGCAGTAGCAATTAACATCAGCAAGGTCCTGAAGAAAGCCGGGCAATTTGGCCGCACGGCTGAAACATGTCGACCTCACTCTTTGCCAGGAGATAGTTAATTTTTCTCAATACTATCAGGTGGTTTTTATTTATGGCATCAGGACAATACTTTGTCCTTTTAGTCATTTTTATCTCACACACATTTATCACCTGCACTGCACTTCATCAGTGGTCTCATATTTTGAACAACAACTGTGGCTGAGAACTTCTGAGAGTATGAGGTCAAGTTTCCATTCATGTTAGCCTTAGAGCAACATTGGCTACATCTGACCCTCCTCTCGTAGTCTACCAGATGACGACGTTCCGCCAAATGGGTGGGCTGATGGAGACTTTTCTCATGCCAGTGTTTGGGCAAGCTATGTTGACCTGCTGAGCAGTTTATTTTGAGCATTTGAGGTTTTTTCGTCACTTCTTAGACTGACTTTCTCCCCGTAGTTATATAGAGTTTATTTTTAGTCAAAGCTGAGGCCAAATGGAAAGGTCCACCTATATTGAATGTGATCTTCCCCCAATTTGGTGGTGATATCTCTGAACAACTGTCTATGCGCCAGAGTAGCCGGTGCAAGGTCCTGAAACATAGAGCATGAGTGGCCTTGAAAGGAGATGGAGCTCTTCGTTCTTGCAGCCTGCAGTACCGCCTCCTTCACTTTGAAAGAATGAAACTTTGGCAAGATGTCGCATGGCTTTTTCTTTTCTCCAGGCTGCATGTTACCCAAGTGGTGCACCCTATCCAGTTTGATGTTAAACGTCTGCTGCGCCAAGATTTCTACAAACAAGCCCTCTACAAAGGCCGCCAGGTCAGGCCCTTCTGCGCCCTCTTCAAGGTCTCTAATGCATATATTCTCCCTCCGAGATCTATTTTCAAGGTCCTCCGCCTTGAGCATAGTCTGATGGAGCTGATCCTGGAGGAGACGGACATCATCACGCAGGTCAGTAGTTATCTTCTCTTGTTCCTGGACGTTCAACTCTAGATCAAGGATTCTGGCACCGACAGAGTCCACGTCTTGCTGGAGGGATGTCAAGCGCTCTGTGAGGTCTGCTCTCAGCTGCTCAATAGATGATTTGATGTCTTGGCTCAATTCACTGTGAAGCTCCGATTTGAAATCCTTAAACATCACTGTTAAATCCGCCTTCATGATCGCCATGGTTGTAGATCCTGCGTTTCCCCACAACATCGGGCGACTGTCTGGAAGTACAAAGAAATCTGACACTTTACCCATCTGCTTGCTCGTCGCCTTCTTCGGCGGCATATGGCGTAGGCCAGACTGGTCCCTCACAAGCTAGAAGGGACGACGAAGCTGGTTGTGCCCCAAGCGAGGTAGAAAGGCAATGTAGACAGGCCGAGGCCGGGACTCCAGCGGCAGCCCCAGTGAGGTACCGGCACCCCCCCCCAACGAAAAAACAAACGGGTGGGGATGTACCTTGCCCGGCTTGGGTCAGCACCGTGATGGGAGACCGCTACTGGTGAATAGGCCCTGTGGCAATACGGGGCAGTTTATAACACCTCCAGACCAGACCTGAGGGAGTTCTCGCAGTAAATGTAAAGCGGGGCGGTCCCAGACAGTTAGGGGCTGGCGTCTTCAAGAAGCATGAGGATTGGATGCGAGAGTCCGCCTCTTGCTCGTGGCGCTTACTCGTGACCAATATCGACTCAGAGTCACAGGCCCGGAGGGGATCCAACGACAGGGCAGCCCAGCGATGTCAACAGTCTAAGGGCCCCGACCGGGAAGATGTGACAGGCAGGGAAGTCAGGGGTGGACTGTAGAGCATGAGGACCTTGAGCCTGGGGTTAACACGGGCTTGTAGCGGTGCTGCTCCTCCGTTGCGCAGCGCTGCCGGCTGCCATTTTAGAGTCAGGCAAGCGCAATAGCGGGTACTCGGTAGAAAACGATTCCTGCGTGAGACCGCATACGGGGCCCCCACAGCGCGATGCATCCAGCGGCAGCCACCACCATTCAGCCACAAGCAGGCTTCTGGCGTACTTTCACGAGGGGATCTCCAGCAGCGGTGTCCTCGGAAAAGGTCCGACCGCCATTTTGAGTTCCGCCGTCTTCTCCCTCGCGCCACAGATTTCAGACACTGCAGCGGTCTAGAACTCGATCCGGGCAGGTTCACGTGTTCCCCATATTCTCCGGTGCAGGAGGCAAGGGCGGATGGTATTAATGAAGCTCTGCAACCGCTCAGAGCCGGACCGGGGCAGCGCGTGGACCGGGAGCCGAGACAGTCTACGTCCGATCGGCCATCTTGCCCCAGCTAAAAAAAAATGAATTCATGACAACTGTACAGGCCGGTTGGCTCAATTCAGTAAAAAGCACCAAATGTGGTAAAATTGCATAAGGGGTTATGTTTGATTGTGGTCATCGAGTCAACATATTGTGATTCTGAGAAAATCACCTAATCACTACATGCTTAAACTCAAAAAAATTAATGAATGTAATCTTGTTTAATATGTCTCCGTGCCTAAATAATAAACATTTGCAATGGCATAGGTCTTGCATTTGCGAGAGTTTTAGGCTATTGGCAGTTAACTGTCAATAGCCCAACTTATTGTAAATGCTAGACCTATGGCATTGCAAATAAGCACTCACCATTGTCCCGGAGGCTTTGAAAGTAAAAGCATGCAAAGCACGCTGAATGTAAGGAAAGGAAGTTGTGCCTGCCGTAGGGCAAAACCCATTAAATAAAATAGTGATTAGAGACAAATTAAAACATACCGTGTCTCAACGGAAGTGAAAGGGCCATTCGCCATGAGAGGTTTCAAATGAAGATAACGTGGTGCTAAGGTGGGACTAACCAGCCGATTAAGAATTCAGAAGCCAGCATTTACAAAGGACAACAACACAAGCCAATGAAAAATATGGGCGGAGAGTGGGTGGGGCTTCAAATCACTAACTCAATACAGCATGTCTCGCAGAGCCGCGCATGCACTACTCAGGCTCAACCTAAAAAGTATCTCAATTCGAGCATTAGCAGCAGTAGGACACTATTAAAGCAATTAATCAGTATTTGGTCAACGATCTACTGAAATGCAATAAGACGAAGTGACCAATAAGAGGCAAAGAAAATGAGAGCGACAATGAAGCCAACCAACGAATGGTAAGTAATAGGCGTGATTAAAGCACTAATGGTAAGCCCCCCTTTGTAGAGCTTTTTTTTGCAAATGAAAGATAGTTGCAGACGCTAGCGCATGATCAGGCAAAACCTAAAAAAAAAAACTAAAAGGGATTGGAGCCTGCCCATTACCTACCAACGATTGGGTCGTCCTCACTCATTTCTTTGCTTCTCACTGTCGGCGCTTGCAGTTTCACTTTTTTCCTTCACATGCTTGCCCCTTTGTTAGGGCATGGACAAAGCACTAATTGATTTCTTTATAGGTGCCCTTCCGCTGGTCGTGCTCATAGGATGGATGTATTCTTTTTTCTCACTCCTGCTCCTCTATCGAATACAGCAAGGTTGCTGGAATTTTTTTTATTTTTCTCCGTTCCACTTCCCTTTTGCTCCTTTACTTGAATTAATTCGAAGTAGCTGACATTTGTTTATTTGTAATGTCAAGATTTTTCTTTTTTTTGTCACCTCTTTTTGTCTTTTAGGGCTATAATCTTTCCTCTACTCCCTAAACTGAGTAGATTGCGCTCTGTTGTGCTTTTGAACATTAGTTTGCAGCCATCCTTTCTTTTCTATCATTGCCTGAAACACATCTGACCCCAATATTGTTCAGTGGGTTGTGGGTTGGTTGCAGTCTAACTGGTTTTCCATCTCGGGTTTGCAGTTTACTGAGTGCTACATGCTAGGGGCTCTAGAAAATTGAACTCCGTGGACTAGAATAATCTAGAAAACATATTAAAGGTAGGGGCGATTGCAGGTTCGTCTTCATTCCTTTTTTATTAGATTTCATTTGCATCTGCATATCTCTCTCAAAATAACCCCTAAAGCACATTTTCTTAAAGCATTTGTGGATTTACGTTTTTACGAGGCCAAGGATAGATAAGTATCTCATCCTTCATATTGTAAATCAAATATTAGCCTGCCGTGCTGTCACCACAACTACTTTGAATGAATGAAATAATTGAAAATTCTGCTGTTGGTGTAAATTGTCATGTGAAGAACCTGAACATAGCGGGTGGCAGTGTGATTGTATTGGTGGGGCCATCCCTTATGCCTTAAGGGGAGCCTATTAACGTTTTTCTACACCACTGCTTCAACACATTTGCACAACATCAAAATAATCAAAACATTTGAGGCCAGCTGTACAACCGTAAGAAATTGAGATTTGAAAATTACGCCAAATTGCTAGTCGCAATTTGCGACTCGCAATTTCCTATGTACAACAGTGTCTGAGACACTGTTAGCGATTCCCAATGGGGTCCCAAATTGCATGCCTCATGCATATTAATGAGCCTGTCACAGTTTGCGTCCCCATTGGGAATGACTGGCACTCCCAGGGATGGTGGCCTGCTGGGGTCAGCAGACCTCCATGTCTTGGACTGCTTTTAAATAAAGCAGTTTTTTTTAAATGCAACACGTTTTCCTTAAAGGAAAACGGGATGCATTTAGAAAAAAAAAATTTCACTTTTTTTTCATTTTTTAAGGGCAGGTAGAGGTCCCTGGGACCGCTGCCTACTCTTAAAAAAATGTTACGCACCCATTCACAAAGGGGAAGGGTGGTAAACTGCGAGTCTTTTTGCGACCTCAATTGCTGTCGCAAAACATTCTTACTTAGGGTACAGATTCCCTATTAGGAAGGGACACCCCTTCCTAATAGCGAGTCGCTAACCCTATTTTGCGAGCCGCTATTTAATTAGTAACTCGCAAAATAGGGTTAGTACAGGGGCCTTAGGATTTTTGCATGCGGAACCGGGTCTAAAACCGATTTGCGCATGCAAAATTTCGTCATACAGCTGGCCCTTGGTAGTTTCCAATTGAATGTAATTTGGGCTTATTTGATAGACGTGGTTACAAGGGATCAAATATGTGTAAATAATTGGCGCGAAAACATATCTACTGTTATGTATTTTCATATTTTGCAATCCTGTGAGACCCTGAGGAAGGGCCACTCTAGGGCTGATATACTGGTGTTGGCAGAGGAAAAAAAAAGTTGACGTTGATTGTTGTGATTAGGTGAATTCCAAAGCCTTGTTCTGCTTCAGGCCTGCCAGATTATGCATTCAAAAAAACCTTTGGGAAATTGTGGTTGCAAAGCTACATGGGTACGTGTTTGGTCAAGTATAGTCGTAATTGCAATGCTATAACATTCAGATCCTGTGTGGAAAACTGACACTTGGCTAAGTAGAGTCTGCTTTTTTTGTCTCCAAAATGTTTAGGTGTACTTAAGCTACTAGGAAGGTGCATATTCCAGTGATATTCGGTCTGATTTTTCCTCTTCATCACACCAGGTTATGCTTGTAGGCAGTCACCCCTGAGTGAGACACGTGATAAAAAGTAGTCTCCATCCTGAGTTCGGAATGCATTTTACCCTTTGAAATAGTTTCTTTTTTTTGAGGCATTGAGTTGTGCAGTGCGTGCATTGCACCTTCCATCACCACAGTTTAGACAAAAGGTGCTTCTATATAAAACAGTCTCACATGAAACTGTTCAAAGGCCCAGGGCCCGATATCATTTAGTTTGTTTCTTAGCTCTTTCAGAAACTTTTGCGCAACTTCCTGGACCAGCACCCCATAATCTGCATTCCGGCTCCACATCACGGTCAGTGATGGGGGGTGAGCACCAGTTGCTGCAGCAGAGGATGAAGTAAAAAAGAAAGTCTGAATTAAATGACGGTACTAATGGCATTGACTGCTGCCTTGTACTCAGCTTTACCCTGTTTTTGTTAAACTAACAAGATCTTTATAGTACGTTGCCTGAGTAATGTGATTAGAAACCTCCTTACCGGGGAGATCGGCGCGCGGCGACTTCCTGCTTCTTCTGGCAGATGGTTTCGGGCATCGGAACCCATGAAGATTGCTCCTTGCAAGTATCAGGCCTCAAGGAGGTCTTTATGACTCTTTTCTCGCTCCCGTTTTTCTCGGAGCTTTTGCGGCCGCCATTTGAGGTGCTATCACCCCGCGCTTCTCCACCTCCTCAGCGCAATGTTGCGGTGCTGCTTTTGTTCTTTTGCCCTCGTCTTCTGCCTGCTACTGAATTAACTACGCTATTTTCTGAGGGGAAATATGTTTTTATGTTTTTTTTTCTCTTCCCAGCTTCCTACGATATTCATTATTAGATTGAAATACTGCTGAGTGAGGCACCTGCTTATTTCAAAGTGGCGCAGCTATTTTTTATGTTAATGCCTGATTTTTAGCGTTTTTCCTTGATGCTTGCTCCTCAGGATAAGCCAGTTTTTTCCTTAATCTTTCTTGGAAGTTTCCTTTTTTCCTGTGGAGCCCCTTTGCCGCCCATTTTCTGATTCTAACGCAGCACTGTTTGGCCTGTTCTGCATTGGTTGCAAATATGGAACACTCACAGAAATCCCAGGGTCCCTCAAATGGGGGTCGTAAGGATACCAAGGCCGGTCCTGGTAAACGCCTCAAACAGGATCCGCCTTCCCCCTCCAAATCGCCTCTTCCACTCACGTTGGAAGATATTATGGAGGAATTGCGTCGTATTGGGCCTTTTATGACTGATACTGCCGCCTCCTTACAACGCATTGAGGACAAATGGATAAGCCTTGACTCCAGACTTTCAGATGTCGAACAGAGGGTCAGTGATGCCCAAGATGTGATAATACTGTCGAAACTCTTAAAAAAGAAGTCAGTCAGTTGAAGAGGACCAGGGAGGATTTGGAAAATCGAAATAGGCGCATGGAAAGGGGCGACCATTCGGTCCCCCCGAACGTATGGCAGAGTACCACGATCCCCCCGGGAAGCCATCTTGGGCGGGAGGCGAGTCTCGGCTGGTATGCCCGAAGAGGCGTAGCCGGGACGCGCCTTTTCCCGCCCTGGAGTGGGCTGGACTAGACACTGACGAGGCCGGGCCACGCCCACGGGGCAGGCCGGGGCGGGTTTACGCCCGCCCTGAAGACGGATAAAAGGAGCAACAAGCCAAGGAAGCATCCTCTTGTTCCTGTGCTCTGAAGCTGCACCACCTCGCTGCACGTGAGCTCGAGACGGAACGAAGAGCCAATTTTGAGCGTTATAATCTTCTTGTTTGTTTTGCAGATACTCTGTCGGAGAATGCCTAAGAAGGCGGGAAAGCGAATGACTACCGAGCAGATGCTGCGTGTTCTCATGAAAGAGGTGACCGACCTAAAGAAACGAATGGCGGAGAAAGACGAGGAAGGGGGGCCGAAACGTCCTCTGGTGGGAACAGCTCCAGGAGGAAAAGGCAAGAGGCCCAGGAGGGGAACAGCTGGGGGAGACGTCCCAGTTCCCTGTACCCCGCTCGAAGCACCCACTCCGGTCCCGGCGGAAGGAAATCCGATTCCCGTAGTGGTCACCCCCGTGTCCGGGGAGGATATGCCGCCCGAGCTGGCAGCACAATTAGCAGCGTGGTTGGGTAAAGGTAGCAAGGGCGCCACGGCTGACGACGCGCAGGTGTTGATGAAACAGCTGCGGGAAACAAGGGAAGCGACGAAGGCACCATCGCCGGCTGCGGCAGTTGAGAAACCACCTGGGTCAGGTCCAGTCGCAGACACAGCTTCCGGTTCAGGTAAGCGGCCATTGCCGATTGCGAGGGATGAGTCGGCACCCTCTCGAAGGGAAAAGTTGGGTCAACATGTCCCTCTGGCTATCAAGGAGAAGATATGGGCAGGGGAGTATATAAACATCTTCTCGTTGCTTACCGATCATTATGAGATGGAGCATGTTAAGAGTCAAAAGGAGCTCATGCATCCGAGTGTTTGGCGCGCAAAGATGGCCGCCTTTAAGGTAAATGAAAACATTGGTAATTGGGGCAAAGCATGGGGGGTTTTTACATCCATCTTGGGTGAACGTAGGCCCGAATTGCTGCCCGAATTGCCGATTTATCAATCACGGATCATGGGGTATTCAGTATCTCACGAGGGCAACCATTGGTTTTGTTACGACAATATTTTCAGAAAAGCAAAAGAGCATGATAAAAACTTAACTTGGGATTGTTATGATTCTGTGTCCTGGTCCAAAATGGAGGATTCTGGTATGTTGAAGGTGCCATTGGTAGGGAGTTACGTGGGTGAATCCTCCCGCCAATATGCGGGGACGCCCTTTCGATCAGGTACGAGTAACGACAATCACTCGAGGCCAATCGGCAACGCAGGTAAAAGGGGGGTTTGTTGGAACTTTAACAGGGGGAAATGTACTAGGCCCCAGGGGTCATGCAAATTTAGGCACGAATGTGGGGGGTGCGGGCAATCATCCCATCCTGAGTCCATGTGCAGAGCCAAAACGGGTGATAACGGGGGTAGAGGAGGCGCCAAACAGGTCTGACATAGTCCGAGGGGCGCCTTTACCTACTCCGATTGATACCATGGCAATGATTCCCTGGCTCAGTGAATACCCGGATCACGCTTCCGCTGGGGTGTTACGGGACGGATTTTCGTATGGTTTCCGCATCCCAGTGAGGGAGTTTCAGGGTATAGCAAAATGTAAAAACCAGATATCGGTCTTACAGCATACGACCGTGGTACAGGAAAAGATCGGGAAAGAGGTGGCTCGAGGTCGAGTCGCCGGTCCATTTAATGTGCCACCAGTTGCTAACTTTGTTTGTTCCCCTTTAGGGGTGGTCCCCAAGAAGGACCCGGGTGAGTTTCGGCTGATACATAATTTATCAGCCCCACGTGGTCTTTCCGTAAACGTGGCAATAGACCCGGAAGTGTGTTCGGTGCGGTACGCATCCTTCGATGAGGCCGTAGCAATATTGAATCGCCTGGGGCCCGGAGCGCTGATGGCAAAATCTGATATCGAGTCAGCGTTCCGGTTGCTCCCGGTACATCCAGACGATCAGCGTCTCCTTGGTTTCATGTTTCAGGGTCACTACTACCTGGATAGGTGTATGCCGATGGGGTGCTCTATATCGTGTACCTATTTAGAAAAGTTCAGTTGCTTCCTGCAATGGGTCTTCACAAGGAAGACGGGGTTTAAACATGTTATGCATTATCTCGATGACTTTTTGTTTCTGGGGGCAGCCGGGGATCCAGAATGTGGACAGGCTTTGACTGCATTTTGTGTCTTGATGAATCAGTTTGGCGTGCCATTGGCACCAGGTAAGACTGTGGGTCCCTCGACTTGCCTTCAGTTTCTGGGGATCGAGCTCGATTCCAAAGAAGGTTGTTTTCGTTTACCAGATGACAAAGTGTTAAGATTCAGGGCATCCTTGCAAATGTGCATAAGTGAGTCTAAGGTGAAGCTACATCAATTACAGCAATTGGTGGGACAGTTGAATTTTGCCCTAAGAGTTGTACCGATGGCCCGCCCCTTTTCTCGCTCGATCGCTCAAGCCATGGTCGGCCTGAGGGAGGGTCATCATCGCACAAGGCTCTCGGCAGAGGTTCGCCAGGACATGCGCATTTGGTTGGCATTTCTGGCGGATTTCAATGGTCGAGTTGTCTGGAACAAACCGGCCGTGTCCTGTGGAGCTAGGGCTGTGGACAGATTCGGCAGGGAGCATTGGTTATGGTGCCATATTCGGCACTCAGTGGTCGGCACAAAAATGGCCGACATGGTGGCATGATAGTGGTCTGACAAGCAACATTGCTTTCCTAGAACTTTTTCCCATACTGGTGGCCCTGAGAACTTGGCCCGAGGGGTTCAGAGGTCACTCTGTGGTATTCTGGTCTGATAACATGACCGTTGTTGAGTGTATCAATAGCCAGGCAGCACGATGCAAATGGATTCTGAGATTGCTCAAGGAAATTGTGTTATTGTGTATGCAATTGAATGTACTATTTAGGGCAAGACATGTCCCGGGGGTGATGAACCAGGCGGCTGATGCGCTTTCTCGTTTTCATATGCAGGCCTTCTGGGGTTTTCTGCCCGCAGCGGACCCGGTGGCAGCGCCCTTTCCCGAAGCTCTCTGGTCTCTCGGTGCCCAGAACTACAGAACCTCGTGGGAGAGAGTTTAGCACCCAGGACGAGGAAGGCATATGAAGGGGCGTTCCGTTCCTATTGGGCCTTTTTGGGGGCGGCTAGAGGGGAGCTTTGGGGCCAGGAGGAGTTGGTAGTGAACTTCCTGCTGTCTTTACGTCGGGCAGGCAAATCAGTGGCTACGGCCCAGAGGCATCGGGCCGCCATTTCCTTTGTGGCTAGGGCTCATGGGATCCAGGACCCGACAGCGTCTTTCGTTGTGCAAAAAGCGCTACGTGGGTGGCAACGCCTTGAGGGTCGCAGAGTAGATGAAAGGCACCCGATAGGTTTGGATAGGTTGGCCCTGTTATTATCTAGACTCCCTGCAACATGTTCATCCCAGTATGAAACGGTGTTATTCCGAGCCGCTTTTACGCTGGCATTCCATGGGGCTATGCGAGTAAGCGAACTAGTGGCGAGGAACAAGCAGGACGTGATGGGGGGACTGTGCCGAGAGCACGTTCAGATCAGGGGGGAGACGATGACTCTCTCGTTCGTCAGGTCCAAGACCGATCAGGGTGCAAGGGGTGATTGCATAATCATACAAAGGATCCCCGGGTCCTCCATGTGCCCGGTGAGTTGTGTAGAGGAATATTTGGCACAAAGGGTGGCATCATGGGGGGGGGCCTTGTTGAGACACGCTGACACCACCCCACTGACGAGGTTTCAGTTTCAGCGGGTGCTTGCGATGTCGATTACGGCTGCGGGCTTGAACCCGGGCGAGTTTGGGACCCATTCCTTTCGGATAGGGGCTGCTACAGAGGCTACAGCCAGGGGGCTGAATGTCGAACAAATTAAACGTGTGGGGCGTTGGTCCTCCAATTGTTATAAGAGGTATGTGCGGTTGCACATGTTGTGAAGCTGTAATGATGTACTCACGCTTCTTGTTTTGTTTGGTTTCAGTTGCGCAAGCCTACGAGGCGGGGCGGACTATGCAGTCGACCCAACACCGGGCCAGCGGTCAGACTTCACCGGTTGTGAAAAAGGAGGTGTGGGTCGTGGGCCACTCATACGTGAGGCGTGCCGCGGACGTATTCAAAGCAGGTGACATGATTCACGTGGCTGGGGAATACGGGTACAGTATGTCCTTCTACGGAAAGGGCGGACTCTGTATTGACCAGTTTCAATCATTTTTTGAGGATTTGCTAGGGCGGACGAGGTCACCGCCGTCTATAATCATAGTACATCTTGGGGGCAATGATTTGGTCACCACTGGTAGACGACTTCTCCTTGAGGCGATGCTTTCCACTGTAAGTTGGTTGGCGAGGAGAGTTCCAGGGTGCACGATTGCATGGTCACATATGATCCCACGAAAAGTATGGCGGGGGGCTATTTCTGTTTCTGCTCTGAATCATTCAGTAAGGAAAATTAATAACAAAGTGAGTAGATTGTTCCGTTCCAATACACTGCATTCTATTTCGCATGGCTGTATTACTGGTGACAGTATGTATTTGGGGGATGGTGTTCATTTGTCCCGGGTGGGGAACGAGTTACTCATAGGGGACTGTATAGCTTGGCTAAAGACTTTAAGACATGACCTTTAGGTAGGAGTGTTGTGGGGGGTCCGGATAGCCGGTCAACTATCCGGCCTGTGGCGGTAAGGTCATGATCGGTGAGCACTAATTGGAAGATCCCTATGAGTGGGCGTCACCCATTACGGATGGGAGCGCTCGAGGGAGGTGGCCATTGGCCCCTCAACGGGGTAGGCGGTCCCTTCTAAGGATGGGCCGCCGAAAGGAAAGGAAAGGCGGTCAAGGCCCCTTCCTGGGTAGGAGGGGCTACAGCCCCCTCCTGGAGAATTTCCCGGGGCCAGGTCATCTGCGACGGCAGATGCGGTAAGTTGTGTGGGGTTTGGGGGGGGGTCTACGCTACCTTCTAGATACCTCACACGAGTCCTCGGACGACCTTTAAGTGGCGTCGAGTTTATTGGGGCCCCCGTCAAGTCAAGGGAAATTGGTAGTTGCACTCGAGGTACACCTCTGTGCGGTCGCCCCTCACAAGTGAGGGGGATATTTCTGGTTTAGGGATCTTGACACCAGTTACGACCTTGCCGTTGGCCCTTAAACGTTAGGATGTACAATTTCAAAATTTCAAGTTAAATGTTTTGTAGGATGTTAGTTCGGCTAGGAGAACCTTTGTATTAGAGAATATGTTAAGGTTAGCCAAACATCGCAATGTGGTAATGAAATTGTACATAATATGAAACTGTTATTTTAATGTTTTAATTTTGTTTCATATTTTAATAAATACGGCCGGGAGGGTCACTCCCTCCCGTCTTCCAAAAGTTCAGAACTGTTTCCGGTTTCCCATCCTTGGGGATTGTGTTGAGAGGGGGTGGCGGGTATCTCAGCCATATGGAAAGGGGCGACCATTCGGTCCCCCCGAACGTATGGCAGAGTACCACGATCCCCCCGGGAAGCCATCTTGGGCGGGAGGCGAGTCTCGGCTGGTATGCCCGAAGAGGCGTAGCCGGGGCGCGCCTTTTCCCGCCCTGGAGTGGGCTGGACTAGACACTGACGAGGCCGGGCCACGCCCACGGGGCAGGCCGGGGCGGGTTTACGCCCGCCCTGAAGACGGATAAAAGGAGCAACAAGCCAAGGAAGCATCCTCTTGTTCCTGTGCTCTGAAGCTGCACCACCTCGCTGCACGTGAGCTCGAGACGGAACGAAGAGCCAATTTTGACCCACCCACCAGCCCCTGAGGACAGCAAGTGGTTTTGAATAAAGTTTGATGTGATAACTCTTTTGTTTGCAGGTACCGGATTATTATCGTGATAACTTTGAATATGCAATAAAGAAATGATCAATTGTGGTATGTTTTGCAAATAAAGTAATCCTGCTCTAGTGTTGATCAGTAGCATGCTTTTAATAAAGTGGTTGCTCTTAACTGTCCTTTAAGTAATTTAGTCATTTAGTTTAGAACTGTCGTATTTATTTTGGTCGGGCGGTAAGGTCATGATCGGTGAGCACTAATTGGAAGATCCCTATGAGTGGGCGTCACCCATTACGGATGGGAGCGCTCGAGGGAGGTGGCCATTGGCCCCTCAACGGGGTAGGCGGTCCCTTCTAAGGATGGGCCGCCGAAAGGAAAGGAAAGGCGGTCAAGGCCCCTTCCTGAGTAGGAGGGGCTACAGCCCCCTCCTGGAGAATTTCCCGGGGCCAGGTCATCTGCGACGGCAGATGCGGTAAGTTGTGTGGGGTTTGGGGGGGGGTCTACGCTACCTTCTAGATACCTCACACGAGTCCTCGGACGACCTTTAAGTGGCGTCGAGTTTATTGGGGCCCCCGTCAAGTCAAGGGAAATTGGTAGTTGCACTCGAGGTACACCTCTGTGCGGTCGCCCCTCACAAGTGAGGGGGATATTTCTGGTTTAGGGATCTTGACACCAGTTACGACCTTGCCGTTGGCCCTTAAACGTTAGGATGTACAATTTCAAAATTTCAAGTTAAATGTTTTGTAGGATGTTAGTTCGGCTAGGAGAACCTTTGTATTAGAGAATATGTTAAGGTTAGCCAAACATCGCAATGTGGTAATGAAATTGTACATAATATGAAACTGTTATTTTAATGTTTTAATTTTGTTTCATATTTTAATAAATACGGCCGGGAGGGTCACTCCCTCCCGTCTTCCAAAAGTTCAGAACTGTTTCCGGTTTCCCATCCTTGGGGATTGTGTTGAGAGGGGGTGGCGGGTATCTCAGCCATAATAATCTGCGCATTTATGGTATTCCAGATAATACCGAAGGCAACGACCTGATAATGTTCTTGAAATCTCAAGTCCTCCAACTTGTTGGTCTCCCTAAAACTATGGACTTCAATATCCAGAGGGGGCATGGACTTGGGCCTCAGACTGCTTCTACCTCTTCCAAACCACGCGGCATTATTGCTTAGTTTATCCTTTACTCCGACCTAATGGCTATTCTCAGTGCAGCGAAGCAGCACAAACAACTCCTTTGGTCCGGTCACAGAATCTTCTTTAGTCAAGATGTCTCCAAATCCACTGCTAGTCGTCGGAAGGAATTTCTTGATCTGAGACCTGCACTTCGATCTATGAATGCTTGCTACGGATTAATTCATCCCTGTTTCTTCAAGATTACATACAAGGAAAGGACATTGAGTTTTGAGGATCCTGCTGACCTTCGCAAGTTTATCCATTCCCATAGAGGAGAACAGATGGAACTCAGCAAGCCATGATAATATCTTAATATTTCCGTAGTTTGTCTTAGTTTCTGCTTATTTTGCTTCCCGCTAGTGTTAACTGTTTGCTGTTTGCTGTTTGCTGTTTCATGTTAACTGTTCATTATTCCCTTATCACTCTCTTCTTGGTTTTCAGATATGTTTTCCTTGTCCTGCTTGGCGGCTACCTCTTCTTTTTTTTTTTCAAAACTCTTTTTATTAACAGATCATATATAGGACACAGCACTCTGCACCCCGGAGGAGCTGCAACAAGTACATTGTAGCATAATCAGCGATCCATAAAACAATTTAATACATAATCCCTGTCCCCCCTACCCCCTTCCCCCCCCCATGGCCCATGTTCCCCCCTCCCCCCCTGCACAGTGTCTCGACATTCCTAAAGAAAGTTTGTAGTATATATAGAACTTAGTGTGTATTATATCGCCTCCATGGCACCATCACATCAACCCCGCTTCATCCTCCAGTGGTGCCGGGGGTTCCAACCAAAGACCCCTGTAGTCCGCCTACTTTTTCTATATTTTGTGGTGTTTCTTAGGGCAGCCCCGGGCTTCAAATATTGGTCGCTCTAACCCCATACAGAAGTCCAGGCCTTTTTTCCATGCGACCACTTTGGGAGCCCTGGGATCCTTCCAAGCCTGAGCTACATCCCTCTTAGCTACTGTAAGACCCAGTAATAGTAAATGTCTCTTGTAGATGTTACCACCCACACTTTCAAGCACATGGAGCAGTCCTAATTTGGGGGTATGGGGGAGGTCCCAGCCCAGCACCTCCGACAGACAGTCCCACACCCCGGTCCAGAATCCAGCTAAGCGTACGCAGCTCCACAATGTATGTATGAAGGTACCCTCTTCATGTCCACACCTCAGGCACATTGGAGACTCAATCAAACCCGCTCGTCACAATCGCTCTCTGGTGTAATAGGCCCTGTGTAGGTAATTGAACTGTATGAAGCGCAGGCGCATGGCAATGGCCGCTCCTCTAGGAGCCTCAAGGGCTTCTCTACAATCGTCCTCCTCTAGTTCCCCCACATCTCTCACCCAGCGGTCCGATAAGGTTTGCAAGTTGGAAGAGCAGTGTGTAACTAGTGTTTGGTAAATGCGGGATATTTTATTTTCCTCTAGGTCCCCCATGATTATCTTCGCCTCTATCGGGCTGAACTCAGGCACGGAGTCCAGTCCCTCCAGTGCGGGCATGAGGGCATGCCTAAACTGTTGGTACCTAAAGAACTGTGTTCGGGGCATACAGTATTCTGTACTAAGCTCTTGAAAGGATTTGAGTGTCGTGCCCTTCAGGACCTGCCCTAATGTGGAGATTCCTATCGAGTCCCAGACACGGAAGGCCCGCAGCGATGCCAGTGCCGGAAGCTGTCCATTGTGCCAGAGCGGGGTCTCCTCCGTCAGTCTCCCCCACCATCCCATGCGACGCAGCGACTGTCGCCAAATCTGAAATACCACCTTTGTTGCCCTGGGCAGCCCCTTCCTCAGCCTTGCGGAGTATAAAATAGTATGTAGTGTATCTGGGTCCATCAGGTATCTCTCAAGGGCATACGCTGGGTCCCCTCTGTCTCCGTACCACCATTCATTCAGGACCAGTAGATGGGATGCTTGATAATGGGACAATATATCGGAGGTCGCCAGGCCTCCGTAGTACGTGGACAAAAAACAGGTGCGCAGGGCCACTCGCGCCGCCCCCCCTGCCCACAGGAACTGGCCCAGAGCCGAATTGACCTGCCTGAACCATTGCGACGGGATCGTGTAAGGGTGATTTTGCAGCTGGTATAGAAGGCGCGGAAGGGCAACCATTTTGAAAATAGCTGACCTGCCATAAAGATTGAGGGGCATGCGGGACCAGGACTTCATCTCATTCTGGACCTTGTTCCCGTATTATCGAGGCATGAGGAAGTTTAATGCGACAGTTCCCGACTATAAGTAATTGAAATAACACTGTGTGTTTCGTTTGGAATATTATTCTTCCAACCGGTCTGCAGAATTGATTCAAACAATCTATTTTGGGAAGATTCTTGCCCATTTAGTCCTTACGACCACCGGCTGGTGGTTAGTGATATATTTGTGCAACTCGTCCTGAGGATGGTCCTATGGAATTAATTAACTGAAGAATGACCGAAACGTCGACGCCCCACACCGTTTTGCTTTTATTGATACCATTTCTTATGTTTTCAAAGAATGTATTATCTTGAAAAATTCTTCTGTACATGGTGTTTTGTTTGATCCATGTAAATAGCATGAGGTGTTATATACTACTGAAATCAATTGACTGTAGTAGTATTTTTGTTGCCAAACCCAAATTTTGATAAAATATCCGAACAAATCACATTGTTGATAAATAAACAACAGTAAGATACTGTATCTGCCTTGCCTTCAAAGAATGATTGATCACTTACAGTGACAGTATTAATTAATGAAGAGTGTTTAAACTATTCCTTTGAGGACAATTGTAAATCTGTTATTGATTATACCCAGTCCTCTTGGGACTATTGGGTGACTCTGTTTTTTGAACATTGTCCCAGACCGGCATTATGTTTCGTTCCCAAGCCACCGCCGGTGAGACAGTCAAAAACACTCCTAGGTATTTGAGGCCCCCCTCTGCCACTTGCAGCACCGATGCCCATGTCCCAATCCCCTTGCGGTCACCTAACACCCAAAGGGTGGATTTCCACGGGTTCAGGTATAGTCCCGAGACTTCACAAAATATTTTCATTATTTCGAGGACTCTAGGTCCCGCTCGATTCACATCTGTGAGGAAAAACAGGACATCGTCTGCATATAATGCGATTCTGTCCGACGGTCCTGCCTCCCATTCGAATCCCCGCAGCTGCGCGTCCATCCGAACCCATGTGGCCAGCGGCTCCATAGCTAGAGCGAACAGGTATGGCGAGAGGGGGCACCCCTGCCGAGTACCTCGCCCTATCGGGAAGGCCTCCATGTCGCTCCCGCCACCCGCACCGAGGCCGTCAAACCAGTATACAGCAACTTTAGATATGACATGAAGTGCGGCCCTAGATTAAGACGCGGGAGGAGCGCAAACAGGTAGACCCAGCTCAGAGAGTCAAAGGCCCTGTCGATGTCGGCCAGTAGCAGCGCCGCCTGGGCCCCAGTTCTCTCCATTGCTTCCACAGCCACATGTGCGCGTCTGATGTTGTGTCTCGTTGCCCTACGAGGCATAAACCCGGCCTGATCCGGGAAGATCAGTTCCGTAACATAGGGGAGGAGTCGATTTGCAAGCGCCTTGGCCAGTATCTTGGCCTCGATATTTAAGAGGGAAATTGGCCGATAGGACTCATGTCTGTCCGGGGGTCTTCCAGGTTTACAGAACACCACAATTTCTGCGTGTCGCCAGTCCGCTGGCAAAAGACCATGTTCCCTCGCCGCCGCTTCCAGGGCCGCCTTATAGTGGGACCCCAACTGGAGGTGGTATCTCTTAAAGAACTCGGCGGGAAACCCATTGGGCCCAGGGGCCTTACCGGTATTGAGCTCCCCCTCGGAATCTCAAGGCGGTCGCGCACCTCCTGCGGGAGCGCGCGGAGCGGAAGGTCGGTAATGAATTTGGCAACGTCCAGCTCTGGGAGACATTCCCGTGGAGCATATTGGGCCGTGAAATATTGGGCGAAGCTGTCTGCTAGCTTCATCGGGGCAGGATTGATACTCCAGCGTCATCTCTAAGACCCGGTAGTACCTGTGCTTGAAACGTATTTTGGCAGAGTCTATGCAGCATCGTACTCTATTTGTCCCCCCATTGATATATTCTGCTCCTTGTCGCCAACCATACTTGTTGAGCCTCGTCCAGTAGCAGGGACGCATACGACTGCTGCACCAGGAGTAGCGGTCCCACCTCCCCCATACCGCGCAGCCCCGGACCGAGTCTCCAGCAGTTCCACCTCCGCTGCGGCCCTCACCAGCACCTCCTTCCGTTTTCGCCACGCCTCCGCGCACCAAGCAATATCCACCCCACGGAGCGTGGGTTTCAAGGCCTCCCATATCGTTCTCACGTCAGTCACCGTGCCTATATTCTCCTCCCAATAGTGGGCAATAGCCTTCCCCATATGGCGTTGGTAAGCCTCCTGCTGCAGATTCCAAGTTGAGAGGCGCAACCGAAATGGCTGTCTCTCCCTATCTAATGTAACGTCGATTGTGACGGGAGAATGATCTGACAGTCCGCGCGGCAAGATGGTCGCCGAGTCAACCCTCCCTGTTACCGCGCTAGGGACAAAGATGTAATTGAGTCTAGAAAAGGATTTATGCACAGCAGAAACCTATGTGTATTCCCGATCCTGTGTATGTAAATAACGCCACGTGTCTACCCATCCCATTCCCTGCACCAAGTTTCCCAGTTTGGTAGGTGTGTCTGCAGGTTGCTCTCCACCAGGTCTGCAGCGGTCTAATCGGCATTGCATAACGTAATTCCAATCACCTCCTATTATTGCCAGACCAGCTGGAATTTCGGCCCATATGGTATACAATTTCTCTATCAGTGCCCACTGTAGTGGAGGCGGGGCGTAAACACTCCCAAATACAAGCGACTCCGTGCCTATCGTCCCTTTTATAAACACATACCGGCCCTGTGGATCAATCCATTGCTTTGAGTGGATATAGGACAATCTGCGATGCACCAGAATCGCCACACATCTCGACCCCCTCACAAACCCGGCGTGGTAGACCTGATCATAGCCGTAGCACGTCAGGCTTAGCGCTTTATTACCCACAAATGCGTCTCCTGCAGCAGGAGAATGTCTGCTCTTTATCTCTTCCCCTGTCTCAGTACTGCACCTCTTTTTATCTTATCTAACATCCCCCGCACATTCCAACTCATCACTCTCATTGAGGCTTTAGTCAGCCTCCGTCTGGGATCTTCAACCGCCATCCAGTCGCAAGCATAGCATTGGGTTCAGCAATGGGCATAGTAGGCATAAACACATTCTTATCAACAAATGAGACAGCTGTGTGCAGTACAACTCGCCCCCCCACTTTCCCTCAACCTCCCTGTCTCGATCGTGGTAATTAAGTAGTTTGGCTATGACTGGCCGAGGGCGCTCGCCAACCGGCGGTTTCTGTGTAAGCGCTCTGTGTGCTCGTTCAATTATGAAGCAGCGAGAGAGGGACTCCGGCGGGAGCCAGCCCTCCAGCCACCGAGTTAGGAAGGCCTCCATGTCGCCCTTCTCCCAGCCTTCCGGAAATACAACAAACCTCAAGTTGTTGCGTCGAGCCCGCCCTTCCGCGTCCTCTGCCCGGAGTGTCAGGCCCTTCTGAATCCCTTCCATGCTGGCTACCTTCTTCTTCAGGATCGCCACATCGTCCTCTACTCCCGTTATTCTGGTCTCAGCTTCCGTTATGCGGGCTACAGCATTCCTCAAATCTTGGCGCAGAAGGGTAACGTCCGCCCCGACGGCCCCAATTTTGGCATCCAGCATGTCTCTAGATTGTGTAATCGCCGCCATAAGTGCTGCGTTGTCCGGCCCGGCGCCTGTTGACTTCCCGAGGCTCCTGCGTTCTCACTCAGGCCGGTGAACTTGTCAAGCGTCTCTTATTTCGAAGTGCCGCCGCCACTCCCGCCTCTGGTCATGGTCAAGGACGGTTGGGGTCCCTCCTTCGGATTCTGCTCTATGTAGCTCTCAACTCCCAGTATTGTTCCACCGGAGGGGGGCTCCTTGCTAGTAATTCGCCCGTCCTTTCAGTACCCAGACGGTCAGGCGGCCACTATCTCAAGCCGCTCTCGGTGACTCAGAAACGCAACTGTTTGTCTCAAGGTATTGCTCTGCCTGCTCGTGGTGCCTCGCAGCTCCTCCTCTGGTTCCCGCAATGAGGCGTCTCCAGGACCCTGGACTCGGGGCTCGCACTCACTGCCCCCGGGCCCTGCCGCTGCCCCTGCACGCCCGGTCTAGTCCGATGCGCCGCTGCAACATTCTGTGCGGGCCACTTCACCACGAGCCGGGTGTTTTCTTAGAGTTGCGCCGCGGTCCGACCCAACCGCCGAGCGGCTCAGCACCCTTCCCTTCGAGGAGAGGCCCACTCACCCCCTCGGAGCTAGGAGGGGGTTGCCCCGCAGTGCCCGCCGCTACAGGCCCATTCGCCGCGGTCCGATACGATCGCCGGACCCCGCCACTCGCCCCTCTGCTTTCTCCATTCCACTGGGCCACCTCACCGTCCTCCCTGGGCCGGCTCACCATGTGTAGCGCTGTGTCGTGTCCCAGCCGTACCTCAGGCAGGCAGCCACCGCCTCCAGCCAGCTGATTCTCAAACTTCAGGGCCCGGTTGCACAGTGCCTCCCAGGCCTCACCTCCGCCGTGTCCTCGGGCTCTTCAGTCGGTTCCCACTGCTGTACTCGCCTCCGTGCCCCGCTGTGTCAAGGAGCAGTCAGCGCCGCCCAGGCATCGGCCACTGTCGGGGACACCTCCTCCGCGCCGCAGGCCCACCACTGCGCGCCGCCGGCCTTCGGCAGTCGCGAAACTCGAGGTCCCCGGCGCCTCGTCTTGATGCAGGCCGCTTCACCTCTGGACGTGGTTTTCGGTCCTCTGTACCACCGATTCGACCCAGCTGCACTCCAGGTCCGTCGGCCCCCTTCCGCTACACGGCACCTCGTCGGGGCGCCCGTGGGTGAGGGGAAGGCAGGATATTTCGGAGGATATTGTATCAGCGGGACGGAGCTCTCTTAAGCTGCGTCCGCCATGTTGGCTACCTTGGCCACGCCCCCGGCTACCCCTTCTTTTGTTGCCCTCCTATACGTTCTACGTGTGCTGTATTATTCCACGGCCCGTTTCTCCCTATTGTATGGTAAGCCCTCTTTATCCTTCCTTCTTCGTATTTTTGTGAAGTAACAATTTCTCTACCCTGTTTATTTTGTATTCCACTATGTACCTTTTCTTCCTTCTGTCCCATTTTATTTATTCTATTTTTCTTGATGCTCCTCTCCTGTGTGGCTGTTTTGCCTTTCGTCTGCCCTTCCCTCTTTAATGTCTTCTCCTTTGTGTCACTCCTTGACTAGAGTCTGCGGACTCTCGGTCATCTTCATCTTGATATCCATTCTGGTGGAGTCTTGTCCTCCACTGCCTTTCTCTTTCCTCTTTTTTTGCTTCTTTCTCTCTCCTTTTCATGGTTCGCTTCTGTTATTTTACACTCCACTATTTCTTGTTCCTATCTCTTCTTATTCTCTCTTCATGTATCCTTCCGCTTCTCTAACTTTGGCTCATTTCATAATCATTGGCTCTTTTTTCCCTTTTATCTTCTTTTTACTCTCTTTCTGACTTACTCTTCTCCTTCCATTTCCGCTTCTTTATCCTTTCTTAATCATTCATCTTTATCTTTTAATTTTTCTCTCATCTACTCGAATTCATCTATTTTTTCTTCTTCTTTTCAAAATATTTCCTCTTTTAATCCTCTATTTTTCTATACTCCTTTCTCATGAAACGACTACGAATTATAACTTGGAATGTTAAGGGATTGCGCAATCCCATTAAAAGACATTGAGTGCTTTCGTATCTTGCTAGATTGAACTGTCAAATTGCAATGTTGCAAGAATCTCATCTTACAACCCAAGATTTATCTATGTTATGCAAGTATTGGGTTGGTGAGATCTTTTGTTCACCTGCTGTTAATAATAAGAATGGTGTAATTATTTTATTTCATAAATCTTTAAATGTCGTTTTGCAAAATGAGTTTGTTGATACTAATGGTAGATGGCTATATTTAAAGGTTACAGTTAACAATCACCCTTTCTCTCTATGCAATGTTTATGGCCCAAATGGTGTTGATACATCCTTCTGGAGTGATTTTTCCACCCTCCTTTCCTCTCACTCCACTGAACACTTAATCCTAGGTGGAGATTGTAACCAACTAATGGACCCTTTCCTTGATCGTAGATATGTCCCTAATACAATGCAGAAAGGTTTCTCCAAGACTATTACTAATAGGGGACTCATAGACGCATGGTGCACTTCTCACCCCGATATTCTTGAATTTTCCTTTTTTTCCCCTGTTCACAAATCGGACTCACGGATTGATTACTTTTTCATCACACAGCCCGCCTTCCAATATGTGAATAAGGTTGAAATTGGCTTCATACTCATATCTGATCATGCCCCTGTTATCCTAGATATAGATTATCCTTCTCCCGCCTCTACCTCCAAAAGATGGCGCTTCAATAACTCTCTTCTTTTAGATACTCAATTCTCCGAACAATTCCTTGCATTCGCCCAAGAATTTTTTCAACTTAATCTCTCCTCCATGTCCCAATTTCATGTCCTTTGGGACGCCTTTAAAGCCTCTGCTAGGGGCTTTATTATTGATTATGTTTCTCGAAAGAAAAAGAAAGCTCTTTCTCATTCCTTATCTCTCCTTAAGCAAATTAAAGCCCTTGAGCACAAATATTTTACCACCTCTTCTCCTGATATTTTGCCTCTTCTTATTCGAACCAAGATGCAATACAATAAACTTTCCTGGGACTCGGGCAGTAATACCCTCCTTAAATGTAATGCCAAGATGTATGGTGGTCGTAACAAAGCTGGCAGATCTCTAGCGAACTATCTAAAGATTAAGAAACAAAAGTCCAAGATTGCAGCCATTAAAGACGTTTCGGGTACCTTACACTTTTCTGACTCTCCATACTTGATTGCTTTTCTAAATATTACTCCTCTTTATATACACCTGAGACTTCTCCTTCTTCTAACCTTCTCGACTCCATTTTTCAAACAATCCCCAAATCCCTCGATAATGTCCCTGACCTTACCTCCTTAGACACACCCATTTCTGCTGCGGAACTTGTTGAGGCGTTGTCCTTACTGCCTAAAGACAAAACACCAGGTCCGGACGGTTTTACTGTTCGTTTCTTCCTACATTTTAAAACTCTTCTGATCCCTCATTTATTGTCACTGGTGGATTCCTTTTTGTTTGCTGGCGAATCACAGGGCTCCTATACGCAAGCTATGCTTTACTTTATCCCAAAAAAGGATAAAGATCCTATCCTGTGTAAGAATTATAGACCAATTTCCCTTATTAATATTGACTGTAAAATCTATGCTAAGCTCCTAGCCCTCCGCATCAATAAGGTTATAGCCAATTTAGTTGACATATACCAATCTGGCTTTGTGAAAGGTCGTTAAATCACACACAATTTGCGTACCCTTCTCAATATTATACATCTAGCCTCTAAATCTGACTCTCCTCTTGCAGCCGTTACCCTTGATGCTGAAAAAGCTTGTGATAGGGTAAGCTGGGATTTTATTTTTGGCTCTTTGAGCTGGCATGGCTTTAGCCCCACTATTATAAAATGTATTAAACTATTATATTCCGCTCCGACCACTTCTGTTAGGGTTAACGGTTGCCAATCCAGTTACTTCCCTCTCCTTCGAGGTACTAGACAGGGTTGGCCCCTTTCTCCCCTTCTCTTCATTCTTGCCCTTGAACCTTTCCTGGAAACCATTAGACGTTCCAAGTGCTATACAGGTTTTCAATTTCAAAATGTTGATATTAAATTCACTGCTTACGCTGATGACATCCTTCGTTTTATTTCAAACCCATCTGTTTCCTTACCAGAATTTTTCTCCCTATTGAATAGTTATTCTACTGTCTCGGGCTACAAGCTGAATGTTGATAAATCTGAAATGTTACCCCTCAACAAAGTCTGCCTCCCCTCTATGTTTACCGACTCTGGTTTTGAATAGTCCTCTTCTCATATCAAGTGTCTCGGTATTCTCTATTGTAATAACCTTAAGGACCTTGTTAAAATTAATCTTGCTGAAATTTAAAAAAAAAACTTCGGCCCTTATTGATAGTTGGTCTCCTCTTTTCCTTTCATGGTGGGATAGACTGGCCACAATTAAAATGATGCTTCTTCCAATCATTAATTTTTATCTCTCCATGCTTCCCATTTCTCTTCCTAATAACTTCTTTCGTACCATTAATACTATCCTTATCAAGTTTTTATGGAACAACCGCAAATCTAGATTGTCACTAGCTCGACTTCAACTCCCTAAAGACTCGGGGGGAGTTAATTTCCCTAATCTTAAATGATACCACTCAGCCTTCACTTTGGAACAAATTTGGACTTTCCTTTCTGATTCTACCTCTTCTTTCTGCACTGCATGGAGCTCTCTGGAACAGGCCCAGCATTCTCCCTTTTCTCTTCTTTCCACCATTTTGATTACTTTGCCTCCAAAACGTATGTCTTTCCCCACTCTTGCTCATTCTAAGGCACTAGCTCTTTCTTCGTTAAATACCCATCCCTCTTTCAATTCTTCCTCTCTGGTATAATAAACACTTTAAGATGAATATTCGCGCCTTGTTTTGGAAGGAGTGGATTGACAAAGGTATCCTTACCCCTCAGCACCTGATGAAAGATGGTTCTTTTATGCCTTTTTCTGTCCTCCAATCCCTTTACCATATCTCCTCACAACATGCTCCTCAATATGCTACACTCAAAGATGTCCTTACTGGTTATTATACCCCTGTGCACTCCAATCCCACTACCTCTTCTGACCATTCATCTCCTTCCCCTAACCCTACTGATTTTTCCAAACAATTTAAGGCAGCTGTTATATATAAATTATGATCTCATTCCCAGGCTACCAGACTTAAATCCCCCTTAGAATTATATTGGGAAAAAGACTTATGCCTTGATCTTCCTATTCATACATGGGAATTACTTTGGTCAAGGATTCACACTACTCCCCGCTAAGCCAGTACAACGCAAACCTTATATTATTTTTACAATAGACTTTTTCTGACTCCTTGTGATCTTCACCGTTTTCATTTGATAGACTCCCCTAAATGTTGGTCATGTCCTCATGTAATGGCAGACCTTCTACACATGTTCTTCCATTGTCCTCTAATCAACACCTTATGGATCACCATTTGGAGTAAACTTAATGATATCCTCCAAATAGATGTTCCTTTTCATATTAACCATGTTTTCTTGGGCTGTCTCTCTCCAGTTTTTGCCAATCACAAGGATGTAGGCCCTTTTATTAATCTTTTCTTAGCAATTTCCTTTCAGATTAGTACTGCTAATTGGAAGGATACTTCTAAAATCTCTTACCAAGCCTGGTGGAATTTACTATGTCCCACTGCTGTACTCGCCTCCGTGCCCCGCTGTGTCAAGGAGCAGTCAGCGCCGCCCAGACATCGGCCACTGTCGGGGACACCGCCTCCGCGCCGCAGGCCCACAACTGCGCGCCGCCGGCCTTCGGCAGTCGCGAAACTCGAGGTCCCCGGCGCCTCGTCTTGATGCAGGCCGCTTCACCTCTGGACGTAGTTTTCGGTCCTCTGTACCACCGATTCGACCCAGCTGCACTCCAAGTCCGTCGGCCCCCTTCCGCTACACGGCACCTCGTCGGGACGCCCGTGGGTGAGGGGAAGGCAGGATATTTCGGAGGATATTGTATCAGCGGGACGGAGCTCTCTTAAGCTGCGTCCGCCATGTTGGCTACCTTGGCCACGCCCCCGGCTACCCCTTCTTTTGTTGCCCTCCTATACGTTCTACGTGTGCTGTATTATTCCACGGCCCGTTTCTCCCTATTGTATGGTAAGCCCTCTTTATCCTTCCTTCTTCGTATTTTTGTGAAGTAACAATTTCTCTACCCTGTTTATTTTGTATTCCACGATGTACCTTTTCTTCCTTCTGTCCCATTTTATTTATTCTATTTTTCTTGATGCTCCTCTCCTGTGTGGCTCTTTTGCCTTTCGTCTGCCCTTCCCTCTTTAATGTCTTCTCCTTTGTGTCGCTCCTTGACTAGAGTCTGCGGACTCTCGGTCATCTTCATCTTGATATCCATTCTGGTGGAGTCCTATCCTCCACTGCCTTTCTCTTTCCTCTTTTTTTGCTTCTTTCTCTCTCCTTTTCATGGTTCGCTTCTGTTATTTTACACTTCACTATTTCTTGTTCCTATCTCTTCTTATTCTCTCTTCATGTATCCTTCCGCTTCTCTAACTTTGGC
The DNA here is from genome assembly GCF_964263255.1 of Lissotriton vulgaris. Taxonomy (NCBI): domain Eukaryota; kingdom Metazoa; phylum Chordata; class Amphibia; order Caudata; family Salamandridae; genus Lissotriton; species Lissotriton vulgaris. The sequence continues at coordinate 102,132,923 of NC_141690.1, forward strand.
TCATTTCATAATCATTGGTTCTTTTTTCCCTTTTATCTTCTTTTTACTCTCTTTCTGACTTACTCTTCTCCTTCCATTTCCGCTTCTTTATCCTTTCCTAATCATTCATCTTTATCTTTTAATTTTTCTCTCATCTATTCGAATTCATCTATTTTTTCTTCTTCTTTTCAAAATATTTCCTCTTTTAATCCTCTATTTTTCTATACTCCTTTCTCATGAAATGACTACGAATTATAACTTGGAATGTTAAGGGATTGCGCAATCCCATTAAAAGACATTGAGTGCTTTCGTATCTTGCTAGATTGAACTGTCAAATTGCAATGTTGCAAGAATCTCATCTTACAACCCAAGATTTATCTATGTTATGCAAGTATTGGGTTGGTGAGATCTTTTGTTCACCTGCTGTTAATAATAAGAATGGTGTAATTATTTTATTTCATAAATCTTTAAATGTCGTTTTGCAAAATGAGTTTGTTGATACTAATGGTAGATGGCTATATTTAGAGGTTACAGTTAACAATCACCCTTTCTCTCTATGCAATGTTTATGGCCCAAATGGTGTTGATACATCCTTCTGGAGTGATTTTTCCACCCTCCTTTCCTCTCACTCCACTGAACACTTAATCCTAGGTGGAGATTGTAACCAACTAATGGACCCTTTCCTTGATCGTAAATCTCAGACTAGATATGTCCCTAATACAATGCAGAAAGGTTTCTCCAAGACTATTACTAATAGGGGACTCATAGACGCATGGAGCACTTCTCACCCCGATATTCTTGAATTTTCCTTTTTTTCCCCTGTTCACAAATCGGACTCACGGATTGATTACTTTTTCATCACACAGCCCGCCTTCCAATATGTGAATAAGGTTGAAATTGGCTTCATACTCATATCTGATCATGCCCCTGTTATCCTAGATATAGATTATCCTTCTCCCGCCTCTACCTCCAAAAGATGGCGCTTCAATAACTCTCTTCTTTTAGATACTCAATTCTCCGAACAATTCCTTGCATTCGCCCAAGAATTTTTTCAACTTAATCTCTCCTCCATTTCCCAATTTCATGTCCTTTGGGACGCCTTTAAAGCCTCTGCTAGGGGCTTTATTATTGATTATGTTTCTCGAAAGAAAAAGAAAGCTCTTTCTCATTCCTTATCTCTCCTTAAGCAAATTAAAGCCCTTGAGCACAAATATTTTACCACCTCTTCTCCTGATATTTTGCCTCTTCTTATTTGAACCAAGATGCAATACAATAAACTTTCCTGGGACTCGGGCAGTAATACCCTCCTTAAATGTAATGCCAAGATGTATGGTGGTCGTAACAAAGCTGGCAGATCTCTAGCGAACTATCTAAAGATTAAGAAACAAAAGTCCAAGATTGCAGCCATTAAAGACGTTTCGGGTACCTTACACTTTTCCGACTCTCCATACTTGATTGCTTTTCTAAATATCACTCCTCTTTATATACACCTGAGACTTCTCCTTTTTCTAACCTTCTCGACTCCATTTTTCAAACAATCCCCAAATCCCTCGATAATGTCCCTGACCTTACCTCCTTAGACACACCCATTTCTGCTGCGGAACTTGTTGAGGCGTTGTCCTTACTGCCTAAAGGCAAAACACCAGGTCCGGACGGTTTTACTGTTCGTTTCTTCCTACATTTTAAAACTCTTCTGATCCCTCATTTATTGTCACTGGTGGATTCCTTTTTGTTTGCTGGCGAATCACAGGGCTCCTATACGCAAGCTATGCTTTACTTTATCCCAAAAAAGGATAAAGATCCTACCCTGTGTAAGAATTATAGACCAATTTCCCTTATTAATATTGACTGTAAAATCTACGCTAAGCTCCTAGCCCTCCGCATCAATAAGGTTATAGCCGATTTAGTTGACATATACCAATCTGGCTTTGTGAAAGGTCGTTAAATCACACACAATTTGCGTACCCTTCTCAATATCATACATCTAGCCTCTAAATCTGACTCTCCTCTTGCAGCCGTTACCCTTGATGCTGAAAAAGCTTGTGATAGGGTAAGCTGGGATTTTATTTTTGGCTCTTTGAGTTGGCATGGCTTTAGCCCCACTATTATAAAATGTATTAAACTATTATATTCTGCTCCGACCACTTCTGTTAGGGTTAACGGTTGCCAATCCAGTTACTTCCCTCTCCTTCGAGGTACTAGACAGGGTTGGCCCCTTTCTCCCCTTCTCTTCATTCTTGCCCTTGAACCTTTCCTGGAAACCATTAGACGTTCCAAGTGCTATACAGGTTTTCAATTTCAAAATGTTGATATTAAATTCACTGCTTACGCTGATGACATCCTTCTTTTTATTTCAAACCCATCTGTTTCCTTACCAGAATTTTTCTCCCTATTGAATAGTTATTCTACTGTTTCGGGCTACAAGCTGAATGTTGATAAATCTGAAATTTTACCCCTCAACAAAGTCTGCCTCCCCTCTATGTTTACAGACTCTGGTTTTGAATAGTCCTCTTCTCATATCAAGTGTCTCGGTATTCTCTATTGTAATAACCTTAAGGACCTTGTTAAAATTAATCTTGCTGAAATTTTTTTTAAAAACTTCGGCCCTTATTGATAGTTGGTCTCCTCTTTTCCTTTCATGGTGGGATAGATGGCCACAATTAAAATGATGCTTCTTCCAATCATTAATTTTTATCTCTCCATGCTTCCCATTTCTCTTCCTAATACCTTCTTTCGTACCATTAATACTATCCTTATCAAGTTTTTATGGAACAACCGCAAATCTAGATTGTCACTAGCTCGACTTCTACTCCCTAAAGACTCGGGGGGAGTTAATTTCCCTAATCTTAAATGATACCACTCAGCCTTCACTTTGGAACAAATTTGGACTTTCCTTTCTGATTCTACCTCTTCTTTCTGCACTGCATGGAGCTCCCTGGAACAGGCCCAGCATTCTCCCTTTTCTCTTCTTTCCACCATTTTGATTACTTTGCCTCCAAAACGTATGTCTTTCCCCACTCTTGCTCATTCTAAGGCACTAGCTCTTTCTTCGTTAAATACCCATCCCTCTTTCAATTCTTCCTCTCTGGTATAATAAACACTTTAAGATTAATAATCGCGCCTTGTTTTGGAAGGAGTGGATTGACAAAGGTATCCTTACCCCTCAGCACCTGATGAAAGATGGTTCTTTTATGCCTTTTTCTGTCCTCCAATCCCTTTACCATATCTCCTCACAACATGCTCCTCAATATGCTACACTCAAAGATGTCCTTACTGGTTATTATACCCCTGTGCACTCCAATCCCACTACCTCTTCTGACCATTCATCTCCTTCCCCTAACCCTATTGATTTTTCCAAACAATTTAAGGCAGCTGTTATATATAAATTATGATCTCATTCCCAGGCTACCAGACTTAAATCCCCCTTAGAATTATATTGGGAAAAAGACTTATGCCTTGATCTTCCTATTCATACATGGGAATTACTTTGGTCAAGGATTCACACTACTCCCCGCTAAGCCAGTACAACGCAAACCTTATATTATTTTTACAATAGACTTTTTCTGACCCCTTGTGATCTTCACCGTTTTCATTTGATAGACTCCCCTAAATGTTGGTCATGTCCTCATGTCATGGCAGACCTTCTACACATGTTCTTCCATTGTCCTCTAATCAACACCTTATGGATCACCATTTGGAGTAAACTTAATGATATCCTCCAAATATATGTTCCTTTTCATATTAACCATGTTTTCTTGGGCTGTCTCTCTCCAGTTTTTGCCAATCACAAGGATGTAGGCCCTTTTATTAATCTTTTCTTAGCAATTTCCTTTCAGATTAGTACTGCTAATTTGAAGGATACTTCTAAAATCTCTTACCAAGCCTGGTGGAATTTACTATGTCATCATCATAGAATGGACATAGCTTACGCAACCTCCACCTCCTTGTTAATTAAGAGAGATTTATTATGGTTACCTTTAACTGCCTCCTTATCCAGAAAGATAACTTGATTTATGTAGTTACTATTTTTTATTGCTATACATTTTATACTGTAATTGGTTTATTGATGTTTTTCCTTTCCTACTTTTCTTTCTCTTTTGTACTTTTCTCTCTCCCTCTTCCTCCTCTTCTCCTTTTTCCTTCTCTTTCTTCTTCTCTTTTACTTTAAAACTCAACAAAATGCTCTTTTCACTAAGTATAGTTTTCATATATAGGATATTCTGACATTTCACCTTTGGTTTTATATTCCAAGTGTTCAATTTTTCCTACTATGACTAATATTTTGTACTGATGTTTTACATTGTTTTTATAACCTCAATAAAGCATCTTAAACTTAAAAAAAGAAACCTCCTTACCATATTTGAACAGTTCAGGAGAAGTCCCAACCATGGCAGCCAAATTTTACACTACAGCACATTTGAGGATGGAAAGTAAAGTGACTGAAAAGTGGGCCTCGACAGCTGGTCCAGGCAAGAGCAACCACCTTAGTTCTTGGCAACATGGGTGTTGCACTTATGCGAGAAGGTGCTATCACCGTCCTCTACCTGGCTTCCAGCTGTTTGGTTGAGCACGTTTGTTGAAAGCACAACTAAGGGAGGTAACGGCCGGTGCAGCATGGACTGAAGACACCCAGATGGATATGTTGTGGACCTAGGCTAGCCACTTCTGTCAATAACTGGGCCACCATGAATGGCATTCAGAGTGGGGTTTGTGTGTATGCTGTCAAGCAATGATGCGTAGGAGTGACGACCCTTTAGCCTGTGACAGCACTTATAACATTGCCTTAGTACATTGCTTTATGTGATCACCGATCTATACTTAAAAGCAGGGGCGGTGGGTGACATTTGAAAGTGGTGGGGCGCAAAGTGATTTGCATACAGCACCGTATCGAGCGAGCGCAGCGAGCGACCCCGAAACCCAAACATGGGGTTTGGGGGGGGATTACCCCCCCCCCCAAGAAAATTGTGAAAAAAAGAAGTAAAATTGTGCATTTTCAAGCAAATTTGAGAAAGCAGGAAGGTTAATAAAGCAATTGTGAAAGAGCAGTTATTACCCACACAGCTCTCACAGCCCACACAGCTCTCACAGCCCACACAGCTCTCACAGCCCACACAGCTCTCACAGCCCACACAGCTCTCACCCCCCACACAGCTCTCACAGCCCTCACAGCCCTCACAGCCCACACAGCCCACACAGCCCAAACAGCCCACACAGCCCTCACAGCCCACACAGCCCTCACAGCCCACACAGCTCTCACAGCCCACACAGCTCTCACAGCCCTCACAGCCCTCACAGCCCACACAGCCCACACAGCTCTCACAGCTCTCACAGCCCACACAGCCCAAAACATCCAGAGACATTTTAAGGCATGGGCAAAGTGGGCCCTTTCCAGGGGGCTCGTGAGAGAGCCAGCTCGGTTCTGCAGAGTCTTGCCCAGATGATCATGATTAATTCTTAAACAGATAGTTTAAAAAATCAATTTCCTTAAATGTATTCTTAATGTGGGTGATCTGAGAGAGCCTATTACAGACATTTGGCAGAGAAATATTGTGTTTATGTTTTATGCAACATCCATTAAAAAAAGTTTATTTTAGATCAAAACAGGACCTCTCATATGAGAAATGGGAGGGTGTTGCTAAATTTATTTGCAGTAATATTAGTGAGCTGCTGCTGTGTTACAAATTTGGCACTATCCCTGAATATTACATGTAAACACATTTAGAACTGGACGAGTGCACCTGTGCACTGTCGGTGAATTGCAGGGTCAGATTGAGATGAAAAATTGTCCCAAGCTCCCCTTAAAAGAGCGGCCTACATTTTCAGGTAGCAACCTTTCATGAATCATTGTGTGGTTATCATCAGGAGCTCATTTTTTGAAGATATTTGTGATAAATTACGCTTTTTAAAGTTTCAAAAGCCAGTAGCATCATCCAAGACTGGAAACACCAATAATCCATCACAAATCACCCATCTGCCTTCTGACGCATACCTTCAGGTCCATAAAGCTCTCACCATCAGGTCCCTGAACGTATTCCTCTCTCTTAGATCTCCAAGCCTTTGCTCACCCTGGGATTTCTGAATCCCCTGTCAGGACCTAAAACTCCTGGTCATTCTTAGGGCTTTTCAGTCACTTCGAACCTACATGGCCGCAGAGGTTCATTGTCATCCTCAAGTCTTCTGCTCACCTCAAGGACTCACGGGTTCTGTGCATTCTAAGGACTTGAGGCTCTTACTCCCTATCAGTTGGTACATAAACTACCCACTTTCCAATAGGACCCTTAAGCTCATTTCCAATCTTTGGTACACTGAGCGTACTGCTCAGGCTCAGATCTCAGAGGCTGCAGCTCTCTCTCTAGTGCTTTTGGATTCCAGATTTCCGAATAATTCCCTTGCTGCTTTACATATAATCAGCACCAGATCTTTAAAATGCCTGCTTGCTCTTAGTGGGCATTGGGAGAGAATATTTGCATCAGTGGTATTGCTTTATTTAGGCCCCTGAGTCTGCAGCTCAGCTTCAGCTTCCTGAGGTTCATGCTCTCTCTGAGGTCTACAAAGCCTTGCTTTCTCTCAGGATTTAAAGGCTCCTGATTGTACCATGACTCCTGCACACCATCCGTTGCCCAATGTTCTGCATACCATCCGTTGCCCATAATTCCTCACTGTCATTTAATTGTGGCTCCTTGCCCTACTCAGGGGCGCAGAAGCTCCTTCTCAGGGACATTGTTCATCGAAGCACCGACTAACCTTATGCCCCTGAGGTTCCTTCAGACTATTAAAACTCCTTCTCAATTTCACATCCAAGCCTTCTTGCTTACCTTCTGAACACTGACATTCGTGATTACTCAGAGCCCCCCTGAATCTTCTGCCAATCCTTAGCTGTTCGGAAAACTCAGGCATTAATGGTTGTACATATCTAAGGCTTTCATCAATCTCTCTTTTGGTTGTCACACGGAGGCCTCTCGGCATGTGATATCTTGGGGGTGTAAGACAGTTTGGTACTTGATGACTTATGTGTTGTAAGAAGGAACTTGATCTGAATCTGCTTGACATGTTACAGGAAATAACTCTAATTGGAGCTTTTCATTTACTCTTCTATATATTATCTCTACCCTTGCTCCCCTTTTCTGACCCACACATGCAAACAGTCTTTCTCTTCTTTTTCTCACACTCATATCTCTCTTTCTTTACTCCCTAATGTCACCACCACTCTCTCGTTCTCACCCAGTGCATCTATTGGATTTTCTGTTTCTCTATCTCTCTCTTGCTATAATACCAAGGTTTTATTCTCTATCTCCCTCCCTCACGTTCGCTCTCATTTCCCTCTATCCATTTTACTCTCTTCTTTTATCATTCTCCCTCCTATTCTTCCCCTCTCTCACATTTTCCATATTTTTCCTTGTCTCTCTCCCCCGTCTTCTCTTTTATTTCCCTCACCCGATCTCCTTCCCACTTTAACTTTCTTCCTCTGTCTCTAAATCTACCCTCTCTCTCACTCTCTACCATATACGCTTTATTTCATTATTTTTCTAACTCCAGTGTATTTATTCCCCACTCTCTCATTTTCTGTCTCCATTTTGAGTTTTACTTCAGCTCTATTTTCTGTCTTGCAAATTCTCCCTTTCTTCTGCTGTGCTTTTCTATATCACTCACTGTCATTTTATCCATCCCTTGAACTCCAGCGTGTCCTGTACTACACCTCATTTTATATTCTGTTGTGTTCTATTTATTGGCTTACTTTTTCAGCAGCTACCTGCTTTAGCAAACATCAACATTTGCAGAACACCACAAGTCTCCAGAGAAAGTTAATTGATCTTGGTCCTTGCGAGTACTTACAGTTCTGCTGTCATCCAAAGGTGATTCAGGGAAGTGGAGGGACCTTGTGTTAGCTCTTGTAGTGGATAGATCCAGAGTCTGATTTCGAGTTGGGTGGTAATGGAAAAACCACCTATTTCTGGAGGAAGTGTTAAAACCAGAGGAGGTTCGACTGGTGTTTCCTTTACCATACTAACAGTTGTTATTTTTAGGAAACGCTATTGGTGGGTTCCACTGTACATTCAGCATTTCCTTTAGGTGTCGGACAACTTTTAAATCCAGCCATAGACTCCTGAAGCGCCAGAGAACTGAGGAGTGTGTATTAGGCACTAATCCACCTGTTCTGTATTCTCACTGGCAAGGAAACTTTGTACATCCTCTTCTCTATTAACGCTTTGTTTCATCATTCACTGTTCACTCTTTTTCTACCTTTGCCATTTCCTTTCTCTCCACTTTTGTTTCCCTCCTTCACTCTCTCTATTCCAGTCTATCATTCAACCCTTCTTTCCACACAATCTTTCCTCTCTCTCGGTCAATTCATCTCTCCGTCCCTCTCCCTGTCTCTTGTTTCCCTATGTCTCTGTCTCCTTTCTCCTCTCTCTTCTTCCCTTTCACCCCAGGATTGAGGGCAATTTTTTTTTTTTTTTTACGGCCTTACTGCTGAAGTAAATGTGTTTTCTTTTTATCCGTTTCGATTCAGACTTTTTTTATTGCAAAGTTATTTTGAGCTTTTGTGGGTTTTGGTGTTTTTCTCTCATTCCATTGCACAGTTTTTGAATGAAATGCTTATTCTCAATCCGAGAAAACTGTCAGCAGGCACCTGAGGCTTGCCTGCCTGATCGTTGTGACCTGGTGTGGGGGACGAAAGCCTCCTGCCCACACCGAAGACTTGTTTATCGCACTGCTAAAAAGACGTCCCTCTCTCAAAGGCTCCCTGTCACATTCTAAAACACTGGATGAAAGGAGGAGCACCACATCATGTGCATTCTCCAGCCGTCCTATTGTCATTCTGCAAATAATAATTAATAGGCCTAATATGTGGCTTGCTCGGACCACCTCTCACCTGAAGCTGTATCACTCTAGTGGAACAATCTGCCCAGGTATATGGAGTTGCTTGATCCACAGACGGAAAAAAACATGCCACTAGCTGGCCTCTGCCGCAAGCCCCTCGGGCACCGGCGATTTCCCGCCTGACCAATCTGACCCTGGCCAAAGAGGGCATGAAAGAGCTGAAATTGGATCATAAATTCAAAGCTGTTCCGAACAAGTGGACCTCTAAAATATGTTTGGCCCAGGGCCACCAAAAACATTAAAATGTCCCTGAAAACATCACCAAACCCCAGCCCCTAGGCTCCCCCCTCCCAGCCCCTTCCGCTCACCCACTCACAAGGGAGGTGCTGGGCTTTCATCATGGGTCGAGGCTACGGAACCAGGAAGGTAGGGTGTGCTGTAAACACTGCGGAGAAGACACGCCCCTTCTCATCATTACTGGGGCAGGAAGGGTGATCTGAAGACGACTGGAAAATAACCTGGCACATTAAAATACATATGCCTTACAGATGGGCGCTCACAATTGAAAGGCAAATTCATACAAACTGATCCTTTTAACATCTCACATTGTCCAGGACAACTTTGTCCATTAGTTAACTGTTCAATCATAATCATTCACTTTCAGAGAATTACGACGCCACGCTTATTCGCAATGGACACTTTGCCAAAGATGCACAATCATAAGGCACTCCCTTGGGAAAGGCAGAACATTCCCTGCTATCCGGACCATTTATTTTTTGTCCTGCTGAAAAACTCCCCCTTCATGGCGAGCAGACCAAGCAGGACGGCAAAACGCTGGCAGTCTGTCCTACTGATCACCAATATGGGTGGGGGTAACATTGGTTCTGTTCTGTTGTGCTTTCAGTTCTATTGATATCCCAACACACCCACCCCCGTCCCCCTTGAGCACAGCAGGTTTGTGCACGAAGACAGACGTAACTGAAGCGTGTGCTAGTAAGCGCTATACAGAGCTAAGTGAGTTATTATAAACATAGCAAACTCTGCCCGGAATCATTCACGTTACCTGCTTGACACGTTGTTGACCGATTCAACCCGGGAGGAGAGGCTACGGCTTAGTCCGACCGCTTCACTGCCGGAGTCGCCGCGGATGTAACAGGTGCAGTTATTTTTAACTCCTTAGATTTCCGTTCTCGCTCAGTTTTTTTTTTGTTTGTCAATCCATGGGCTGGCGAATATTCGTTTATAAATAAATTTACACAGTCGAGAAAATGTTCGTTTCTGAAATGAATTTCCAACAAATTCCACTGATGAAGACAACATGCTCACTCGGCACCCTTCTACCTCAACCGGCACCTTCCTGTAAGTGCTGAGCCTGCCCCCAGTGTGCCACCCACCCACGCGCGGCATCCAATAATGGATTGCCTGTATTTCGGCGCGGTGGACCAGCCAATCCTGGCGCTGCATAAGCGCCAGGATTGGCTAGGGGGGCACACAGACTACTCGCCCTGGCGCCTTCTCAAAGGACGGGGCCCAGCCAAAGACACACCCCTTGGTCCCTCTCAGTCAACTTGACGAAGTTGACGGTTAACGCATGCGCGGGCAAGTTTCCGCCTGAAATTCCTCATGCGCAGCAGAGTCAGTTGACTCAGACACTGATGTTGTTGGACTTGTAACCCAGTCCCACCCCCTGCGCACTCCCTATTCTATCGGGTCTGTCCCGGTCGGAACCCCCGATTGAAGCGCTGCACTTCATGTGCTCTCTCTGCTGCAGCCGCAGGTGCGTCCACCAGGCTTAGTGGGGCTACGCCCCTATGGACGCACCGCGGCTGCTTAAAAGATGTAATCAACTTCTTTGGAAATTAGCAATTATTCAGACATCAAGTGATTGCATCATTTCACGTCAGTCTCTTTGTCCATGTGGTTAGTCACTAACGTTTAAAACCATTATTACTTATAAGACTCTATATCAATGCTAAAAACATGTAATGCTCTGCATGCAATTGTAAAATAATTCATACCTCCTGAGAATAGATAGACGTGTACAGAAGTGGACAGATATATGACGTAATGATGCTGTCTTCATTCAACAATGTCTAGAAATGTGACAAGGGATACAAAAATAGCATTTAGGATCAACAACGTAACACTTTCTTATTTTAGAAGACTCAAAGACTACATAATCACTGTTTGCTTAAGTAATACCATTCGGTCAATTCATCAAATAATTGCATGACGATATACATGAAACATATATTCACTAATGATTTTAACATTCGAGGATCTGGAGATGGCCCTAAAAAGTATAGAAACTCAGCATTTTAAAATCCCTACTGGCTCCACTAAATACAGAAGAGATGTGCACCTTTCTACAAGTTCAAAATAGGGCCGCCTACACTTGAGAGGTACTTTTATGCTGTGCCAAGCAAGCCTTGCCTTCAGAAGGGGGGTCAGAAAATGCATCCTACACAAACAAATGTTCACAAAATGGTTGTAAAACAGTGGACTTTTTCAATGTTGTGTCTCTTAAAAGTTGGTTAGAACGTTATGAATTACAAGCAGTACAGAAGACCTGGTTATACAAGGCCAAATCTCTTATCTATTAGCAAAACAGATATAGCATCTTTCTTTACCTTATATTCCAATTTAGACACTTTCAAGTAGATCTTCACTAAACTGTTATGGAGGAAACTTTAAATAGTGCACCTATCATAAGTTACATACATTTCAATCACAGGGTGTGGACATCACAGTTACACAAATATATCAGGTTCACACAGCCGTTCTATTGCTCAGTTACAAATAGATCCCATGATCCGAGTGCAATTGTGGTGGGCTCCAATAACTATCTTGTCATTTACAACCTGCAGTCACATACTGTAGGTCAGATTCTGCCTTTCGTGTCTATTCATCATCAAGTAGCAGGTCTATCATATAGCAAATATTTGCACCATCTTTATGCAAGGGATAGCCAAAGATGGGTCAAGAATAGAACCAGTAATTCAAGGATGGTTCACATCCAAGCCAGGAAAAGACTGAATTGTGTTTGGAATAGCAGGGATGGACAGAGATGAAAATGTTCCCAGAAATGTCCCTAAATGTCACTGTCAGACCATTATGCCTGGGTTATCCACTGTTAGAAATTGAGTTACTGGTTGGATATGCTCATCAGGGTAAGTTAGATACACACTTTAAATTAACCTCTACTCACCCTCTGGCACTTGACACGGAGCAGTCTGGCTTAATTTAGGAGGCAATGTGTTGAGTATTTGTGCAATACAACCATAGTACAGCAGTGAAAACACCACAAAAAGAGTCCACACAGGTTTACAAAAATTAATTATGGGTTCATAAATAAAACAAGTCCAATACAACATAAATTCAATAGGTAAAAGTCAAGATATGATTTTTTATAGATGAAAGGCAAAAATAGTGCTTAGAAGCAGATAGCGTTTTAACACCTTCAGCGCGGCGCGAATTTCCGCACTGTGCTGAAGGTTCTAAGAAATGGGCGTGGCCGTGACGGAACGGTTCCGTCATAAGCACAGCCCAACCGGCGCTTGTGACGGAACCGTTCCGTCACAAGCATCGAAGGGGTTAAGGGTTAATGAGGTGAGCTGGACTGGGACAAAGTCAAGAGTTCAGGCCGCCCGCGATGGAGCAGAGGTCGGCTACAGAACCCAAGCAGGGCACACTAAACAAAAGTACCCTAAAGTACCCTAATCCTTGGTCACAAACACGAGATGTGGGATGCGTTAATCGATGTGTTGTTGTCTGTCCCGAAGTTGAAGAGATACCTTTGTTTTCTCCATGAATTGATGATGATGCATAGGTTTCTGCGATATGTTGATTCCGTAGCCAATGCAATAAGGCTTCTCAATGCTGTCAAAGGAATGCATTGATCGTCCGTTAGCAGTGATGGCGATGTGGTGGTCGATGCAGCGGTTCCGATGACACTGCTCAGTGACAAGTGTGATGCACCGATTCTGTTACCGCTTCAGCAGTGATGCGTCGATTCTGCTTGTCGCAGCAGAGGATGTATCAATTTCCCTGGAGTGAGCACCTGGAGTCATTTCCAATGACCCAGGAGCAGGGATAAAGTCTTTGATGTCCCTGAGTCTTTGAAGAGCAGGCGGCTAGTGAGCTAGCCCTTGGGGACACTCTGGGACAGTCAGAGGGATCAAGCAGGCAGCAGAGAGCCTAGGTAGGTAGTCTTCAAGAGCAGCAGTCCAGGAAGCAGCAATCCTCAGCACAGTAGTCCTCCTTGTCAAAGTGGTTTCAAGTCCACAAGTGTACTGAGTCGGTAGAGTCAGAGGTACAGTACTTATACCCAGTAGTCGCTTTGAAAAGGGGTGACTTCAAAGAAGGGTCTTTGAAGTACACACAGGTCCCTTAATCCTGCCCTGGCTCCAGACTCGTTACAGGGGATGATCGTTGTGTGTGGTCAGAGCACAGCCTATTCAGGTGTAAGTGTGAGGCTGTGCCCAGCCCATTCCCTCCTTCGTCCCAGGAAGATGCAAGAAGTCACACCCAACTCTTCCTTTATGTGGGACTGTCTAGGGGGAATACGCAAAGTGAACTGTCACCCAACCTAGCAAGTGATCATAGACAGGCAGCAGACACCAGCGAGATAAGAGCAGGAAAATATCCAGCTTTCTAAAAGGGGCATTTTCAGAAAGATAACTACAAATCCATTTACAATCACCTTTCCAGAGGTACAAAACATGACATTTCCTCATTCTCTCAATTAGGAATTAAAGCTTATTAGGTGTAATAAGGAATTCCCAATGTTACCCTATGAGAGGGATAGGCCTCTTAGTACCAGGACATGCAAAACTTAAAAGTATATGTCCTTCCTTTTAGTTACATAGCACCCTACACAATGAGCTACCTTGAGCCCACCTTAGGGATGACTTAGGTGTAATAAAAGGGGAGTTTAAGGCACACAGCAAGGGTTTTTAAATACCAAGTCGAAGCAGCAGTTTAAGCTGTCTGTACAGACTCTGCAGTGGCATTCCTTAAACATGTTTAAAGTGCTACTTGTCTGTGTGGCACAATCAGTGCTGCAGGCCCACTAGTAGCATTTAATTTACCGGCCCTGGGCACATGTAGTGCACTATACTAGAGACTTATAAGTAAATTAAATGTGCAATTGTGGATATAGCAAACCATGTTTTAAGGGAGAAGCACATGCTCAGAGTGCCAAGGCCAATGAAAAGAACCAGCAAAAAGTGGAGGTAAACATGCAAATAGTCTGGGGTAAGGATGCCAGGTCTAACCCTACCTCACTATGCACCTGCAAAGAAGGAGTTGGATATCAGAAACCTGGAAAGCTACACTGTAGCTGAGCTGAAGGGAATTTGCAGGAAGAAGGGGCTACCCAGGAGTTTAAAGAAGGAGGAGCTCCAGAAGGCCCTCAGGGCCCGCCAGTTATAGTCTCCAGCACGGGAGCAAGAGAAGGATGAGGACATGGAGAAGCAGGATGAATTATTAGAGTGGAGGTAAAGCAACCCCTGATCATGGCCTACGAGGAGAGAGTGTCTGCCTGTAATCGTTCCTTGAGGAACTGGAGGACAGGAAGGCTGACACAGAGTTCAGGCTGCAGGTGGTCAAAGTCAGAATGGAGTAGGCAGTCTCAAAAAAGAAGGCTGTCACTGAGGAGGCAGCTGCAAGGAGAAACTTGGAGGAAAAGAGGGCCAAGGCAGAGATAGCCTTAGCCAAGGAGAAAGTAGAGGCGGAGAGGGCCTTAGCACAGCAAAAAAGGTTTGTTGGCTTATGAAAAGAGCTGGCCTGAAATAAAAGACTCACAAAGGTTTCAACAGTAACGGTAGCAGTGACAATGCAGTGTTCAATGGAGACAGAAATACCCACATCCCTAAAGAACTGCTGTCTAGTTATGTCTTTGGAGACGTACCAGAGAAGTACAGGCTCAAGTTTAGAAACTGTCAAAAACTGCCTAACCAGGCTTGGGTAGATTTTGTGGATTACTCCAGCAAGGCACTGAATGGTTGGGTGAAGGAAAGCAATATGAGTGATAATGGTAGGTGGTTTAACCTGGTTTAGAGGGAGCATATGCACAATACTTGATTTACAAAATTGTGCCTACACTGATTGACAGTAAGCTCACTTCACCTAGAGATCTTGCAAAGGAAGTGGACCTCTGGGTCAGCACTAGTATGTCCAAGAAGGAGACACAAATAGAAAATAGAAGTTTTCAAAAGGACCCCAAAACAGCTCTCAGGGGAAGAATTCCTAGTCCCAACCTGACCAAATCAATAGTTGTTTCCCTGAGGAGAAATCCTCAGGGAAGTTCTCCCTTAAATGTTATTAGTGCTACAGGTACAGGCATGTCAAGGAGGATCCCCTCTGCCCCAGATGGCAGCAGTCCCCCAGTGGTATGCAGACACCGTGGATGACTAGTCTAGCTCTTGAGGCTGCCCCACTTAGCGTGGGGAAGAGTGCAGAGGTTACCATAGTGTCACTGGGGCTGGTACCCAAGGCTCACATGCCTAGTAAAAATTAAAAGTATAGACAGTGGGTCACCAATAATGGGCCGCGGGTGAAAGGAATGAGTGACCAGGAGCCAGTATGAGTACTGTCAAGTGTCATCTGGTGACCTCAAAGTAGGTAATCCCTAATGTATTTTACGGGTTACAGTAGCTGAAAACCCAGCACATGTAAAGTAGTGGAGTCAAGTCCATGAGCAATGAGTGACACAGGAGCCAGTATGAGCACTGTCAAGTGTCATCTGGTGACCTCAAAGTAGGTAATCCCTAATGTATTCTACCAGGTTATAGTAGCTGAAAACCCAGCGCATGTAAAGTAGTGGAGTCAAGTCCATGATCGCTCTCCAGGTAGAAATAAATAAATCAGTGATCTGTGCAGGATCAGGAAAAACAAAAATTCAAGGAACAATCATAACCTAATTGAGATTATGTGGCCAGCTGCATTTTCAAACAATTTACCAGCGTTCGTCTCATAATTGTGCGGATGGGCTGTGGGTGGAAGCAATGAGTGACACAGGAGCCAGTATGAGTACTGTCAAGCGTCATCTGTTGACCTCAAAGTAGGTAATCCCTAATGTATTCTACAAGGTTATAGTAGCTGAAAACCATGTGATTCACTATCCTGTGGTCTGGTTCCTTTTGGATGGTGGTTGGAGGTCTCTGGTTCTTTGAGGGTAGCTATGAGCCCAGACATACCTGTGGATTGTCTGCTTGGTAACGACATGATTTCTAAAGAAGGAACCCTGAAAGTCAAAGGGACCTAGGGTGTACATATGTATAACAAAAACAATGGTCCCTTTCAAGACAGATTAATTAATAAGACATTGAATAACAATGAAAACTACGTATATGAACTCCGAGTGGAGACATAATTAATTTATTTAGTCAAACAATAATTCAGAGCTAAAAATAGTAATGAAAGAAATGAATGGGCAAAACGACGGAAATCACAAGATTTCCAGGCTTCAGGCATTATACATTTGGGGGGACTGAAATAAACATTCTGAGTCAAATTACATAAAAGTATCTTTGCTTTTTAGAAAATATGCAAGTAGCAATTAAAGTCAAGACTCTGAAGTCAACACTGAAGTCAACGACATCTCGATACCAACTAGGGCCAAGGGATTATCATCAGGACACAAGAATTTGTGCCTGAGAACTATGCCTGTCAAGAAAGATTAAGAAATAAAATGTTTCAAAAGAGGGGAAAGGACATTTGAGAAGAGAGGTGGAAAAAAACAGGGGAGACTAAGAAAGAGGGAGTAGGCATATATGGACTGATGACTGTCCAACAAGCAATATACTGGTGCCACAAGGTAGGAGTGAGGGTCACCAATAATCAAGTGTAAGCATACATGTCATCCGACTCTAGACTATCAATTGGAGAAAACATGCTACACCTGTGTCGCAGGGCAAGCATACGTGCCTACCGGCTCAAGAATACCAACAGGAGAAGCTCAGCTGCCGAAATCAATTTAGAGGTAATTGTATCAATCAGGAGAAACCAAGGTAATCACGCAGTGTGAAACGAGGACTACTGGGACCACTGACCTTAAGGAGGCAATCCGTGATGCTGACTACAGACATCACATGTACAGCGCATGTAAAGTAGTGGAGTCAAGTCCCTGATCGCTCTCCAGGTAGAAAAAAATCAATCAGTGATCAGGAAAAACAAAAATTTAAGGAACAATCATAACCTAATTGAGATTATGTGGCCTGCCAAATTTTCAAACAATTTACGGGCGTTCGTCTCATAATTGTGGGGATGGGCCGGGGAGGGGGAAATACCCCCTATAGAATGTAGTCATGGGGCGTGGCTTGGACGGCAATGCGGACGGGTGCCTGAGTCCGATACCTCCGCCACCCTGAGGCAGATAATAGCGAGCTATACAGCGAAACGTACACAGTCCGTTCTCAAAACTCCTGACGCGGTGTCTGAACGACCGGTGCACGGAACGGAGGTAAGGAGATAGCCCATAGTAAGGTGCTGCAAGAGTAAGATCCACTAAACGAAGGAAGGTAATTGAAGGCGCAAGAACATGGACAAGACGGCGGCGCCCCAAAGCCAAGACGAACGAAATGAGGAGCTCGTCGGATACGCGAGATACAGAGTGGAAAGAAGAACCGGGGCACTCCATCCCCCCCCGCCACTCCTTCTCGCCCAATGCGACCAAGTAAGTGGGGCCGAAAGAACTTTTAAATACAAACGCGCAAAGGTGAACCTAAACGAAACCGAAAGCGCAGTGAGGGGGGCCATCTTGCTCGTAACCACACCCACGGAAGGGCAGAGATCCGCGAAAGAAGAAGAGCAGCGCTACAGCGGCACCTGAGTTAATCACGAGCGGGAGGGTGAGCCGTAGCACCGCAACACCCCTCGCCACCCTCCGGTGCCTCACTCAACGCAAACTGGAGTGGAGGAAGGGATGAAGATAAAGCACAAGCAAAGCAGGCAAACCGAAACTGAAGGTACGATCACCCGGGGCAGCCATCTTGACCGGAAGCCGCACAGGCAGCGAGACCACTAAGGTCCGCAGAGCAACAAGGCAGACGTGCTGCGTGCCAGCAACACACTGTGGGGGAAGGAAGTCTAATATCGACGCCCGTAGGCAGACAAAGCGAGGCAGTGATACATCACAAAGGGCAGCCACCTGGGCCATTTGCCACACACGGGTAGCGGCAGCAAGCCTCAGCCAAGGAAGGCTAAGAAAGCAGCGCAGGGGGCAAACACCCTGGCCATGTTCACATCCCGCACAGGAGCGGAACCCCCCAGCATTGCAAGGAACGGCCAGGAGTCCACAACAGAGCTACACAGCGATCCCGCGCCGCATTCTGGCACATAGCCCGACACAAGTAAGAGGCACAACAGAGAGAGGGACCAGCAGGCCCACCGGACCATAACCCTCACCCCACAGAGGCAGCGTGATATAGAGGCGCGGCAGGAGAGCCGTACAGAGGCCCCCACAGGCAAAAAGAGCACGTAAAATGAGGCACCTCGCTACACAGCACACTGAGAGGTTGTGAGGAGCTAGATATGTGGATGACCCAAGCCAAGCAGTGCCCAGGCTAGCTAAATACCCGTGAGCTGGGAAGAAGGAGATAGTGGTACACCTGTGAAGCCAGGGGCACAACGCAAGGGGGGAAGCTGGCGGGGGCCAAGACCAGGACAAGGTTCATTCGCGAACCCTGCAGATACCGACTAGACATGCAAAACACAGACAAGGTAAACCCTGTAACAAGAGGCGACACAACAAGGCAACAAAAAGACTGAAGACTGCATACCTACCTTGCCAGACGAGGGTTCGAAGCGATGGCAGGGCAAGACGGGAAAATAGCCAGCGAGAACAAAAAGTACAGAAAGGACCCGCCAGACTCACCCTCGAAGCTCAAAAATGAACTCAAAAACGAGATAACGCTAGACACGATCCTAAAAAAGATAAATGAAGGAAATGAACTGGCCAAATCAACAAAAAAAACCATAGACAACATGCAACTAGAGCTGGCAGCCATAAGAGCAGACCAGAGCAAAACAAACATCAGGATCGATACAGCAGAAAAAAGGATTAGCGAAATAGAAGATGCCAACGCCCAGGCGAGCAAATTCCTGGTCTCCTTATCCAAAGCCTCCACCAGCCTACAGAAGCAGCTTGACAAGCAAGAAGACCGCAACAGAAGGGGTAACATAAGGCTGTTGGGCGTTCCCGAGGGAGAAGAAGATAAGCCAGGGTCGTGCGCCGCACTAATAGAGGAACTATTACCACAATTGACAGGCATCAAGTTCGACTGGCAGTTTGAAGTGGATAAGGCATACAGGGTACCTGCAGCCAAACCACAACTTGGTCGAGGTCCACGCCCCATCATTTTCAAACCCCTAAGAACAAACCACACTGAAGCAATCTTCGCAGTAGCAAGGAAGAATCAGAACCTGACATGCAATGGAAACAAGATAATAACTACGCAAGACTACTCAAGGCAAACAGTGGAGACCAGGAAGGGATTCCTTGCACTAAGAGACAGGCTACGAAGCGAAAACATCACCTTCAGCTTTGCGGGCCCAGCAAGAATGAGGATAACAGACAAATGGCGAACTGTGGTCTTCGAAGACCCTAATGAACTAAGAAGGTACCTACAAGGCCCTGCTCCAGAAGACATGGAGGCCCAAAGCCCAGGAACAGGAGAGTGCCACCAGACAACACAGAAGCGAGCAACAGTGGGGAACCCGGGCAAGCACCCAGATAGACACTCAGCAACAGCCATAAGGGACGCCCACACAACTCAACCGACCTACCTCAAGTTAACAATTTCTACCTCAACTGACCGGAAGGGTCGGGACCTGCGACCGAAGGATTCCACAGGTCCCTCATCCGAAACAAACTACCTCAGTCTTTCTCCAGATTATGCACAGACTCACGAGGACGTTTGAGGACGGAAGACAAAGAACTTGCACATATCCTTTAAGCTCAACAGTAAAAACATTCAGGGACTGTGCTCACAATAATCCTCGGGGGGGTTAGGAGAGGGAGGGATCTTTGCTGTCGCACGCCCGTTGGACAGAGTGCGGGGGGAGATGGTGGGCAGGGGGGGCGCGGGGAGTTTGGGGGGCTCGCCAGGTACAGTTCTTTTTCTTTCCTATTCTTCTCATCTTTCTCCTTTCAACCTCCTTCTCTAGGTTTCCTTAACACTTCCAGGACAGGAGTATGTGTTCACTAGGTCAGCCACAGCGTCCAGGCCTACACGGTAGCGGGCCGTTAACAAACAAAGCACTGTGGAAGTAGGCAGATAGACTAGAGATGACTATAGACATCACAATGACGAGCAACACTCACAATAAGGGATGACACCTCCAACACACAGACAGACACTCTCGGACATTAAGGTGGTTTCACTTAATGTCAAGGGGCTCAACCACCCAGTTAAGAGAAGGAAAGTGATAGACTACCTAACAAAACTCAAGAGCAATGTTTGCGTACTTCAGGAAACGAAACTATCAGCAGAGGATGCACAAAGGCTGAGGGCAAACTGGATAGGGGAGTCAGCATGCTCACTAGCTGTACATAAAAAGAGGGGGGTCATCACACTGATAAACAGGAAAGCCAGACTTACACTACACGAGACCTATGCGGACAAAGAAGGGAGACTACTAATAACCAGCCTCAGTAGGGGGGAGGAGATGATCCACATAGCCAACATATATGGGCTTAAGGCAGAAGACAAGGCGTTCTGGAAAGAGGTGGAAACCAGACTAAGCAATGTACCCCAGGACGATCTCCTGTTGGTGGCAGGAGACCTCAACCAGGTTCTGGATACGCCACTAGACAGACACCCGCCCAGAGCGAGCCACGGATCCCAGGAGCTAAACACCCTGAGGAACCTGTGTGCC
Source organism: Lissotriton vulgaris (assembly GCF_964263255.1). Classification (NCBI taxonomy): domain Eukaryota; kingdom Metazoa; phylum Chordata; class Amphibia; order Caudata; family Salamandridae; genus Lissotriton; species Lissotriton vulgaris. The sequence goes on from NC_141690.1 coordinate 102,153,605, forward strand.
AAGCTCCAGCTTAGAGACCCATGGAGATTACAACACCCGGCTGCCAGGGACTACACATTCTACTCCCACCCACACAACTCGTACAGCAGGATCGATTACATCCTCATGTCAGCCTCACACACACACCTGATAGACCAAACAGTCATCGCACCTATAACAATATCTGACCACTCGCACATTAACCTAACACTTAGCAGGAGGCATAACGAGAACCCCAGCCGTAGATGGAGGCTGAACAGCGACATCCTCAAACGCCCAGCTAATATAGCCGAAATTGAGGGGGCCATTAAGGATTACCTTGAATTCAATGATAACACAGATACAGACAAAGGCACCCTGTGGGACGCCTTGAAGGCCACAATAAGAGGGAAAATTCTAAGCATCAAAGCCAGAATGAACAGGGAAAGAAACAAAAAGGTAACAGAGCTAGAGAACCAGATCAGGGAATTGGAAAGGGGCCACTGTGCCAACCTAACGGATGGTAACACTCTCACCGAAAAAAAGAAATACGAACTAAACAAAATCTTGAATGAGAGAGCGGGGACGTGGATAAACAAATACAAAGCGATAAACCTATGTACGGCGAATAAAGCAGGGAAAGCGCTAGCCTCCTACCTAAAAAGCAGGCAGAGACAGCACGCGATTGCCGCTATAACGGATAGCAATAACAAGTCTCAAACAGCCAACAAAGAGATTCTCAAGGTCTTCAAGGACTTCTATGAGGGGCTCTACAGGGTAGCCAAGGACCTCAAAGCGGATGGGGGTGCAAGCCTCCTAGATAAGCTAAACCTACCCAAGCTGTCAGAGGACCAGAGAGCGTCACTAGAAAATTACATAACGGGGACAGTAATCGAGAAAGCGGTAGCAACGCTCAAAGATAACAAAGCGCCCACCCCAGACGGGTACACAGCTGGCTTCTACAAGCACTTCCTCCACCTAGTGAAACCCACGATGGTAGAGGTCTTCACGCACTGTGTCCAAAAAGGAAGTATGACACTCCATGGCCGAAGCTAACATAATACTAATCCCCAAGGAAGGCACCCCCAAAACTACCGGCCAATCTCCCTAATTAACATCGATTGTAAGATCTATGCAAAAATCCTAGCGACAAGGCTAAACGCGCAGCTCCCTAAACTAATCCACAACTCACAGGTGGGATTCCTCAAAAATTGGATGTCCCAGGACAACAAGCGTCTCCTATGCCATCTGATTAACCACACCTCCACCACCAAGGACGCGGCAGTCATGATAGCACTGGATGCTGAGAAGGCGTTCGACAGAGTGTCATGGCCCTTCCTTGATCGCTGTATGATAAAATTCGGCCTGGGAGATAACTATAGGAAGATGGTGATGGCGCTCTACAAAGAACCGAGAGCTTGAGTGGTGGTCAATGGGGGCACGTTGGAACCGCTGACCCTAGGGAGAGGAACAAGGCAGGGATGCCCACTTTCCCCAGCCCTCTTTCTACTGGCACTTGAACCATTACTGTCCATGATCAGGGACAACTCGTAAATAAAAGGTATACCAATAAGAGCGGTCAAGGTCAAATTAGCGGCATACGCAGACGACATACTAATCACAACTGAGAACCCCGGCCCGTCGATAGCGGCCCTAATGTACACCATTGAAGAATATGCACAGGTCTCAGGGTACAAATTAAACAGGGATAAGTCAGAATGCAAGCCGCTGAATGTCCATACTACCAGAGCAGTCCTAGGGAACTCAGGGCTGGCCTGGCAAAAGGATTTCCTGGAATACCTTGGCTTGTACTTTGGCAGGGACCTTAAGTCCACTCTGGACCATAGTGAAGGAACGATGCTGAAGAAATTGAAAGAGAGACTTGACTCATGGTCACCAAAGTTCATCAGCTGGTGGGGGAGAGTGGAGACAATTAAAATGATGCTAACGCCCATGGTTAATTACATGCTCAGTATGCTCCCGTTTATAGCAACAGATGACTTCCATAAACAGTTGGATAATATTACCAACAAATTCATCTGGAAAGATAAAAAGCCCAGGATAATCCTGCAGAAACTAAGGCTAAAGAAAAACTTAGGAGGACTCAACCTCACTAACTTTAAAACATTCCAAACCGCATGCCTGGCTAAACAGGGGATATACTGGTTAGTACCGGAGCAAGACTACATGCCGGTTTGGCTGTCACTCGAGAGAGCCTCCCTAGATGGGCTCGATCCCATAGCTATGCTCACACCGAACAAACATCAGGAGTCCAACAACATTATTCTTAAGAACACTAGGTCCGCCCTCCTCAAGGTCGATAAAAGAATGGAACAAAGCATTAGAAACACAGGTTGGGAATCCATTTGGTTCAATACTAGGATAAAATACAAAGACAAGTCACTAGACATGAAGGCCTGGTATGAACAGGGTATCTCCACCCCCCAACAACTGGAAAAGCTTGGCACGCCACTCACATTCGAAACTATTAAACACTTACACAACCTACCAGACATTGAATTCTACGCTTTCCTAAAAATAAGGGCAGCACTCACAAAAGCAAACCTTGGTAAGGAGATTCCATCCATCCTGAAATACATGGCAAATCTAAACAAGATTGGCCACCAGACATCCCACCTCTATAAACTACTCATCCCAGAAAAGTCGAGTCTAAATGCCAAAACTCTAGGGTCCTTGGAAACCCTACACAACAGAAGCCTCAGCGTGAAAGAAAAAATCTCCCTGTGGAACTCAGCAGTCAAGAATAAAGTCACCCCACAACTTGCACAAACCAAAGACTGGCTACTCCACAAAGTGTTCTGGACTCCGGCTTGCCTAGCGGCGGCAGGGATCCAGGACAGCGACCTGTGCTGGAACTGCCACAAAGAGAAAGGCGACTTAGCACACCTTATCCTTTACTGCCCCAAGGTTAAGACATTCTGGACCAAAGTCAGGGAATTCATAAACAATATAGTGGGACACCTCATACAGCCTGACTTCATAGAGATAGTCACCGCTTTCATGGTCCCAGAGATCCAAGCCAAAGAGGATAGGGACCTGATCGATCTCCTGCTCACAGCGGCGGTGAAAACAATCTTCACGTACTGGAAGGACACTGGGAAGACTTCTTTCAAAAGCTGGTTTAACTGCATTACCTTCCTCAGGGGGGCGGATAACATAACAGCAGGCTACTCACCCAACCACACAGCAAGGGGAGAGATGTGGTCCGCCCTTGACAAACACCTGGGATCAGTCAAACCTCCCTAGGCAGGCCGTCACTATGCACCACAACGCCTGGTTGCAGGGCGAACAACGAACACACCACCTACCCTGTCCCCCCCTCTCCTCTCTTTCTCTTTTCTTTCCTACTTTCACTCTCCTCTCTCTGAGGGTAATACAAGAGCTCACCACAGCCGACTACGCCACGTTAACAAGCAGGACCGCATGCACAGACTACCACCCTTGTCTCCCGATACGCCTATTGTAACCCCAACGGCGTTGATAGTCCATCTGTATTACCCTCACTGTATAGGTACTGTACTGTACCTACAATAATCTTCTAATAAAATTCTGTGAAGTAAAAAAAAAGAATGTAGTCACCGAATTACGATGTTCCTGCAATTTCATAAAGTGAGAAGCCAAAGTGCAGTCCCCTCTCGGGCCGAGGGAGCCTGAAAAGTGTCTCCGATGTGATTCTGACTATGCGATTTCCGGTAGTGTATAGTAACGGGTCTTGAGATCAAGGAAGTGACTCATGCGCATGCTTGCTGAGTGTCTAATTTACGTGTTGCTAAAACCCGCTGATTGTGGTCGCCATATTGGAAGAGGGAGAAAGTAAAGTAATTCCATGCTTCTATACCAGCCGACATCCTAATCAGTACCCAAAGCAGCTTGAGTGTGCAAGATGGGACATTGCGTTGGCCAGCCACGCAACTTTTAGTTTCTTATAGGCGAAGTAACGTGAGCCATGAGAATACTAGCATATATAGAGCATGTCTTAATCTATGAAGGTTAATCAATAGTTAAAACGGGGAAGTCAAAATGGTACATAAAAGGGGGGGAGATAAGGACGTTGATTGACAGAAAACAAAGTTCAATATATCAAGAGAGTAGAAAAAGTGAAGAAAATAAAAACAAGAATATTTGTTACTCTCAAAGGAGACATTTCAGATCCCATTTAAATTTTGACAAACAGATTTATGAAAAGAAAACTGTGAAGCCTAATCCACACCCAATTATAAATTCAAAACGTCTTGGTCATAAATTACCACGTTTCATTAGTAGTGCATATCAAAAGGTCTCAATAACAAACAATAAGGGCACATGTGGACTGGGAGTTTAAAGTAAAAACTGTTTGCATATAACAGAAACCCAATAAGGAGTCAGGGAAATACAACCATTCATTTTGTTCAGCCCAGTGTGCAGACTATTAGTACGCACTATCAATTTGAGTTCCTCTTTGTTTCGAATAGTACCAATGTTTCCACCACAGGGGGTGGTTTGATGACACTGATAACTTGCCATCAAATGTTGTTTTCTGTGTGTCCATTAGCATTGAAGTGCTCAACTAATGGTGCGTAGGGTACCTTGCATCGTTGGGGGCTACGGTGTTGGCACAACCAGATGTCTTATTAATTAATCTATCTTGAAAGAGACCATTGTTTTTGATAATGACATGGAGCACTCCTTCTGGAGGGAGCTGGAGCTCCAGATCCACCTGGCGGTGTTGGGGTTGCCTGACTTGGCCTGGCCTGGCCTGAGTGGGTGTGCCTGACCACACAGGCCATGGAAGCCCGAGAGGGAAGTCGGGAGGAACTGGAGCCTGGAACAATGGCCCAGGTACCTGCCAAAAAGAGCGGGGTGGGAGAAGGTAGGAAACTCGCTTCTAAAACTCCCACAGTCCAGGAGGAGGCTTAGCCTGAGGAAAACACCCCAGAGCTTACATGGGATAATGTTGCTGTCCTAGGGGACCTATTTGAGTTGGCCAGCTGCCAGGCTGAAAAGAAGCCCTCCCCTCCCGGATGCAGTTCTGCAAAGCCCAGAAGGAGCGCCCTATTCTTGAGGTCCTACAGCAGAACACCGAGGCCCAGGTAATTGACAGAATGATCTCCTGTATAGTGAATCTAAGTTCCTGAGCCTGGTGCACTCTGTGGGCCCAATTCACAGAATGAACTTAAGACTAAATCCTAAACTTACTACTATTTGGTATTCACAGAATGCACTTACTACTTTCGGGATTCACAGAGTGAACTTACTACTTTCGGGATTCACAGAATAAACTTACTACTTTCGGTATTCACAGAATAGATTTAAGACTACTAACTCTAAGTCGGAACTCGGGCCGGAAATTCCGGCCTGGAGGCGGAGCTTCCGGCTTGGGGGTGGAGCTTCCGGCCAGGAGGCGGAGATTCCGGCCCGGAGTCGGAGCTTGCGGCCCAGAGGTGGTGATTTTAGCATGGCTAAAATCCCCACCTCCGAGCCGGAAGCTCCGCCTCCAAGCCGCATGCTCCGCCTCCGGCCTGTAAGCTCCGCCCCCAAGCCTTCCGGCCCGGGGGCGGAGCTTGTGGCTTGGGGGCAGATCTTCCGGCCCGGAGGCGGAGCTTGCGGCTTGGAGGCGGAGCTTACGGCTCGGAGGTGGGGATTTTAGCCATGCTGAAATCACCACTTCTGGACCGCAAGCTCCGACTCCGGGCCGGAAGCTCCGCCTCCTGGTCGGAAGCTCCACCCCCAAGCCGGAAGCTCCGCCTCCAGGCCGGAATTTCCGGCCCGAGTTCCGACTTAGAGTTACTAGTCTTAAATCTATTCTGTGAATACCGAAAGTAGTAAGTTTATTCTGTGAATCCCGAAAGTAGTAAGTTCACTCTGTGAATCCCGAAAGTAGTACGTGCATTCTGTGAATACCAAATAGTAGTAAGTTTAGGATTTAGTCTTAAGTTCATTCTGTGAATCGGGCCCAGTGTGTTGGTGGTCCCCCAGTGCTGCAGGGCCTTCCTACTGGGTCTGGCTTATGATGTACTACTTACAGGGCATTTGGGGCAAGATGAGACCTTTGCCAGGCTTGTCACCCACTTTTACTGCCACTGGATGAGAGTGACTTCTAATGCATTTTGCAGATCTTGTCCCTTTGAGAGAGTGGGTATCAACATTGTTGGGCCCCTGGACCTCAAGACTGCCCTACAAATGGTTCATCTTGGTCATGGCGGACCAACCCATTCCATACCTGAAGGCTATACCCCTAAGGACAGTGACAGTACCCACAATTGTCAGGGCACTGATGGGGCTCTTTACCCAAGTCATTTTCTACAAAGAGTAAGTGTCTGACTGGGGCACCATCACCATGTAAGCGTACATGAAGTCAATGGGGGACAAGTGAGGAGTAACATACAAGTTCTCCACACCCTATCATTTCTAGACCAACGGCTTGTTGAGAGTTTCAATAAGAATCTTAAAGGCATGATCATGGACCTGTCAAAGACCTTCAGACTGAAGTGGGATGCCCTCTTACCATGCCTTTTGTTTGCTAACAGGAATGTGAAACAAAAAGGAGTAAGGTTTAGCCTCTTTGAGCTTCTGAATGGCTACTCTGTCAGAGAGCCTCTAAGTCTTCTGAAGGATGAGTGGAAGCAAGCTGCCAAGAAATACCCCCAGGACATAATCAGATACATGTTGGCACTTTGTGTGCTAAGAAAGATTTACCATTTTCTCTCTTTATCAGGGTGGAAATCGGTAGTACAGGTCCTAATAACATCTAGGCTTGACTACGGTATACACTGTATTTGGCCTTTCTAGAGTATCGGAACAATAAACTGCAGGTGGTCAAAAACACAGCAGCCCATACTCTACTTGGTCTGCCACTGAGAATGCATGTGTCCCCACATCTAAGGGCTTTGCACTGCTTCCCTATTGGGAATGGGATCCTTTTTAAGTCGCTACTACTGGTACATACGGCCCTTCATCAGACTGGTGCTGGGTACCCCAGAGCAAGAATCTGTTTCTATGCTCCAGCTAGGAGCCTTCATTCAGTCAACGTTTTTTGGGCCAAAATTCCTATGATCTGGCCTTCCAGAACTGGTGGTAAGTCTGTCTCATTATTAGGACAATCAGCATGGAACAAACTCCCCATGGAGTTGCGGGTCATCTCAGCCCGCTGCCAGTTTAGAAAGAAACAGAAAACGTGACCTTTTAATCAGGATTAATGGTTTGTTCTCCTAACCAGTCAACACTTAAGATGCATAGCGCCAGGACACTCCCTGGAGTAACAAAGGCTAAACAAATGCCCTTTACATTACATTACATTACACTTCAGACTTAGATAAAGCATTTTCGGAAGAATGGCACAAAGAACTTGGAGGCCAGACAGGAAGTTATAAAACTCTGCAGTGACCAGAAGGCCACTCTGGTTGAGTTCAGCCTGGTCAAAAAGGGTGGGTGATGGAGCCAGTGGAATCCCGGGCCTTGTAGGTCTGGTTTTCCAGGCCCTATGAGGTGAAGCAACGCAAGGGGGAAGTCACCTACCTCGTGGATCTCAAGACCCCCAGGAACTACTGTAGGGTTCTGCATGTAAATCACCTTAAGCCACACTTCAGGAGGATCGAGGGAACCATGCTCCAGCTGACAGGTGATGAGATGGAAGAGGAGAGTGATTTTCTCCCCGACCTCTACCTTCCAAGGAGCTGTATGGGTCAATGGAATGTGTTGTCCTCTCTCCTACCCTGACCCCTAAGAAACAGAGGGACTTTCGCTACTTGCTGGAATAGTTTGCCTCACTCTTCTCAACCAGAGTTCACCACTTGGTGCGCCTATGATTGACATTGAGGACAGTATGCCTGTGAAGACTAAAGCCTATAGGTCCAGATCGATAAATAAATGTGATGCCGAGATGTCTTTTGCAAACTCCCCCGAGAGTCCCACAAGATCTGTTGAGGAAGATCGACTGACTCATTCGGAACTGTGTGTGGAGTGGGGGTTGACAGCATCTTAAAACTTCCAAGCTCCATGATAAACCCACTGCAAGAGAGCTGCACCTCCCCCACACAGAGTCATGTTGATTGGTTTCCAAATTAGCACATATGGTATACATGTTGAAGATCCATAAAGAAACAGTGGGTTGTGTGTGATGTCATAGAAAAACTATTTCATGGAATACCATTACAGAGAAGCCATTTAATCTAAACTGTTTAATGGGAATTTCCAGAATGAATGGCACTTACTTTTTAGTAGAAACCAATTCAAAGAAGGTCTTTTTGGTCAAAATTTGCTTTTGAATGCTTATTTTTAAAGTGTAAATACAATAGAGGCAGTTCTTCTGTTCAGAAACTGTTTTGTCGGAGATATTTATTTCAGTGCTTTACTTCAGGGGACATTATTTCATATTTATATTTTTTACACTGTCAAACAATTACTTTGTATGCTGTTAGTTCGCTGATCCATCACCATCCGTAAACATCATCCATTGTCGACTCCTCACAACCCCTAAACAAATGAATCCCTGTCCCCAAAAACCCTCACACCTAAATTGCACTCATCCCTGTAGCCTAAAATACCTTTCTACTCCAACAGTCCACAATCCATTAACAATAAAATCAGCCACTACCCCTAACTCCATCCATCTCTGTACCCTAAAAAAAAATGTTTAGGCTAAAAACCTACCCATACTATACCCCTTAAACCAACTCAGCACACCCAAACTCCACCCATCCTTGAACCATAAAAACCTCTCATTGCCCTTAAACACCATCCATCAATGACCCATAAGAAATGTTCTTCACCCATAACTACTCATCCTTGAACCCTAAAAACCCTTATCTACATCTAAACTTCACCCATTCTTGAATCCTTAAAACCCCTCACACTCTAAACTCTTCCCCATCCTAAACCCTAAAAACTCTTTACCACCCCAGCCGCTATCTATAATTGAACCGTGAAACCCTGACCAGGCCTAAACTACGGCCATCCATGAACCCTACAACTCCAAAATACCCTCACACTCCACCCATCCCTGAAATCTCAAAACACCTCACACACCCATACACCACTCATTTGTGAACCCTAAAAACCCGTTATCCCCCATACAGTCCACCTATCTCTGAACCCTTAAATACCCCACTCTATAACCGAACACCAATTATTCCTAACCTCTAAAAGCCCCTCATCACCCTAAAAATTACTCACCCCTTAACCCCAGAACCCCGCAATAGTCCTTAACTGCAGCCATGTTTAATGCAATTTTGATTTGTTCCTCAAAATTGGCTTTCCTTAAAATTGGTTTTCCATGATTTGGTTTCTTCCAGTAAAGTTTTTCAGTTTTCGTTACCATTAATTCACACACATCATAGAGAAACACCTATGTGGGTCTACATGGAAAAACACATACTGCAAACGAAAGGTGACATAACTTATCTATTACACAAGCCATACTCAATCCAGTCCCATTGGTAATCCAACTCCTAACAATTCTCATGGAAACAGTCTTGTAATGACTCTTTCCTTGGACACTGCCCACTTACATGCACCCTTCTGGAGGTGCAGGAGAATAACAATGGGGGTTGGGGGTAGAAATTGACTGGTCCCTGTGGAGGAACAAGGGGATAAAGTACATAGACGACTTATTGCATGACGGTGTACTTATCTCGCTTGATTCCTTCACACACAAATATGTTCTTCAGTCCTTGCCGAATATCTCCAGCTCACCCGCAGTTTACAGAAAACTTTAGGTATTTCGCCTTACGAAGTAGACCCACCCACCCCAACTTTATATTATAACATGGAAAAATTAAAAAGGGCCGTGTCAGGGCTTTATACCACATTGATGGATATTCTTTATTCACAGATGACTGTCCCCGAAGTACACAGATTATGGGAAACCAGAGTAGGTTTTTCCATTTCCAACGATGAGTGGTTTACAATTCTTGAGGACCACGACAAAACGCTAAAAGAAGCTAGACTCAATCTTTTGTTATTTTAAGATCTTTCATCAATGACACTGGACGCCAGCCAAGCTACATGGGGCACACATACAAACAGACTCTAAGTCCTGGAGATGCTCTAATTCAGCTAATAACATAGTGCACACTGTATGGGAATGTACAACAATTTCACATTATTGGTGGTCGATCCGAGGCCTGCGGAAGGTCGAACTCAGGATGTTGTCACCCCTGACAATTTGCTCGGCTTTATGCACACAATGGCTTCATATAAAAAAGATTATTTACAAATTCAATGCTCAACTACAGATATTCAGAGATTTGGGGTACATTCCTCCACTCAAACATAACTGAATGGATAGTTGTTGCTACAATCAGATGATGGAGAGATCCAGCTTTGGATACAGACCTGGCTGTCTGTGGAAGCGCTAGAGACTCAACATGGAGGGCACTACATACCTAAGACACGATTGATATCGATATTTCTATGCCCATTTCTGAGATGAGTGTCAACAGACATTAAAAGATAATACTGAACCGAGCATCTCAAGATCCATTGTGGGATGGGTGGGCTGAAGGGCCGCAACAGCGAAAGAGGCAGCCCTTTTGTAATACCATAGGGCAAATTATCACTCAAAAATGTATTCATGTTTACTACATAATGTTAACTGATATAGCTGTCAGCGCTTTAGTGGGGTGGGTGTTTTGTTAATGTTGATTTCACATGCTATTCCTCATTTGCTTCTCTGCCGGAAGACTTGTGATACTTTACTATGGACTCTCAAGCTTGGTATGTGTAGATTGATATTTGTGTGCTTCTTCATGGTGCTTAATTTGCAATGTGGGAAAAAATATAAAAAAATGTGATACAAAACAATGATCTACAGTTCTTTCTTAATTCTAGGGGGGTCAACTCAAGAATGGTGCACACCTCTTCACCTGAGCTGATGAGCTCACAGATCAAATGGGAGCTGCCAAGTTCCTGAACACATCTGACTTAACGTCTGGGTACTGGCAGATTTCCTTAACTGAGGGGGCTACATTTTCCGCCCCAGAGGGCCGCGTTCAGTTTAGAGTCATGCCCTTTGTATTGAAAGAATGCTCCTGTCACCTTCTAGGGTCTGATCAACAGGGTCCTGGCTGGGATGGAGGCTTGAAGTACCGCCTATTTGAACACTGTTCTTCAGCTCCAGCTGGGAGGTTCACCTGTTACACCACCAGGAAGTGCTTCTGGCCCGACTATATGACTTTCAAGGCCAGTAAGTGCTAGATAGGGCAGGAATCTGGGGCTACTTGGGACACCAAGTTCGTGGGGGCAAGGTGCGGAGATTACTTCCCAGGGAACAAAGGTGAAGTGCAATTGAAAGGGGAGTTTTCACAGTGTTCTGGGCAATGAAGAAGTTGAGACCATACTTGTTTGGGACTCACTTCCATATTCAGACAGACCACAGACCTCACAGAGGCTAAAGCAAATGAGTATGAGAATCCCCCATTTTTGAGGTGGTCTATCTCCCTACAGAGAATGGACTTTACAGTGGATCATCACAATAGAACCGCCCACGCCAATGCTGATGGTCCTTCCAGGATCTACCGCCTTTGCAAGGAGAACGCTCATGAGGGTGGTTAGTTCACTCTACTTTCTGCCTGAGAGGGGCCGGGGGTGAGTTTGGGCATGTTAGACCTGACATCCTTGGCATGGTATTCTCCCCAACTTTTTGCCTTCCCCTTCCTGATTTTCTGAATTTTTTTTTCTTGGCAACAAGTGTTTCCGCTTCCTCCCTATAACTTGGTAATATTGGACTACACCTGATTGGCATATTTAATTTACTCTAAATACAACAGATAGGTTAGGGTCCTATGGAAAAATGTAAAGACCGGCGAGGAGAGTTTCCCCAAATATGTAATTGTAACACTAAACAACCCTGGGTCTATTCAGCACAGGTGATAGTGTGTGTTATACGTAAGAAAAATAATATTTTCTCTCTAGGGAAGATAATCCCTTGAGGACTAGAACCCTCACTCACCCAAGGATGACATGCTTCATCATATGGGTTCCTCCTCTCAGCAGGAGACCTGGTCCTGCTGAGGGCTACAACCCCCTCACTGTGAGGGAGGAGCTCAGGGATGTTTTAAAGATGTTCCCTAGTGTAATGAGGATGCTAAAATCCCATATGTGAAAGTATAGTGTGGTGAGGGGACAGCGCAAAACAAGTAAAAGGAAGTGGACCTAAAAGTGAACTAAAACTACCTAGGGAGGTACAAAAATACTCTCTTTATTGGTATGCTCTCACTGGCAGGATTAAAAATTGCAGTGCGTGGAGCAGTATGGATTTAGAACTGCTCAATGAATGTGGTCGACATGTTTCAGCCCAATGATCATACACATGTATCGGGGGCTTTCTTCAGGATCAAAAGTAAGATGATATTCGCTGCTGCCAATCGAAAAGGGCTCAAACAAATATGTGAGAAAAAATTGAAACAGATACAACACCAGTAATCCTCTGTCACTGTATCGGGATTTACTGGGACAATCTGAAAAAAAGGATAAAAATACATATAACACACTCTATTTATAAGATAGTGCTGTGAAACAGTTTGCTTTATGTGACACAGTTTATCATCAATTTATATCGCCAGCCACTAATTATTAAACTGGAGAGTCACTTACCCTCAACTGTAGGATAAGTCACCTCACCTCCACCTGGCAACAGCTCAGGGGATGAGGCCCCGCTCTGTGGGGATTTTTTTTAAATTTATGTTAATTTATTCACACCTTATCACTGGGTATAGATGGAATATACATTGAATTCAAATAGTTCTCTGAGTGTAGATGGGGAGGCAGGTAGCGACAGCCCCCACCAAGACTGATGGTCAGCATGGTTATATTCAAAATAGCTGTAATCTAAAAGTTATGTACACTATTTCCTCATATTACTGTTATGTAGATGAGTTTAGTATAACTCTTAGATGATACTTGTACTGTCATTAATAGTAAGTTGGGTTTGTTTGTGGTACTTACTAATCAAAGGAACCTCCTCCATTTATTCAGGGAATTCCAAATGAGGGAAATTCCGAGTAACCTATAGTGATATACCCCTTTGTTGAAAAGGAGCAACTAACTATAAGAAAGGGGCCAGGTTTATAAAGCCACAACAAAATAAAACGTTACTCCATTTGTCACTAGTCTCTTAGGCTGAGCTTAAGGTGGTATACCCCATAGCTTAAAAGAGCTAGTGACTAAGACAAAGCCAGGTTGACAAAGCCTCAACTACACAAAGCATTGTTACAGTCTCTTATATTGGACCTAAAGTAAGACCACACCATTCCTCCTTACCTGTCCGTCGGTACCTCAACTCTGTACAGAGCTGCGCAGGGACGTACCGACCGCGCAGGCAGAGTCTGTTTTTATACTTAACTTAAATGGAAGATCTCAATCAGGTGCGAGTGTCCTGCTGTCTACTCTGGCGCCTGAAGGACCTAAACTTACATAATTTGTACTGCGCATGCTCCAAATGATTGCCGCTACTTCTCTTGCCCATGCGTTAAAAGCCAGATCTAAAGTATTCAATCTGGTGTGCATGTGCTATCAATGCCTAAAAAGGGGTCAATAGAGAGATACGTGGCATGCCTTGCGATGTTGATAATCTCTTCTTTGCGCATGCGCTCACTCCCAAACCGGGACCTAACGTGCATATGCGCATAAGGAAGTGAACGTCTCAGAACGCATTTGTAGTGTCCCACACGGCACGCCTGCGCCGTTCCAGAATACCGCTCTAATGTATACAGGATCTCATGTGATGTCGCTCGCGTCTATCTCTAAAGTGACAGAGCCTGTACATAAAATAAACATTTGTTCTTCCATATGTCGTTAAGGCGCTACAGTCAGATACAGGGTACCTCAATAAACATACTGGGGTGCCCACTCGCTCTCTTTATTAATGGCTTATATTATTCATGCTGTAACACGGATATTTTTGAAACGAGAAATTTTTTGTTGACTGCGCCCCCAGTGATCTCTGATTATTGCTCACATTATTGTCAATAGTTTCGAAAAGGGGACCAAGGTCAAGGCATGTACTAAATCGAAATTCTTAAGGTACTATAATGTATGATATATAAGCACTTTAAAAAGAAACCATCAATTTACGGAGCAGCTTTAGCCTTATTGTTAGAATAAGGCTCTCATTTTATGTAAATACTGACTGAATAAACTATCTGATATATCTAATACAGCGGATTCTACATTACAATGGGACTCAGCTTTACCATAGTGCTTTTCACTATGAATCCAATGATGACTATGCGAGAAACCGTGGCTATAGTAGGAAAAATGAGAGGGTTCTGTCTCACCAGAAACTTAACTACATGTCATGACGTCATCATTAGTTTTAGTGAACAGACAGCCAGGGAATCTCGTCATTGAGACCCTCAATTAAGCATTTAAGTTTAAACACCCAGCGTTGTTCACGATTGAATAAATATTTTGAAATGTCTGTAATGTGTGGTGGTAACCATGGCTGTTCAAGGACCACCCATCTAAGCTCTGTCTCTGAATGGTTACTGTCGAGAAAGTGATTGGTCAATTTTGTTCATCACTTCTTACATCAAATGGTACTTTTGTGCTCCGATATTCTGATTTTAATCTTACGTGTCGTCAAACCGACATATCGGAGTTTACAAGGGCACCAAATCAGATAAATCAGTCTTTCGCTATTACAGTTTGTGTGTTTGTGTAGAGTCCAAGGTCTACCTGTGCCAATGTCTATTTTCGTTGTCGTTTCCGTTCGAGGACACACCGCACAGGTACCACACGGAAAATGGCCCTTCACCGGAGGTAAATTCCACAAGGGAGTTTGATCTGCATTCTTTTTTATTTTTTGTGGGTGAGTATGTACTAAGCGGTCTCTTATATTAGCACTCCTTTTGTATGCCACCATATGTAACGGAAGCCTCTCACTTCCGGAATTCAGTATCTTCCAATGACGGTGGATGATTTTTTTGATGTCATTAGAATAGCTGGAAAAAGTGTTGACAAAAGTCATTCTCGGGCTCTTCTCCTTTGGTGTTTTCACCTCAATTAGAGCTTCGCGATTGTTGTTCGCCGCCCGCTTTCTTGAGTTTCGTAATATAGATACTTGGTAGTTTTTTGCCTTCAAGTCTGCCGTCAGTATTTGTTCCAGGTATTTTTCTTTGCTCGTGCAATTGCGCCTTATCCTTAAGAACTGTCCAAAAGGCAGGTTCTCACTGAGAGACTTAGGGTGGTAGCTTCCGTAAGGTAAAAAGGAATTGCAGGCCATTTGTTTCTTATATAATTCAGTTGCCAGACCACCATCCTCAGAAAAAATTTGAATGTCAAGAAAGGCCAGGCTCTCTCGAGAAAGTTCAAAAGTAAGAAGGCATTTTTCTCATTCATCCATACATGGAAGGCCTCGATAGTCGAGATATCTCCCCTCCAGATCACAAAAATGTCGCCTATATAACGTTTCCAGACACGTATGTGTCTGAAAAACGGGTTACTGTCAAGGAGAATTTTAGACTGTTCGAAGTGGTGGATATACAGGTTGGCCAAACTCGGTGCCCATTGAGGTCCCTGAAACTTGCAGATACAGCGTATCCTCAAATTTGAAGAAGTTTTCCTTCATCACTTTTCTAGAGCAAGACATGATGAACTGTACTGGAGTGATGCTTTCCGTAGGGAATTCTTCAAACATTGTCTGGATGGTGTTTAGCGTCTCATCTTGAGGAATGCTTGTATACAGAGACTCCACATTGAATGAAACCAAGACATCCTGGCTACTATCAAAGGGAGTCTCCGTCAATACACGAAGGAGATCTTTCGTA
The DNA here is from genome assembly GCF_964263255.1 of Lissotriton vulgaris. Classification (NCBI taxonomy): domain Eukaryota; kingdom Metazoa; phylum Chordata; class Amphibia; order Caudata; family Salamandridae; genus Lissotriton; species Lissotriton vulgaris. The sequence goes on from NC_141690.1 coordinate 102,169,327, forward strand.
TCCAACAAGAACGTAGGCATCTTGGATACCATTGGCCTTAGAAAAAAATCCACAAAGGTGGAAAGTGGTTCTAATAATGACCCAATACCTGCAACAATCGGTCTTCCTGGAGGTGGTCGTTGCTCCTTATGTATTTTTGGTAATACATAAAAATACTGGATGACAGGTAAAGGCGTAAAAACATAGGAAGCTTCATGTTCTGTGATCCAATGATTGGCTTTACCTTCATCTATCATCCTCTTGATCTCATCCAGTAGACGTTTTGTCGGATCAAGTTTAAGAATCTGGTAGGATCTTCTGTCATCCAGCTGTCGTAGGCATTCGGTTCTATATGCCACAGTATCCATCACTACGACAGCTCCCCCCTTGTCAGTGGGTTTGATTATGATGGTGTTATCTCGTGTCAGTCCTTCGAGTGCCTGTTTCTGAACAATAGGCAAGTTTTGGTACTGTCCCCCGTCTTGTTTCAATCTGTTGTTTACATCATGTAGAACCGCCTCTTCATATGCCATCACCCGTGCTGGAACCAAGTGTGAGGGAGGATTGAATGTTGAAGGAGGTCTCAGACCTGTGTTCACGATGTTGTCGCCGATGTCTGCGGTATCCTTGTTTTAAAAAAAATAATTTAACCAAATTTTGAGGAACAAACCTGCCAATTCCTGACGGACTTGAAAAAGCATCTCCTTTGTAGGTGGGTACAAATCCTAGTCCTTTTCGTAAGACCGATGTTTCAGTCTCCGTAAGTGTGTGTGCACTAAGGTTAACAATCAGCTGTGTTCGTGGCTGCTCCTTGGTTGTATCGGTGGTTGCACCATACTGCGAGTTGTCGTTGTTGCTAGGGGTACATTCCAATGCACCCCTGTATTTCTTCGTCGCCCTCTTGATCGGCCTGGACCAAACCCTAAAAAAGGCTGGTTCGGCATCATACTATAAGGTTGTGGAGGAAAGAATTGTTGGTGTTGAAAAGGTGGTGGCTGATAACCATAAGGGGCAGGTGGTCACCACTGATTCTGGCAAGAATCAAAAAAGCCCCCTCTTCGTTGTTCTCTCCCTCTGCCTCTTCTATAGGTATGTCAACTTCCTCTACCCCCAGAGTTAGAGGGATCTGAATCACTGGAGCATTCTTCACTTCCCGATGTGGAATAGTTTGAGCCATGTCTCCCCCCTCTCTGACTGTATTGGGGTGGGACATATTGGTCACTCGTGTATGGATATACCTTTTGCATAGAAAACCTTTCCAGGTCTTTCTTAAATTTTGCAACTTTGGTAGCGAGCACTGAATTTTTGAATTGTTTGTTATTTTTGTTAGTTTCTTCTGCTTGCTTTTTGTATACCGAAGTCACCAGTACAGATTTGATCTGTGCTTCTAGGATCTGTATTTCCACCAGGATGGTAGCAGAAATTCTTTTTGCCGTTGTAATAATCAGGATGAGCCAATCTCTCATGCACCTCCAGGCGATCAATGACCAATCTTTAACCCCTTCAATGCTCACGACGGAACGGTTCCATCATGAGCATAGGTCGAGCTGTGCTTATGACGGAACCGTTCCTTCATGACCACGCCCGTTTTCATTAGGGCTCAGCACCGGCGGTAAATCTGCACCGCACAGATGTTGTTAAGGAAGGACTTGTCTTCCAAGAATAACCTTGGGGCATTTGTCACTATCAAACCAGTGGGTGCACAGTTGGCCCTAAAGTATTCAGTCATTATCTAAGAGTTATACTAAACTCCTCTATATAAACAGTAATATGAGGGAATAGTGTACATAACTTTCAGATTACAGCTATTTTGAATATAACCATGCTGACCATCAGTCTTGGTGGGGGCTGTCGCTACCTGCCTCCCCATTAACACTCAGAGAACTATTTGAATTCAATGTATATTCCACCTATACCCAGTGATAAGGTGTGAATAAATGAACATAAAAAATATTTTGCCCCACAGAGCGGGGCCTCATCCTCTGAGCTGTTGCCAGGTGGAGGTGAAGTGACTTATCCTACAGTTGAGGGAAAGTGACTCTCCGGTTTAATAATTAATGGCTGGAGATATAAATTGATGATAAACTGTGTCACATAAAGCAAACTGTTTCACAGCACTATCTTATAAATAGAGTGTATTATATGTATTTTTATCCCTTTTTTCAGATTGTCCCAGTAAATCCCGATACAGTGACAGAGGATTACTGGTGTTGTATCTGTTTCAATTTTTTCTCACATATTTGTTTGAGCCCTTTTCTATTGGCAGCAGCGAATATCATCTTACTTTTGGTCCTGAAGAAAGCCCCGATACAATTTTCAATCCTGCCAGTGAGAGCATACCATTAAAGAGTATTTTTGTATCTCCCTAGGTAGTTTTAGTTCACTTTTAGGTCCACTTCCTTTTACTTGTTTTGCGCTGCGCCCTCACCACACTATACTTTCACATATGGGATTTTAGCATCCTCATTACACTAGGGAACATATTTAAAACATCCCTGAGCTCCTCCCTCACAGTGAGGGTGTTGTAGCCCTCAGCAGGACCAGGTCTCCTGCTGAGAGGAGGAACCCATATGATGAAGCATGTTACCCTTGGGTGAGTGAGGGTTCTAGTCCTCAAGGGATTATCTCCCCTAGAGAGAAAATATTATTTTTCTTACGTATAACACACACTATCACTTGTGCTGAATAGACCCGGGGTTGTTTAGTGTTAGATTTAATTTACTTCCATGTCTCTAGCATAGGATGCTTCATGTTATCCAAGGTCTGTAAGTTAAATGCTACTAGTGGGCCTGCAGGACTCATTGTGCCACCAACTTAAAGAAGCCTTTTAAAATATGACTCCGGCCTGCCACCGTAGAATATAATGGAATTTTAAACTGCCATTTCAACAGACAAAATAAGCTTTTACCAGGGCCAAACCTTCCTTTATAATATGTATAGGTCACTCCTAAAGTAGACCCCAAAATGCCCAGAAGCCAGGGAGCATGGTAATTAAAACATAGGATATGTGGGTTTATTTTACATGTTGTGGTAGTGAAAAACTCGTATTGTCGTTTTTCACTACATTAACACCTATCGCTCCCATTGACTAACACAGAGTTATTTTATTATATTTAATAAGTGCAAATTATGGTTTGGAAACAGATAGAAATATGCAGCTTAGACTCAAGTGAATTGTAATTTAAAAAAATCTTTAATGGTGAAGTTGGATTTTAAGTCATAGTTCTGAAATTGCCACTTTAAGAAAGTTTATATTTTCTCGTAATAACCATTTGTTCCTTCTGCCAGTGTCCTAGTTGACATGACTATGAATGTCTCTGCTGTTGCGGTTTGTGTATTCATCCCAGACAGTAACACAAGGGGGACAGGATTGGCCATACTGCCAGGATGGATGGCTGATGAGCTGTGCTGTCACCCACTGTTAGAATTGGGGGTCTCTAGTTGCCAGTGGTATGCATTCTGTCCAAGTGGAGACCCTTACTTTCAGTCAGGATAAGGGAGTTACACACATACATAACCCCTGCTTACCCCCCGCCCCCCGGTAGCTTGTCACTCACGAGCAGGCATGCTTATCCCGATTTCAATGTGTGAAGTATTTGTACCCATACACACAGTAATACAGTGATATCATCAGAAATTGACACCACACCAGTTTAGAAAAATAAAGTATCTGTATATAAACCAAAAAAAGACCAAAACACACATATATCAAAATATCACTTTTAAAAGGTTTTCTGCAATTCTGTCCATATATCTCTTCGAATGCGTAATTTTACACACAGTACCTTCAAATGCATCAAAATTCACAAGCTTAAACATCCGCAGAGGAGAGAAGCGTTGAGAAACAAAGCAATACGTCCGTTCCTGAGTCCTAGGGGAGGCAATGCAATAGTTCTGCTGCACACAGGAGAAGTGATGCATCTAATCTGAACTGTAGAGGGATGTGACAAACCTATTCCAAGACGGTTCTAGTCGTGATGCATCAGAAATAATACTGCACAGGTGCGATGCGTTGAAATCTGGACGTGATGAAGGTCAATGCAGCAGTGGCAAAACAGGCGCTGTGTCAATTTCTTCAGTCGCTGTCCCACGATGCGTCGGTTCTTTTACCCACACAGCAGGGCCTGTGTTGGAGTTGGTGCCGTGATCTCAGACTTCGGAGATTAATCCACTGAACTCGCCGTGCAGTGATTCTTCAGGCCGCTGAAAGATGCTGCGTAGGTTTCTTCTGCCACATAGGTCTGTGCGTTGGGATTTTCAGACGCACGGTGGTGCTGCATTAGAAAATACAGCAGCAAGGAGAGCAAAGCATCGATTTTCAGGTTTCTTCAGTCCTTCTTCAGTTCTTTGCAGCAGGAACAACCTCCAAGGGACCAGAACCTGGTTTGGCACCACAAAGCAGGTCAGAACTTCCAGCAATGGAGTTCTAGGATGCTGCAGGTGAAGTCGTTTTGTCCCTGAGACTTCCGAACTGGAGGCAAGCTCTAATTCAAACCCTTGGAGATCTTCCTAAGCAGGATACCACGGCATGGCAAACGTTCAGTCCTTTCCACTGCTCACAGAGAGAACCAGACACTGCAGGCAAACCTAACAAAGCAATACATAGCAAAGGAGCAGTACTCCTCCTGGCAACTCTTAAGCTCTTATTCTTGGAAGGGTCCTCTTAGTCCAGAAATGATCTAAAGTTTTGGGGTTTTAGGTCTGATACTTATACCCTTTTTTCTCCTTGAAGACATTGTTCAGAAACATCTCTTCCTCCTTAAAAATCAGTTCTGTTCTGCCTGGTCCAGCCACACTACAGGAGGTGGAGACAACATTGTGTGGAGCAGCCATAGCCCATTCAGGTGCTAGTGACAACTCCTCTTACCAATCTCGCTCATGGCAGACCCACCTGAATAGGCAAGGCACACCTGAGTCCTCTTTGTGTGAGTGTCTGGAGTGAATGCACAAACAGTCTCTGTCAGTCTAAACCCATACCGTGAATCCACAAGAAGACAGAGGCACATAGGATAGTTAAGCGGAAAATGCCCACTTTCTAAAAGCAAAACACACAACATGATGGATGGAATGTTGCACAATGGCAAAACATTCACCCCAAGTCACAGATCTGGGTTTAATCCATCGTTATTTTGCTCACCAAGCCACCCCAGTTCAGACATGGCCATATGCAAATCAGTCTTGACCCTGTGCCTCATGGGAACAGTACAGCCCGAACTGCCAAGCCATGTCTTCCCTGGCCCAGAATCAAGCATCCTAGGACCGGTTTCTAGCTATGAGCCGTCATCAGCCAGGAAACCTTGACTCCAGTGGCGCAGTGAGCACGGGACCCACGTCTGGGCATACCCTTCCCACATAGGGTGAACAGCAAAACACACAAGATGATGGACGGAATGTTACACAATGGCAAAACATTCACCCCCAGTCACAGATCTGGGTTTAATCCATAGTTATTTTTCTCACTGAGCCACCCCAGTTCAGACATGGCCATATGCAAATCAGTCTTGACCCTGTGCCTCATGGGAACAGTCCAGCCCGAACTGCCAAGCCATGTCTTCCCTGGACCGGAATCAAGCATCCTAGGACCGGTTTCTGGCTATCAGCCGCCATCAGCCAGGATAGCTTGACTCTAGTGGCTCAGTGAGCACGGGACCCACGTCTGGGCATACCCTTCCCACATAGGGTGAACAGCAAAACACACAAGATGATGGACGGAATGTTGCAAAATGGCAAAACATTCACCCCCAGTCACAGATCTGGGTTTAATCCATTTTTATTTTGCTCACCAAGCCACCCCAGTTCAGACATGGCCATATGCAAATCAGTCTTGACCCTGTGCCTCATGGGAACAGTCCAGCCCGAACTGCCAAGCGATGTCTTCCCTGGACCGGAATCAAGCATCCTAGGACCAGTTTCTGGCTATCAGCCGTCATCAGCCAGGAAAGCTTGACTCCAGTGGCGCAGTGAGCACGGGACCCACGTCTGGGCATACCCTTCCCACATAGGGTGCACAGCAAAATACACAAGATGATGGACGAATGTTGCGCAATGGCAAAACATTCACCCCAGTCACAGATCTGGGTTTAATCCATTGTTGTTTTGCTCACCAAGCCACCCCAGTACAGACATGGCCATATGCAAATCAGTCTTGACCCTGTGCCTCATGGGAACAGTCCAGCCCGAACTGCCAAGCCATGTCTTCCCTGGACTGGAATCAAGCATCTTAGGACCGGTTTCTGGCTATCAGCCAGGATAGCTTGATTCCAGTGGTACAGTGAGCACGGGACCCAGGTCTGGGCATACCCTTCCCACATAGGGTGAACAGCAAAACACACAAGATGATGGACAGAATGTTGCACAATGGGATATCATTCACCCCCAGTCACAGATCTGGGTTTAATCCATCATTATTTTGCTCACCAAGCCACCCCAGTTCAGACATGGCCATAACACGTACGAAAGATAAACACATGATGACACATCATTTATGTGCCTGCTTTGCCCCGGTTGTGCGTGGACAGGAAGAGAGTTTTATACAAAATGTTTATGGCGGTTAAATAACTACTGATGTTTCTGCTATCATTGAATTTTGAAGTCTGTAATTCGCTAACGAGTGGGAAAAATGGCAAGCTAACCGTCTTAATTATCCTCGAATGCAAATTGTTCGATCCAGTGTGGAAATCAATTGTGTTAAGAACCCATCTAAAATGGAACTGCGACTTGTAAAGACCCAGCTCTCCTGGGGAAAGAACTCACTCACACATTGTGTTGCAGGTAAGTATATTTTTATTTATATATTTAATCCAAGAGTGCACCGGGAGGCATCTGCATTTATCGCGGGCTCTGCACTCTGTCTGGCCGTTCCCAAAAATGGCTGCCACGCTAAACGTCATCACGTCGGAACATGAAGACTAGAGCGTGACACTACATATCTCCCTCCTTTTATGGATATACTTTTCAAACATAAGATAATGTCTCTCTGTCTACCTGCTGGTGGGCTCATTCCCGTCTCCCATCCCAAAGTCTCTGTACTTCAACGGTCTTACCACAGCTCGGCCAGTGCGGGTACGTCTCACTGGAGTACTGGAAGTGTACACGGCAACTTCTTGGGGATTTCTTACTCCCGTTCTTTACGCACTCAGGGGAACGCTGGAGTTTCCCGAGAGTTCCAAAGCACCAGGATCACTACCTACTTCGGCTTCCTCCTCTCTCTCTACTTCTCTCGCATTTCCTGTTTCTTCTTTCACGGGATAGACTTCTGTGCCTTGAGTCTGAGGAATTTCTGCCTGTCCACTTTCTCTTTCATTCCATCGCAATATCTTGTTGCATTTGGACATCCTATCCAGGGACCAAACTTTCCCATCACTCAGCAGGGCTGCTCGGTTGTAAACCTCTTCCACTTGCATAGGTGCGCTGAACTTGGTATCACCTTTCTTCCTCAACTGGGCAAGTTTGACTCGAACCCACTCTCCTCTTTCTAACTCAGTCTCCTTGATGTTACGTCTTCTATTGAAGTGTTCCGCATATATTCTTTGCGCCTTTTCCAGATTGTGGTGTACAATTGCTGGTGACCACTTACTTGTGATGGTGCGCTCCTTCCATGCAACATTGTCCTTCGTGAATGGGTCTCGACCTCTTAAGATCTGGAAAGGGCTGTATCCAGTGCTGGTTGGGGTTATGCTGTAGGCCCACAACATGCTCTTTAATTCCTTTTCCCAATCCTTCCCAGCTCTGATCGCTGACTGTACCGAGCCCATGATGACTCTATTGAACCTTCCGGCTAGGCCGTTTCCCGCCGGATGATGTATCAATGTGTGTTTGACTCATACCATTTCTTCCCATGTACGTGTTCCTTTTTTCAGACGTAAACTGAGGCACATTGTCGCTTAGGATGGAGTGTGGAATACCTTCTCTAAGGAAGATAGTTGTTAGAAACTTTAATACTTTGTCGGTGTCCATGTCTTCCTGTATGTCGATCTCTGGCCACTTGGAATACCTGTCCACGAGTACTACCACGTATTTCTGGACTCCCTGAGCATCCAAAACTGGTCCCTAGATGTCTATCGACAGATCCTGCCAAGGATTAGTGGGGTTGTCAAACTTCCCTAAGGGTGGGCGCATCAGGCTATGGGACTTGTCCGCTCTTTGGCACTGTTCGCACTCTCGCACGTGTCTTTCTATCTGGCTATCCATAGCAGGCCACCAGTACATCTGCTTTGCCCTGAGCTTCGTCTTCACAATACCCAGAGTTCCTTCACGTATAAGGGCTAGTAAATGTGGCACCAACGTGTTGGGAGGAACTACCTTTTCACCGCTCCGCAGGAAGATCCCTCGGTCACAAACGGATAATTCCTCTCTCAATTTTCTGTGCGCTGCCTCCACGCGCCTCTTTTCTGGCCATCCTCTTAGTATGAACTGCTTGACAGCCCTGATGTCCGAGTTGTTCTCGTATGCCTCCTTCCACTCCAGTTCGCTTATTACACTTTCATGATCCTCCATGAATGCCACTCTGGCATCTTCATCTTCGGAACCGCCTGGAGCCTCCTCCATGGCTGAGGTTCGACTGAGATAGTCGTCTACTTTGTTTCTGGCTCCCGGGATGTGTTCAACGTCATACCTGTAGTCCAACAACTTTAAGGTCATCTTAGTGATGCGGGGGGTCGCATTGGCATGTCCCGATGATGTGAGGACCTTGACCAGAGGCTTATGGACTGTTCTCAGCCTGAATCTCGTGCCCCATAAGAACTGGCAGAACTTCTCCATGGCCCAGACTGCCGCCAACATCTCCTTTTCTATTACGCTGTACTTTTGCTCCATAGGTGACATGGATCTGGATGCAAAACTGAGGGTGGCCAGTCCTCCGTCTTTTGTCTCTTGCATTAGGACCGCTCCTAGGCCCCTCTCACTCGCATCCGTCGTTAATACTGATCTCGCTTGCTGGTCAAATCCACATAGAGGAACCGCTGTGCTGATGTCTGCTTTGATCCGCTGGAATTCTTCTTGTGTCTCCTCCGTCCACTCGAAGGTTGTCTTGTCTCGGAGGAGTTGGCGCAAATGGTGTGTGTTGATGGCGAAATGTTGTACGAATTTGCTGTAAAACTCGGCCATGCCGAGGAATGACCTCACTTCTTCCTTGTTTCTCGGAGGTGGTGCCTCACATATCGCCTTGACATTAGATTGTTTAGGTGTGATGCCTTGGTCGCTGATCTCGTGGCCTAAGTATGTGACTGATGTCATTCCAAACAGGAACTTGTCCCACTCCGCAGTGAGTCTGTTGCGTTCCAAGACATGCAGGACTTTGGACAACTTGGCATCATGGTCTGCTTTGTTCATGCCCATCACCAAGATGTCATCTTGGAAGTACTGAACTCCATCCATTTCCTTAAACAGCTTGTGCATAAGTTTCTGAAATACGGCTGCTGCCGAAGCCAGTCCGAATGGCATCCTGCGAAACTGATAGCACCCGAAGGGGGTTATGAACGATGTCAATTTCCGGCATGTGTGGTGTAGGGCTATTTGATGGTAGGCCGAGGTGAGATCGATGGTTGAGAACCATTTGACCCCCTTTGTTTTCGCCAGCATCTCATCTATTCTTGGTAGTGCGAATTTTTCCACTATTATGTTTTTGTTCAATTCCCTCAGGTCTACACACAGACGCACCTTGCCATTTGGCTTCACTGCTACCACCAACGGTGCCAACCACCCTGCGCTAGTTATTGGTTCTATGATGCCATTGTTTTCCAGTCTCTGTAATTCCGGTTATACTTTCTCTCTGATAGCCAGTGGGTTATTTCTCACCTTGTGGCACACGGGTTTCGTCTCTGCCTTGAGATCGATCATGTGCGTGAATTTAGTCAATTTGCCGACTTTGTCTACGAACACAGTGGGAAATTCTTCCTTCAGTCTGGTGACGTCCGGTTGTTGCGCGTCGCTGGTCATCAGAACTTGTGCGGTGCCTCCGGGGTTCAACTGTATTCCCAAGTCTCCTTGGTCGATCCACCCTAGGACAGAAGGGCCCTTCTCTGTCACGTACAGTTTGCACTTTGCACTCTGTTCTTTGAATTCGAATTTCAAGCTTCGGTATCCTACCATAGGAATGGGGTCTCCAGTGAATGTTACTGGTCGAATATCCGGGGGTTCCAGGTGATGTCCTAGCTGGTCTTTGAAGTGTTCATCCTTTGTATTATGGTGTATGGAGATTCGGAATCCGCTACCATCTTTATCGGTATTCCTCCTATTACCAGGTCGCATAGAGGTTTCTTAGAGTGGTTGCAGTTGATCCCCAGTACGTGCTCTTCTATGCACAAGATGCTGTCTTCTTCTTCTTCGCCTTCATCTTCTACGTCTGACCCTTGTCCGACGTACTTGACGGTCGGTCTTTTTTGCTTGCGGTGACACACCTTCTCGTAGTGTCCTACGATCCCGCAGAACATGCATTTGGCACGAAAAGCCGGACACCTCTTATCATAGACTGGATGTGACAGACTGCCGCACCTGTAACACGTGTTCTTGCTTTTATTGCCTGGTTTCTTCGCCGGTGCTGGTCTGGACGTCCATTTGGTCTGTGTCCTCGTGTCCCCTGTTGCTCCCTTGCCTCTTTCGGTGGTTCTGCCTCAGTGACTTTGTTCACCATGGGTCTGGCGGCTGTTTCCTTTTTCGCTGCTTCCACACATTTTTTCGATAGCTCTGCCTTCTTCACCATAGCTATGACTTCCTTCAGGGTCGCGTCTCCATTTACCCATAGCTTGCCCTGGATCGCGGAGTTTGTGGTGTACATGACAATTTGATCCATAATTAATTCATCGTGTAAAGGTGCCGAATTTACATGTGACTGCCAATTTCTTCAGTGCTGCTACGTACTCATCTATGGACTCCCCCACTGCCTGTTTCCTTTGTTGGAAGTTGTATCTGTCTATGGACGTGCACACCGCCGGCCTATAATGTTTATTCAGATCATCAATCGCATGCTGGAACACGTCGTCATCAGCTGCTTGTCGGGGAGTCAGGACTATATTCTGGAATACTCTAATGCCTTCAGGACCTAGGTTATGAAACAATATCCTCTTCCTTCTTTTGCTGGGAAATGCTCCTCCAGGGCCTCCAGATAGTTCATAAAGTTTTCCCTCCAATCTTCCCACTTCATCGAGGGATCCCCTGGTTTGGGTAAGAAGGGAATCGGTGTTGTGAGCGAGGACGTTTTGGCACACATTTCCGCTCTTCTTCCCGGTGGGTCTTTCTCTCCTCTAGGACTGCCTGGCGCGCTTAGTCTGTGCAGGCGCGGGGGCTCTGTCGCGGTGCAGATCCGCCCCCTGTGCTGTGTTTTGCTCGCTCCGCCAGGGCCCCAAGAGTTCTTCTATTTTCTTCGAACGCGGTACCAAATGACTCTGCACTTCAACAATTGTTTTCTTGCCCTGCTCCTCTCCTCACTTATGGGCAATATCTTTCCTGCTGTGTTTGCTCCCTCCTGTGTCCTGGCATGTGCATAGGGTGGCGTGCAGTGACTATTACCTTCCCTTCCTCACCACGTGGTAATTCTCACTGGCTGCAGTCAGCTTTGGTTGCAGCTTTTATGTTCTACACTGTTTCTGCGCTTGGCTGGCTGCCTGCGATGGCGAGTGTCCCCTCTGCCGCGCTCTCCCACTGCTTCTGTACCTGCTTGTAGCCGGCTGCTACACCCTGGCTGCTGGTGTGTATCGAGCTGGTTCACTGTCCCTGGGTCCACTCGATCCTCATGTTTCTCCAGTTTTTTCCCCTGTTTTTTTTCATTTGAATCCGCCCTCGTCGCCAGTTGTAAAGACCCAGCTCTCCTGGGGGAAGAACTCACTCACACGTTATGTTGCAGGTAAGTATATTTTTATTTATATATTTAATCCGGGAGTGCGCCGGGAGACAGCTGCATTTATCGCGGGCTCTGCACTCTGTCTGGCCGTTCCCAAAAATGGCCGCTGCGCTCTACGTCATCACGTCGGAACATGAGGACTAGAGCGCGACACTACACGACTTAGAGAGAGTGAGTGAAAAAGTAATGTTGAAAGCCTGTTTTCTAAACGGAGGCAATTAACTTGTGTAATCAGTGAAAAGGATTTCCTTTGTTCCAGTTGATTAGTTGTGCGCTGTGTCCCATAAATTAATATATAATGTATGTACGCATTTGTAAGGCAGCACTCTAGGTTCTGGGTCATAGGGAAACATAAAAGCGGGGCAAGCCCGTCTGCACCCATCGTTATAGAAGAACAGGGTTATACCCACTAAAGTCAAAGGGACCTGGGTAACTATCTAGTACAAAAGGAAGGGGTCCCAGACAGAGAACAGATAATTCAAAATATGACTTGATTGAGAAAATATACAATTATTTCAAGAAGCAAAGTTTTTAGATGCAAAAAAGTTTAATTCAGATTTGCACATATTGCCTTTCATTGGTTAGAACACATAACACATTTTTTTATTGAGTAGCAAAATTTATTTTTGTGTGCCCACATTCACAACGGGGAAGGGGTGAAGTGAGGGAAGTGTCAAGGATAGGGTAGGATAAAGGGATAACCTGAATCATTCAGTGACAAGTATTATTCACAATTCAAAAATTAAGTACATGTGGTTCCTTTAACCAAAGGCCACAACATAAGGCTCATAGAGAGTCCAGAAACAACTGATGCAGACAACCAAACTCCACTTCAGCCGCTAAAGTCTTGCTTGGGGTAGGAGTTGGTGATTGTAGTATGGTCTACGTTTCGACCCAAAATACATGTAGGAAAGTGGTCCTTACAGAACGGGTCTTCTTCAGGACAAAACAGTTGTGGGTGGGCGACCTCCTAGGGGCAGTTAAAAAGAAATCAATTAACACACACCCATCCTGTCAATTAATACAAGGAAGGTGGATTTGAGAAAATTATCAGTTAAAAGCGTGTTGTCAAAATGCAAAAGACACAAGACACATAGTGAGGGATTGTAATTCAGATACACAAGATCTGGTACTGGCTCACCTATCGCGGAGGGCGAGAAGAACAGAGTCACCAGGGGCTGATGTCTCCCAGGCCACGTTATAAAATTTTAACTGAAAATTACAAGGAAAGACAATGTCATCTCCTATTCTACTACAGATCATACCTCATTCGGTTTCATATAGGTAATTCGGAAAGTTCGTCAACAAACAGACACACCTATGGACATCTTGTCGCTGGACTTGCATCAAATATACATAAGGGAATGGCCAACAAGCAATAAACAGGATTAGTACCAGACTTGCTACCTGAATCAAGATATATGATTGGTCCTGTTTGACATACCTCACGTGCACTTGCGTGATGCCAGGAGGCACGTATATTTCGTGTGCAGTATATATCGTCTCTCTGTAACCAATTATTTGGCAAACATTAGGTCTACCAATCAAAATGGATTCCTTAGTTTTACATTAAAAATAATGCATTGCAAATGTAAAGATCATACCTTCAAACACTTAGTTGGTTCGTGTAATTGATTCGTGGTTATTGATTCGTGGTTGGAAATACGCCTGTGTATGGGGTACAAAGTAGGAAAATAATGCTGTCGGTAGAGTGCATTTGCACAATTGTAAATGCCTCGCTGTAAACCAAATCAAAGACATACCTCTGAACTCAGGAGGAGCAAACTGTTGGAGTGATTCCCACAGAGCCCTTTCATATCTCCCTAACAAGGCTGTGGCGCTAGCTGCTTTCAAGACAGTCGCTTCAACGTTGCAAACATTCCTCCCCGTCGAATCCATTTTGCAACTTTTTTTTATCTGGTGGTACTGTCGAAGTTGGAGCCATGGCATGTTTCTTCTTGGCAACCTCTACAATTACAGAGTCCGGAGTTGGATCAGTCCTAAGGAAAGCAGGATCCTGCTCCGGAGGCCGGTTTTTTTTCTTCAGCCTGGAAGGAGCTAACTTAATCATATGGGGTGTCAAGAAAAGCTCCATCGCTGGTTCTGACAGTCCTGGCACCAGAGAAAGCAAAGGACGTGACACCTGTTTATGTTGCAAAGGCTCAAATATGACAGAAGTAGTAGGAGTAGGAGTGGAGACAGGAATGTTCAACTTTGAAGCACCCCGCACGAAAAACTTCTTGGAACGTTGAGATGTCAACAACTGGAGAGATCCGTGGGGGAGGTGAATATGCCAGTGTAGGTGAAAATCTCGAGTGCTTGACAAAGAAATGTCTCTAGTACGACTAGAATGAGACCTCCGTCTATAATGACGATGACGTGAATGAGTAGAGGATCTATGACTACGAGAACAATGCCATGTGTGGAATCTAGAACTCGGTCTTCATGGTGAAGATGGAGGAGGAGGCGGAGGAGAAGGAGGAGGAGGCGTTGGTGGAAGAGGAGAAGTCGGAGATCGTGGTTCCACATTTGGAGACTGCTGATAAGATGCTGGGGAAGAAGAGAGCCTAAACGGAGGATAGGTTCATGAATAATCCAAATCTGACGTGCAAATATGTCTCCTCTAATTCTGAAGATGGTTACAAATTTCATGAGGAGGTTCTTTGACTCCCTCTTGACGTCAATCTACTCATCAACCTTCGACGTCCCCTTGAAGGAGGAACTTGCTTTGATGTCAAGCGTCGCTCTTTCGGCGTCGACGAAAAGTGGGAGTGTGCCGGTGATCGACGGTGGAGGCTCGACGTCGATCGCCGATGATGACTCGACGTCAATCGCTGGGGCTGTCTCGATATCAAGTGACTTTGCCGGTGAAGAAAAGTTCCCGACAACGACCTATGAGGTGTCACCGTAGGTGGCGGACTTCCTGATACCGACTGAGGTGGTATTGTCACCGGCTTCGAAATCAATCCACTGCTTTCTCGCAGTGCGAGAAGCAGAAACATAAAATGGTAAAACTACTATTTTATGTTTATGCTTTTGTACTGCGAGAAAGCAGAAGTGCCTGGCTGGGGGCTGGCGGGTGGGCGGTCCTGCTCAAGGGCAGTGGGGAGTGTCTTGCCCACTGTTGTGGGCCCGAACTGTTGGGTTCGGCCCCCTCGGGCCGACCAAACCAGTCATGCACACTCTCCCTTTTTCTCCATATAGGCTGCTTCCCTACAGGCGCCCGGCTGGGCGCCGTCCGCATCAATCACAATGCTGTCATTGCAGCATTGTGATTGGCTTAGGGTAGGAGAGGGAGGCTGACTGTGGAAAACGCAGACCCAGCCAGAAACAGCAGGAACTGAGGCGGCGGCACGTGTTGCAATTACCGTCCCGCTCCCCCCGTGAACCCGCACGACCCGTCATGCCGGCCCAACTGGACCTAAATCCCCACTCTGTATGTATGTATGTAAGTACAATTATTATTTGCAAGAGCCTGGCAGGCAGCTAAAGTTGTCACGCTAGACCTCAAATTTGTTTTAATAAAAAGTCAAAGTAGCCTGAAGTTTGCACAGAAAAGCATGTTTTGCTGAATGTTGTGTGCTGCTTTAAACCACTCTTAGCACCACAGCTTCTTTTTAATTTTTGCTCAATGTGGTTTGCCGCCGGATCGCTGAACAGCGGGTGCAGGCGTTGGGCCAAACCAAAGGCCAAAATCAATTTTATCACAAAGGACGCCGCACTCTGGAACTTGTATTGTTAAGTTTTATTGCACAGAGCCCATGTCTGTCACACCAACGCGTTTCGGCCTCAAGGCCTTTCTCACAGTAGGTGGCACTACTTTTCACATCTGTTTTAAAGCATTTCATATCATTACACTGTCCCATGGATTTCTGGGATTTTAGTTTCAGTATTACTTCATACAGATCACCTTTGTGACAGTTATGTTTTTGTATATATATATATTAAACCACAGAAGTATCTACATTTCACAATTACTGGTTATGTTTTCATAGCATAATATCCCAGTTGTGCATACATGACAGTATGAATGTTAAAGAGATGTTCAGAATAATGTATGCAAGCACTTTTACGTGAAATGCGCCTGTGATTAACCAAAACTATGTGTATAGTACATATATAATTATTGTTGGCAGTCATAGTTCATTGGGATTTTATAGCTTGCTGAGTCCAACAGTCATGGGTATAGTACCCATGATACTGCCTACATTGTTCTAGATATAGGCTGTCATGGTGGAGCGAAATTGTTTTTTTTGGTTCATACTGGTTCAACGTGATTGGTTATACAGTTGATGCTGTTTTGTTATGTTCATGGTTTCAAGAGTGTCATTTAGACAAGTCAGTATATATCATCCATGATGTTGCTTGGTTTTTATAAATGAACGTACAGTTCTCCATCGACATTCATCCCTTTTGGATTTTTCATTCGTAGTCTGATGATGTATTTTGACTCTAATTGCCTGAGTTTCTTTTTCCGATCTCCTCTCCTTTTATTGTATTCAACTGTATCTACGGCAAAGAAACCCATGTTGTGCCAGTCTCCGCCTTGGCAATTGAGTAGGTGTTTGGCCGTTGCGTATGTTAGGTCTTTATTTTTCACTGCCCTAATATGTTCCAGGATCCGTTTCTTCAACATACAGATGGTACTACCTATATACGTCATGCCGCAGTTGCATTGTATTGCGTAGAATACATATTTTGCTGTGCATGTTATTCTTTGATTTATTTGAATCATTCTTCCTTCTGGGTCTCTTATGTTTTTCTTATTTACGTCGATTTTACAGGCTTCGCAGTTGTTGCATTTCTTGAATCCATTCTGTTGTTGTTCCAGACAGTTTTTTGCTTTCCCTTTTCATTGATAATGGCTCTTAACTATTGCATCTTTGCTTGATGGGGCTTTTCTGAAAGTAATTTGTGGTTTTGCACCAATAAATTTGACCGGATCTTGATCCTGTTGCAACAGAGGCCAGTATTTTTTAAAGCTTTGTCTTATTTTGTGTGCTTCTTTACTGAATGTTAGTATCAATCTTGGTACTGGTTGTTTAGTATCTTTATCCATGTCACTAGTTTGTGCAGTTTCTTTACCAAGATTTCAGTGTGTGTCATCGCTTCAATTTTCCTCATGCTTGTTTTCAGATCACGTTCTCTATACCCAATTTTTCTGAATCTGTTTGCACTCTTCTGAATTTCATTTGTCGCGTCCTCATTTTTTGAGCAGTTCCTTTTCAACCTGGTGAATTCCCCAAAGGGAATACTCCTTATTAGTGGCTTAGGATGGAAGCTATCGGCATCGAGAATGCTGTTGTTGCAGTTTTCTTCCTATATAATGTTATTTGTATTTGCCCCTTGTCAATATATACTGAAATATCTAGGAAATCAATTTTATGGCGGCTGACAGTGCAAGTGAAGGAGAGTCCAATTTCATTTTGGTTGAGTGATTCGAAATACTCCGTGAACTCTTCCTTGTTCCCATTCCAGATTAGGAACAAGTCATCTATGACCAAAGTATTATCTTTTCCAGGGCCTTGCTGTTTTTTGGGCCCCTGGCTATTTCCTTCTCCCACCAACCCATGGTCAAATTGGCTTAATTGGGGGAGAGGGAAATGCCCATGGCACAGCCACATAGTTGATGGTATATTTCATGATTGAAAAATAAGTTTTTGTTGTTTAGACACATCCTAATCATTGTCAGTAACATCGCAGAGTGTTCAAGTTCATTTATGTTTCTCTATTTCAGGAAATATGCTCAGGCATTTAGTCCCACTGTGTTTTCGATAGATGTGTATAGAGAGACCACATCAATTGTGATCATCAAATAACGAGGCGTTCCATGCTGTGTTAGAGAGTACCCGGAGAAAGTCCCCTGTATCTTGAATATATGAGTTCAAGTACCTAACCATTGGGGTGAGATAATGATCTACATAAGAAGAGATGTTCTCATACAGGGAGTCACATGAAGACACGATTGGTCTGCCGGGAGGGTCAATCAATGTTTTGTGCACCTTCAGCAGGAAATAAATTGTGGGAATGGTTGGATTCTCCTTGAGGAGGAATTTGTGTTCTTCTGCATCTATTAAATTATGATTGTGCCATTCATCTAGATGTTTTTTAACTTCAGTCATCTTGTGGATTGGATTGATGGTAGGATTTCTGTATTTTTCCAGCTCATGTAGTTGTCGATATGCCTCCTTTTTGTAGTCGCATATATTTTAGATTACAATATAAGGTCTAGTCTTGAAAGCATACCTTATGTACAGCTGTTGTTGGTACTGATGATTGCTATCAGCGATAATCCTAATTAGCTAACAATCAGCCCCCTCTTTCGGCGCACTAACCCTCCCTGGCCCAATTGGAATCCCTTGTCAGCAGAGGTGTAATCTGGTTAGCAGTTGCTGCGGAAACTCTCTTTTCAGCTTCATTACACACCGCCACAGCCCAGTGAGCGGCATTTTTTCCTGTATATGCAGCAGCAAACCCTGAACATTATTTATTACACAGTTTATATTACACGCCTGCAGGTATTTATTGCATTCTACTAGAGTGCTTCACATAGTATTGCTTTCCTGTAGTATTAGCATGTCACCTATTTATTAAATCGGTGAGGTCACATTTCTTCTTTGACCTTCATATTCCAATCTCGTCTGATTTTTCCATAATCGCAAAGTACACGCGAAACGCTCTGGTAAGCTGGAGGACAGTGCGCTGCTCTCACTGGATAAATTATCTGGGGAATCGTCACTCCAACATCCATGTCGAGGGAGCGTTGCACAATTGCCTTGAAGACACATGTTTTGATGCTGTGGAAAAATATTGCTTTTATATAAACATTCTCTAACCTGCTGTTCACTCCTGGTCCAGCTCTGGAAGCAATGTTTTGTCAGGCTTTTGCTGGTAAAGGGGCAGGAGGGACGCAAGGCTTGTCTTCATTTGTTTGTACCACCAAAGGGCAAGGTTGGCCTTGGACCAGGAGCAAGGAGCCCCATTCAGCTCAAGGCTAATAAATAACTTTGAAATATTGGAGACTTAGGGGCCCCTGATCACATTGTTAGGGGGACATTATTGTCCATGACGCCATGCCTTGGACACTGAAAGGCAGACATATTGATTACTAAACACTGGGAGTATGTTATGATCTGTACCTTGAGCGGTACAAAAGGGGGTGGTGATGGAAGGAGCATCTGAACCAATCAAATACTCACACCCAGTCAAAAGATCTGGCTTTAATTCATCACCGTTCTTAAGCCCTCTCTGCCACCCCAGTTCAGACATGGCCATATGCAAATCAGTCTGACCCTGTGCCTCATGGGAACAGTCCAGCCCGAACTGCCAAGCCATGCCTTCCCTGGACCAGAAACAAGCTTCCTAGGACCGGTTTCTGGCATTCCAGCCGTCATCAGCCAGGCTTGCTTGAATCCAGTGGCAAAGTGAGCAAGGGACTCACGTCTGAGCATACCCTGCCAAACATATGGCGAACAAAGCGGTACAAAAAGGGGTGGTAATGGATGGAGCATCTGAACCAATCAAACACTCGCACCCAGTCAAAAGATCTGGGTTTAATCCACCACCGTTCTTTAGCCCACTCTGCCACCCCAGTTCAGACATGGCCATATGCAAATCAGTCTGACCCTGTGCCTCATGGGAACAGTCCAGCCCGAACTGCCAAGCCATGCCTTCCCTGGACCAGAAGGAAAATGCTACTTACCAGTATGCATCTGTTCTTGGCATGTAGGGCTGCTGACATTCATATCTTTGCATAGATCGCCGCCTAGTGTTGGGTCCCGATGATTGCGCTTTGTTGTCTTGGAAGAGTCTTCGAAGTATCACGAGATAGGTGACTCCTCCCTTGGACCACAGTGCGCATGGGCATCCACTCCATCCTTAGATTGTTTTTCGCCATTGTGGCAAAGATGGAGTATAGTAGAGTAAAGATGGCCATGCAAAGAAAACCCTGCAGCTGCGACAGACCCCGGGGAGGAGGGTGGGCGATATGAATGTCAGCAGCCCTACATGCCAAGAACAGATGCATACTGGTAAGTAGCATTTTCCGTTCGAGGCATGTGGGCTGCTGAATTCATATCTTTGCATAGACTGTATAGCAGTACTTCCTCTAGCGGTGGACGCCTGTCCCAGCTGCAGCAGTTTGAAAAAGAGTTTTGAGGACAGCTTGGCCTACAGCAGCTTGCTGCTTTGCTTGCACATATACACAATAGTGAAAGTGTGTATTGTAGACCATGTGGCTGCCTTACAGATGTCTTCTAGTGGAATGTTTCCCAGGAAAGCCATGGATGCCCTTATTTTGCGCGTGGAGTGTGCTTTGGGGGTACTGTTAGAGTGCGTTTAGCTTTGTGGTAGCATATTTGAATGCATTTAACTATCCATCTAGCTATTCCTGATTTAGAGATGGGGTTACCTTTATGTTGTGGTGAGAAAGCAACAAACAGTTGCTTTGTCTTTCTGAATGGTTTAGTTCTGTCAATGTAATATAACAGAGCTCTTCTTACATCTAGTGTGTGTAAGGCTCTTTCAGCTAATGACTGCAGGTTTTGGAAGAAAACGGGCAGTTCAATGGACTGATTGATATGGAAAGTGGAAATGACCTTTGGCATGAATTTAGGGTTAGTATGTAGTACCACCTTATTTGCATGTATTTGCATGTAAGGTTTCTGAATAGTTAAAGCCTGTAACTCACTTACTCATCTGAGTGAAGTGATGGCAATTAAAAAAGCCACCTTCCATGTCAGAAATTGCAGTTCACATGAGTGGAGTGGTTCAAAAGGAGGTCCCATAAGTCTGGTAAGAACTATATTTAAGTTCCAGACCTGTGAAGGTGGATGTTTGGGAGGGATTATCCGTTTGAGCCCTTCCATGAAAGCCTTGATTGCTGGAACTCTGAACAGAGACAGGTGTTTTCTGTTTTGGAGGTAAGCTGATATAGCTGCAAGATGAAGTCTTATTGAGGAGTATGCTAGATTGCATCTTTGAAGATGCAACAGGTAACAGATAATGTTTTGTATTGAAGCGTCTAATGGATTGATTTGGTTATTGTTGCAATAAATTACAAATCTTTTCCATTTGACTGCATAGCATGCTCTAGTGGTTGGGCGTCTTGCCTCTTTGATAATGTTCATACAATCAGGAGGCAAATTGAGATATCCAAATTCTAAGACTTCAGGAGCCAGATCGCTAGGTTCAGTTGATTTGGATCTGGGTGCCTGATTTCTCCATGGTTCTGAGTTAGGAGATGTGGCGATAGGCACAGTCTTTGGTGTGGAACCACGGAGAGTTCTAGGAATGTTGTGTACCATGGTTGTCTGGCCCATGTTGGAGCAACCAGGATCAGTGTTAGAGACGTAGTTTGCGTGCCACTAGCGGAATCAGTGGGGCTGGTGGAAAAGCATACGCAAATCTGCCTGACCAGTTCATCCATATCGCATTGCCCTGAGACAACGAATGTGGGAACCTGGCGGCAAAGTACTGGCATTTGGAGTTTTCGTTTGTGGCAAACAGATCTATTTCTGGATGCCCTCATTCTTGGAAGAATGGTTGGAGAGCTTGAGGATGAATCTCCCATTCGTGTATCTGTTGGTTGTGTCTGATTAACAGATCCGCTATTTGATTGTCTTTCCCTGGCAGGTGTTGTGCTAGGAGAAAGATGTTCTTTGGAATTGCCCACCTCCATATGCTCTGCGCTATGTGAGAAAGCTGTAGAGAGTGAGTCTCTCCCTGTTTTTTGATGCAATACATGGCTGTCATGTTGTCCGTCCGGATCAACACCGCCTTGTTGTATATGCGGTTTTGGAACGCTTTCAGTGCCAGAAAAACTGCTAGCAACTCTAAGTGGTTGATATGCAGTGTCATTTGCTTGGCTGTCCAGAGTCCCTGGACTGTGTATCGATGTAGGTGGGCTCCCCATCCTGTCAGTGATGCGTCCGCTGTCAATACTACTTGTGGAACTGGCTCTTGGAACAGTCGCCCCTTAGAAAGGTTTTGTGGATTCCACCACTGCAGAGAGTTGTATGTGCGACTGTCTACCAACACTAGGTATTTTAGTTGTCCTTGAGGTAAACAGTCAAAATATTGAGTAAAAAATATTGAATGGACATAATATCGAGTTCAAAATAAAGACTGGACAAAATATCGAATGGACAGAATATAGTCATCAAAAATATCGTTTTGAAGGTAAGTAATGTAATATCAAATTTTAAAAATATAGAAAGTCAAAATATCGAAGTATATAATATAGGTTATTTAAATTATCAAATTTTTAATAATAACACATTTGTTATAGTTTTTTATGTTATTATATGTGTGAAAAGTGTGTATTTATGTTATAATTTATTTTAATTAATGAATTTTATGTTTTTTATTTTTTGCGTAATGTAATTCTGCAGCGGGTTGTGGGTTTATAGGGGAATAGGGTGGGAAGTAATTTAATTATAATTAATTAAATATGTAAATAGATTTATTGGTATTTATCTTTAATTAATTGTTAATTAATTTCTATTTGGTAATTAATTAAATATGTAAATTGTGGGTTGTGGGTTTATAGGGGAATAGGGTGGGAAGTAATTTAATTATAATTAATTAAATAATTTAATGTATTTATTTGTATTTAATTTGAATTAATTGTTAATTAATTTTTAATTGTTAATTATTTAATTGTTCATTTGTAATGAATTTGTATTAATGGGTAATTAATTGTAATAATTAATTTTATTTATTTTATTTTGTAATTTTAATTGATTAATTATCATATTATATTAAATTTGTAATTACTTCTAATTGATTTTTTTATAGATATTAATATATATATTTTTAAATAATATATGAAGTATTTACTTTCCCTACTGTTGCACTCTCTGGAGTGGGAATAGTAATTTTTACCCCTACGCTATCCAACGCTTTCCCTACTGTTGCACTCACTGGAGTGGGAATACTAATTTTTACCCCTACGCTATTCAACGCTTTCCCTACTGTTGCACTCTCTGGAGTGGGAATATTAATTTTTACCCCTACGCTATCTAGCGCTTTCCCTACTGTTGCACTCTCTGGAGTGCCCTACGCTATCCAGCGCTTTCCCTACTGTTGCACTCACTGGAGTGGGAATAGTAATTTTTACCCCTACGCTATCCAACGCTTTCCCTACTGTTGCACTCACTGGAGTGGGAATAGTAATTTTTACCCCAACGCTATCCAGCGCTTTCCCTACTGTTGCACTCACTGGAGTGGGAATAGTAATTTTTACCCCTACGCTATCCAACGCTTTCCCTACTGTTGCACCCACTGGAGTGGGAATAGTAATTTTTACCGCTACGCTATCCAACGCTTTCCCTACTGTTGCACTCTTTGGAGTGGGAATAGTAATTTTTACCCCTACGCTATCCAACGCTTTCCCTACTATTGCACTCATTGGAGTGGGAATAGTAATTTTAATACTCCCGCTATCCTACGGTAATAATATTGTATATGTTTAAAAAAAATGTTTTTTGTTTTTTTTATAACTTAAATTAATTATTTCATAATTTTAAGGTTATTTAAGTATTTTTAAGTATATTTTAGTTATTTATTTGTAATTTTTTTAAATTTTACATTAATTTTAATAAATTCGATATTTTTACAAAGTACATATTTTTAAACGATATTTTGAAGTCGATTTTTTGTACTTACCTGTTTGTAGATAGGACTCCAATATTTTGTCTGTCGATATTTTGGCATCGATATTTTTAGTACTCTATATTTTGTCCTTCGATATTATGTCAGTGATCCGTCCTTGAGCCTGGTTCCACTGCCTTCCTAGGCATTCTTGTAATGGACGCATTTGAAGTCTGGCATGGGGGACAATGAATATGCAGGAGGCCATCATGCCTATGAGTTGCATGAACACTCGAGCTGATAGGGAGAGTTGTGGCTGAAACCTTTGGATTAGTGTCTGCATGTTGGCTATCCTGACTGGATTGGGATATGCCTTTGCTACTGATGTATCTATTGTAGCTCCCAGATATTGTTGTATGTGGGAGGGTTGCAGATAGGATTTTGGGTAATTTATTGAGAAACCAAGACTGTGCAGCAGCTGGAGGGTTTGAGACGTATGACTTGCACATTGGATGTCTGACTTGGCTTTTATGAGCCAATCGTCGAGATAGGGAAACACGTGGATGTGTTGCCGCCTGAGGTGTGCTGCCACTACAGCTAGGCACTTGGTGAACACCCTTGGTGCTGTAGTTACTCCAAAGGGGAGAACTTTGAATTGATAGTGTTGTTCTTGTATTGTGAACCTGAGATATTTCCTGTGAGCTGGGTGTATAGGAATGTGAAAGTATGCGTCTTTGAGGTCTAATGTGGCAAGGAAGTCGCCCTGCTGAAGCAGTGGGAGAACTTGTTGTAAGGTTATCATATGGGAGTGCTCTGATAGTATGTATTGGTTCAGAGGTCTGAGGTCCAAAATGGGTCTGAGCGACTCGTCCTTTTTGGGAATTAGGAAGTATAGAGAATATACTCCTGTTCCTTGGTGTTGAAAAGGGACTGGCTCTATGGCGCCCTTTTGTAGCATAGATTGAACCTCTTGCTGTAACAGTGTTATGTGCTCTTTGAACATAGGACGGTGTTTGGGTGGTATGTTGGGTGGAGTAGAAGTGAGTTCCAGGCAATAACCATACTGGATAATTTGTCTCACCCACCTGTCTGTGGTAATTGCGTTCCAGACAGGTAGGAACTGATTGATTCCGCCTCCGACAGGCGTTGTGTGTTCTGGAGGGAGTGTGGTGAAGTCACTGTTTGGTGGCAGTAGAGGCTCTGGTGTTATTGCCTCCACGTCCTCTGCCCTTAATATTGTTTCCTCTGTAACCTCCTCTATTGGAGCCTTTGTTAAAAGTGCTTTGGGTATTTGACTTGAAGGTGGAGGAGCTTTGCAATGTGCTGCCCCTTCCTGCACCTCCCCTTTTGTACCGCTTTGTTCGCCATAAGTTTGGCAGGGTATGCTCAGACGCAAGTCCCTTGCTCACTTTGCCACTGGATTCAAGCAAGCCTGGCTGAAGACGGCTGGAATGCCAGAAACCGGTCCTGGGAAGATTGTTTCCGGTCCAGGGAAGGCATGGCTTGGCAGTTTGGGCTGGACTGTTCCCATGAGGCACAGGGTCAGACTGAGTTGCATATAGTCATGTGTGAACTGGGGTGGCAGAGTGGGCTAAAGAACGGTGATGGATTAAACCCAGATCTTTTGACTGAGTGTGAGTGTTTGATTGGTTCAGATGCTCCGTCCATCACCACCCCCTTTTGTACTTCTTCGTTCGCCATACGTTTGGCAGGGTATGCTCAGACGTGAGTCCCTTGCTCACTTTGCCACTGGATTCAAGCAAGCCTGGCTGAAAACGGCTGGAATGCCAGAAACCCGTCCTAGGAAGCTTGTTTCCGGTCCAGGGAAGGCATGGCTTGGCAGTTCGGGCTGGACTGTTCCCATGAGGCACAGGGTCAGACTGATTTGCATATGGCCATGTCTGAACTGGGGTGGCAGAGTGGGCTAAAGAACGGTGATGGATTAAACCCAGATCTTTTAACTGGGTGTGAGTGTTTGATTGGTTCAGATACTCCGTCCATCACCACCCCCTTTTGTCTGCTTCATTCGCCATACGTTTGGCAGGGTATGCTCAGACGTGAGTCCCTTGCTCACTTTGCCACTGGATTTAAGCAAGCCTGGCTGAAGACGGCTGGAATGCCAGAAACCGGTCCTAGGAAGCTTGTCCCATATCTTTTGACTGGGTGTGAGTGTTTGATTGGTTCAGATGCTCCGTCCATCACCACCCCCTTTTGTACCGCTATGATCTGTACCTTGAAACATTACTTGAGCTGCTATGTACCGTCTCATGATAGCCTGTTTAGGGAAAGTGAAAAAGCTGTTCCAAATGAGCCTGTGCGTGGTTCAAAATATTAAATTCCGAGTGTGTACTAAATTAGATCTGCCAGCTTTGAACTTGAAAACGCATCCTCCCATGTTAGGAATGAAGAGAACTTCGGTCCGGCGACTTTCTTACAAAAGGGGAAGTCATTGCTACCTGATGGGATCTCAGGTAAAGCGACCTACTTAAAAATAAATGTTACACAGCAAGCAAGTCATTAATCACTCAGTTTCTGGGAAGTATTGTCCTCAAATATTTAATCTATGCCTTCCTTTGTTCAATTTGTAAAGAAACAAGGGAACCCAAATCAGGTCTACCAGGGACCTTGGGAATTTATCTATTATCTAGAACAGTGGTCCCTAGACCAAAAACAATGGGTGGAGGGAATGAATATAGACCCGGTCGGTGCTATATTTGTAAAACTTGTCCAGCCGAACAGTGAGTTAATATTTTATATTTTGATCAAACAAGAATAATACAAACAACAGTACAAGTAGGATACAAGCCTGCCTCTACTCAACTTTAAAGATCAAATGACAATCGACTTACAGTGTATAACCAGAGCTTCCCATAACAAGATAGGTTCTTGGCCGCCTTCATTCTGAGAGGGATGCCTAAGGGAGCCCACTCCCATGCTGGGCTGTTACCTTCTTTTGTCCTGAGGAAGACCCTTTATGACAACTTAACTAAGCAATGTCTGGGTTGAAACATCGACGGCTATTCTTGGTTCAGCCTTAACAAATCTCCTGGTCCAAATCACTAAGCAATTACGCCAGCTACCAGAGATATTGTGTTTCCTCTGACCAGTTTCATATATATCGTTTCACTTTGTATGTATTCACTGCACCACGACCACTGAGCACTTAATGTCACTATATCTCTTGTCACTGCAATTTTCCTTTTTTCTGGCTTTGACAGCCCTATATATGTTTGTAAATATCCATGGGAACTTCAATTTGTTTGAATACAATACTGCTACATGCATCTATTAAAGAGTGCTGTGTATTATTATTATCTTGGTGTTCCTTCTTTCCTGAATTTGTATGCTCTAGTTAGTCTAAAGTATTGTTACATTCATGTTATATACAAAGCAACCATCTCTGATTAATTCTGCACTGTAAATATATTATTGTCCTTGCCCTGACAGAACCACTTATCTTATCTTATCTTATCTTATTCGGAATTTGTTAAGCGCACGGTCACCCAGAGGTTTCATGGCGCTGAGAGACAGAAGGTGACTGATGAGGCAGAGGTGACAATGCTCTAACCGTGCGCTTGTTTGAATAGCCAGGTCTTCAAGGCTCTCCTGAATTCTACTAGCTTAGTGCAGTTCCGAATAGACAGGGGAAAGGAGTTCCAGATTTTGGGGGCGAGGAAGGCGAAGCGAGATCCACCTAGGCGTTTCTTTTTGTACATGGGTAGCGAGAGAAGGGACAGGTGGGCAGAGCGAAGATCCCGGGTCGGTTCGTATTTATTTATGAGATGGTTAACGAACTTCGGGCTTTTGCCGTGAAAGGCTTTGAAGGTTATGCAGCCTACCTTAAAGGTGATCCGTTGGGCTATGGGGAGCCAGTGGAGGGAGGCTAGTAGGGGTTTGGCCGACTTCCTGCGGTTGCTCTTAAATATTAATCTAGCCGCTTGATTTTGAGCAATCTGCATGCGTTTAACGAGGGTGAGAGGAAGGCCCAAGTAGATAGAGTTGGAAAAGTCCAGACGTGAAAGGACCAAGGCGATTATCACCTGAATGAGTGCAGAATGAGACAGCAAATGGGCGATTTTTTTTATCTTTCTTAGCTGAAAAAAGCAGGAAGAGATCACTGTTCCGACCTGGGTTTTCAATGAGAGGTCGGAGCAGAGAGTAACCCCGAGGCTTTTCACTGACTGGGTGGGGGAAGGAGGGGAGCCCATCGAGGCTGGCCAGAAGTGGGGGCCCCAACTTAAAGCGCTGTTACCAGGGAGTACAAGCTCGGTCTTTCCAGGGTTGAGCTTAAGATGGTTCTGGTTCTGTAGCTGTAGCTCTATCTTATATATACCCAGGTTCTGAGGGACACAGGGTCACCCCATTGTGGTCATATTGAACCCTTTATGCTGGCATTAGTGATTAGGGCTGATTTCTTGGAAGGATCAAAACTCCTCAACTTAGGGGTTCTTTTCAGCATTTCCTTAATTTCTTTAAACTGAGTTTCACATTTGTCAGACCACATAAACTCAACACCTTTACACAGTAACGTTCTCATGTTGAAACACCTTAGGCTCACCGCTTTTAGACCTGCGTTTGCTGCTAGAACTGTTTCTGTGTTTTTTAAAATCATTTGTTTTAAAATTGACTGCACGTATTTGCACAATCTCGCTGCCGCCAGCCCTGTTTCTGGGTTCCCTCGACCGCTCAGGGACTCCTCCTGCAGCAACCGACTCCTCCTGCAGCAACCAATCACGCTGCATGAGGGTGGAGCTGAGGGCGGGGAACCGGCGTTAAAAGTCATTTGCAGCGGGGGAGTCGCACCTTAGGCTCACCGCTTTTAGACCTGCGTTTGCTGCTAGAACTGTTTCTGTGTTTTTTAAAATCATTTGTTTTAAAATTGACTGCACGTATTTGCACAATCTCGCTGCCGCCAGCCCTGTTCCCGGGTTCCCTCAACCACTCAAGGACTCCCCCTGCAGCAACCAATCACGCTGCATGAGGGTGGAGCTGAGGGCGGGGAACCGGCGCTAAATGTCACCAGCAAGACAGGAGCGCAGCGGACGCGCGCAGCGGGCACGCCGGCGGCGCACCAAATACAAGCCCGTCTGCGCCCATGCGCGCCCGAACGGGCTCAGGGGCCAGCCACTATGCCCTGTTTGATTCCTATTCATCACAAACAGTAAAAAAATATGCCCCCCTTGCGACATCCTGTCCATGTTGTCTGCATATGATATTTTTAAAAAGCGGACTAGTTTCCCTGAAATACATCCTGCTAATAATATTACCTGCAGGCCATAGACCAAAGCCTCCACTATGGATCTACCCCTTTCTGTTTACTATCTCAACACTCGCTCCCTCGTTAAACACCAACTGGATATCTTTTCAGTTTTGATCACAGAAAAGCCTAGTGTTTTTCTTTTAACTGAAACTTGGCTTACAGATGACTCTGCACCCGATCTGATGGCGGCTATTCCTAACGATTACTATATTATTCATGCTAATCGCCCACCAGGTAAATCCGGGAGTAGCTGCCATCATCCGTAATGAACATAGGTTTAGTTCCCAGACATGCCTTACTATTAAGGACACTGAGAACATTGTAATTAAGCTTGAATCGCCTTGCGATTCCTTCGTCTGTGTCTTAACCTATAGGCCCCCAAACTAGATGCCTTTTTTCCCCTTGCCCCTTGGTGAACAGATGGCTAAACTTATAACCGACCACGCCACCAAAAAGGCCATATCATCGACCAAGTCTGGACTAGTGGTTTGTCCACCTCTGTCCCCATCATTGAACCCTGCATCTGATCTGATCACTATCTGTTAAAATGTACTATTAAATTCTCTATTATTGCGAAACCTAGCAGGATTAAAGGTGGTTCTGCTAGGCAATGGAACTCTGTGAATATAGCAGATCTCCTCCTTACACTAGCGTCAACTATACCAACTTATGGTACAGATCTAAAAATTACAGAATCAAACGTTTCAAAATGGCTTCTGAATGCCAGTGATAAACATACTCCCCTCAAACCATTAAAATCAGCTCGTCATACCGACTCGCAGAGATGGTTCACTTCTGAACTCAAAAACCAGAAACTGGGACTGTGGCAATTAGAGAGACAATGGCGCACCAACTACTGCCATGGAAAAAAACTACTCTATTGAGAAGCCAGGAAAGAATACAAAAAAAATTTCTACTAGCTAAAACAAGTTATTTTTCAACACGTATCTACAATTCAAATAAAAAACTCTAAAGAGATCTTCAATATAGTTAATGAACTATCTAATCCTGAAAGACTTCTACTAAAAGCATTGCCCTCCCAAGCCCTATGTAATTCCCTTAATGATTATTTCATCAACAAACTTACTGCTAATAAGGCTAACATTTCTAAGCATATGAGTACGCCTAGAGCCCCTGATTTTCCACCAAATAACAGCACTCTTAGTAACTTTCCTACCATCAATATGGAAACCTACCAGGAACTTCTGATGAAGAATAAATCAGGATCGCCCTTTGACTGTTGTCCTCCACACATGCTTAGAGACTGTCTTACAGCATTCCCAGGACCTGTACTCTCGCTGTTAAATGAGTCCTTAGCTTCTTGTCAAGTGCCCATAGCCTTTAAGAAAGCGGTAGTGGTACCTCTTTTGAAGAAACCTGGAGCTGATCCTAGGCTCCCCTCTAACTACCGTCCGATCTCCCTGCTCCCATTTTAGGCAAAACTATTAGATACACATGTGGCCAAATGTTTGTCCAACTTCCTGGAGGCGTCCAAATATTTGGATCCCCAATAGGCCGGGTTTCGCCCTGCCCATTCCACAGAAACTGTCATTCTTGCTGTGTTGGATACTCTTCGGGATCATAGTGATAAAGGGGCTCCCCGGGCTTTGGTACTGCTGGATCTCTCTGCTGCTTTTGACACGGTCGACCATGTCATCCTGGCCAACCGTGTCAAACTTGCTGGCATGGAAGGTATCGCTGCTTGTTGGTCCACCTCTTTCCTTGAGGATCGCTCTCAGGCCATTCAACAAGGAAACTTTCTTGCTCCTTCACGTAAAATCAACTGTGGAGTTCCACAGGGTTCGGCGCTCTCCCCACATCTGTTTAATATCTATATGGCTCCACTGATTCGTTTCCTGAGAGAAAGTATGGTGACAGTTTGTAATTATGCAGATGACCTACAGCTGGTCTTTAAAATCGACGGATCTTATAGCTCAGTTGCGGACTTCCAAGCTACAACGCTGTTCATACAACAGTGGATGGATTGTAACCATCTCAATTTAAAACCAGGAAAAACAGAAATGGTCTTGATCGGAGATAGCCATGAGCTCTGGGGCCCTCAATATTGGCCAGCAGAACTGGGCTCACCTCCCTCACCGTCCTTTTCGGCCAAGACCTTGGGAGTCTCTCTCAATAACAAGCTCACGTTAAAATCTCAAGTGGGCGCGGTTGTCTCCAAATCTTTTTTCCAGCTACGTAAGATCAGGAAAATTCATCGCTTCTTTACCCATGATGCCTTGATTCAAATTATAGTGGCAACTGTCATGTCCCACCTAGACTATGCCAATTCGGTATATCTGGGCATGCCACTTTATCTGTTCAAATGACTGCAACTGGTCCAAAACAATGCAGCTCGGCTGGTCTATCGACAGCCATGTTGGCATTCAGCTACATCCCTGCTAAAGAAATTGCATTGGCTTCCCATCATCCAGCGATGTGCCTTTAAGACAGGATGTCTTGTCTTTAAGGTTCTGCATGGCAGTAGCCCTGCATTAATCAATAAACTGATATCTAGACATACCCCCATCCGCAATCTCCGTTCTGCCCACCTCTCACTTCTTACCATCCGAGATTTAACCGAGTTCGTCAAGGAGGTTGCAGATTTGCAGTCCTCGCCCCCAAACTCTGGAACTCCTTTCCACGGGAAATCCGATCTAACACTGACTTTTTGCAGTTCAGGAAATCTCTTAAGACCTGGTTGTTCCAGCAAGCATACAACAGAATCAACTCTGGATAGCTAGTGAGCCTATCAGCACCATGAAGCCAAACGGTGTACGTGCGCTTTATAAATTACCACTAACATTAACATTAACACCTTTCAGCAAAGCCCCTTACAAATATGCTGTAATATTCTGCCATTCCGAGAAACTTCATAAGTTCTTTCTTATTGGTAGGAGATGCATATTTGTGTATGGCATCAACCGAGTTGCTTTTAGGTTCCACGCCCTCACCAGATAGGGTGTGGCCTAAGTAATCGATTGATGTTTATCTAACTGTGAGATTATATTGATGACATTTTTGTATTTTGTAATACCTGTCTAAGCCTCATGTCATGTTCTTATATCAGAACATCATCTTGATAGATCTTTACACCCAGCTGACCTTTCAACACTTTTTCCCAAGCTCTTTGAAATACTGAGGCTGCTGACACCAGTCCAAAAGGTAACTTTATGAATCTGTACGTCCCGAAGGGCATTATAAAAGTGGTAAGTTCTTTGGATTGCTCATCCAGCATTATCTGGTGGTACACAGATTTAAGATCTACAGTAAAAAAAACCTTAGCCCCCTGTAACAGCATAACAGCATAGGCATGGGAGAGATTTTAGGAGGGGGATATTTATCCACTATGACTTGTTTATTTAGCTCCCTTAAGTCAATACATAAGCGTAAACTCCCATTAGCCTTCCTGGTGGCTACCACTGGTGTTAACCACTGGGTTCCTTCTACCTCCTCAATGAAACCCTCAGCCTTGGGTTTCTCTAACTTCAACTTCATTTTGTCTCTCACAGCAAAAGGCACACCACGCACTTTACCAGCCACAGGTACAGCTCCACAAACCAGTCGTAGTCTGTGCACATAATCACGAAGACATCCGAGCTTGCTCCTAAAAGTACTTGGAAAATCTCTTTTTAAAATTAAAGAGAAGCTGTTATCACTGTCTTGTTTGACATTGACTTCACTTATATAAAAATTCTCTTTCAAAATAATTGGGGCGTCATTATTCGGATCCAATATCCCACCTAAATCTTTCTGGTGAAACCAACTCAGGATACTATCTCTCTTTTGAGAAACATACATTTTACCTGAAAGATACCTTCCTTTGTATTCTATCAAACCTAAAAATATCCTAAAAGTTTTATAGGTTCTCCACCTTAGGCACTAGGTTTAATGTCAGGTTTTTATTTTTTCTTTCAGATTGCATACATAGAATTGTTTGGAGACAGTGGTGATTTTCGCTCCCGAATCAAAAAGTACTTTGGTCCTTCCCCTTCAACTATTATTTCAACCAAGGGACCTTTCTTATTATTGGAAGTCACTTGTGAAACAATTTGACCACAGTCAAAACCATAACAAGCATCACTATCACTATTACTCTCATGAGAAACAGCATTGACTTTTCCTTTGTTACTCTTAGCTTTACACACTGCAGTAAAATGTCCAACTTGCTTACAATTCGAGCAAGTACATTTTAGTGCTAGACATTTCTTGTCATTGGCAAGGTACCCTACATTCCCACACCTATAGCACTTGGGATGGAAAGTGTTTTTCTTTTCAGGCTTAACATCACTCACTTTCTTATCTTTGGAAGAACTTTTTACTAGGTGGCAACACTTGCCTTAGCCTCGTGTTTGGTAATAACTTTCACAAACATATGATAATGTTCAATTTGTTTTGCGGTTATGAGAACTTCATCCAAAGAGGGATCATCTTTTTGCCATAAATCATCTCTGACTTTCTCTACATTACAACCTAACATGAATTGATCCCTTATTCTTTCCTCCAATAACACCCCTAACTTACATGACAGTCCCAACTTTCTTAAAGCAGTGACATAATTCTCCACATACTCACCCTCATTCTGAGTTCTGCAACCAAACTGATAGTGCTCTAAGATCTGCTTACTTTAGGTAAGTAATGTATATCGAGTTTCAACATCCACATTTCAAATTCATTTAAATTGACATCATCTATTTCCGGCAAGTGATCAAACACTTCTTGTCCTTCTGAACCAAGACAATGCAAAAGAAGAGCAGGTTTTCTCTTTGCACTGAGATTGGTTCCACATACTTTTGCATACCTTTCAAATACTTTCTTCCACTTCTGCCATTTAATAGGAGGATCATCAGGAGATGTTAAAAAAATGGTGGAGTTGTATCATTTTGCATGGTTAAAATCTTGTTAGAGAAGCTAACAAGTTACAACCAAACCCCAGCAAAATGCTCCCAATGTGTACACAATACGACGTACACTGCGAAACAATAAAATGCAGGTAGTAGAAACAATCAATTATGTCAACAAATGTATGTTAAATATCACACTAATCACGAACTGCAAATAAAGTGTAATGTAAAAAGGAAATGAATATGTGTATATGGAAAACTAGAATTCACTAGTATAGATTGTACTGAAGGAGTTTCTAAAAACCTGTCGGGACACGCGCTGTGAACCACTCAGGAATGCTTGTGTCTGAAAACTGACAGAGAGACGTTGCTTCTTTAAACAACAGCAATCACAAATGATGACGAGCTGAAGCATCTCAACTTCAATCAACCAAGAGAGACTGAGCAGTTCACAAACACGTAAATAAAAATGATGACGCGCTGGAGTCTCTCAACTTTAAGTAACAAAGTGAGACTGCGCTGCGAAATCCTGACATTGATTAGGGCAAGAATGAAAGTCTGCGTTGCACAGGGATAACGCTTCCAAAGCAGCAAGCAAGAAGATGCCCAAATAATTTGTTGTGACACTGTCTAAAGTGCGGATGAGCCCGTGCCGAAACCTCTCAACCCAATTAAGCACTTGTAAGGGCAAGATGCGCGGCAAACGCTCCCAATCTACAGCAAAGCAAGAGTTGCTCAAATAAAAACACAGTTCAAAGTGTGGATGAGCCAGCCTCAGAGTCATTCTCACTGAGACCCAGAACAGGGGCTGAAAACATCAGGATCATAACTCGAATGTCCTGGGCTCTCCGCTCCAGAGGAACGGCACATAACATGTACCATTTCCAGAAAAACTCTTATCAATGGAACCTTCTTGGAAGGAGTCCGGTATAACATCGTCATGTTGATAGTCAACCCCAATAATGTTAAAAGTTTTTGCCGTTGTCTGGAAGTAATTGACAACTTCCTCGGATGAACCATCCTCAACAGCCAGTAGTCGAGGTAGGGGAGGTGTGGCTTCTTATATAGAGTGCAAGATATCATGGGATACTAATGTCATGAACAAAACATCTCAGAACAAAATACTGAAAGGTAAATATGTACAGATTTTCTAAACCTAACTGCATCCATTTATTCAAAATACATAGATGTGGTGTTAAGAGCAGTAAATCTATACTTCCCTTTGTGCACTTACCATTCAGTATTTTGTCCCTCAATATTTTGTCCACAATATTGGTCTGCCCCATATCCTTCTACTTGATATTCAAGAGTACAATCGGGAGGGGAGCATTGGGGACCTTGACCTCTAAAGAGGTGCTGTGAGGCTAGAGGGATGCACTGGAAACTGCAAAAGGCTTCTTGCAAACAATCAGGCTTATATAGAGTCTGGGAGCCTGCAGGATGGGTATGTGGAAATAAGTGTCCCTCAGGTCCAACATTACAAACCAGAATCTAGGGCAGACAGGACCTGGGTCAGCATGAGCATCTTTAATTAGTCCTTTTGTAGGAAGACTTTGAAAGGAGAGATCTATAATTGCCCGAAGGCCTCTGTCCTTCTTCAGCACCAGGAAGTACCAGGAGTAATACCTTGTACCTGCCTCCAGTACTGGAATACTCTCTATGCCTTCTTTTCCCGGAAGGACTTGCACTTTCTGATGTATGATGGACAGGAAACTAGCAGGGTAATTGGTCAAAGGACTAGCTGAGTGAGACTGGAACATGACTGGACAACTGGGGAGTAATATAAACAAGATTTCCTTAAGGCTGGAAAGGAAATAGGACAACAGCTGTGCAATGAAGTTGGTTGGAACAGGCAGTGAATAGTGACTGGAAGTCTGCAGGGAAAACACAAGTACTAACAACAGGAGGGTAAAGCAGGGAAACGTAAACAATCACAAATTATAGTTTGTGTATTCCTCGGAAATAATCTATGTGAGGGGAAAATATATTTTATGAAAGCAAGTAGCAGAGTAACCTAACGGAGCTCTGGGAGACACCCAACAGCTCCTATGGAGAGGGTGTGCAGGGCTGTTCTCTGTGCCAAAGCCACAAGCCTTGGAGTCTAACTGGGTGTCAACGCTCCGTCCATCATTTCCTTTGTTTTTTCTTTGTTCGCCACAAGTTGGCAGGGTATGCTCAGATGTGAGTCCCATGCTCACTTTGCCACTGGATTCAAGCAAGCCGGGCTGAAGACGACTGAAATGCCAGAAACCGGTACTCGGTAGCTTGTTTCCGGTCCAGGGTAGGCATGGCTTGGCAGTTCGGGCTGGTCTTTTCCCATGAGGCACAGGGTCAGACTGATTTTCATATGGTCATGTCTGAACTGGGGAGGCAGAGTGGGCTAAAGAACAGTGATGGATTAAACCCAGATCAGTGACTGGGGGTAAGTGCTTGTATTGTCAACGCTCCGTCCATCATTTCCTTTGGTTTTTCTTTGTTCGCCATAAGTTGGCAGGGTATGCTCAGACGTGAGTCCCTTGCTCACTTTGCCACTGGATTCAAGCAAGCCGGGCTGAAGACGGCCGAAATGCCAAAAACCGGTCCTCTGTAGCTTGTTTCCGGTCCAGGGAAGGCATGGCTTGGCAGTTCGGGCTGAACTGTTCCCATGAGGCACTGGGTCAGACTGATTTGCATATGGCCATGTCTGAACTGGGGTGGCAGAGTGGGCTAAAGAACGGTGATGGATTAAACCCAGATCAGTTGACTGGGGGTGAGTGCTTGTATTGTCAATGCTCCATCCATCTTTTCCTTTGGTTTTTCTTTGTTTGCCATAAGTTGGCAGGGTATGCTCAGACGTGAGACCCTTGCTCACTTTGCCACTGGATTCAAGCAAGCCGGGCTGAAGACGGCTGAAATGCCAGAAACCGGTCCTCGGTAGCTTGTTTCCGGTCCAGGGAAGGCATGGCTTGGCAGTTCGGGCTGGACTGTTCCCATGAGGCACAGGGTCAGACTGATTTGCATATGGCCATGTCTGAACTGGGGTGGCAGAGTGGGCTAAAGAACGGTGATGGATTAAACCCAGATCAGTTGACTGGGGGTGAGTGCTTGTATTGTCAATGCTCCGTCCATCATTTCCTTTGGTTTTTCTTTGTTCGCCATAAGTTGGCAGGGTATGCTCAGACGTGAGTCCCTTGCTCACTTTGCCACTGGATTCAAGCAAGCCGGACTGAAGACGGCTGAAATGCCAGAAACCGGTCCTCAGTAGCTTGTTTCCGGTCCAGGGAAGGCATAGCTTGGCAGTTCGGGCTGGACTGTTCCCATGAGTCACAGGGTCAGACTGATTTGCATATGGCAATGTCTGAACTGGGGTGGCAGAGTGGGCTAAAGAACGGTGATGGATTAAACCCAGATCAGTGACTGGGGGTGAGTGCTTGTATTGTCAACGCTCTGTCCATCATTTCCTTTTGTTTTTCTTTGTTCGCCATAAGTTGGCAGGGTATGCTCAGACGTGAGTCCCTCCTTGCTCACTTTGCCACTGGATTCAAGCAAGCCGGGCTGAAGACGGCTGAAATGCCA
Source organism: Lissotriton vulgaris (assembly GCF_964263255.1). Lineage (NCBI taxonomy): Eukaryota > Metazoa > Chordata > Amphibia > Caudata > Salamandridae > Lissotriton > Lissotriton vulgaris. The sequence continues at coordinate 102,206,390 of NC_141690.1, forward strand.
AAAAATCGGTGCTCGGTATCTTGTTTCCGGTCCAGGGAAGGCATGGCTTGGCAGTTCGGGCTGGACTGTTTCCATGAGGCACAGGGCCAGACGGTGAACAAACTTTACAACAAAACTTTTACAACGCACTACCATTACAACGCAGTCATTACAACGCAAACCATTACAACGCATTGCGCTGGGGGGCGCTCTAGGATAGGGAATAAGTTTAATTTACTATCCAACACCTTCCCTAGTGTCCACGGGGACTGGAGTTGGAATAGTAAATTAAACTTTTTACTATCCAGCACCCCAAAGCGCTATGCGTTGTAAAGGTTTGCGATGTAAAAACCGCGTTGTAAAGGCATGCGTGGTAAAAGTATGCGTTGTAACGTCATACATCCGGGCCAGACTGATTTTCATATGGCCATGTCTGAACTGGGGTGGCAGAGTGGGCTAAAGAACAGTGATGGATTAAACCCAGATCAGTTGACTGGGGGTGAGTGCTTGTATTGTCAACGCGATTCAGAAAAGGGGGTGGTGATGGACAGAGTATCTGAATTAAGCAGAACACTCGTACCCAGTCAACAGATCAGGGCTTAATCCATCACCGTTTTTTAGCTCACTGCACCATCCCAGCTCAGAACCTGGCTACATGCAAATTAGTCTGTCCCTGGGTCAGTGCATCATGGGAACAGGGCAGACCAAACTACCAAGCCAATTCTTTAACTAGAAAGGAAACAAGCTTCCGGGGACCGGTTTCTGGCATTACAGCCGTCTTCAGCCCGGCTTGCTTGAATCCTGATGGTGCAGTGAGCAAGGGACTCACATCTGAGTATACCCTTCCACGCTTATGGTGGACAAAACGATTCAGAAAAGGGGGTGGTGATGGACAGAGTATCCGAATTAAGCAGAACACTCGTACCCAGTCAACAGATCAGGGCTTGATCCATCACTGTTTTTCAGCTCACTGCACCATCCCAGCTCAGAACCTGGCTACATGCAAATTAGTCTGTCCCTGGCCCAGTGCATCATGGGAACAGGGCAGACCAAACTACCAAGCCAATTCTTTAACTGGAAATGAAACAAGCTTCCGGGGACCGGTTTCTGGCATTACAGCCGTCTTCGGCCCGGCTTGCTTGAATCCTGATGGTGCAGTGAGCAAGGGACTCACATCTGAGTATACCCTTCCACGCAAGGTGGACAAAACGATTCAGAAAAGGGGGTGGTGATGGACAGAGTATCTGAATTAAGCAGAACACTCGTACCCAGTCAACAGATCAGGGCTTGATCCATCACTGTTTTTTAGCTCACTGCACCATCCCAGCTCAGAACCTGGCTACATGCAAATTAGTCTGTGCCTGGCCCAGTGCATCATGGGAACAGGGCAGACCAAACTACCAAGCCAATTCTTTAACTGGAAAGGAAACAAGCTTCCGGGGACCGGTTTCTGGCATAAGAACGGTGATGGATTAAACCCAGATCAGTTGACTGGGGGTGAGTGCTTGTATTGTCAACGCTCCATCCATCATTTCCTTTGGTTTTTCTTTGTTCGCCATAAGTTGGCAGGGTATGCTCAGACGTGAGTCCCTTGCTCACTTTGCCACTGGATTCAAGCAAGCCTGGCTGAAGACGGCTGAAATGCCAGAAACCGGTCCTCGGTAGCTTGTTTCCGGTCCAGGGAAGGCATGGCTTGGCAGTTCGGGCTGGACTGTTCCCATGAGGCACAGGGTCAGACTGATTTGCATATGGCCATGTCCGAACTGGGGTGGCAGAGTGGGATAAGAATGGTGATGGATTAAACCCGGATCAGTTGACTGGGGGTGAGTGCTTGTATTGTCAACGCTCCGTCCATCATTTCCTATGGTTTTTCTCTGTGCCAAAGCCACAAGCCTTGGAGTCTTAACTGGCACCCTTGGAAGCAATGAAAATCAGGATAACAATATGAGACAGAACAAGGAACAGAAAAGCTGGACTCAGGCAAAAGCAGGACTGGAATCAGGGTCAGGAACAGGACTGAAATACTGAACAGAAGGCTAGGAAACATCTGCACTCAAATAAGGCAAGACAGAAATATGCAGACAAACAGGGACACCGAATACAAGGTAAGGAGTCTGCAGATAACAGGGAAAATCAAGAAAAGTGTAGATATAGCAAATTTAGAAACAGATAAGTAGGAAAGCAAGGTACAGAAACAGATCCTACAAATAGCTAAAACAGGAACATGGATACATGGAAAAAAGGAAACAGCATTAAACAACAGGCCTATAATATTAGCAGCAGGAACACAGTGCTCAACTAAATTAATTTGCAAGCAGCTGCACTGTGTGCTCACAGAGCTGAAATAGCTGGAGGCTCAGGAGAGGGGCACAGGTGCACAGAGAAATCCATCTGCAAGGAATTAGCCAGGGAATCAAAGAACCACCATTGAAGGGAAAGCTGACCTGGCATCCAGAGAAGGGAAGACCAGGAGAAATAGGAGACACAAGAAAGGGCAAAGAAAAGCCTTGAAACGAGATTGTATCAGTGCAAACCTAGAGAAGCGTCCAAAATGAAAATATAAGTTTAAGCGGGTGGCCTGGGAATTCCGAACTTACGCTGCAATTACCAAGCTGTGCAGCTGCACTACATGGTGGAGTGGCCCTGCACTAGAACGGAAAAACACTGGTGTATCATAGACCCGGCTATCGCAGCCATGCATATCTGAAAGGTACCTTGGCTTTCGAAAACCTACAGGCAGCCAAGTGCCTATGTTTCGCCGGTGACACTTGTCATCGTTGATGTGTGGGATCATGTTCAACTACAGCGAGGGCTCTCAACAACCATATCACCCCAAACACCCCTACTAGGCAACCCTGACTTTCCACCTGCAGCATCTGGGGGGGGAATTTCAAACCTTGCAACGCACCAACTGCAAACGTATCGAGGACCTGTTCGACCTCGGAGTCCTTATGGGCTTTCCTATGCTTCAGGAATTCTATTGACTGCCTGAGACCGCGAAATGCAATATTTGGCAGTTGCGCACTGGGTGATGCAACCGTGGATCTGACCATACGCTAGCAGAACCGTGACGCCTTTCGAGAAGTGGCTTCTCACGAGAGATTCAGACAAGAAATTCTCTGACATTGACATGTTTTTAAATACAATGCACTCACCGCTGCAATCACCAGGGTGTGACAGGTGGGAAAGGGAATGTGAGTGGCTCGTCACAGATAAGGAATGGAGCGGCATACTACACTAAGCCCCAACATCTGCTTTAAACACCGCCAGCAAGGAAACGTTCCTGAAAATTGCCCATTACTGGTATCTTACACCAGCTAAAATGGCAGCTTGGAACCCGAACGGGAGGGACCGTTGCTGGCGGGACTGTGGACAGCAGGGCACACTCACCTACCTGGTCTGGCACTGCCCCAAGCTTCAGCCCTTCTGGGAGGGTGTGTTAGAAGCCATTTACAAAACATACATTCAGAGGTTCCCCAGTTATATATTGCGAGTCCTCCCAAACCCTCTCGCCTACCCGTTACAGTCACCCAGAGGTAGAGCCATCACTCTTGCGCATCGAGCAGCTAAACACCTCCTTCTTAGCAAATGGCGCACCACAGCCATCCTGTCACACCTTGACTGGTTACACAAATTATAGGACCTAACAGGTATGGAGAAATTAACTGCAGTGGCAATGCAATGCCTTCCACTATTTGACAAAATGTGGCAACCCGCCCTGACATACCTCTTTACTGAATTCCAGGAATTGTCCTGTCCCGCAATCTCCGCGTCCTGCGTTTAATACCAGCAGAGGCGCTGGTAGAACACCAGGTCACCTGAACAGACCCTGCAGATATTTCTACTATTGGGCAACTTTCTATGCTTCCTAGCCTCCTCTTCCTCCTTTTTACACCTACTGTTCCCTGTAGACTACGCTATACCCTCCCTCTGTGCATACTAGTCCTGCCTTCCCCACTATCCTATCACCACTGGCCATGCTAATGTAGGTGGGTAGTATTGTACTGTTCTTCTCGGTTGAATAAATAAAAACACATTTAAACCTAAAATAAAAAAATGAAGGGGTCATAAAAAAAGTAGGATCCAGAAACACATCTACTGAATAGGAAACCACCACCAGACATGATCTAGGAAGGGTCTGAAAACTGAGAGAACTACAAGGACCAAAATGCATCAGGGACATGGAACAGAAACCCTGACTAAAAGGTGAAGCTAAACTAAGTATGCTAAGTATTGATGTGTATATTGACCTATACTGAAGTAAAGGCAGATTCGTAAATGGCTCTCATGAGTGACATCTAGTGGCAGGTGGCAGAATCCTGACAGCTGGAGTTGCAAGGTGCAGGGGGTTGGAAAGGAGTGGAAGGACAATTTGAAGGCCCCTCTGTTCCAAAGTAATCGCTTTTCACCCTTGGAGGAAATGTCAGATCTTGCTTTTCACAGGGTGGCTGTGTCAGGAAGGCCACAAGAAAGTGTTTGTGCAGATGCGCCTGGTGGGTGAGTGGCGCCCTGAACTGCACGTTGTTCCTGGTGTTCTGGACGCTGTCTTTGTGAATCATGGCTTCAGCCATTAAAGGACTGAGAGGCCTGCTGGATCAGTTGTCAGGTCACAGTCACGGAGGGGGCAAAATTGCTGGAGAAACTGTCTCACTGGGGCAGACAGGCTCCTGGAAGGTGCAGTGCTCCTTCTATCCTTTAACCGGTGCAGGGCATTGTCTGCCTCCTCAACGAAAAGGCGGGAGCTATCAAAGGGCATGTCCATTAAGGATGCCTTGATATCACCAGAGAAGCCCATTGACCTCATCTATGCATGACATCTTATTCCCACATTAGTGCCCGCTGCCTGCCCTAGGCAATTCTTGGTATATAGACCACAACAAATAACAAGTGTAACCACATCATGGAGGTCTTTAATGGGTTGGGTCAGAGACACCTAGATGTATTGAGGACTTGTGCCAAAACATGGGTGTTGGACCCTACACCCTTGATGTGGATTCCCCAACTTATTGCCTTACACCCTCCTGTTTATGTGACTTTGTTTTGCTATAGTTAGGACTCTACGCACTTGACCATTGCTAACCAATGCTGAAGTGCTTGTGCTCTCTCCTTTACACATAGTAAAACTGGCTTACATTCAATTACCTAGTAAGTTCTAGTAAAGTTGTACTACATGTAAATGTAAATGTAAATGTATGTGTCTTGTAAAGCGCACTGCTGCCCTGAGGCATCGTGGCGCTGTAGACCACTGGGGAACCCATCCTGGCTATCCCTGTGAGATGGTCCCTACTGGGTATCTCCAAGGTGAAACCAGGCATCCCCGGCGAATGTGGGGGGCCGTTGTAGAGATGAAGCAAGCTAATGCCCAGAGTTGCCGAGTGTGATCCCTGGTTAGAGTAGGCACCGAGGCGAGAATTATTGAGTCCGCTGACCCTGGTCCACGACCCTTCCGCGTCGGGAATTGAACCCTGGTCCCGGGCTATTCTCTGCTTCCGGGTCTGCCGCCTCTAACCAGTGAGCCACACCACTCCACCTAGGGCCTGTAAATGAAATGCTACCAGAGGGGCTGAGGACTGATTCTACCACCCACTTAAGGAGCCCTTTAAACATGTCTCGGGCCTGCCATTGTCGCCTGATTGAGCAGTTTAAATTTAAACTGCCATTTTGACCTGGCAAAACAAACTTTTGCCAGGCCTAAACCTTCATTTTTAATACATACGAGTCACCCCTAGGGTAGGCTCTAAACAGCCCATAGGGCAGGGTGCAATATATTTAAACAGTTGGACATGTACTTTTATGGAACCTGTTCATTCTCAAAGGAATGTTCCTCAAAATGATGTGTGATTTCAATGTGCTTGGCGTGCAAGCTGTGCCTCACTGCACAAGTCCTAAAAGGGACATTCTTTTGAGTCTGAATAGATCCATTTATGACCAAATCAAGTCAGTATGAACGTTGAAACTTTCTGGATAGCACTTAAAAATTATAAACCTGAGGATGCCCATGGTATATGGGCGAAACGTGTTGGCTATCCGGCTGTATTTTATGAAGATGATTTGAAAGAATAATAAAGAATTACATTTTATACCACATCCTTGCAAGAGGAAGTGTCGTCAGAATCCTAATCGGATTCAAAGATTGTGAAGCAGGTTTCACAGATACAGATAAATAATGTCATGGTTCCAAACATGCAGAATACAGAACAGATTATACTGAGTCAGAAATTATTTTGTATGCCATTGCAACAGCTCCCGTGATGCAGAAGAATATGAGAAACAGAATGCTCCATAATGCAGAGTATCAGTAGAATCTATTGATTCTGAGTGATGAATTAGAGGCAAGTAGTTCACAATGATGGTGCCTGAGGAGGGAGGAGGAAACCAAGCTTGGAACAGTCCTGGAGTGTTTGACCAGTCAACCTTGGGGAGGGCTTCCCCCAAACGTTTTGCCTTTTTGCCCTCCACTTATAAATTCCTTTTGGTTGGCCTTAGGACTCTGCAAGTTACCACTGCTAACAAGTGCTAAATAAAGTGCTTGCGCTCACTCCCCTGAACATGATAAACTTGGATTACACCTGATTGGCATATTTAATTTCCCTCTAAGTCACTTGTAGAGTGGTATACCTTCTACCCAGGACCTGTAAGTTAAATGCTACTAGTGGGCCTGTCAATATGAAATCAAATGTATCGGTCAATGAAAATGATATCATCTCCTTAATAACATACTCTTCCATCTTGAACTCCACATCAGCCCCAATGCGCAAATATGCAATTAGGCAGGCCCTCATACCGAGGCCCAGGTTTATCGATTGATAAGTCACAGGTGGGAGGGTGCATCGCTTTCAGGCAAACACTTGGGCAGGAAACATTCGATCAATCCCATAGATAGGTGCAGCGACATTGCAAAGGGTCAAAGGAGATTTCCCCAATAAAACACACATGGTTGGAAGAGGCACGCACATTCCCAAAACACCATTAAGTCAGATGCAACACAAGTTATGAACACACAACCAATCAGGGCCCAGCACAAGAAGTGATCAAGCCTCTACCACGCTGGACATCAAGACACTCTAAAGACTGGTCACACTGTGTCCACGTAAGGTTGAGACCCACCTGTGGTAACCATTAGACAATTTATGACTTCAAAGGCAGCAACCAAAATTCCTCACAATAAATGGATAGCCGGAAACCTTTTATTGCCAACAATGAAATGCATAAAAGAAAAACACAAACAATTGTAAATTGAGACAGTTTTCAGACCCTGCGACTGTAACTGTTCTCCCGGGAGCTACTTTTAATCTAACAAACTGTTCCTGTTTTGCCAAATGACTTATGTTTCAAGGTATTTTGAGTTTGATCAACATTTTGGCGAGCCAGGCAGGAGGATGGGACTTCGTACCCAACTCCAGCCATAGGAAGGAGAACCTGCCTGGACGGATTCACGTCAGGCTACAAAAAGGAAGGTGGACAGACACCGCAATTGATTGGAAGTTCTGCTGAACCTGAAGGCAGGAGGTCTGTCCTGAAGCAGCCGTCACAGAGGGTAAGACACCACATCCGAACCTGAAACATTCTGTGTTCATTTTAAGCATTTGGCATATGTCAAGCAAAGGAATAGCGTAAATAGATAACCTGGGAGCATTGCCACTGACAGGGTCTGGCATATTACCTATTTTATATGTCCCAACTGTAGCAGTTGTAAGGCGGCCTCAGTGGCAATCCTGCTTAAATCACCTTTTTTGATAGTCAGCACGCTGGGAAATGTGAATTTTTATTGTATAGCTTTATCTAAAAGGAGCGAGAGGTAATGGTCCTTGGACCGCTGGGCGTTACACAGATGATACCCTTGAGTCCTTGGTGTGACACAGGGTGTGATTCAGATTTAGGGAAAATAATTACTAGGCTTAACTTGTGCGTGGCCAAGAGGGACCTGTGATTTCTGGGTTATTCTATTTTCCGCATCTATTACTACAAATGTTGTCTTGGAGTGGATATTGGCAGACTCTCCGGCTCACTTCAAACTGTGTACAGCGCAGAACTTCCCCCTATAGTAGGATGGCACGCCCTAAAAAATAATTGACACAGCAATTATCCTTTTTTCTGTCCATTTTTTTGAAGTTGGTGTAGTGTATATGTGATGTTATGGTGCTGCCTTTAATTACAAATTGTGATATGTGATGTTATGGTGCTGCTATTCAAGGTAAATTGTATTCTGTGCAAAAGGTGATATCATGCAGAAATTGTGTTAACACTGCATTTGTTCCTATATTGTAATACTTCATATGCATTGTTATCTTGTGCACCACATACGTTTGCTCCATGATTAGAACAAGCAAAAACAAATGTAATAAGTGTGAGTTGTGTTTGTTCAAAGAATTACCAAAATAGTAATGGATTCCCCATTAAAGCACATGGAAACCAGGTTCCCACACAGGTAAATAAACGTAATAAATGTTGCCAAAAATGGCACGCACACACACATTTCCTTGCCCTAAGGAGGGAACATTTGACACTAACACAATTGAGCATACCAAAACACATATAAAAATGAAATATACAGGTCAAAAGAGAGCCCAAGCTCAAGAGAAAAAAAAGGGCCAGGGAGCCCAGACAGTTAGTTTCAGAGCCAACCAAGTTCCTCAAAAAGTCCCCAAAAGCTCGAGCACCCTGTCTACCACGTCCACACATAGGACGTCATCAGCAAGGAGAAAACAAACTCCTGCTCATCTGGCAAACATACACGAGTGACAGGGAGGGTTGTGGCGATTCTAAAAAGTGATACAGCGAGTGGGGGTGAGGAAGGGAGCGTCAGTCCCCCGGGAACCAATGAACAGTGTGGGGCTATAGAATTTGCCCAGACAGCCGAGGGGGAAAATCGAGACCTGATGCTTGAAGAAGAAAAGGCACATAACCGCACACGCCTCGTACTTACTGTCAATCATGTGCCGATATGAAGAGGAACCCATAGTAAAGATGCTTGTGAACGACACAATGTATAACTTCCTAATAGACATGGGGCAAAAAGGTAATGCCATATGCAGGGAATAGGTAAAAAGCACAGTTGGTTCCAACCGGAATTGTTCAAGTCATGTAATTATTTGTACTGGAAATCATGAATCACAAACACATTAATTAATTCAACTCTAGGTTATTTATATTGATTATCACATAAATACATCAAACATATTAAATCATGTGACACAGTTGCTCCACAGTTAGTGGAAAGTAAGTGTTGATTAGAGTACTCATGGGTAGATAAGAAGAGAATAGGGAATTCAAGTGAGATTATATTTACAGTGTATACAAACAATTCAATTAAAGTCTGATGGAGATGCTTAATATGATTTGATTTTCCACAGTTGTAAGATACCGCATGTACATTCTGTGTTATCTAGATGTGGACGATATTCTCAGTCCAGGTAGGTACAGTTGGAAATGTTGACATTTCGACCCCTAAAAGGCAGAAAGGCCAATTAAACCTTTCGGGGAGGGGGGGGCTTCATCAGGACAAGGAAGGAGCACGCTATAATGTCAAAGTCAAAGTCAAGGTTTATTTGTGTTGGTACTCATCAGAGGACCACAAAAATACATTTTTACATTTTACATTTAAAAAAGATTCAATTTTATCAATACAAAGGTAAAAAGGATTTAAAATATTTGTACAAATTATAACAAACAAATTTGTTCGGAGGTTGTTTACACAAAGATATAAGTTCTCTCACCATTGTGATTCTACAAGAGCGATAGATAGGATCTAAGAATCTAGTACGGGCTAAGGTTACTTTCTGGTTTGGACATACAAATAGAACATGCTCTAAAGTCTGATCGCCCCCTGCGCACAATGTACATATTGGAGATCCTCCCGGAATCCATCTTGAGGTATATGCTGATACGGGTAGGATGCCCAAACGAAGCATAGCAATTGCCCTCCTTGCGCCATGAGTCAAAGTAAACCCGATAAAGAACCGACTTTGTTTATAGTCGAAAAACTTTCTCAAGGACTTTATTATGCCGAAGCATTTTCCAGCTATGGTCGAAACATGGAGATCGAAAGAGAGCTCGGAGTCGAAGAGAACCCCGAGGTTCCTGGCTGATGAAACTGTCTGAGGTGGAGCTGCAGAGTTGTCAGGCCACCACAGGGCAGGGCAAAAAGAGGCATTTTTTCCGATGGGGAGGATCTCGGTTTTATTCGAGTTGCAGCGCAGATGGTTAGCGTCCATCCATTGGAAGACTGCTGTGAGGCAGTGTTTCAGATTGAGCTCTGCCGTATTGGAATTGTCGTCTAGGGGAATGATAAGCTGAGTATCGTCGGCATAGGAGGTGACGGTTATGCCGAATGATTCTATAAGGGTAAGAAGAGGGATAAGATAGATATTGAAGAGGAGGGGACTCAGAATGGAACCCTGGGGGACTCCACAGGACACCTTTTTCTCATTAGAATGGAAGGGGCCAAGGGTGACAGTTTGGTACCTATCACTGAGGAAAGAACTAATCCAAGATAGGGCAGAGTTGGTAACACCGATGTCCATGAGTCTATTAATCAGAATGGAGTGGGAAATGGTGTCGAAAGCTGCCGTGAGGTCAAGAAGGATCAGAATGGCCTTCTTCCTTTGATCTTGAAGGATTTTGATGGTATCGGTCAGTTCGATCAGGGCCGTCTCGGTAGAATGTTTAGACCGGAATCCGGATTGCTGGGGATGAAGTAGGTTATGAGAGTCCAGGAAGGTCTTGAGCTCCTTGTGGACCAACTGTTCAGTTATTTTACCCAGTGCGGGTAGCAGGGTAATAGGGCGGAGGTTGGTCAAGTCTGAAGGGGGTTTATTCGACTTTTTCATGAGTGGCTTGACCACCCCTTTTTTCCAAGAGCGGGGGACAGCACCGGATTTGAGGGATAGGTTGATTATTGCATTGATGGAGGGGTTGACTTCATCAATGATGAGGTGAAGAATCTTAGGTGGACAAGGGTCTGATGGGGAGCCAGATTTGCAGGAGAGGATCGCTTCTCTGGTCTGAGACAAGGACGCTGGAGTAAAGCTTTTAAGACTATTAGCAGTCGGGCGAGATTGGTCCAGGTCCGGGATTGAGTGAACAGGGGGGGGAGGGGGGAAGTTTTTATGGATGGAGGTGATTTTATCATCAAAGTAGTCGGAAATTTTATCACAAAGTTCTTAAGATGGGGGGATTTCCGGTTGAAGAGCTTTAGGTTTGGTAAAGGATTTTACTATTGCAAATAGGGTTTTTTGCTTTTGGCTGGCATCCTTAATGGCGTTAACATAGTAAGATTTTTTAGCTGATTTGATGGTTGAAAGATAGATTTTCCTCTGTAGGATGTAATTGCTACGGTCGCCATTATCGTAGGTTCTGCGCCATTTCCGTTCCGCTTTCCTGCAGAGGAGGTGTGCGGCTGTTAGATCAGGCGTATACCAGGGGGCTTTGATTTTAGTTGTCTTCAAAGCACTGTCCTGTTGATTGGGTGGGCATCGACTTGAGATTTCTTGAGAGAGCCAGTTATTGAGACAAACTGCATCACTGTCGATGTTACCAGAGGGAGAAGGGGCATTGGTTGGGGAAAAAGGATGAAGGATAAGGTTTTTCTGGACAGTTTTCCAGTTAATAGGATGAGCGTGATGGCGCGTGCGTTTTTTGCAGGTTGGAGGGTGGCAGCTGGAGATATGAAAGGGGATCAGACAATGATCTGTCCAAATTTGGGGAATGGGGGACAGGGTGGAGAGGGACGGGAAATTGGAACAAATACCGTCCAAGGTATGGCCAAGGGAGTGGGTAGACAGTTTGACGCTTTGTTGTAGATTAAAGATGTCCAATGACTGCAGGAAGTTTCTGGTATGAGAGTCGGCTAAGGTTTCGAGATGTAAGTTGAAATCTCCCAGGAGGGTAAAATGTGGGTAGCGGAGAAGGAAGCATCCAAGAGCGTCGTTTAGAGAGTCCAAAAATTTCGCCGCATTACCAGGTGGACGATAGATCAGGCCACCGGAGAAGGAGAGATCTTGGCTAAGTTCGATGCAAAAACCTAGTCCTTCTGCGTCAGTGAGAGGATCAAGGCAGAAGGTGTGGCAACTAAAGGTGTTCCTAAGGATAAATGCAACACCTCCTCCTCTACCTTTCTGTCTATCCTGTCACTATATTACTTTTGTGGTAGATGATATGACAGGCTGGTGAGGATTTAGGTATCCAATCTGTGGTTAAATGCATTAGTGCATGATCACTCTCTTGGCAAAACAGGTTAAGCAAATACGTAAATGTATCAAATAGATCCATACTGCTAATAATGTAGTCTATAATGGAAAAAGTTCCATTGCCCCGTCTGGTGTAATTTGCTGGGATGTCCCCTTCCATGTTACCATTCACTATTATTCCATGCAGGTTAGTCAATGTTGATAATAGCAATTTACCTCTTTTATCAATTAATATACCCTCAGGAAATTGCGGGGTTATAGTTTCCATACCTTCTTCTAAGGATAGTTTAGCCCACTTATTGATTTCAGAGTTAGAGATTTTACTATTGAAATCGCCAGCGATTAAGAAGGATGAGTAGGGATGGTTTTCTGTTATTTTCACGATCTTTTCCATGATTTCTAGGAATACTATATCATGCTTTTTACCTGGAGGGGCATATACATTAAAGAGGAGAATTGTCTTTAAGGAGGCTGTGCTATATGTTTTTGCGGAGATTTTAATGCACTGTAAGTTTTCTAGATTAGTATCTACTATTTCCTGCGCCCACAGATATTCTTCGCTCAATAAAATGGCTAGACCACCTTTAGCATGTCCTCGTTTAGTTGGTGTTGCTTGGATTTCGTATACATAATAGTTTTTAAGAGTGATAGGTTCAGTTGCCCACGTTTCTTGTAGGATCAGAATATCTGGCAAATTTCTCAAGGCTGTGGACAGTTTGTTCTCAATTCTACCAGCGATATTCCAAGATGTAATTTTTAAGCCGGTGCTAAACAGATTGATGTTGAGAGTTCTTAATTTTATTACTATTCAGAGTCTCAGAGACCCAGGCCCAGGACTTTATGCTATAATGTGAATCCAAGGAAACCAATCAGGAACTGGATAGACCCGTCTGTAAATGTATTGTATGTTGGGTGATATGGGGTACAAAACATTGTGGCGCCGTAGCTCACCTTAAACCCACTGTCGCTTAACAAGTGGCCAGGACTCAAAATTGGTCTAATGACTCCATTCAATGGGAATGGGGGAACCTCTTCATAGTCCAAAGATATCAGAAGGCGTGGACGTGCTGTATATTTAATTGCACATCCGTACATTAGAATAGGCTAAAAAAAAGAGGGGAGTCACAAAGTGACAAAGTGAACCAAAGGTATAAGCATCAAACACTTACCAAAAGGTCTGTTTTATCCCAGAAAAGGATGATGCCACTGGACAATAATAATTTTGTAGTCAATGTTCAAATTACGAATCAATCTGGGGATTTAGTCTGAAAAATACAAGACATCCATAACTAGTATGACTGACAGTAGGGATATGCTGTAAGAAAGTAGCTCGCCCGCGAGGTCAAATAAATTAATACCTCCGGCAGGGGTTGCAATATTAATAAAATATCTACTTGTCCATGTGGCAGGTTGCTTAATAAATCCACTTATCCTGTAACAAATTTCACTTGTCCCTTTTGCGCCATGTAATGCGACAACACATTATGGCAGCAATCCCATTATATTAGAGGTCTGAAATAGCCTCTCTGATAATGCCAGGGCTCCTTCTAAAGGTAGGGTTTGAATACTAGCATTTCCCTTATGTTGCCACGTTTCCGGAGATCTACATACTGGGGCTGAAGGTAAAAGTACGCAATAGTTCTAGGGATGGAATGCTCTTTTGAGTCTTATGCAAACCTACAAACATGCATCTTTTAAGGGTTTTCACCAACGGTTCTCTAATTTATGCATGGCAGACATAAACCTTCTTTCAGGGTTGGAAAAAAAGGGGTTGGAGGTGTACTTGCAAACACTCAGATTTTCACTTGAGCAAATCTACACCTGCAAATTTGCTCATGCTAAAAAACAGTTCTCGAATATTTTCTAGGAGTACTATTTCTTGTCCTACATCTGTAAAGTCTTGTAAATTCAAGAAAGCTGTATATTATTATTATTATTATTATATTTCTTATATAGCGCCAGAATCGACCCCCGAAGGGGTATCTCCGCGCTTGCCTTGGGAACCCGTCCTGTTTTTTCCCTGCGAGATAGCCCCTACAGGGCATCCCCAAGGTGAAAGCCAGGCATCCCGCCGCGGGGGGGCCGTTGTGGAGATTAAGCAAGCTTAATGCCCAGAGTTGCAGAGTGTGAACCCATGATTAGGTCAGGCACCGAAGCGAGAATTATCGAGTCCGTGGACATTTGAGCTCAACACCCTGCCGCGTCGGGAATTGAACCCTGGTCCCGGGTCTGACCTCTGCTTCAGGGTCTGCCTGCTCTAACCAGTGAGCCACACTTCTACACTTAATGCAAAGACATGGGTGCACTTTTGAATCTTTATTTAATAATTGGGCCCCTAATTAGGTCTGGCATTACCCATGACCTTTGGTGTTTATTAAAATGTTGACTGGAGAGGAAAGTATCAGGAAAGAAATGGGTCAACCAGTGCTGAGGAGGGACAGCTGTCTTGTAATTTCCTCATGTTCCTTCAATCCCAGTTGACAGTATCCAAGATATATATCCATTTGCATTCTTGCAAATTAAGGATGTCTACTAGGTTTCCGCCTCTGGGACCTAAAAGAACCTTCTCGAGGACAACTAATTGAAACTATTCACTGGATGGTTAAGGTAATGTTCCACTAATGGTGCCCCTTGGACCTTACATCCGACATGGCTACAATGCTGTAGTATGCATGGTTTTACTTTTTGGCAAATCTGACCAATGTACATTAATCCACAAGGACACTTGATGGCATATACCACGTCTATACTGTTACAATTGGTATATTTCATAAATTCAAAATTGCAATTGGTGGATAAAGATTTAGGTTTCTACTGTGAGGTTGCATGCTTTACAGTGCCCACATTTCTATCAATCAATCAATCAATCCACTTGTAAAGCGCGCTACTCACCCATGAGGGTCTCAAGTCGCTGGGGGGGGAAGTACCGCTACTGCTCGAAAAGCCAGGTCTTGAGGTGTTTCCTGAATGTGAGGTGGTCCTGGGTCAGACATGGGTGGGCAGGGAGGGAGTTCCATGTCTTGGCCGCCAGGTAGGAGAATGACCTTCCTCTGGCGGTGGTTCTGCGGATACGTGGGGCGGGCGAAGGCGAGGCTGGCGGAGCGGAGTTTGCGTGTTGGAGTGTAGAACGTGAGGCGGTTGTTGAGGTATTCTGGTCCTATGTCTTGGAGCGCTTTGTGTGCGTGGGTGAGGAGCCTGAACGTGATCCTTTTGCTGACGGGGAGCCAGTGTAGGTCTTTCAGGTGGGCTGATATGTGACTGTGGCGGGGGATGTTGAGAATGAGTCGTGCGGATGCGTTCCGTATTCGTTGGAGTCTTTTCTGAAGTTTGATTGTGGTTCCTGCGTATAGGGCGTTCCCGTAGTCAAGTCGGCTGGTAACGAGGGCCTGGGTAACCGTCTTTCTAGTTCCGGTAGGGATCCAGCGGAAGATCTTCCGGAGCATGTGCAGGGTGTTGAAGCATGAGGATGAGATGGCGTTGACTTGCTTGGTCATCGTGAGAGAGGAGCCTAGGATGAATCCCAGGTTGCGTGCGGGGTCAGTGGGTATCGGTGCGGTGCCTAGTTCTGCGGGCCACCAGGAGTCGTCCCAGACGGATGGGGAATGTCCGAGGATGATGACCTCCCTCAAGTCTGAGTTCAGTTTCAGACGGCTGAGTCATTCTTCATTCCTTCCTGGAGGTTGAGTTTGCCGGAGGCTGAGTCTTTGGTGAGGGACAGTATCAGCTGGCTGTCGTAGGCGTATGAGATGATGTTGAGTTTGTGTTTGCGTGCGATGGTGGCGAGGGGGCTCATGTAGATATTGAAGAGGGTTGGGCTTAGTGATGAGCCTTGGGGTACGCCGCAGATGATCTCAGTGGCTGCGGAGCGCAAGGGAGGGAGACGGACTCGCTGGGTTCTGTCGGAGAGGAAAGAGGTGATCCAGTCCAGGGCTTTGTCTTGGGGCCCGGGGTTTTGGAGGCAGGTTATTAGGGTGCGATGGCAAACTGTATCAAATGCGGCTGAGAGGTCCAGGAGAATGAGGGCAGTGGTTCCCCCGTTGTCCAGTAGGGTCCTGATGTCGTCGGTGGCTGCGATGAGGGCAGTCTCGGTGCTGTGGTTGGCTCGGAATCTGGACTGGGATGGGTCGGGGGACCCATTGGCTTCGAGGAATGCGGTCAGCTGCTTATTGACAATCTTCTCGATCACTTTCGCCTGGAAGGGAAGAAGAGAGATGGGGCGGACGTTTTTGAGGTCTTTGGGGTCCGCTGTGGGTTTCTTCAGTAGGGCATTGATCTCTGCGTGCTTCCAGCTCTCTGGGAAGGTGGCGGATGCGAGGGAGTTGTTTATGACGTTCCGTAGGTGGGGAGCGATGATGGTGTTGGCTTTGTTGAAGATGTGGTGAGGGCATGGGTCGGAAGGAGAGCCGGAGTGGATTGTGTTCATAGCGTGGGCGGTGTCTTCAGTACTGATGGTAGTCCAAGCGCTGAGGATGGTTGTAGGGTGCGTTGGTTTGGTGGCTGTGGTGGTAGGCTGGGCGACGAAGCTGTTGTGTATATCGGAGATCTTGCGGTGGAAGAACATGGCGAGGGAGTTGCAGAGGTTTCTAATATCCAATGATTTGTTGTAACCTCCACAGTGATTGTATGGAGGGTTGCAATGGTACCTAAGGAGAGCCAAACTATATGGTCTCTGATTTTCTTGCCCTTCCTGAAGGAATGTATGGGCGGCTCATTTATGTCTATCTCATCAGATATCAAATTCCAATGGTTGTTGATGATAGGTCATTATATCATTACTGCGTGTGAAGAAGGTTGTAACAAATCATCCTGTACGTAGTCTTATTCGAAGGAGGTTTCGGCTCTAGTCGTGTCTCACGTGGATTGTACCAATCCCTCTTACGGGCCTTTTTGAGTAGGCTCTTGGGGTATCCTCGCTCAGCCAATCAGTCTAGTAAATGTTGTGATTCTTTTAAGTAGTCTGCTTTGCGTGAGCAGTTTCTACGTAGTCTGAGAAACTGTCCAAAAGGTAAACTGTCTTAAGATTTCAAGGGTGGTGACTAGTATAGCGTAGTAGGATATTACATTCACTACTTTTTCTGAATAAGGTTGTGTACAGTTGTCCTTCCTCAGCTTCAACTGAAATATCTAAGAAGTCAATACTGGTGGAACTTTATTGGACCGTGAATTGAATGACTTGTGATCTACCATTCAAATCCTATCCAAATCAGGAGAAGGTTGACGTATCGCTTCCAAAGGGCAATATTATTCTGGTATGGATACGCTTAATTGAAAATGAAGCTGGTCTTGTAGTTATCAATACACAATATGGCTAGGTTTGGTGCAAAGCTCGCCCCCATCACAACTTCCCTGGTGTAGAAGGCTCAGAAAAAATTATGAGTTAAAAAATACCTGGCTGTGTGGAAAACGAAAATTTTATACTCCCTATTGCTGGTATTAATAACAAGTGGGGAATGGAGGAAAGGGTGCTTTAATGGGCTGTTTCCTCCAAGGTCTACATGTTTCGAAGCCTACCCCTTAGCTTCTCGTCAGGACCAAGGGTGTTTATCCCTTGTACCACTCTAACTATATAATCTATATGGTCAGCGTGGTCATTGTCGAGGGGTAATACACATTAGGTGATCATGCATTCATCTAACTATCTGGAAGGATAAAGTAAGAACATAGTTATCATTTGTAGTATATACCCTAATATAGCAAAACCACTTCACCACACTTGTGAAAGGTCAAATATTTACATATTTTTCACTTAGTGCACAACTGCTCATTGTTCTTTTCATGTGTGTTTTGTGCTGCCCTTTTGTTGTTCTTTAAGACTCCAGACATTACAAAATATATAACGAAAAACACACACTCTAAGTGAGTTGTCATCTGACAGAGATCGGTGCCATTTATGATGCGTATGGTGCAGTTTACAACTTGTTATCTAAGTAGGAGAGAAAACACAATGTGACATATTCTCAACATCTTTTAAGAAAGAAATTGTAATAGGTAACGTACACTTTAGGTGCCTAACTAAGGCCTCATGAGCTTCAACACGGGAGGGGTGGAGCGCTTTTAGTCAAACACTGTGGGTAAAGGAAGGATTAAGTCAAAATATGATTAAAAACGGTAAAATGTTGGAATTTGCTGCCCAGGGTGCCGGCTATGCCGTACTAACTTCATCAAAGCAGCTCTCTCACCCAAGCACTGCTTGCCCATGGCTCCGATGAACAAAGAGTTTGCCGAATGCTGGTATAAGTATTGGTTTGATTCCACAATGGGCGTTTGTGTGGATCTACACACTAGAATGCTAACTCCCAAAGATGGCCGGCTGTTTTGGGTATGGCTAAATTCCTGTTGTAAGAAGAGCATGCTCTACACAACTAGAACGCTGAAATCACAAAATGGCCTCCCCGATGTGGCACTACTTCCTGTTTGCTTTTTTTTTTTTTTTTTTTTTGGAAAACCTTTATTGATAGAAAAAGTACACCGCTATTCAGCCATACATCCCGGAGGCCAGGCAGCATTGAGGTAGCAGGTAGGTTCGTGTACAATACTGTATACAGAAGCAATCAGGTTTAATTTTCAGATAGTGCTGAACGTAGGAATAAATAAACCAAGTAATAAGAAAGCCTCAAGGCTAGAAAAGAAAGTGTGCATGAAGCGAGAAAGGGAGAAAAAGAGAAAGAAGGTAGGCTGAGGACGGTACAGAGATAGTGGACTTGTGTAGCGGGAGGAGGTCAGGGGCCGCACACCCTAGGCAGCGCGCAACAATAACAGCAACAGAAAGTCATGTGGGGAGTAGTACATCAGGATAACCAGTTCGGAACCACGGGTAAGGGGCACTACGGGGACAGTTGGACATCGTAGTCTATTTCCACAGGGGGGTCGCAAATATCGCCTCTATAGGAGTTCCAAGCTCCCCATACGGACCTCCACATTCTAGGTTTGCCCCTGGCCACATACACCGTTTTCTCACGCAGCATGCACCAGTCCATGTTGGTTTCCCATAAGCTGAGCGAGGGGGGAGCAGGCGCACCCCATTTCTGAGCGATATCTCTCTTGGCCACCATGTTGCCCAAGGTGACCCAACGGGTCTGGGCAACGCTGAAGTCATTCGGGCCCCAAATATTGAGGAGGCATCGCCGGGCCTCTGCCGGCAGGGCCACACCAGTCACCTCTTTCATCGCGTCATGCACACGTGTTCAATACCGGGCAATCCCAGGACACTCCCACAGAATGTGCATGAAGGTCGCAATCATACCACATCCTCTCCGGCACATACCGTCCAGTGAAAGCCCCATACGTATAAGTCTGGGGCCAGTGACATACACCCTGTGCAGTATTTTCAGCTGAACGAGGCGGAGTCGTGCCGATATGGCCACCTCTCTAGGGGAGGAGACCGCCGACTGCCATTCCTCGTCATCCACCTCTATGCCATCATTTACCCAGAGCTCTCTCAATCGCCCAAGCAAATCAACTCTCACATTAATGAGCTTCTTGTATGTTAGGGAGATAGCGCTGTCCGGCATGTGGCCGTCCAGCACCCGATCCTCCAGGGGTGATGACTCGGGGATCGCCTCCCCTTCCGATATGTGGGGGGAGAGGGCGTGACGAAGCTGGGCGTGCCGGAAGTATTCCGTCGCCGCCAGTTGGAACTCAGACTGTAACGCCTCGAACGACTTGATCCTCCCCCCAGCCACCATGTCCCCAACCTTAGATATTCCGATGGTGTCCCATCTATCGAAGCCCTTGGTATGCCACAGCTTCCCCAATATGTCCGAATCATACAATGGGGTGGCCAAGGTAACCCTATCTTGCCAGCCCAAAGTTTTAGTGACTGCACGCCATATGTGTACCATCGTCTTAGTGGGGCCCGTCAGCTTCCGATCCAGAGACCTGGAGTATAATGCCCTATAGTAGTTCCCGTCACCCACAAGCCACCGATCCATGGCGTAGCCCGGGTTGGTCGCCGGGCCATAGAGGCCATGGTTGACTGCCGCGAGCTGGGACGCCCAGTAGTAGCGTCGCACATCAGGCAAGGCGATGCCCCCATCATAGCTCGGTATGGTCAGCTTGACCAACGAAATCCGTGGTCTACCATCCCACAACAACGCTCGCTGCAAGGATTCGATCTCCCCGAAGTATTTAGCTGGCACGGGGTCTTGAGTATTCTGCAGAGCATAAAGGAAGCGTGGCAACGCCATCATTTTGAACAGCGCAGCCCTGCCCATCAGTGAGATCGGTAGCTTTTTCCAACCCTCAACGTCCCGGCGCAACCGCGCCAGAGGCGGAAGCAGGTTGTGCAAATACCGGGCTCGGGAGTCCCGCGACACGTAAATGCCCAAGTACCGAAAGCCCTGCTGGGCTAACTGTATTGAGCACCCACAGGGGAGGCGCGGAGTGTCGCCACACAACGTGTACAGTGAGGACTTGGACCAGTTGATCACCAGGCCCGAGTGGGCCCCAAAGGTTCCCAACAGGTCAAAGACCACGATAAGTGAGCGGCAGGGAGAGGTCAGGTACAAAAGGATGTCGTCCGCGTAAAGCGACACCCGGTCCTCGAAACCTGGAGACCACGTTATCCCGGAGATATCGGGGTGCGTCCTGACCCAAGCCGCCAGAGGCTCGAGCGCCAGGGCGAACAGGAGCGGTGAAAGCGGACAACCCTGTCTAGTGCCCCTGTGCAACGCAAAGGAGGCCGACAACCGCCCGTTAACAGCCACGTTTGCCAGCGGGGCAGAGTACAGTAGCCGGACCCAGCCGATGTAAGCGGGTCCGAACCCCAACTTAGTCAGGACAGCCCATAGGTAGTTCCACTCCAGCGAGTCGAAGGCCATGGTGGCGTCAAGCGAGGCCAGAACTGTGGGTTCACTAAGCAGATGAGCACGTGCCATGACCGCGTGAAGCCGTCGCAAGTTGAGCGCCGTATTCCGGTGCGGTATGAAGCCAGACTGGTCCGGGTGGACCAGGTCCGAGATCACTCCCACCAGCCGGTTGGCCAACAATTTGGCCAGAATCTTGGGTTCGGCGTTCAAAAGTGAGATGGGTCGGTAGGACCGGCAAAGATCACGCGGTTTCCCCTCCTTGTGTATCACCACAATGGTGGCGAGTCGTTGGTCTAGGGGGAGTTCTCCGGCCCCGCGGGCCTCAAGGAACATGTTCAGCAAGGGTGCGGCAAGTGTGTCAGCCTTGAGTTTATAAAGCTCAACCGGGATGCCGTTGGGCCCCGGCGCTTTGACAGAGCGCAACGACCGGATCGCCAAAGCCACCTCATCAACGGTCAGGTCCCGATCCAAATCGTCTCGCTCGAGATCCGAGAGGCAGGGAAGTTCGATGTCTTCCAGAAGGGAAGCCGAAGCAGACTCCGGGAGGGGATTCACTGAGGTATAGACCTCTTCAAAATATTCCGCAAAGGAGCCAACTATAGCCGCCGGGTCCGTTAGAGACAGGCCGTCCGCACCCACCAACTCTGGGACCACCCGGGACGCGAGCTCCCTTCTATCCCGCCATGCCAAGAGCTTGCCCGCCTTGTCACCCGAGGCATATATCCTGCCCTGTTGTTCCCTACTCAAGGCCTTCGCCGCATCCGTGGCCGTCGCCCGGAGTTCGGACTGTTTGAGGGAGAGAGCGTGCAATAATTCGGGAGATGGGCCCAGTGCCAGCTGGGAGTTCAAGTCAGCGAGGTCAGACTCCAGCCTCACCACGTCTTCATCCCGCCGACGGCGGGCCTCCGCGATCAGGGAGAAGGCCTCGCCGCGAAGCACGGTTTTAAAGGCCTCCCAAAGGGAGACGGCGGAGTCAACAGAGCCGGTATTCTCGGCAAAGTACCGATCCATAGCTTTAGCCAGGAGCGCCCTGGTCTTCGGATCACGGAAGTACCATGGGTTAATGGGAGCCACCCGCGAGGACGCGGGTATCTGGAAGTCAAAAGAGACCCAAACTGGGGAGTGATCCGAAATGCCCCTAGCCAAGAGACGCGCGGTGGAGACAGACTGCGCCTGGGCAGCCGGGGTGAGAACGTAGTCTATTCGAGAAAGGCTGCCGTGGGCACCCGAGAGGAAGGTGTACTGCCGCTGGGTAGGGTGTAACAATCGCCAGCAATCCACCATCCCCATGGAGCTCAGAAAGTCAGGTAGCCAGGACTGAGAAGGACGCAGGTCTCTGGATGGGAAGCGGTCCAAGTCCCCCGATACTACGGAATTGAAGTCACCACCCACGAGTAACAACCCCTCGGGGAGACCTAAAATGGCGCCACCCAGGTCCCTGAAAGTAGTCTCCTGCAGCCCAGGGGGAACATAAACCGAAACCAAAACCAGCGTGCGGCCCTCCCACTTGCCCACCACTGCCACATACCTGCCCCTCTCATCAACAAGCACAGACTCCACCTCCAACGGGAGGGACATGCGCACCATGATGCCCACCCCTCTAGATCCCGAGGAGAACCCCGAATGTGCCACCATTTTGAACCCACGTCTATTCAAAGCTTTACAAGCGTGTCCCACTAGGTGGGTCTCTTGCAGGAAAACCACATCCGGCGAACAGCGCTTGAGCATTTGCAAAACAATACCCCTTTTAATGCGGTCCCCCAACCCGTTCACGTTCCAGCTCAACAAGTTATGAGATTTACCCCCCATCATCAAGGACGGTCCGCCCCCTCCCCCCCACCCGCAATGGCGCCCACAATGAGAACATAACAGTCCAATGAATCCTCAGCCAGAACAGAGAATAAAACAAGGAAAGACATAGAATAAACACACCCCAACTACCCCCCACCCTGCACCCCTGCATTAGACTATAATCCACCCCAACTAGCAGTGTGCCGGTCGCCCCTTAACTAATCTACAAGAAGCCCACAGAGGAGAAAGGAGGCATCCTATCCCCCCCCGTCATCCCCCATATTATTGACAAAACGAGTCAAACCGATAGCAGCAGTGTCTTGAGTCGATGCCTTCTGCAGCAACCCAGCTCTCAGAGAGTCAAGTGATTAAACAATCATTCCTGTGTTTCCGCGCCTCCGGTGGTCTCCTCCGTCTGGTCATCCGGTTCACGTCGTTCTTGAGGCAGGGTATCAAGCCAGTGTCCCACCTCATCCGGGAAGTCGAAAAACAAAGTCCGGTGGTCACGTTCGATGCGGAGCTTGGCAGGATAGAGCATGGAGTAGCGCAGGCCCATCTCCCTCAGTCTTCGTTTCACCCCCGCAAAGCTCTGGCGCTTTTTCTGTACTGCCTGAGTGAAATCCGGGAAAAAGTTCACATCCGAGTTCTGGAAGCGGAGAGGGCCCACGGTCCTCGATGCCTGCAGGATAGCGTCTCTGTCCCTATAATTGAAGAGCCGTGCGATGATAGGGCGAGGGGAAGCGCCCGACTTTGGCAGCCCACCCGGTACCCTGTGGGCTCGTTCCACCGAAAAGAACTTACTTAGGCCCCCCGGCGCCAAGTTCTTAACCACCAGGTCTTCCACAAAGAGTTCAGTCGAGTCCTCCTCGGCCTTCTCCGGTACCCCGGTGATGCGAAAGTTCTGGCGCCGCGCGCGGCCTTCGAACTCATCCAGTCGACGCGCCAGCAGTCCATTCGCCATCTTCAGGTCCCGCACCTCTGTCTGGAAATCGGACACATCAGTGACCAGGCTAGAAGTCTTGAGATCCAGCGATTTCACCCGGTCATTAGTTTTCCCGAGGTCGGTCCTGATGAGGTTTAACTCAATCTTCAGGGAGTCAACCTTGCTGGACAGCGCCTCGTGGAGAGTGTGCATCTCCGTCTTCACCCCCGTTATTGCGCCCATGACGTCTCGAAGTGTTATTTCAGAGTCGTCTGGTGATTCATCCCTTCTCGGGTCTTTAGTGCGGCCCGCAAGTCCCGGTGATCCCTTAGACTGGGAAAATCGCTCCGGAATAGTGGATTGGGACTGGGACGGTTTTCTGCTGACCCGCTGAGACTTGCCTTTGTCCAGGTCTCCTCTGCCCGCCATGTTGGCACTCCCGGGCTGGGCGAAGGAGCCTCGTGAGGTGTGCGCAATGTGCGCAATGGTGTTGCCAGGGTCCGTCACTGAGGCCGCGTAGTAAAGGCGTTCAAATACCAGAGGCAATCGTCCGGGGGACGAAGCGCAGGCAGGGAGGCACCGTGTGAAGACACCGCTGTACCCTTCGACGGTCGCCAATGACACGGGCGGAGCCTCCGGGGTCCGTCGAGCTAACTAAGTCCAGGAATGTCCGATTTTCATTCCGAAAGCGGGTGCCGCCTCAGGACCGGCTTAGCAGTCGATTCCCACAATCGTGGGACAGGATAGGTAGCAGGATTATTGCGGAGGATCGGGAGGTCTTCGGAGCTCCGAGCTCACGCGGCCATCTTGGTCGCCGGCGAAGCTCCTCCTCCTGTTTGCTTTTTGTTTGCAAATAGGTGTTTGCAGATGTACTCAGATTAGCCTGTTATGCCCAAAAAATGGGAAATGAAAATTATAGTATGAGGCATATCATAAGACTATCAGAAAAGTCTGAAAAATGTATTGTTAAAAATTACATAAAGTCATTGTTAATTATACTTTAAAAGAAGAGTATCTAGAGAGCCATTTGAGGTTCAAAGACAGGAGGGGATACATTTTAAGAGTGTTATGATTTAGTGGTTACTTTAAAAAAGAAAACGTTAAGACATCTACTTAATTTGCCCCCATGGAATATCATCATTCAGGCTCCTGGTGTGACTGTCCATTGTAGGTCTAGTATGGTGTCGTTGGTTTTGAAGTAATGTGTTGATATTTTGGTTGTTGCTCTCTTGCATTTCACATTGCTCCTATGTTTGCAAATGCGTCCTTTTACAGGGTGTCTGGTCATTCCATATAGTGTAGACTACACGGGTAGGCGATCATGTAGATTACGTTTTTGCTGTTACACGTAGTAAATTTACGACGTTCCCACTTCGTGTCATTGTTGAAGGTAATGTTTTTACTCATGCTGGTTAGATGGCATACACTGCAGTGTCCACAGGGGGGATGGCCTTTCAGTGGCGGAAGGAGAGTGTTTGATACTTCTGTCGATTTTCGAGCTCTTGTAAGCACAACTAAATCTTGCACACTTTTCCCTCTTCTGTGTGAGAATATTGTTTCAGGGAAGTTAAGGTGTCTGCAATTGAGTGTGCGCCATTGCTTGCTGATTATTTTGGTTACTTGGTTGGAATACCTGGTAAATGTTGTTATACAGATTGGTCTGTCATCTTTGGATTTCTGTGGTGTAGGTTCCAATATAGCGTCCCTGTTGTTGTTCCTAGCACGTTTGAAGGCGTTCTTCACCACTCTGGTTGAGTAGTTTCTTTTCTCCAATTAGTTCTGCAGATCTTCTGCTTGGGCCTTGAAATCCTTGACATCAGAACAGTTTGTCCTCAGTCGTAAAAACTGGCCATAAGGTCAGGGGTGGAAGCTGTCATACAGAAGGAGGCAGTGTTTTGCTGTTGCTTTTAAATGTGTTGTAGTTATCAAGCCGCCGTATTTTGGGAGGATGCTGATATCCAGAAATACTAGTTCCTTATTGGAGATGGTATTAGTGAATTTAAGGAACTCATTCTGATGATTCAACCAAGTCATGAATCTGTTGGCTGTTTCTTCATAGCCATTCCAGATGACGAGAACGTCATCTATGTAGCGCTTCCATACCCTGATATGTCGTTGGAAAGGATTATTAGAGTTAGTAATTTTATGTGACTCCAGGTGATGGACATATACTAGGGGCGAAAGTGCTGCCCAGGCTGGTCCAATGGTTCTGGAGGTAGAGTGTGTTTTTGTATTGAAAGAAGTTTTCTGTAAGGTCCATTTTGCAACAGTCTATTACTATGTTGCATAGGGTTTGTTACTCCCAATCAATCTCAAAGAGTAAATTTTTTATGATGTGCAAAGTCTCATCATGAGGAAGGCTCGTGTAGAGGCTCTCTACATCAACGCCCATAAGAAATTCCCTTTGTCAAAGATGAAAAATTAAGTTGGCCACTTGCTGAATGACAATATTGAATTGAACTGCAGTTTATATTAATTTCTGTCTGTAACCTGCTTGCAAATGAACAGATCCCACTAGTTTTAATGAAATGATTGCTCCATGGTGCACGGCTGGTGCACAGGGGGTTAAATTAAGTTGTCTGAAATTCAGCTGAAACCAGAAAAGAAAGGCAGGTGAGCCTGTGCGTGCCCATTCTGTTGAAGCTCCAAATTGTTTAATGATTCACTAGCTTTCACCTCTATACCAGAGGCAGTTCAGTCAGTTCAGTGAACGTTTTCCAGGAATTGCTAGCTGACCTAGAGTGTGACAAGTTTGGCCTGTCCTTGCCTTGTCGTCGTAGAGGGGCAAAGTGTTTACCTAGCACAGATAGCAAGTGCGTCATTGTGTGGGAAAGCAGAAAACACGGGCCTCTGCCGATAGTAGATCAACACTGCATATGTACATTTGTAGATAACCGGTCACGGCAAGGCTGACACGGGCCTCTGCCGATAGTAGATCAACATTGCATATGTACATTTGTAGATAACCGGCCAAGGCAAGCCTGAAAAGTCAGGAGATGGTGGTTTAAAGATTAACCTGTAGCTGCATGGTCAGATGTGTTGCAAATAATGTAAAATGTGAACGTAGACATATTTTTGAAATGCACCTTGATACTGTAATGTACACGTGGATCTAATTCTAGCATGGTCACACCATGATGTAATAGTTAATGAATAACCTGTCAAGTGTTTGTGAACATATATAAAGCCTGAATTCTCTCTGTGAAAATTAGATCACTTTGCAAACCTGCAAATTGTCTCAAGCTGCAGCTTTATTGGCAATAAAGCCACTATTCTTTGAAATCCTTGTATGTGTCCTTCTCTTGTCCCTATTAATAAATTTTTGACTTTTACAGATGGTGCCGTGACTCGGATGGGAACTGATGGTCTCTGCAGAGGATACAGAGCTGCTGTCTTTGGATTCTTCAGGAGCCTTGATGTCTCGGTGTATTCTGCGCAGCTACTGAGAGGACTTGTTTCCTGACACACCCAGATGACGGGGCTCCCGTTGATAAGCCTTTGACAAAAGACACCACCAGCTTCCCTTGAGCCATCAGGTGATTTTGTTGCCACAGCAAAGAAGGACGCATACAACGGCATACTAAATGGTCTAATGTTCAGGTAGGCAGTGCTTCATTGCACTGAACTCAATATTGTCAATTGAAATAGTGTTTTTTCTAAAATACATCACAAAGTACAAACTGAGATCCATTAGGGGTCTCTAGGGGAGGTCTGAGGGCGCCTTTAAGATAAGTGCCTGAGGAGGACTGTCCAACCTGTGAAAGATCTTAAGGATCCCAAGGACAGGAGAAAGGACCGTGGGTGGTCGCTTTTCTAAGAGGGACCATGGGTGGTCGCCTTTAGACAGAGCATGCTTTTGAAAGACGTCTAAAAATTAAAAGTACATATGCATATTGTTGAAATAGGTCATACAACTGTATCTTGCAAAAGTTTTGAAAAATAGTATAAAAAAGTGTGTAAAGTAGTGTACAATAGTGTATTTTAAGAGCACTTTAAAATAATAAGAAATTACAAATGATAAAAGAGGAAAGATAATTAAATTAGTAACTGAATAAAATTCAAAATGCTTAGCAAACTATTTTTGAGCACAGCTAAAGGCCGCAGGACAGCCTTAGATGTCACTCAACCAACACCTCCTCGTGGCACACCAGCATGGTACGTGGCACGGAAAAAAGGGTACCATACAGCTATTCACTTAGATCAATGGACTCATTATACTAGAAAAAATCCTGATCTACAGTTTCCAGAATATGGGACATTTGACAGAGATAAAATGCTTTATTTAGAAGATTGTTTAAGGGAACGTGAAAAGAAAGGGAAGAAAGTACGTTTATTACAATGGGATGCATTTCATGCATGGCGATCATATGCCGCTAACAGATGGCCAGGGGAACCTAGGACAACGAAAGGGAAAGCTTTGGCATATGATAGGGAGAAGGCAAAAGAAAGATGTGTAACAAGTTGTAGGGAAAAAGAAATGGAAATGGATAAATGTCTTACAGTTCACAAGCCCATACCAGATGTGTACCCCACTCTACCTAATGCTCCCTTAGAACAGGAAGATACAGAAGACCCTGTAATAGAGGCATTATTAACAACTCCACCACCATACAGCCCACAAACAATGCAAACTACATCAGCACCACAGACACACACACCACAACATACATCACCAACTAGTAAGACAGTACCTGTAGCACTACAAGAAACACCTCTCTCTACCTCTGGTAGACCAGGGTTAAGGCCAAAAATAACAGAAAAAGAACAGAAAATGATACACGAGTGGGTGATAGACATTATGAAAAATGGTACTTCTACATGGCGTACTGCGAAAAGTCGCTTCCCCCCAGAATTCACGCCTGCGCTTCAACGCAGTGCTTTGGAAAAATTAGACAAAAAAAGTTACAACTGGTTTAAAGACTGGGAAAAATATTGGCCTGAGGAAGACGGCTACCCCCAACCTGACAGATTGTCCCGTGATCATAGCAACACAATATCAGAAGCAATAGATGATGTAGGGGCATCAAGCACAGATATATTAGAGGCTGTCCAGATATTAGCTGAATGGATAGATACTCTTTTGATGCTACAACAAAAATGTACAAAAAAGAAAAAAGGTAAACAGGAGGAAGATAGTACTCTTTCCACTTCTAGAGCCTTGCCATTAAGAGAAGTACCAGGAAATAAGGAAGGGAAGCCCACTATTAAAGTTCACACACCATGGTCAAATGTTGAATTACATAGATTTGCACTTCAGTTTCCAGACATTAGACAGGACAGAGAAGAATGGTACAGACAGACAGAAATAATACTAAGAGTTGGCACTCTCACACTGGATGACATAGAACAAATGTTTTCTATAATCTTGCCACCAGACATTTGGGGAAAAATAAGGAGAGAGGATGATGAAGTATTAAAAATAAAATGGGAAGATATTACTAAAGCAAAAAGGGAACAAGGAGAGGACATATCAGATGATATTAGAGACTTACCAGCAAAAATAATGGCTAAAGTAAATACACTGGTCCCCAGAAAACAAATAGACTGGCCAAAATTAAATGCATGCATTCAGGACACTGAAGAAACAGTATCTGGGTTTTTCGCCAGAATACAGAAAGTCTTCACAGCTTCAAGTGGTTTAGATACTGAAAAGGAAGCAACACAAAGTGCACTTGTCTCTTGTTTTGTAAATAATTTAAAACCATCGATTAAAAAAGGGATTCTAGAGTACAACCCTACTTGGTCATGCAAACCACTAACAGAAGTTTTACAATTGGCACAGTATTACGAAATGCTAGGTAAAAAGGAGTTGGAAAGTAAAAATAACAAATTAAAAGAGTTAAAAACTAAAGTTTTGATTCAGCAGTCAAACCAGTATAGCGGCAGAGGACAAAGAGGCAGGGGTAGAGGAAGAGGCCGTGGGGGCCCACAAAGGTCATTTTCTACTCCCCCTACACAGCATACCACCACAAATGAACAAGCACACACACAAGGATGCTTTAATTGTGGGGGTCAGGATCACTGGAGAGCTCAATGCCCACACCCCGTCAAGCAGTCACAAAGAGGGGGTGGGATGGGAAGATCAAGAGGCCGGGGAAGGAGCATGGGAAGAGGTGGATATCAACAGCAAGGACGTGACTCACAGCATGGCCCTACAGAGTATCCCCCCAACACAAATTTCTTTGATAATGAACAAATACCAAAAATGCAGGTACATCACCCTTATGATGGAATATATCAGGAAGGGTCCCAAGGGGAATGGGACTACTATGCACAATAGGGGGGCCCGAGAGAGTTAATACAGAGGATGGTAATCCCTGTAGATCCCACTGGACCATATGTGAGGGGTAAGATTGAAGGTACACCTGTGGAATTACTAATAGATACAGGGGCCACCAATTCCTCCTTGACCAAGAAAAAGTTTCCAGCTGTTCCTCTCTCGGGAAAAATAAATAAGTCAGTGGGATTCACCAACATACTTGTAACAAGCCCAATTTCAGCACCCTTGAAATACAGCATAGGCCCAATTCAGGACACGCATTCATTCCTTATATCAGACAAATGTGCATTTAATTTGTTGGGATTGGATTTGCTAAAAAAGATGAATGCCACTATTAAGTGCACTGCAGATGGAGTTTTCTTGGAAGTAGATGAACCAATGACAGAGGAAATGGGCAACTGTTTCCTATCAATAGGAATACAAAATATTGCCGCACAAATAATGGATCAAATAGATTCAAGGATATGGGCAAAACACAAAAATGACACAGGGAAAATGAACATCACACCTGTCACTATTACAGTCAAACAGAATGTAAAATTACCAAGAATACCACAGTACAAAATTGCTCCAGAGGGTCTAAAGGGATTGCAGGATATAATAGCTGACTTACTGAAAGAAGGGATTGTTAAAGAAATATCAGGCAGTCCTTGTAACAGCCCTATCCTACCGGTCTTAAAAAAGAGTGATGGAAATACTAATGAAAAAAGTTACAGATTCATAGTTGATCTGAGGGAAATAAATAAAATAGTGGTGCCACAGTTCCCGGTTGTCCCAAATGTAGTATCAATATTGTCAACACTGTCACCAGAAATGGCATATTTTTCTGTAGTGGATTTGAAGAATGCCTTCTTCTCAATCCCAATAGATGAGGGTAGCATGTACCTCTTTTCATTCTCTATAGGCGGGAGAAGTTTTTGCTTTTGTAGAGCCCCTCAAGGGTTCACAGAAAGTCCGAGCATTTACAACCAGGCCTTAAAGAGAGAACTAGACACATTCAATTTATCACCTAACTCTGTGCTAATACAATATATAGATGACCTGCTACTTGGTAGCATCTCTGAGGCACAATGTACAACTGACACCATTAATTTGTTAAATTTCTTAGCTGAACGTGGTCACAAAGTTTCACCAGAAAAGATTCCATTTGTTCAACAGGAAGTATCCTACCTAGGACACATCCTGTCGAAAGGGCAGAGAAGATTGGATGATAAGCGCATTAAATTGATTCTACAGACACCAGTGCCACGCACCCAAAAACAGGTGCAAGCCTTCTTAGGTATGGCCAGTTATTGTCGACATTGGATTGCTAACTTCTCCTTGATTTCAAAACCTTTATTGGCCCTGACCCACAAGGACACGCCCGAACCCCTTCAGTGGTTGCCAGAACATGAACAAAGCTTCCTTGCCATTCGGCAAGCTCTCTGCTCTGCTCCTGCTTTAGGCCTACCAGACTATTCTAAGTCTTTCCAACTCTATGTTCATGAGTCTGACGGGAGTGCTCTTGGGGTTCTATGCCAGCAGTTTGGTGACCACAAAAGACCATGCGCATATTTCTCTGCCACCTTGGATACTGTAGCCAAGGCTTTACCTTCCTGTATACGTTCTGTTGCAGCAACCGCCTTAGCACTACAACGTGCAGAAAGCATAATAATGGGACATGAAGTTGATGTCTATGTTCCACATGCCGTAGAGCTGATACTAAACAAGACACGTACGCAACACCTCACAAATGCCAGGCTCACGCAGTATGAGATCTGTTTATTTGCAGCACATGTGACACTTCACAAATGCAATGTGCTTAACCCTGCTACTCTGTTACCTATTCCCACTGATGATCTAGTGGACACAGACCATGATTGTATTTTGTTAACTGAAGAGCAAACAAAAGGAAGAATTGATATGACAGACATAGCCTATGCAGATGCAGAGGGAGAATTGTGGGTGGATGGTTCCTGCCTTAGAACAGAGGATGGAAATACATCAGCAGCCTATGCAGTTGTAACAAATAAAACTGTAGTTGAGTCCTGTAAGATACCCGAGTTGTCTGCACAAGCAGCAGAACTTGTGGCACTCACACGAGCTTGTGAATTATCAGAAGGAAGGTGTGTTAATATATATACAGACAGCCAATATGCCTTTAATGTGGCACATTCCTTTGGAAGACTCTGGAAGGAAAGAGGTTTCATTACCTCACAAGGCACAAAGATACAGCACGGAGTGCTTATCACCAAATTACTTAACTCCCTGGCACTTCCAAAGAAATTGGCCATAGTTAAATGCAGCACCCACAGAAAAGTAACAGACAAGGTAGGCCAGGGAAATGCATTTGCTGACATAACAGCAAAACAGACAGCAAGAAATAATTCAGCACTAGTACTAACTGTCCAAGAATTACCAGATGAAGTGAAGTCATTAGATCTAACAAGTGAAGGTATAAGACTAATGCAACAAGGAGCAACCACAGAAGAACAGACGAGTTGGTCAAAGAATGGGTCATTTGTTCAAGGATGTTGGATGAATGACGCCAAGGATAAATACATGTTACCAGACAGGATGGTCTACTCTATGTGTTTGGCCATGCATGGCCCAGCACATATATGTAGAGATGCAATTGTAAATTGCATGGACAAGTTCTGGGTGAACAAGAACATAAGAAAAATAGCACAGGAGATATGTCAAACATGTATGGTATGTGCACAGTACAATGTGGGTAAGACTGCTCCAGTACCCAAAGGCCACTTTCAGAAACCAACAATGCCATTTGAAGCCCTGCAAATAGACTATGTGGAGATGCCCCTTACAAATAAGTATAGGTATATCCTGGTGGTGGTGTGCATGTATTCAAAGTGGATAGAGGCATATCCGGTGAAACACAATGATGCCATCTCAACAGCCAAGTGCTTGATAAAGGAACTGATCCCACGTTTTGGGGTCCCAAAAACAATATTTTCAGACAATGGCAGTCACTTCTGTAATGAACTAATAAAGGTTACATGCAAAGCTTTGGGAATACAGCAGAAGTTACACTGCGCCTACCATCCAGAGGCCGCTGGCGCAGTGGAAAGAAAGAATGGCGTGCTTAAGTCCAAGATAGCAAAAATATGTGCTGACACAAAATTGACCTGGATGGATGCCCTACCTATTGCCCTAATGAGCATGAGGAGCACACCAGATGCCAAGACCAAACTCAGTGCGCACGAGATCGTCACTGGGTTGCCAATGGTAGCTTGGGGAGTTCCAGACAAAAATGCTCTGCCTTTGATGACGAATGAACTGTTGAATGATTACTGCATGTCACTTACACGTACTCTTGCTTCTATCAACCAGCACGTGAAGGGAGCTCTTCCAGAGCCGCTGCAGGTCGAGGGGCACAAGTTCAAGCCCGGTGACTGGGTGCTCATCAAAGCATTCCAGAGGTCCAACTGTCTCCAAGCTCGCTGGAAAGGACCACAACAGGTACTACTCGCCACAAAGACAGCAGTGAAGTGCACCAACAACAAATCTTGGATCCATGCCAGCCACGTCAAGAGGGCACCTCCTGAGACTGCATCCAGCCAAGACCCAGGTCAGCAGCACATGCCAACACCAGAACTGATCAAAGAAGAAAAAAGGTACAATTTGAGATCTACAAAGAAGAAGGAGATGAAATGTCAGTAATTCTGGTACCTGATCTTCTGCAAGAAATAGATGAAGTACTACTATTAGATATTATCTTAACAGATATCTTGACAACGATTTTTGACTTTGAGAATAGCAGTGAAGAAGACAACGAAGTCGCACTCAGTTACCTTGAGGAAGTATTTAGTCAGCTAGAATACCAACTAATGCAAGATTTGAATAGTCTAGCATTACAAGAAGCCTTGAATAGAGTACTTGCTGACTGAGAAAAATAAACTAGGGTGTATTGCACACTACCACCAGGAATAACAACCTGTCTGAATAACAGGAAGAGACTACAACAAATCATTAGGGAAGTTCTTAGTAAAAAGTGGGCCAATACAACGTTGAGTAGATGAACTGATCCAGGAGGTATTTGCGAGTCCTCCTGTAACTGCATAGTGCCCGTGCCACTGCAGTAATTAGTAGATGAACTGATCCAGAAGGTATTTGCGAGTCCTTCTGTCACTGCGAGCACCCGTGCTGCTGCAGCAACCAGCAAAGGACTTGAACGGATCCAGAAGGAATTTGCGGGTCCTTCTGTCACTGCGAGCACCCGTGCTGCTGCAGCAACCAGCAAAGGACTTTTTCCAGATCATCAGGATAACTAGCTTCAGAAAGATACATTTGTAGTGAGGTATAGTGGACACTCCTGTAAACA
Source organism: Lissotriton vulgaris (assembly GCF_964263255.1). Classification (NCBI taxonomy): domain Eukaryota; kingdom Metazoa; phylum Chordata; class Amphibia; order Caudata; family Salamandridae; genus Lissotriton; species Lissotriton vulgaris. The sequence goes on from NC_141690.1 coordinate 102,240,678, forward strand.
TAAATGTGGTTGCACTAACAAGTGATATCTCTGATCAAAGGGTCGTGTTTTACAAGAATCACATGCATATCTTTGGGAGGAGAGAAGTACAAAGAAATACTCAGAGACCATCTGAAATGTTAACGAATAGCTGTTCGCAATATATTTTATATTACAGTCTCACCTTATATGTGTTTATGCTTTTTGTGTGTTTAGCCTATATTATAGTAAAGATTCATAGTGATAATTCACAACATAGTGTCATCAATAGCACTACATCCAATTAAAGAAAGTATAAGAATAGGTAGATAGATATGGATAGGGAAAATACAGTTCTAAAAATGAAGAAAAAATGGTACAAGTCTAAAATGTGCATATCTGGGGTGATATTCTGTCTGTTATTATTAGCATTAATTACTGTATATCTATTAGATGTGTTCTATCCCATGGAAAAATTGATCTCAACACCAACAACACCTGTTACAATACCTGCATACACTTTGTCACCTGAAGAAATAGCCCACAGAGAAGATATGCACCACAATTCCTTTGTGACTTTGATGCATCATACCAATAAGATATTAACAAGGGGAGATTGCTGGATATGTTTGCAATTCCCAGCTTCTGTAGACCAAAGTTTGCCCCTGGTTCAAGTCCCACTACCGTTTGCAGCATCCTGTTATGCCATTTACATAACAATAGTAAAAATAGAACTGATAGCTGTTTTGCAGAACTTAAAGAAAAGTACTGCTGGTGCAGGGGCAACTATGGCCCCACCTGCAGGAACATTATATAACAAATATATGGCAGATATTCTGACACTAGGGAACTGCACGGAAGTGATAGAACCAAATGCAACATTTCCCCTGTCTGACATCTTTACCCCGCTCTTTCCAAATAAGAATACAAGCATTGGGATAGCAGGCCCATCAAAGGAAGCAAATAAGAATATACCATTTTTGAAGTTAAAATTAAGAAAACACAACGCAATAGGGAGTATATGTATTAAAGTAATGGGACCTATCAGGTAGGAAATAGCACAAATTGTAACATGACATTTGAAATGACGGCCGGAAATATTAGCATTCCACTTTACGTAGGTGACTCAATTTATTTCATTTGTGGAGAGAAGGCTTATACATGGCTTCCAACAAATTGGGGTGGTTGTTGTCACCTAGGTTTTGTATTACCTGCTATAGCAATAAAAGACACAAAAGAAGTTCGAAGGGACATGCAAAGACATGCACCACGGAGAGGCAGGAGAAGTGTGGATGTGGATCAAAGAGATACAGCATCACAGATAGCGGGTGACATATTTAAAGGAGTGATACCATGGATTGGTCCAGCTATCAACTCCAGAGATATACGCAGATTATCCAGGCTACTAGAAGCAACAATAAATGAAACAACAAGCATACTTGAAAATATTACAGTAGAGCTTCAAGCTGTGAGATTAGTTTCGTTACAAAATAGAATGATCCTCGACATGATGCTAGCAGAAAGGGGAGGAGTCTGTGCAATTATAGGGGCGTCCTGTTGCACCTATGTCCCGGACTCCTCTGTTACTGTCAGGGAAGCAATAAAAAGATTGCATCATATAGGTGTAGAAGCACATCAGGATTCTGGTACATGGGATATAGGAGGTTCACTTTGGAGTTGGTTGAGCGCATGGGGATGGAAGATAGGGATGGTGTTCATAACAATTTTCCTACTAATAATAGGCTGTTGTCTATTAGTTAATTGCCTGCCAATGTGCTGACAATTATTGGGACAGCTGACAAAATGCCAAGTGAGGAAATTAAAGGAAAAAGAAAGGATGCTGATGCAAACAGTCACTACTGAGTTAATGAACATAGACATTTCTGACGATGATAAGAATGAACAATATAATTATTAAAATTATGATATGCTGCGTGATGAAATTATTTTAAACTGAGGTTCAAAGGGTCGATTTGTCAAAGATGAAAAATTAAGTTGGCCACTTGCTGAATGACAATATTGAATTGAACTGCAGTTTATATTAATTTCTGTCTGTAACCTGCTTGCAAATGAACAGATCCCACTAGTTTTAATGAAATGATTGCTCCATGGTGCACGGCTGGTGCACAGAGGGTTAAATTAAGTTGTCTGAAATTCAGCTGAAACCAGAAAAGAAAGGCAGGTGAGCCTGTGCGAGCCCATTCTGTTGAAGCTCCAAATTGTTTAATGATTCACTAGCTTTCACCTCTATACCAGAGGCAGTTCAGTCAGTTCAGTGAACGTTTTCCAGGAATTGCTCGCTGACCTAGAGTGTGACAAGTTTGGCCTGTCCTTGCCTTGTCGTCGTAGAGGGGCAAAGTGTTTACCTAGCACAGATAGCAAGTGCGTCATTGTGTGGGAAAGCAGAAAACACGGGCCTCTGCCGATAGTAGATCAACACTGCATATGTACATTTGTAGATAACCGGTCACGGCAAGGCTGACACGGGCCTCTGCCGATAGTAGATCAACATTGCATATGTACATTTGTAGATAACCGGCCAAGGCAAGCCTGAAAAGTCAGGAGATGGTGGTTTAAAGATTAACCTGTAGCTGCATGGTCAGATGTGTTGCAAATAATGTAAAATGTGAACGTAGACATATTTTTGAAATGCACCTTGATACTGTAATGTACACGTGGATCTAATTCTAGCATGGTCACACCATGATGTAATAGTTAATGAATAACCTGTCAAGTGTTTGTGAACATATATAAAGCCTGAATTCTCTCTGTGAAAATTAGATCACTTTGCAAACCTGCAAATTGTCTCAAGCTGCAGCTTTATTGGCAATAAAGCCACTATTCTTTGAAATCCTTGTATGTGTCCTTCTCTTGTCCCTATTAATAAATTTTTGACTTTTACACCTTGTGGGGTCAAAACTCATGTTGTGTAAGATAGGTTTGTGGTACGAGAGGGCGCAAGAACGCATCAGCAAATTTAGACAGTGGTTCTAAAATGGGCCCAATGCCTGATACAATGTATCATTCTGGCGGTTGGGATACGTTTTTGTGGATTTTGGATATTGTGTAGAAATAGGGAATAGATGGTGACTTGGTCATGAGAAATTCCCCTTCCTCAGTCGACACCCAATCATGGGAGATGGCTTCCTCTACCATGCTGGCGATCTGGATCCAAATTGATTCTGTTAGGTCCTCTGTCAGGATCTCGTAATTCCTTTGTTCTTATAGGTAGTGTTGACATGCCTGGTCATATGCCTGTGAGGATTGGATCACTATTGCCCCTCCCTTGTCGGCCAGATTGATGACTATGTCATTGCTGTTGGCCAGTTCCCTAATGGCTCGTTTTTGATCTTTTGGTGTTATGAAAAGTGAGATGGTCGTCTGGGTTGATATCTTCAACCTCCTTAATGACTGCCTTCTCAAATACCAGTAACTCCACTGGTAACAAACTGTGAGGGGGTAGAGGTAGATTTTACCCTCAGGCCTATGTGATCATCTCCTTTGGTTTGTGGTTCCTTGTAGCTGAAGTAGGCTCTGAGTTTTTATTCCTTATGAACTCATTGATTTCCTTTAAAAGTTTGAACTTATTAGTCTCTCCGTGGGTACGAAACCCCATCCTTTCTCGAAGATTTCCTTATGTGCTTGAGTTAGGTCTTGATCAGTGAGATTCACCACTAAGTTCTGGTTGTCGGTTGATTGATCAGGGCACCGTTCATACTCCTGGTTGATACCTCGGATGCTTCCTCTTCTGTGGCCCAGTGGACTTGGCTCCTCTTCCGATTCCGAGAAACCAACTGCATAACATCCCTTAATACAACTTGTGCGTATGAGATTATTTTGCGAGGCATGAAATGTGTAGGTGGTGTAAAAGTCGAAGGACTTTGTAGACCTGAGTGGGAGAGACTGGAATGGGAAAGACGTTTGTTGAAGTAGTAACAAAGCCTTATTTTCCAGAAAGATTTGTGGATTTTCAATTTGAGGAATTGGGCAGAGAGGGGGTGACAAAGGATAATCCTTTGCTAAGTACCTCTGATTCATTCTGAGACAATTCAGTCGGACAAATTTATAATGGAGTTGGCTCTATTGATGTCTAAAACCTGTAGTGTTGCCTCTGTGACTGTATGTCCCCATGGCTCTCTTGCTGGAAACTGACCGGTTCCTGGCCCTTGTTTCTCCAGATTGCCCATCCTGTTCTCTCTGTTGGCTCTGTTTCCAAAGGATACCTCCGCCCCAGGGTTGCCTCCACTCTCCGTCCCCTAAAGAAGGGCCTTGAGGCTGGTCCTGATATCTGTAACCCTGATTTTATGGGGCTGAGCTAGTGCCAGCTTGTTCTGTGTCACTGCCTGTACTACTGACTCCAGATGAATCTGAGAATGTAGTGAATCTTCTGCAGCCTTCATTACCTCTCGTGGGGCATCTGGCCTGTGTGTCCTGTTTATATTATCCTCCTGTAAGTAGGGGTATGTAAGTTTTTTATCATAAAATATATTTCACCAATTTATCCAATTTGAGTATGTCACGTATAGTTTTTTTCTCGACATTCAAGGGCCTCCCTAGCATTTAACAGGGCTGTATATTTCCCTGTTTAAGATTAGTGATTTCTTTAATCAATTTCTCTACCTGTACTAATGTAGTCTGAATACCTAGAACTATCCAGTGACAGGAACAGTTAATAGCCACAAAAATAAAGTTCACCTTGAATTTCGGTATATCTACAAAAATAACAGGTACATTCCTGACCTGCAGTTCAACAGGGATGATATTTGCCCAGACAGCCAAGGGGAAAAATCGAGGCCTGATGCTTGAAGAAGAAAAAGGCACATAACCGTGCATGCCTCGTACTAGCAACCACATGCCAACATGAAGAGGAACCCATAGTAAAGATGCTCGTGAACAACAGACTGTATAACTTCCTAATAGACACGGAGCGACAATGTCATGCCAAAGGTAGGGGGATAGTCCCTTAATCAAAAGACGCTAAGGTTATGCAAGTGTTCTTGGTTACAGTGACCAGGATCCCATCAACGAAACCCCTAGAATAGGACATAGGAGGTAGTTGTGTGAGAAGGTAGCTGTTATATTATCCATCATCCCCAAACTATTTTATTGGGCTTAGATTTAATGGCCAAGCTAAACATTACCGCCCAGTCCTCAGATAACAGGATTATGACCTGCTCTTCCCCTAGGGTTCCTTTCCTGAGACCCATGTAATTAAAATGTCCTCACAGCACACGTAAACACATGAGAGCACCATCTGCTAATCAGATTGCCTTCACTAAGGCCGTCCTAAAAAGTATTCAAATACTCTTAAAACTTTGCACTTACATTGAGCAGTGGGTACGACACACACATCATCCCTTGCTTGAGGATATTAAAAGGGCCATTGCCTTTATAGCCAATGACGTGCCAGAGGGAGGAGAGATTTGCGCTACATACGTGTCCAAAAGGGCCCCTGTGATACACCAGGTGTGGTAAATATTTGATTTACCGTCTTAATTTCTATGCAGGTAAGTACTTAAACAGAAATAACTCAATCGGAAAGAAAGAGGCAGAGTCCGTGGTGTTAGAGTTCTTAGGGGTTTTATTCCTTAAAAAGGAATGATCATGATATCAGATCGGATATCGGGTTCCTGCCACCACTGGGGTGCAGGAAGGGATAGAGCAATATTTTATTGACAATACATAGCTTATATACTTAAATCATATAATAGAAACCAATACAGTAGGCGTAACGGCTGAGAGAAACAAGATAAGAGCACACACGTGGTAGTGATACGTAATTAGAAGGCGTGAACTAGGCGTGAACATAGAGGCGTGTGCTAGAAACGTCACATGTAAGTGTCACAAGTAGGTAGGTACAAAGCAGAATCTTGCAATGTCAGCAGAAATGTGAGGCCTGGATGCGCGCGCAGCTGCATGACGTGTGATTGACGTGAAACTGGAGGGTGCAGGGGACTTGACATTTCAGAAGTCTGGCATGTCAGATCAACTCGTACCTCTATCATATCTGATATCTGGTGTTTAGGAACCATATTATCTAGAAGGAAAAGGTCTCTGGGGCAGAAGCTATTCTATACTGACTGTGAGTGCGTGTATAAGCGTCTAAGTGTCTGCATGAGATGCGAGGGGGCATGGGCCTACCATGGTAACAGAGGCTATGAATTACTTGCACGGAGACAGTAAGGCCGGGCCCTTTGCTCTGCAGCTGGGGGGATGTTTACTTAAACTAGTAGGTAGGAATGCATTTTCGAGGAGCGGAACAGATAATTCGAAGGTTGAATTCAGTCTTGGCAGGCAGCAGGCTGAGCTAAGCGCCGTGAGCCGCACAGGGAGTAAGGCAGAGGTCACGGGTACAGAGGCAGCCCAGGCTTGAGGCGTTCAGAGTCAGAAGGCAGAAAAAGGCTCGATGGCAGAATTCAGGGCCTACTTCGCCAGAGCTGAAAAACGTGTAAAGTGCACCACAAAAAGACGTTGGCATAACATACTTAGGAACTGAATATTCAACCCGTTCATGGCGGGTCTGAAAGAGGACATGTTAACGTTGGACGCAAATGTATTTGCGTCTTCATAGCTGGCACAGGAGGGAAGTTACATGCACTTTAAGCTGGTACATGGAGACGGTGGGGTACACGTTAGGGAACATTACTGGACCATAACATTTATATTTCCTCATTCCCTCCTTGTTCCCTACGGACCCTTCATGATATATCGATCCTCATGAATCGATCAGTCTGTTCTTGTAACACCATTTGCTCTTCTTTCTTCCTTTCGTGTTTTGAGTGAAAACTGGAATGTGCAATGCACGATGTGGCGCACAGACCACAAATCGCTGGCCCACACTGTAGGCACAGGCAACAACTGAATACTATGACAAGGGCAATGCCTAGGAAGGATAGGATCTTCCATCCCCAAGCGGTCAACGTAGTCCAGAACCAACCGGACCAAGGATTCTGATGTATCAAACTTGCAATTTTATGAAGACGTGTAATAGCTTTGTATACCGTTGGCGCGTTTTCTGGTATGAAAACACAGCAACTTGACCCGATGACCTTACAAGCTCCACCTCTGTCTGCCAAGATGACGTCAATAACAAGACGATTCTGAAGAACAACAACCCGCATGGCGGACTGCTCCTCTGTTAAGTTGCCTAGAGCGGAGGTAGTTTCATTCACTACTGCTTCGAGTGTTCTAGTTAATCTACGTATTAGTTTACTGTTTTGGACGGGACCCGTGAAGAAAAAGAATCCTTTATTGAAATCTGTGTATTGCTCCCATGCCGTTTCAGTATAGTCGACAATCGGGAGATCTCTTCGGAGTCTATTCTTTACTAGATTAGTATTTCTGTGATAATCAGGAGGCGCTAGGAAAACAGGAGGTAGAAGGAATGCAATGTAACAGGTACCATCCCAATCTGGAGGTAAGCGTATGTATGCGGTATGGCCACAAACAAAATAGGAATGACGAGTAGCTCTAAATGTAGATCTGCCATGATCACTGAATTCGACCACAGTAGTACATTTACTATGACCTAAGTGTACTGAACCCTTCTTTCTGACACATAAATCACCAGTGACTGGTAATACTGACATAGCAGGGAGAACTGGTGCAGCTTCCGATTCTACAGTAAGAATCATGAGGTTAATTGTATAATTACCTAATCCATATACTTCATTTTCTAGATCAGTTCCTATTCTAATGGGAAGTCCCTTCTTGTCAGGGTAACAGGCATTGAGCAGAACTAGGTTCAGGTTTCCCCAAATCCAATTCCCCTCGAAAACAGCAACATCAGGATCTAAAGAATTAATTAATCTAAACCATGCACCACAGGAGCCATTGTGAGTGAACGGGTACGGAAAGAGGGGCAGAACTCCCTTGTATTTCTGATAGGGAGGGAGTCGGCCACATATCCAACAGTTTGTAGCATTGTTAGTCTGATGGGAATGATGTAACATACTAATGAATGTATTGTTGCGCAGCGCAAGTCTGTAAGATAGTTCATGAGGAGGTAATTCACTAAAAGAATGTTCGGCAGAAACATTGTAAGCAGATTGTTCACGTTTGAAGATAGGGAAGTATATTGGCAGTACTATACTAGCAACAATAATCAAAAGACTTAGAAAAAACATAACCAATAATGTCACTATACAGTGACTGTGGAGTGATTTACAATATGTACGTTTCTTGAGTTGTCTCTCTCTCTCTCTATCTCGATCTAGGGGATACATGTCAGAAACTATTTAACCGATTCACCTAGGGGAGGACTTAAACAATTAAACTGTCTGACTTGCTAGATCGAAGTTTTGTTCGATACTCCTCTTGGGGAGTTTTCTCTCGCTTGGGAACTTTACAGTCACTAGATTCAAGGCAGTCCTTTGAGGGGGTGGACGAGTCAGTTTCTGGCAGCAGTTCATTACATTTTTTAATATGACTCGTGTGGATCCACCCCTTTCGGCCTTCCACTTTTATTGCGGTCCTCGTGGTAAGAAGGACGATCTTCGGCTCCTTCCAGCGGGGCTCCAGCGGGCTTTTCCTGTCGAAGTTTCTAATCAACACAGTATCTCCGGGACGGACATCGTGTGCCTTTACATCAGTGTTGTCGGGAAAGGCTGCGGCAACCTGTGAACGACATGATTGGAGTGCAGACATCAAGGAGGCAAGGTAATCTGTCAGCATGTTACAATCAACATCGGTTATTTTCTTAGGCATGGGCGTCCCCCACATATTCGGTGGTCTGCCAAAGACCACTTCATACGGGGATAGCCCTGATCTCGAATGGGGGACCATTCTCATATAGAACAGTGCAACTGGCAGGGCGACTATCCAGTCGACCCCTTTCTCTTTACAGATTTTAGCAAGGCGTGTTTTCAATGTCTGGTTATGCCTTTCTACAAGGCCAGTGGCCTCGGGATGTCGGACACAATGGAATCTCCACTGATATCCTAGCAAGAGGGAAACCTGTTTCATGAGCTCGGATGAGAATGGCTGTCCGTTATCTGAGTACACGATACGAGGCAAGCCGTACCGTGGGAAGAATTCTCGAACCAGCTGCCTGGCAGTGGTCGGAGCAGTGTAATCTGGGACTGGATATGCTTCGGTCCAACGGGAAAGTGCACAAACAACTACGAGGACATACTTGAATCCTCGACAACGGTCCATCTGGATATAATCCATCTGGAGGACTTCAAAAGGGTGATCGGGAGGATGAAATCCACCTTGCTCTACAGGGACGCTTTTACCTGGATTGAACTGACAACAGATCATGCAAGTACGCACTTTCTGTTTTGCTGCTGCTCGTAAGTGTTTGTTGTACCAGAGATTCTGTAAACTGTCTAACATCGCTTTTTCTCCTAGGTGTGCTGGACTATGTGCTGTATTTATTATGACTTGAACCATAGAGTCGGGGAGAAACCATGTAGATTTTCCCTTCGTCACCCATCCTTGATCTGTCTGAATCCCTCCTAGTTCAGTCCATTTCTTGATTTCATCTGAAGTAGCATGTGTCTGAATATCGATTACATCTAGTGTGGGATCTTTAACTGTCATACAATGTGTCGGTACTATGATCTTTGTCACGTCAGTTGTCTGGGTGTGAGTCAATGCTGTATGTTTCGCTGTTTGATCTGCCAGGTCGTTACCCTGGGAAACAGAATCTGTAACTTTAGTATGTGCTTTACACTTCATGATGGATATGCCTGGAGGCAGATGTATTGCTTCTAATAGTGCTTGAATGAGGGGACCGTGTTGGATCTTGGCACCGTGAGAGGTCAAAAAACCTCGTTCTTGCCATAACACTCCGAAGTCGTGCACGACTCCGAAAGCATAACGGGAATCAGTGTATATGTTGACATTTCTGTTCTTGGCTAGTATACAGGCTCGGGTCAGAGTGATGAGCTCCGCTGCTTGAGCAGACAGTGTGTCAATACGATGTGTTTCTTTGACTTCAGTTTCAGTGGTCACTGCATACGCGGCCACTAATTCTCCTGTACTTGTTCTCATACATGAACCATCCACGTAAAGTGTCAGGTCTGGATTTGTCAATGGAACATCTGTTAAGTCTCGTCGGGGCTTTGTTACTGCATTAATGATCTCTATACAATCATGCGGGGCTGGATCTGTCATAATCGAAGGTAACAATGTAGCGGGGTTTAGAATGCTGCAGCGTCTGATTTCTATGTGTGGCTGGAATAGCGTCAATTCATAACCTGTCAGTCGTGCTATAGTCAAGTGTTGAGTCTGTGTTCTGTTTAAAAGAACCTCTACAGAATGTGGAACTTGGACTGTTAATGGATGTCCTAAAACAATTGAGTCGCTCTGTCTGATTGCTAGGGCTGTTGCTGCTACTGACTTCAAACACGCAGGCAGGGCCTGGGCTACTGAATCCAATGTACTTGAAAAATAAGCGCAAGGCTTATGTGATCCTGCTTGATCTTGAGTGAGGACAGACAATGCTGTACCATCACGTTCTGTAACAAAAAGTGTAAAAGGTTTGCTGTAACATGGTGTCGCTAAAACTGGTGCTTGACATAAAGCTTTCTTTAATTCCTCAAAGGCCTGTGTATGTTCCTGAGTCCAAGGGAGGACAGTCGAAGTCGCTGCCTCCTGTGTTGTCAACTGAATGAGTGGTTTAGCTAGAAATGCATACTGAGGAATCCATTGTCTGCAGTACGAGGTAAGGCCTATAAAGGCCCGTACTTCCTTTTGTGTCTGGGGTTGCGGCATATTTACAATTAGCTGGATGCGATCAGGAGTGAGCTGTCTCCCCACTTTGGACAGCAAGTGACCCAAGTACACAACTTGCTGAACACAGAATTGTAGCTTCGAAGGAGACACCTTGTGTCCCTTGTCGGCCAGAAAATGTAAAACTGTCAGTGATGCTTGCTCACATTCGGGCTCACTTCGTGCGGTGATCAGCAGATCATCGACGTATTGCAGTAAGGCAGTGTTAACTGGCATTTGAATACAATCAAGTTGTCTTTTCAGTGCTTGACTATAGATGCTGGGGCTTTCTGTGAATCCTTGAGGTGCGCGTGAAAATTTGAAACTTCGTCCATTTAAACTGAATCCGAAGAGATATTGGCTCTCTGGGTCAATAGGCACACTGAAGAAGGCGTTCTTGAGGTCAATTACAGTAAAGAACGTTGCTTCTGAATCAATAGCAGTCAATAGGGATGAGATGTCGGGAACCACAGGATACTGTGGGACAATGCATTTATTCAGTTCTCGTAAATCAATCACCAGCCGATATACTGGCGGTGCATTGGGATCAGTACGTTTAAGAATCGGAATGATGGGGGAATTACAGATATTGGAGTCGGTCTCTACGACCACTCCTTGGGCAATGAGCTCTTCAATGATTTCCAGTAAAGCCACTACAGCATCGGGTGGTAACTTGTATTGTCTGATTCGGGGTAAAACAACACCTGGCTTGAGTGTAACACGGTATGGTGTAATGTGCATGCAGCCTACATCGGTTGGGCCTTGTGCCCACAGGTGTTCTGGTACATTTTTCAATCTGACTTCAAACTCTCGTAATACATAGTGACCCTTGAAATCTCGCAAAAAGAGTCTAACTCCTTCCGGAGAACAACATATCACAGCTCCTAGAGCCTTCAATGTCTTGATTCCTAACAAGTTTTCTGGACATGATTTCGTGAGTAGCAAGTCTGTAACACGTGATAATGGACCTACTGCTAGGGGGACAGGTTTCGATACTTCATTTACAATAGGCTGTCCTGAAAAACCAAGGGAAACATTCTGTGAGCCTGAGAGGGGTGCCCCTGGGACTTCATTATGGCTGATTGTTGTACGGCTTGCCCCTGTATCAATTAAAAACTTTCTGTCTTTTCCCAATACTTGACTGTGTACATAAGGACCCTCTTGATCTACAGGAACCTCAATAAGAGGCAAGCCAACCTCCCTCTCTAGGCTGTTTCATGTGTATCGCTGATAATCGGGATAATCAGATTGGGCATACTGGCACATCTGCCGTGAAACTTGCTGCGTTGCGGCAATGGGCTGTGGCTGTGATACCGCTGCGGTCTGTCCTGTATGTGATGAAGCATGCATAGGCTGTGTGTTCTGAGAAGTCTGTTGCTGGCCCTGGTCTTGTCTAGGCGGATGCGGTCTTTCCTTAGTTTTACCTGTTGCTATATTGTGTTTCAGGACTGGGCATTCATGTACGTAGTGACCTGGCTGCTTGCAATAGTTGCATGTCCCTTTAACGGGAGCTGCTGCATTTCCTGTCTGGGTCGTACCCTTTCTCTGGCCGTCGGCTGGAACCGACTGGGCCACTAACATTTTCATTTTTGTGTCTTTCATGCGTCTCTGTTCATGATCCTGTTCTTCTCTGATTCTGTTCTGGTGGTATTGTAACATCTGTAACATCTGGGATGGCGTATTTGCTTGCCATGTACTCTCAACCTTATATACACGGTTCTTAACTGATGTCAGGGAATTCTCGACTAATTTCGTTACAAAAAGATGCGGGTACGACTCGCTACCTGGTTTTAGGCCACTATTAATAATGAAACATTTCTCGAATCTTGAATAGAAGTCACTAGTATCTTCATCGTGTTTCTGTTTACAGGCTGAGATTGCGTCCCAGTCTTCCTTTTTAGTGGTCAATAATCTTGGCAGAACCTGCACTATCAAACCTGGTAATGCTTTAGCTTTCTCCCCAAGGCCTAGCCCTGGAGTACGAACTTTTTCCTCGTCTTCTATTTCAGTCCATATAATCTTTTTATCTCCCACCTCCCATTCTCTTTCCTTGAGTTTCTCGTAGATGCCGGTAGGCAACAATACCTTTAACAATTTCATAACATCAGTATATGTGTAATCTCCCATCAGTAACATGTCTTTAAGTTCTCTGTGAAAACCTGCAGGGTCTTTATCGTGACAGGGTACTAGTTTCTTCATCTCCAATAGTTCTAACTTGGTCAGAGGTGTGTATACATACACACGTTTCAGGGTATTATCGGGACCCATAACTGGATGTACTTCTCGTAATGGGTTCTGCCTTTCAAAACGCTCCATATGATACATTTTTCTTTCTGGGGGCGGAGCGGAAACATATTGTGGGCCGAAGAAAGTGTTGTATCTGTGCCGTTGTTCTAGAATTATTTGAATTAACTTGGTACTTAGGCCTCTCCATCTATCCATGAGTAGTGCTTCTAAGGTATCGTGTAAGGGACCTGGATCAGAATGTTGATTTCTGTATAACGTGAGGAGGTGCTGAATCATATATACACTCGCTAATTTCTGCTCGTCTGGGGATAGGTTCAGAAATGTCTGCGCTACTGTGTCATCATTGTATATATTAGGATTGTCAGCCCATAGTACTGCTGACCGGGCTAGTTCTTGTTCATCCATAGAATTGAGTACATGGTACCCCATTCGTTCTCGAAGCATTTTATCAGTGTCTTGAAACAGATGTTCAGGAGAATTCGGTTTTGATATGCCAGAGAGAAAAACTCTCTTGCTTTCTGGACGAATGCCTTTCCTAAGGTAAGTTCCCTTACCTACATACGCTATCGTATCTGTAGTCGTTTCTGTGTTCTTCAGGTCCTTCCTCCTCGGAGGAGGAGGCATTTTCTTTTTCTTTTTCGTGTATCTCTATTACTGCTTTTCTTATTTTCTTGTACATACTAGCTATACAATTCACTTTATCATGTTTTCCTTCGGCTATATTTTGACCCCACTTGTTTAGTGCTTCCATTTCATCCTGGTCTGTCTCAGGCCTGTCTCGGTCTCTTATTAAGCAATTTATGAAAAAACGTAATATATATGCTTGAGTGTCAACTTTCTGATGTGCCAGGGCCTCCTTAATACTATCGGGATCTTCCCCAGTCTGGACAAAATGATATATTCTATCTAGGTGATCAGTCATCCCTGAGAATAACACTAGGTAATCTGTAGCTTGTCGCAAGCGTAGTGATGCTATCAACATCCTATCTTCTTTACCGGGTACTGGATCGTATCTGCAAACTGGAAGGGGTTCTTTGAGTATGTCGAGACGTGGTGATTGGAGTGTATGGTGCTTCTGCATGTCCCTAAGGTGTAATCTGTGTGTTGCTGGCGGGGTTTGGAAACCCCCTGTCGCACCTCCTGAGGCGGATGCTTGAGCATTATCTCTCTGTGGAGTCTGTATGTGTACCTGAACTTGTCTCTTAATAGGATCAGGCAGAAACGGATTTGGTATCTTAACCTTAGGTGTGGGAAGTGGTGGGGGTGGAGGGACAGGCTGTCGAACGGGGGAACTTTGTTGCGGTAATGGCGGGATATGGTCTGGAGGCAGGTTGCCACCTCCGTCACCGTCAACAGGCGGCACGCGGGCAGGTGGATTGGTGTAAGCGGGTGCTACATCATCTAGATAGGAAGTCAGAAATATGTCTTTAGTAGTCCTGTGATTTACTTTAGTTGGAACCAATGGTGGCGGCAGATCTTTCGGTATTTCTGAAGTGGCTTCAGGCGAACCCTCGGCCACTAAGTACATGCCATTTACAAGATTGTTTCGTGCGCGGTCTACTTGTTCTGCTTTTACTCGGATCCCTTCAATAACTAATTCGTTTTCTCGGACTTTATCCGACGCCTCTCTAAGTCTGTCTTCTTTTCGGAGTTCTTTTTCGGCTCGTTTATGTGATTCTTTACGCCATAATTCTATGGCATCTTTCTGGGATTGTCTGGCTTTCTTTCTCCATAGTGCTTCTTCTACTTTCAGGATGCACTCGGCATCCCACGTTCCTGTAACGGGCCACCTGTGTCTTTCTTCTAAGTGCTTAGTATAATCGGCCCATAAATCTAGATACAGTATGGCGTCTATGCCATGCTTATGGTACATGAAATTTCCAGGCGTGTCCCTAGGGGGGATAGGAATTTCTTCCTCTAGCATCCCTTTCCTAGTTCCTATCTGCTTTAACTTATTGAAAAACGGCATCTTGTTTACTTAGTACTGTATTACTCGGTCCTTGCTGCTTAACTCTGAACACAACTAGTTACACAAAAACACAATAATGCACATAAAACAATCACTCATACCACGACATTAATCACATAAAAAAACATTTTGAACATATATCTCTACCCTCGGTACTGAATGTACTGCTAAACAGCACAGATACACTGTCAAAGACAGTGCAAGAACTTGAATAACTGATATACTGCTAAACAGTACAGATACACTGTCTAAAACAGTGCAGACCGTGTTTGTGTACCCAAACCCGTCTTTACCGGATACATAGTAATGCACCCGTCTAGATACGTCCCAGCAATGGTACTCACCGGGAAGCACGGAATCGGAAGGCCTCGGAAAACTCGACTGGACTGGACCGGACTGGACTCGACTCGACACTCGACACGTGGATACTTCGCAACTGGTGGGCCTCTTGACACCTCGGACCTTGCTTCTTTCGGCTAGGCTCTGGTCGGGATCCTCCGCACTCCTCACCGCCTCGTCTGGGTGCTGATCGCAGTCTCCGTCACCTCCGTGGGCCAGAGGGAGATACAGGAAATCCTGCGGGTACGCGTAGTTCCGTCTTGACTGATGGCAGGGGGCAAAGCTTGCAACGCACCAACCGGCGCGTGGGGTGGGGGAGGGGTCCCTATTCGGGCGCCAGAATAATGTGGTAAATATTTGATTTACCGTCTTAATTTCTATGCAGGTAAGTACTTAAACAGAAATAACTCAATCGGAAAGAAAGAGGCAGAGTCCGTGGTGTTAGAGTTCTTAGGGGTTTTATTCCTTAAAAAGGAATGATCATGATATCAGATCGGATATCGGGTTCCTGCCACCACTGGGGTGCAGGAAGGGATAGAGCAATATTTTATTGACAATACATAGCTTATATACTTAAATCATATAATAGAAACCAATACAGTAGGCGTAACGGCTGAGAGAAACAAGATAAGAGCACACACGTGGTAGTGATACGTAATTAGAAGGCGTGAACTAGGCGTGAACATAGAGGCGTGTGCTAGAAACGTCACATGTAAGTGTCACAAGTAGGTGGGTACAAAGCAGAATCTTGCAATGTCAGCAGAAATGTGAGGCCTGGATGCGCGCGCAGCTGCATGACGTGTGATTGACGTGAAACTGGAGGGTGCAGGGGACTTGACATTTACACTAGCGGAAAGAGACAGAAGTCTGGCATGTCAGATCAACTCGTACCTCTATCATATCTGATATCTGGTGTTTAGGAACCATATTATCTAGAAGGAAAAGGTCTCTGGGGCAGAAGCTATTCTATACTGACTGTGAGTGCGTGTATAAGCGTCTAAGTGTCTGCATGAGATGCGAGGGGGCATGGGCCTACCATGGTAACAGAGGCTATGAATTACTTGCACGGAGACAGTAAGGCCGGGCCCTTTGCTCTGCAGCTGGGGGGATGTTTACTTAAACTAGTAGGTAGGAATGCATTTTCGAGGAGCGGAACAGATAATTCGAAGGTTGAATTCAGTCTTGGCAGGCAGCAGGCTGAGCTAAGCGCCGTGAGCCGCACAGGGAGTAAGGCAGAGGTAACGGGTACAGAGGCAGCCCAGGCTTGAGGCGTTCAGAGTCAGAAGGCAGAAAAAGGCTCGATGGCAGAATTCAGGGCCTACTTCGCCAGAGCTGAAAAACGTGTAAAGTGCACCACAAAAAGACGTTGGCATAGCATACTTAGGAACTGAATATTCAACCCGTTCATGGCGGGTCTGAAAGAGGACATGTTAACGTTGGACGCAAATGTATTTGCGTCTTCATAGCTGGCACAGGAGGGAAGTTACATGCACTTTAAGCTGGTACATGGAGACGGTGGGGTACACGTTAGGGAACATTACTGGACCATAAAATTTATATTTCCTCACAGGAAACGGGGGTAAGAGATGGGGGAGGTGGTAGTAACAACTAGAAGCCACAAGCCTTCAGAGATGCTACAGGTCATGTGTTACTGGGACTCAGCTTAAGCCACCACCACAGTGCACCATGAGATCGGGAGATGGAGAAGATGAGTTCTCCCTAAGGCATACGGTACACCGACCATGCCCAAGAACCTCTTTGGGATGCTAATTGCTCTACCTAAACGCATAGCAGCAGTAAAATGTGCCGCACACACTGCTGGTGAAAACCTATCCCAGGTAAACACCCAGCAGATCGCATGGCGAAGAGGGTCACTTGTGGAGCAGTCGGCAGACATACGTACCTCCCATACAGCACCCCACAGGGACAATGCCTGAGCAGGGGCAGGCTCAAAGAGACACCACAAAAGTGATTCGACCCAAATTGGAAAAAGGCTTCTCTAGAACGTGCTGCAATAGCCGCAGCCGTGCAAATGGCACCAGTCTCAGTGGGGGGTCCACCGCAAACCCCAGTGGACCAGCTGGTCTAGTACCTTGAAAAAAGTACTCAACCTAAGTATAATGTATTTGACCCGTGAACTGGTCTCAACACAATTGTCATATGGTTCACAGTCTGTGTCTGAAAACCAAGCAAATGTGACAAGATAAGATTTAATGGCATCTTTATTCAGTCACAGAAAGAAAGTAAATGTAGGAAGACAAACTGACTTTTGACCTCTGTCTCGGAAAACCCAACAAATGTGACAAGATAACAAGATTAAAAGGCATCTTTATTGTTTATTCACTTTGTGAGCAATCTCGTTATCTTGTCACATTTGCTAGGCTTTCAGAGACAGAGGTCAAAAGTCAGTTTGTCTTCCTACATTTACTTTTCGTTCTGTGAATGAAGTTAGAGGATTTTCAGCATGCCAGAAAGGGCGATAAGGCCCTATAAATACTGAATAAATCTGGGTTGCAATAGCCAGACCTGGGAGGTTGGCAGCAATCTGACCCTGAGAATGGTACAATTACCGTAGGCCGGGTCACCTGGCAAATGCCATTTAACGGTACACCATAAGCAGCAGAAACAGTAGAGATCAATGAGCCAGATCCAAACATCGCAAAACCCCATGAATGCACCTCGGCAACACCAAGCACAAGGGAATTGGAATGCACCTTTCATTCATCCTCAGGGAGGTCCGCCATTCACCACGCCACCACAGCAGGGATCCTGTAATTAGACTAGCAAATGTCAGCAACCACAGACAGAGAACTCAACACAACAGGGGCCAGGGCCACAGCCTCGGCAGGGAGGAGTATCATTATGATAATACAGCTGACAAAAAACCTCATTAGGTGCAAACAATATCCCCCTCCCTTTGGAGAAGGTATAAAAGACAAACCTACAGCAATAGGGATCCATAGATTTTTATTGGGATTCAGGAGCTTTGGGCTGCTACATGTGTTCTGTCGACCGGGAATACTAACTAAAAGTTTGTCACCAATGGCAACCTCGCAGGAGCATGGAAAAACATGGTTATCTAGGCCAACTCCAGGGTCTGTGGCCCCACTCAGCTGCTGATCCCCCATGGTGGCGCTGGCTGGCCACACCTCAGGGGGAGGGCAGTCAAATGAGGGGGTGACTGAGAACTGTTTAAAAAGAGACACCCAGATCCCGCAGCCAAAGTCAATAGGGATGGGTTCCAATCCGAATTCAAAAGGACCCTTGATGGGCACCATGTCCATGGCCAATGTCTCCTTCATGGCATAAAGTTGCCACAGTGCCACCAAAGAGCTAGAAGCCTCTGCTCAGTGGAGGCCCCTTCCAGTTTTAAAACAAAGCTATCCTCTGTGGCGTGAACAAGGATCCCTGTGCACTGAATGGTAGAACCCTACAAAACTCTACAGCATGCCCACGTAGATCTAATAAGCTATGGAGCCTCCGCATGATGTTGAATCCAAGCCTCCAGAGGGAGGTTTCAGCAGGGTGACCAGGCAGCCCGGGTTCACTGAGACAAGCCCAGGTTTTTCATCACCGCTCAGTAAACCTTTGCAATTTTTGGCCAAAGCCCTGGGTTTTTCACCGTTTTGGGGGGTTTACCAAACAGGTTCTTCCGAAGTCTGGTCTCCTTGCCACACCTGACCAAAATTCAACAAGAGATGCTACAGTATATTAGGGAGCACACAACCGTAGAGGCCCCGCCACGCTAGGGTTAGCGAGCCCACCATTGCATTGTATCCAATTAGGTTCAGTGGGGGTTGGGTGCTCAAAGACTAATAAACAGAATTGATCCTTCTAGGCAACTAATAAACACCCTCATCCCCCGACATCATTAAAACATGACTTATAAAAATAATTAATACATCCAGATAACTACTAACCACCCTTACTCCCTGAAATCACTAAAATATGCTCAACAGGTGTCCCCTTCTAGTGCCTCACTAGATCACGACTAGTAAAGTAAGGATCACATCCATAGGGTAAAAATACAGGGACTTGTGTAATATTTTTGAGTTAAAAATGAACAGAGTTCTTTCAAAACAGGCAACCCAGAAAAGAGCAAAAAGTGCACTGACGCAACATTTCATCAGCTGCCACTAAGAAGAGCAAAAAAAGGACAATTAATGAACTCACGCCAATGGAAGGAGGAAAAACACATGGCCAGCTCATCACTTGAGTGGGTGTTTCATATAGGAGAGTGATCAGGCTGTGGACACTGGGGGCTAGGATCAATTCATAATGTTTCAAAAGTTACCCCCAGAAACCATCAATCTAATGTTACGTAAAATGAAGAAAAAAAAACATAATGTTTCTCCAAATGTCAGAGACTTGACTTATTCTTACTTAAGAAATTCTTCAATGTTGTACACTAAAATAGATCGTGCAACTAGAAATTATCTTACAGTGATCTTGAAATAAATAAATGAGAATAAACAAGGAGTCCTGTTTCTTAATTCATAACTTTTTTTGAGCCACTGGCAAACAGGACAAACAATCATACATGTAATAGTTTACACAACTTAAAAAGGTACACACTTATAACCACAACAAATTGAAACAAAACATGTATGGACCAAACACAATACATCACATTTGTCATTGGACATACAAAGAAGATTAATCATGAAACCAGAGAAACATGAACAGAGAAATAATCATATTTAAAGGTCTCATGTCCTACACTGTCAAATTACTGGGGCATATCTCAATTTACACCCTCTTGTTTGCAGTCCTGAATGGTACTGCTTGGCCCTAGCTGGAAAACTGGCCAGAGCGTTGAATATTATACAAATAAAATCATACATCTCATCACTAGTCATACACAACTTAAGTGCGCAGATTATATATATATAATAATAGCTCATGGCCACATTCATAAGTACGCTGACACGTTTCGACCTTCACGGTGGGCCTGTAGTGTATTTCAAATAAGCTCTTCCCGAAGTTTGTGAACTTTGTGGAGACTTAAAGGTAGCTGGTTACTGCTATTTTTCCAGGTGGTCTAAAAGATTTCTTGGTAGATAGGTCACTCCATATCTTATTTCAGTGTGTGTCCCTTAAAGCAGACTACTTTATGAGCACATCCAGGAGGGTAGGTGTTTTGGGGAGCAGGTCCTTAACTTAGGATGTCAAGCTTCTTTCTCAGAAAACTGTTTCTTCTTTGATAGCGTGCTGGTCCGACCTCACTGCACCATTCCTTGGTGTAGTCAAGACCTTCCATGGCAATGACTCCCAGGAACTAAACTCCACAGACAATTTCGAATTGGGCAAAAGAAACAGCCACCAGAGAACCACAAATGCCTCCCAGGGGACCCATACCAAGACCTGCAATTTCATGTATAAAGTTATTTATGATTAAATTGTTATGTACATTCTGTCTGCTATGGGTAATACCACACTTAGGGGCCGATTATGATGGCGGACGGACCTGAGTCCGTCCGCCACCATAGAGTAGGAGGGAACCTCCGCATGGCCTGCGGAGTTCCCTCCTGTGCAATTAAGATGTGACCGCCACCCTGGCGGTCACATCCTCTATTTTTACCATTACGGCGGGTGCGGCTTCAAGCTGCATCCGCCGCAATGGTAAAAATGTATAGATTGCATTTGTATGCAGAAAGCGGCAGGCACCGTGCGGTGCCCGCCGATTTCTGTATACAAATGCAGGGGGGTACCATAGGTACCCCCCATGTGCACCCGCCACCCCCCCCCCCCTTCACCCAGGGGTCCCGCAACGGGCCCCCGCAGTGAAGTTACACATGCTTTTCCACGGCGGAAAACCCACTGCAGAAAATCATTTTTTTCAGGCCATCCTAATATGGCTGATGGTGTCTGAGAGACACCGTCACCATATTAGAGCTTTTCCGCCGCAGTTGTAAGCCAACCGCGGCGGAAAAGCTGAGGACGGAAACCAGGACCCACCAGCCATCCTAATGTGACGGTGGGTCTTTGGTGGGTCCGCTGCAGTTTTCCCGCATCCTCCGGGCCGGCGGTGGCTTCCGCCGGCCCGGAGGATGCGGGAAAACCGCGATCGTAATAGGCCCCTTAGTTAGTTCTGAGGAGCTGCAGAGTAGGAAGGAGTCCACTCAAACATTTCCACAGAAATTGTGTCAATATCGCTCAAGTAACCTACAACTACACTAAACAGAACACCAGCATCCTTTGTGCACAACAAAGCAACTTTTTCATAACATCTGGTATCAGCACATGACCACAGTCGGCTCCCAAACATCAGCCAGCTCATATATGTCTGTTCGTGATCCCACATCCAGTAGGTGCGGACAGGCTTTACTTGTCCCAAAAAGTAGCTGCGACAAAGCAAAATGCCTAATTCACCTCTTTCTATGTAGAATAAGGGCCAAGTTCCAAACTAAGAACGTTAAACCATACAAAGTAGTAGTAAACTTGACCTGATATGGAACTAACCCAACAAATGTATTCATTCTGACTGAATACTCAGATATCCAAACCAAGCTAGATAGGAGGCACTGGAAGGCTAAATAGGGGAGGATAACCCATGGCCCGAGACTTCCTGGAAAAAAGGTTCTTGGAGGTAGCAAAACCCACCATCCTGTGCACAAATACATCTGCTCCACCATCTGTATGAGTACATAGAGCTACCCTTAGCATAACCAGGGTGGTTTTACTAAATAATAGGAAGTCTCCCAACATGGAATTCCAAAGTGGGCTGCACAGCTCAGGGATTTGAGGGGACACGGGTCACATGGGGGAGGAATGGGTGAAAGCTCGACCACCCCATGTCAGGAAATCTGGGACACTGAGGTTGGTGGATAAACTTGGATAGAAGTGAAGGGACAACCCCTAATAGTGTGAAAATTAACCATGTACTCATTATATTTTAGAGGAAAAGGGAAGCTTCTGATGGGCACAAACGCTAACTACGGAGTGATTATGCACATCCCGGATATGCAATGGGGCACCCCCATGATGATGGATGTCTTCTAGCAATGCAGTGAGTTTGCCTACATTCAGCCTGACCCCGGATGGTGCGGACTCTGTTCCCTGCTAACCAGATGAATATATGACGTTACACTGCATACCATTACAATGCATGCTTTTACAACACGGATTATACAACGCAATTTCCATTACAACGCATGTTTTTACAACGAGAACCATTACAACGCATGTCTATAAGAATACATAAAAAATGCCATTACAACGCAAACTATTACAACGTATACCAATACAATGAATACCATTACAACACATATTAATTAAACTGTTTGAAACTTAGACAGATGTTAAATGCAAAAAAAAGTCATGAAAGAACCAAAAGTTCAATATTGTGCAAAAATAATTTAAAGGATAAATAATTTTCCGGCATATAAATCTCATAAAACTTTTTTTTTGCATTTATTGGCACAACAAGCAAATACATACAAAGCATTAAAACATGTGTCCTTCCACTAATTCCACTACAGCAGCCCAGCCATCATCTACTCAAAACGGCAGCCATTAGGGGGGGCGTGGCTTGCAGGCCATGAGCACGGATGCGGGCCGCTAGAGCTCCGGGGCAAAATCCTGCTAAAATTGCCTCGGAGACCCCTGGGGTGATGAATTGACGAACTGGAGGTGTATTCCCAGACCCTGCTGCCCCCGAAAACGAAGGGCGAGCGGAGAGTCGGCCCGCAACACCGAGCTAGGAGCGGTGCGGCCTACAGCGGAGGTGGGACGCAGGAAGCCGGGACCCACAGTGCAGAGCGAGGCCGCCAGGCCTCTGGCTTAGACCACTGGAAGTGATCGGAGGCCTGGAATCGCGAACACACAGACGGCGCAGAAAGCCCTGAGGCGTGACCGGAGCCCACCGGAGAATCCCCTGCAGCAGGTGGGAGAGCGCTGAGGGGGAGAGAGGTGCGGGCGCCACCGGAGGACCTGCCACGCTGCGGGACACGCAGAGGGACTTGCCTGCGTGGGGGCACTGAGGAGTGGCGTCCCGATGAGCGAACAGCGGCGGTTGCATAACGCTGCAGAACCGGCCCTGGGGGCGATGGGGCTTCCTCCTCTGAGTCGCCCCCCCCTCCCCCCTTGGCCCGGGACTATTCTTTGTTGTACCTGCACCGGGGGACCGTCTGGGGCTCTCCTGCTACGCGGAGTGGGTGCCTCCCTCAAGTGCTGTGTTGAGTGCTAGAGCCATACTTGGACCCGGGGAGGCCTGATTTCACCTGCGGAGTGTGACTACGCCGAGGACGGTCAAGAACGAGGTAAGAGGAGCACTCAAAAAAATACTCACAAGTAAATATCTAAACCTATCTCATCAAAGGGTGCATCACCACGGTATTGTGTTGGCTACACAATGGTAAAAGGCAAAGTTTAAGTAGAAAAAACTACTTGTGGTGAGCACAGTTCCTACTGGGAAATAGATACCCTTTCCAGCAATCTAGGGACAACCACTCATATCATAATTCAAACAATAATAGCCAGATTAAGAATTCACTTTCTAATATTTAATTCTCATACATGGAAAAAAAATTTAAGACATAGATGCATTATTACATTGTAATCATGTATCCTCTGTATACATCTATTCTAACTGCTAAGCAGAGAGCTAAGTCTGTACATAACCAATTAGCTATTTACATGTAACCAAAAAATATTCGAATAACCACAATTCAGTAGTGGAGTTTGATTCTGTCTGAAGTAATTTTTTGAAGACACGATGCCCAATGCATTTCGGGACCAAAAGGTACCCTTCTTCAGGGGCGAGTTCCTAAAACATACAAAGAACTTATCAGTAACATCAAAGAAGCTCTATATTTTATGCACGATGTGATCTGTCTGAAATAGTTGACACGTCAGGGGGAGAAAAAACAGACAAATTAGTTCCATTAACTCGAAATTAATGTGGAGAAAAGCTCCTTTATACATGTAGTTAAACAGATTACATAAATAATCTATACCATCTAGCAGGTGACAACACATATAAACGTCACTGGACCTCCTGATGACAATATATATGTATAGTGCAAACATTCGTATTAAACCATGAAAATCGAAACCATAACCATATTCTAATGTGATCAAAATTAACCTGAAACAAATTATACACAAAACATGCCTATAAAAATGTGTATATATATCCATAGTTATACAATTGAGAAACACTTTGAATTCATGTGCAACCCTATTGGTAATGTTCTGTGTGTAAGACCCTTGAAGGTTTAAACATCTTCGCTGTAGTACAGATGTGAGGACTTCATTATCTACTAAAAAATGCTATAGAGAGTCTATTTTTTGCATATTATACCTAGTGCACTCAAGCTATTACACCAGTTGTACTGCTATCATACCTTGTATCTAAATATGATGCATCGTGGGTAAACTCCTACTGTTGTACAACTAGCGTCAAGTAAACTGGTCTGGATAATGGGGAACCCGGTAGACTCGTTCTCTGGGTGAATAAAGTGATGACACACCAAATATTAAAATCCGACTCTCTGAGCAGATGGTGTAAGTAAATCTACGCGATAGACTAATTTGCTACCTGAAACATTCGACGTTGCTCCAAAGAAAAAGTCCGGCTCTTATACAGATATCAAATTTGCGTGAAAATATTGCTGTCTTGAAATGAATCCTACTCAATCTGTAAAAACAAACAGATATCAAATACTATAGCGTGTGGCTATGTATATATAACTGCGAAGAAACGTATAATTGCTGCAGAATAACCTCAAGCTTACATACCTAAAAATATGTCATGTGGTTCCAAAAAACAGAGTCTATCGATACTGTGTGGTGATGAAAAAAGGAAATCTTGCGCACAGTTGCGCAATCATCTGTAGAGATGTCCCACTGAAACAGAAAAACAATCTGTAGTCTTATACTAATAAGTAAATAAGCAAGTCTGAACACAAATAATTCTACAAAAAGTACCTCCGTGTGTTTATTGAACTAACGGTAACGTGTCCAGAGTCTTCCGTCTCAGTGCGAATACGAGGATATTTCAAGCCAAATCTATAAAGATGACAAGGAGTTAATTGTAGGATTTATTGGCTCCCCCTGGGGGGGGCGGGGGCAACGCGACTGAGAAGCCCAGGCACTCCTGTATTTGGGCAGTGGGGGTTGCCGGGAGAGCTACCACATCTCTCCCTGCCCATATCTTCGAGGGGCGCGCAAGATGCGGAGCAGTACCACTGCGCGCCCTCCGAGTGGCCCACGGACGAAGGCGTGAAGCCAGCAAATTTACTGAGGTGTCCCCCATTCTGTGGACGGTCATATTGCGCATCCCCACCGGGCTCTACCTAACGAGGAACGGCTAGGGGGAGGCTACCCCGGGGACCGGACGCTAGGGACCTCAAGAGCCACTTACTGGGGACTGAAACCATCGCACCAATGGTCCTGAAGGGGGTGAAGACAGCGGAAAGCTCTGGGGGACCGACAAAGGTCACCACAATGCCACCAGCCATCGAGGACGGAGCATCACAGCAGTCCATGGCGGAGCGTCCGGCGGAAGGACCACCGATGGACAAATTGGACATTATCCTGAAGGAGATCAGGGACTCCAGGGCGATCTTAGAGCTACAGATGGGCACCCTGACGACTAACTTATCCCTCCTGAAGGTGGACCACGGTAAACTAGCGGATAGAGTGAAAGAACAGAGCATCTCCATTGGTGAGATCACGCCTACTGTGGCGGAACATACGGTCTCCATTCAACGACTCCAAACGCAGGTGACCTCTCTTATGGACAGGGTGGAGGACGCGGAAGGCCCTAATCGCCGGAATAACATTCGCGTTATAGGCCTTCCGGGGAGATGTGAGGGGTCTCAGGCCGCGGATTTTATGGAACAATGGTTCCGAGATCACGTAGCGGAGGAAGGCCTCTCGCCACACTTCTGCGTGGAGAGAGCGTACAGGATCCCGACGGGCAGACCTGATCCTGGACGACCCCCCCGTCCGCTGATAGTGCGAATTTTGAACTACTGGGACAGAGATATACTGCTGCAAAAGGCACGGGAGAAGTCCCTTATCCGGTATGACAATCACAAAATCTCTCTCTATCCGGATTACACCAACATGGTTCAAAAACAATGCTCCTCCTACTTAGAGGTGAAGAAGAAGCTACAAAAGGCCAACCTCAAATACGCACTGCTGTTTCCGGCTCGTTTAAAAATCATACATGACAGGAAAATGCACTTCTTTGAGAGCCCTGTGGATGCCGAGGAATGGTTGGAGGTGATGGGCATAGATGGGAGCCAGGGACCCTCGCAAGAACCGGAAGCCGAGGGATCGAGTGGGACCCGGGACAGAGGTGGAGCGGGGCCCCCCAAACCGCGACGAGGTGGAAGGGGACGCGGACCGTCGAAGAAACAACAAAAAGAGAAACAACTGGACGCTTTGGTGGTGGCAGGCACATTCAGAGAGGACTCCCAGAAGATCTTGACGGACTCGGAGGACAGTACGGTCCATTCAGATTCAGACCACAGTGTACTACTGTTTCCAAATGTCACGCCCCGCACTGCAGATGATGTGATGGACAACTGTGGGGGGGAGGACCTGACCGGAAGCAGCTGATTGGCCTACGAACCGTATTGTATTTCCTATTTGTTTTGATTATATACTGTACTGTTACCAGGGATGGTTCTGAGGAGGGAGGTAAGGGAAACGCGTGTGAACGCCACTGCTACCTAGGAATGTATCCTGTTGTTACACCTGATTGGGCTAGACCACTCCTAAAAAGGCACGGGCGACTTGAGATTTTGGTTCCCCTCTGATTATTGGTAACACTGCCCCGTAACAGCTGCCGTAGAGCCGGCGGAGCCCGATGGGCTGAAGGTAAAGACCACAATGGTGCTCGGCCACCCCCCCG
This sequence comes from Lissotriton vulgaris, assembly GCF_964263255.1. Lineage (NCBI taxonomy): Eukaryota > Metazoa > Chordata > Amphibia > Caudata > Salamandridae > Lissotriton > Lissotriton vulgaris. The sequence continues at coordinate 102,267,773 of NC_141690.1, forward strand.
ATGGCGAATGCACTGGATATTCAGTCTTTTTAAGATTTGTTCACTTGTTGGGCACAGCTTGGTTCTTGAGCTGCGCCGTTATGGTTCTTTTTTGTTTTTGGGGTGGGTAGTCTCCTGGTGGCGGTTATACAGGGTCCACGACAGTGGGCAAACGAGGACACAAACCAGGTGCACATACGAATATGGCTGACACTAGGACGGAGCTAGTGGAGTGGGTAGTGGTCAGCGCTCTCAGCTCTAACAAATCTCTGCTGCTAAAACTAATGATATTAGAAGCGTGATTACTACATTTTGAATTTAGTGTACTTGTATACTTTTAAAACCTGTACTAGAGTTCATATTGTTTTAAAACCGCACAGAATAACCTTTTGCTCATATTCACAATTGAGGATACTAGAAGCGTGATTACTACGTTCCTAAACTGTGTACTTGTATACTTTTAAAACCCGCACTAGAGAGCACATTGTTTTAAACTGCACAGAATAACCTTTTGCTCATTTGCACAATTGAATAATAATTGTACCTGTTCATTGACGCCCCATTCCTCGTTCCGCCACGGGAAGGCCCGTTTTTTGCGGAGGGAATATCGGCAAGTCTCGACACCAGCAGGCCACATAGCCGCCATCTTTGGTGGGGAGGACTGGTGCCGCGCGCTCTAGCTGCCGCGACTTCCGGCCTACGAGCCTATTTAGACAGGACTTAGTAGGTTGGTGCGGTACTAGGACGGAGCTAGTGGAGTGGGTAGCGGTCAGCGCTCTCAGCTCTAACAAATCTCTGCTGCTAACACTAATGATATTAGAAGCGTGATTACTATGTTTTGAATTTAGTGTACTTGTATACTTTTAAAACCTGTACTAGAGTTCATATTGTTTTAAAACCGCACAGAATAACCTTTTGCTCATTTGCACAATTGAGGATACTAGAAGCGTGATTACTACGTTCCTAAACTGTGTACTTGTATACTTTTAAAACCCGCACTAGATTGCCCATTGTTTTAAACTGCACAGAATAACCTTTTGCTCATTTGCACAATTGAATAATAATTGTACCTGTTCATTGACGCCCCATTCCTCGTTCTGCCGCGGGAAGTCCCGTTTGTTGTGGAGGGAATATCGGGCAGTCTCGACACCAGCAGGCCACATAGCCGCCATCTTTGGTCGGGAGAACTGGTGCCGCGCGCTCTAGCTGCCGCGACTTCCTGCCTACGAGCCTATTCAGCCCTATGCAGGTCCGGACGCGCAGCGGACGAGCGCAGCGGGCGCGCTGGCAACGCGCCGAAGGCACGCCAAAGGCAAGCCCGTCTGCGCCGGACCAGCACCCAGGGCCCTAACCCCTGCCCAAACTTCCTCAGCTCACCTCAAATACGTCAACTCAAGAGAAACACTTATGAACCTAAGACGCAACGACTGCCAGCACCTGGTACTACTCCCTGACAGAGGTATGCTGCATACTCTCACATGTCAGCTATGTGGTGACATGATACCATATCTAGCACCTAGCGAGCTCAATTTAAGAATCAGGGCAAACCCTCCCCACTCACCTGATCAGCCCTTGAATTGCCGTTGCAAGCCAAATACCAAAACTCTAAAAAACGTACTTCTAAATGTCAGGTCAATGCCAAAACATAAACATGAAATAGAAGCCCTCATTACAGACAACATGGTTGACCTGGCCTTCCTAACTGAAACGTGGGCTATTGACTCCTCAGGGCCAGACTGGAATATCGCAGTACCCACAGACTACTCTTTAGCACATGTGGACAGGCAGGGAACTACAGGCGGGGGGGTAGCCATCATTCACCGGTCAATCTTTAAAATGCACATCCTCCCTCAGTCCGGATTAGAAGCAGAGGCTATATCCTTTTCGGTGAAGTTTAACAACCAATTAATATTCACAGGCCTCCTGCTATACCGACCTCCAGGACCTAGAGGTCCCTTCACTAACGCCCATCTAACTCTTCTGGAGTCCACTTCAGATCAACCCACTTTCACTGCACTGGGGGATTTTAATTTCCACCTTGAGGATAACAACTCTACTGAAACCACTACCCTCATAGATAACTTCCGTAGCTACGGACTAACCCAACTAAGGGCAGGACCCACCCATACGGCTGGCCATACCCTAGATGCAATCTTCACAAATAATCACCATGTTAAGGTCTCGTCCACCACTCCGCTCCCTTGGTCCGATCACGCTGCCATTCATTTCACCCTTGCAATCACACTGACTAATGCAAGGAGAAAGGACCTAGCACTCCCGATCAAAACCCGCCCATGGAAAAAACTAGAAGCCACATCCCTAGCAAACACACTTAGCAGGGACATACCTTCTTTTGTAAGCACGGATAGCAACAGCGGAGCCCGTAAATTCCACACCAGGCTCACACAGGCAATGGACAAGCAAGCCCCGGAAGAATCTAAAAAACCCAGGACTCGCTCAGCAACCTCATAATGGTACACCCCGAAGATAAATTGATAAAATTGAAATGTATTAGGGCCGAGAGGCTATGGCGAAATGACTACAGCCCCCAGTCTAGAAAGGAGTACACAGCTGCCCTACACAAATACAAGCTAATGATAGAGGAAGCTAAGGCTGTCTTCTACACGAGGAAGATTCAAGAGTCCTCGAACTCCTCAAAGGAACTGTTCAAAACCATCACACACCTAGCTAAAAGTCGTAGGGAAACTATTTTCAAACCACACCAAGAATTTGTGGAAAACATAGCACAATTTTTTTAGCAGAAAGTTCAGACAGTCTATGACGACCTTCGCCTGCTACCCACCTGTGGGGAGCTCCCCCACGAAATAGATCAACAGGTGTCAGTTCTGGAACTCCCCAAATTCTCCCAGCTCAGCGACGCCCAGGTCACTACCCTGCTCCTACAGACCAAATCTGGCTCCCCGCTAGACCCATGCCCCCCTCACGTTTTACACCTGGTCCCTGAAACTATCTGTCAAGCTCTTACCCTGCTCCTCAACACTGCAATCAGCTCCGGGCAATTTCCCAGCAGCTGGAGGAAGGCCTATATTAGGCCCATCCTTAAAAAGGAGACATTAGACCCTAAGGAAGCTAAACACTACCGCCCAATATCGTGTTTACCCCTCCCTGCCAAAATTTTGGAAAGTGCAATGAATCAGGAGCTAACTAAAAACCTTGAGGATAGCCATCTACTTGATCCCACGCAACATGGCTTTAGGGCTTGTCACTCAAGTGAGACAGCTCTGATCATAGCCTCGGAGGACATACGTCAGACCATGGACGAATGAGGCAGAGCCGCTCTGATCCTATTGGATCTGACAGCGGCACTTGACACCGTTAACCATGGCGTCCTCATAAATAGACTAAGGACGCTGGGCATCACACACACCGCCCTAAATTTGCTTGAGTCCTTTTTAGAGGCACACATCCATCAAATTCACTGGGATGGTCTCCAATCTGAGGAGTTCCTTCTACCATGTGGAGTCCCTCAGGGATCAGCCCTATCACCTACCCTTTTTAATCTTTATGTCACTCCCCTAGCTGCACTGATAAAGTCCCATGGCCTGCACTTAGTCTCTTACGCTGACGACACCCAACTGGTAGTCTCACTGGCGCAGACGGTAGAAGCCACCGCTACCAGTTTTAGGAACTGTCTGTCAGACGTTAAGAAATGAATGAACGCTCACTTCCTCAAACTTAATACAGAAAAGACGGAGGTGATCGAGTTTGGCCAAAAACCCTCCATTTTGAACGATCTTTGGTGGCCTCCTGAAGCTGGCATCTGCCCTGCTCCGGCCAACAAGGTTAGAAACCTAGGTTACATAATGGACAAGGACCTCACTGTAAAGCCCAAATCAACCAGGTCACCTCGGCCTGCTTCTTCACACTTAAGGTCCTCCGAAAAATCCTGCCCTACATCCCTTTCTCTTTGAGGAAAACGGTAGTGGGAGCATTGATCATGTCCAGGGTAGATTACTGTAATGCCCTGCACATAGGTACTGGCGAAAAACAACTTGACCGACTCCAGTCAATCCAAAATGTAGCGGCCAGAGTACTGCTTAACCTCCCCAAACAACATCCTACTTCCAAAGCAATTCGTGAACTCCATTGGCTTCCGGTCAGGCGCAGAATTCAATTCAAGGTCATGTGCCTGGCCCACAAATCCCTCTATGGGAAGACTTCCAAACAGCTCTCCAACCTTCTTCCCCCATATGTACCTGAGCGTTCACTCAGATACAGTTCCCAAAATTTACTCTACATCCCCAGGACCAAGAGAGTCCGCTGGGGCGGCAGATCTTTCTCTCATCAAACCCCCAAGCTCTGGAACAGTTTACCATCCTCACTTTGTTCTGAAAAGAGCATAGCTAAGTTCAGAAAGGCATTGAAGACCTGGCTTTTCGCACTGCCCTAATCCAACTCCTCTCTTTCTGCCCTACAGCGCCAAGACGCCTCGGCATAAGAGCGCTCTAAAAATAATTGAGTCAGTCAGTCACAGCGGGGAAGTATAAGATTACGACCTGGAATGTGAGGGGGCTGGGGGAGGTTCAAAAGCGACACAGAATACACGCCTTTCTACTGCGACACCACGCGCAGATTGCTTTTCTCCAGGAATCACACCTCACGGCCTCGGAAGCTATAAAGATGAGGAAGAAATGGAGGGGTACAATTTTCACCACGACATATTCCGCCTTCTCTAGGGGGGCGACAATATGGATTAGACATGGCACACCGTTCTTGGAGGTGGAAAGGAGGGTAGACGACCAAGGACGGTACATCTTAGTGAGGGGGACGCTAGATCATAGACCTGTAGTCCTCGGATGCGTATATGCTCCGAATTTTGATCAAGACAAATTCTTGGGGAAATTGGGTCTGGCATTAGCGGACTGGTCGGACACCCCCTAGATACTAGGGGGGAGACTGGAACATGATTGTGGATATTGACAAAGACAGATCACACCTCCCCCTACAAGTGGCAGGGGTCTCCAGATTGACAGACTTGTTTTACACATGGGTGACAGGATGGGGCCTGAGAGATGCCTGGCGAACCTCACACCCTGAGAGCAGAGAGTACTCTCATTACTCGCACATACACGCACAACACAAGGATTGATAGATTTTTATGCTCCGAGGCCCTGATTGCCAAGATCGAAGGCCCAGAGTATCTAGCTAAAACCTTTTCGGATCATAGGCCCCTGACGCTTAACATTCTATGGGGCAGGGTCCCTACCCCGGTCCCTACCTGGCGCTTGGACCCGCTCCTATTGGAAGATGGCCCCTTCCGGGCCTCCTTGTCAGAGACACTAGATAAATATTTCATAGAGAACTGGGACACCGCCTCCACGAATCTGGTGGTCTGGGATGCTATGAAGGTAGTGATACGTGGGGCAGCGATTGGACAGCTAGTGGGAGCCCGGCAGGAAACCCTCAGGAAACTGCAGGATATAGAGGATAGACTGAAGACTTTGGAAAGTGAGGTGGGACTAGACCATACCAAGAGGGAGGAATTACAACTAGCGAATATAGAACATGCTGACACTCTTGAAACGCTGCGCATCATGGACCATAGGGAATACCTGTGCCGACAGCATGCCGAGACGGTCAGGTCGGGGGCACTACTGGCTCGCTTGGTTCGGGAGCACCCGGATATCCCGGTGATAACCAGGATACGGACACAGGACGGTCAAATAGTGGGTACGCAAACCGAGATCAACCGAGCATTTCAGGACCACCTGACTACTTTATATGCAGAAGTTGACCCAGATCAAATTGCTGCCTTTCTGACTGACCTCCCATTCCCGGTCCTCACGGCTGATGCCAAACGGGAACTCGAAGGCCCCATTACACAGCAGGAAATACGGGTAGCCATTAAATCCCTGAGGGAAACATCCTTTACAACGCAACTTTTACCACGCAGTGCCTTTACGACGCAACTTTTACAACGCAAACCATTACAACGCATTGCGCTGGGGGGGCGCTCTAGGATAGGGAATAGGTTTAATTTACTATCCAACACCTTCCCTACTATCCACGGGGACTGGAGTTGGAATAGTAAATTAAACTATTCACTATCCAGCGCCCCAAACACTATGCATTGTAAAGGCATGCGTTGTAAAAAAAGCATTGTAAAGGCATGCGTTGTAATGTCATACATCCAATCCCTGAACCGCAACAAGACGCTAGGAATGGATGGACTCCCAGTGGAGTTCTACGCGACATATTCAGACATCCTGGTACCAATCTTAGAGAAGGTGTATCGGGAGGCATTAGGAAAAGGCCACCTGCCCGAATCCACGATGCTGGCGTTGGTCGTCTCACTGCCAAAGCCCGGGAGGGACAGCCTAGACCTGGCGAATTATAGGCCGCTATCAATGCTCTCTATGGAATATAAAATACTCAGTAAAGCGATAGCACTGCGCCTACAGTAGCACCTCCCGGACCTGATCCATAGAGACCAATATGGGTTTTTCCCTGGTAGAAACACCTCTATGAACACGCGTCGACTGCACGCGCTCATGGCGTCCACTCCACAGGACCTTCCGAGGGCGGGTTGCATAGTCTTAGACCTGCGGCAGGCTTTCGACTTCCTAACCTGGTCGTTTATGGGTAAGATTGCTTTATACCGCTCCCTCGGCAAGGGCACGCACAGGGCGACATATTTCAGATCAGTACGCAATCCACCGTGGCACCAGACAGGGATGCCCATTGTCCCCACTGTTATTCGTACTAGCCCTGGAACATTTGGCCATAGCCCTAAGGACTGAGATGGGGCACAGAGGCATACCGAGCGGTGGCACCCAGCACCTACTGTCTATTTACGCGGACGATATTTTATTGTTCCTCCGAGACCTTGAGGCAGACCATGCCCCTTTCTATGGAATTTTTGAGAGATTCTCCGCAATCTCGGGCCTAACCATAAATCCAGTAAAATCAAACGGTTTCTACTTCCGGGATACTCCGGACCCAGGTGTGATATCATTTGGCGCCCACAATATCCCGATAGCTCCTGATACATTTAAATATCTAGGTATACAGGTTTATAGGCAGCAGGAAGATCAGATAGAGGGGAACATAAAGAAAGCTATAACAAGTCTTCGAGCCTCTGTCGGGTTTTGGACGACGCTACCATTATCAACCATGGGCAGAATTGCAATCTCCAAAATGGTAATGCTCCCTCAACTGTTATATTTCTTTGTTAATCTTCCAGTGTTCCTGCCGCAATCTATCTTCGACACTCTCAACTCTCTCCTAACTACCCTGATATGGGGGGATGTAAGGCGGCGAATAGGGCTGCGTAAGCTACAACTAGGGACTAGTGCTGGTGGGAGGGGAGCCCCGGACTTTAGAGGCTATTACTACGCTGGCCAACTCCAGTGGCTCTCCTGTTGGACGGCAGGGCGGAACCTTCACGAAATAGACTGTACGACGGACAGACTGATGATGGATGTCTACTAGCAATGCAGTGAGTTTGCCTACATTCGCCTGACCCCCGGATGGTGCGGACTCTGTTCCCTGCTAACCATATGAATATATGACGTTACACTGCATACCATTACAATGCATGCTTTTACAACACGGATTATACAACGGAATTTCCATTACAACGCATGTTTTTACAACGAGAACCATTACAACGCGTCTATAAGAATACATAAAAAATGCCATTACAACGCAAACTATTACAACGTATACCAATACAATGAATACCATTACAACACATATTAATTAAACAGTTTGAAACTTAGACAGATGTTACATGCGAAAAAAAGTCATGAAAGTACCAAAAGTTCAATATTGTGAAAAAATAATTTAAAGGATAAATAATTTTCTGGCATATAAATCGCATAAAACATTTTTTTTGCATTTATTGGCACAACAAGCAAATACATACAAAGCATTAAAACATGTGTCCTTCCACTAATTCCACTACAGCAGCCCAGCCATCATCTAGTCAAAACGGCAGCCATTCTGAAACGGAACATTATAAAGGATATTTTACATACAACACAATAAATAAACATTCTATCAGGTTCCAAATCACAAGGAAAAATCGAATTCAAGATTTTTTTTTTAATTTTCGTTTACCACAAACAAACCTATAAATTGAGCCAACCACCATACACGTACCAAAATTAATTGATATCTCTTAAGAAATCAATCAGTAACTTTACGCTAAAGTATTTTTAAAACCAAAAAAAAACTGAAGAAAGTTTGACTTTTGAATAAATGATTTATATTGTGAAAAATGCTGGGCAGTAGTCTGAGGCAAAATTACTATTGTAACTCAGAAGGGTATTTGCTTCAGTAAAGTGCTGATCAGTGGTGTGGGAGAAAATGAGTATTCTACATTCACCTCAGGGAAGGTGCTGGTCAGTGGTGGAGGGCATTATTAATATTCTAATTCCACAGGGTGCTTGCCTCAGAAAAAGTGCAGGCCAGTGGTGGAGGGGTGGGGGGCCATCGGGCAAGATTACTATTCTAACGCCACCGTGTGCTTGCCTCAGGGAAGGTGCTGGTAAGTTGTGAGGGGAAAAATTACTATTAGAACTCTACTGGGTGTTTGCCTCAGGGAAGGTGCTGGTCAGTGGTGGGGGCAACCTAACTATTCTAACTCCATACGGTGCTTGCCTCAAGGAAGGTGCTTTTCAGTGGTGGGGGCAAACTATTCTAACTCTGCACGCTGCTTGCCTCAGAGAAGGGGCTAGTCAGTGGTGGGGGGGGCATAATTAATATTTTAACTCCACAGGTTGCTTGCCTGATGAAAGGTACTGGTCACTTCTTGCTTTATTAAATGTAAACAAAAAAATTAACACATACAATTTTTATCCATTTTTTCACACAGCTTGAATGAACTCTATCTAAAATCAATACAATCAAAAACATCAACTGGACTACAAGACCCTGTTTCAAGAAGCTATTAGACAAGCAGAAGGCCTTTCAGAGGTAAAATAGTTGAAAACACTAATGCTTCCTTCAAAACTAACAAAAAGATTTCTTTTTAGAAAGCAAAACGCCAAGTAAACATCAATCATTTAAAATCCACTTTTCCTTTTAGACCTACCCAACATCACCCAGAAGGGAGAAACAAAATCACCAAAAACAGCTGATGATGCAAAACTACACCAGCAAAAAGACAAACAATAAAACAAAAGGACCTTACTAAGGTGCGGCATATTACTTTAACTTTATGAAATGCACGTTATCTTTTACCAGGAATCAAGAACAAACTGTTGGGTGGCGTTTTAGGCTCCGATTACATTTTCCAGATTCATGCCATTATATAGGTATAATTCATATTGCCCTTATATAGGCATAAGAAATCAAGCCCTTATTTAAGCATTGCCCAAGCTACCCAAATACAGGCATGGCTACTTCCATCCGTTCAGCAAAAGTCGACGATTTCATAGAAAACCAGACTCTTAAGCAGAAGGGACTTCCCCTTGATTGAATATTGATTTTTCCAAGAAACTCATTATTATGCATGAACAACTATTCCTTAGGGGTTCATCTATGACGTTCATATGCCCGACTTTACGTCAAACTATGGCATTCCTAAAACCTTCAAGGTATAAATATACCCTGACTTGCTATAGCAAGATACGGTGGTTCGGAGCAGCTCGAAGACCTACTTGCCCAATGCAGCTCGCTACAGCAAGTGCCGAAGGAAGCTGACTCTCCAGATGACGCACTGATCAGGAAGCTGCCCTTCTCTGCCGAGAATCCAGCTCCAGTGTTTCTGGCTCCCCTTGCGGGGTGTTGGGAAATCGAGTCCTGAGAAAGAGATACCAGACCGCCTTCATTCTAAGGTATGGAGCTGATAAGAACCTAGAAAAACCTTTGGTAGATTCTTGGCAAAAACTAAACCTATGCTAAAGACCATACTTACTTCTTCCCTCGTACTAGACCTAAGTTAGGTACATTGGGGTAGGCGTATTTTAGAAGCACCAGTTGAGTATTCTGGTCTATATTATTTATGTATGTATTTTTATATGGTTCAGAAACCATACAATGCTCTTACAGTGTTATTTCATATTACTGTTTACGCTGTACGCATTATACTTTGCATTCTGCCTATCAATTGCAGCAGTTCACCTCTCTTGCATGAGAAAGAAGACTGTTAAATAAACCTTTTTATTGAAAACGCCCGTCTCACTATTTCTCTGCAACTCTGTAGAAACTAAGCATGCATGATTGACTGTGTAAAATACTTATCTATTGTTTTCACGACACTGAGAGATATATTCTTATTCTTGAGAAACAAAGTTGTCATGTGTATGCGGTTGTCTGAAATTAATCCCTTCATGTGTATTCGAGAATGTTTCTGGTGACCTCTGAGTTAGCTGGCACACACACAATTAAGTTTAGTATTTGATAGAGACCTATTGACATAAGTCCTATGTCAAATCTATAGGATATATTATTCCAATGCGCAGAGCCTATTGGGAATATAGGAACTACACTACATGGCGCCCAACGTTTCGTAAGGCACTAATTTAACGCTAGATACTAAAGTAACTCAGTCGTGCTTTTCTCAGAGACCCCTTTCCGTAAAAACTCCAATAGACGTCTGGAGTGGGTAAAAGTATAATATCCGCCATAGCTGAGTAGGACGAAAAATCCTATGTATTAGTTTTTGGTTTGTTTAACGTTGAACGTTGAAGGATACAGTGTTCCAAAATATTGTGCACCTTATCTTTGTTTCCTTGAAACTTGCTCTGCAAACTTTCAGTCAACAAAATGTCCATCGATAATAATACTGAGGCTGGTGGAGCTACAGGCAACAACGCCGTACAAGATTTAAACTTTACAGGTCTCCAAGAGACCGACGAGGATGCTATAAGCATTCCAGAAAATTTAAGGAAAGCCATCACTATAAAACGTATACGAAAATGCCTATCAGCAAGAGGTGGTAGGGTAGTTTTTGTGATAGAGGCACATGAATATCACCAGACAGAGGTATTCTACTCATGGATAATCTTCCCTGAAGCAGATCCAAGAACACAAGTGTTTCACTTCTACAAAGAAGATGATCCACCAACGGAATACATTCCTTTCGAGGATATAGAAATTCCACCAACTTACCAGGAGCATGCGCTCTGGTTTAAAGGTGCCCTAAAACATATAAATCACATTACGAGGCTCGGTCCACTAGGTAGACCAGGAGCAACATGGCCGGTATTGGCCAGCTATACACCGCATCCTGAAATTAATGAGATGACAGATGCGGAATTATTAGCTCAACTCAAAGAGCTAATCAAAATCTATAGACAATTGGTTCAATACGTCATGCGGACCTTTACGGTCCAACCAACATTAAGGATTCCACAGCATCCCCCCCACCACAGACTTTACACTCAGTTGTTGCTAAATTACCCGCAAAACGGGAACAAATTCCATTCTGGATAGCTCACAAAATTATTCAAATCGAGGCTGTATTTCCTAATACTACCCCTCATGAGAAACACAGAATTCTAACAGTCTGTTTACCAATGGGGATTACACCACATCATGAGGACTGCGACACTTGGGGTACAGTCTTTGCTACAATTTACACTAAAACACATGGTGTTCTGTTTATGGCGGTAATACCTGACGTCCTGAAACAGATTCAAAATGAATACGAGGCAAAGCCTGCTTTAAATTTAGGTATGAAATTACTGAAAAATTTCAAACAGGTCTCAACAATAATATTAGCTGATATTAAAGGTGAAGCAGCATCCGTGGCTATCCGCCAAAATATTAAGGGAATTTGATGTAATAGAGCAACCACAAGAACTGGCCAGAATAATTGAAAAATCCTATGAAGAATTAGGCAGAGACAGCTTGGATGAGAAACCAGTTAAACCCCAACTGTCTGAAGGTCCTGAAAAGGTCTTTCATAAAAACAATCCCACTCCTATTAAAAAGAAGTGGGACAATAGCAAACAAACGTCTAAAGAGAAGCGTTCTCAGTCCAGAGGTAGGTCTCCTCGAATGGAGACCTCCGAAAGGAGGTACAACCTCAGGAATAGGAATAATTTCAGAAAACCTGATAGATATCAAGACACTGATACACGCTCCTCTTGTACCTTTCAGACTTCGTCACGGAAATCCGAAAGAAGAGGACGGTCAGAACACAAGGAAGAACGCCTGAAGTCTAAAGACGATCAACACGTTCAGAAAAATAAGAAACCCAATTCACCAAAAAGAAGATAGCTGGCTCAAACAATGTTGGACAGCGCAGCAGAAGTCACCATGTCTCGGAAGATCTTGAAGGATCATCTGGAGACAGTGGACTTGAATGATTTCATTCAAGTTGAAACTGCAGATACCAGGGTTAGTTCTCCACATAAGTTATACAAAATAACACTCCGGATGGAGGGAGAAATAGCAAGAAAAGTGAGAGCACTCTTTTGTCAGGGAGAGCCCACATGGCGAAGACATCATTATGCCAGCTTTTTCCGACCACATACCAATTCATTTAAAATATACCTATGCCAGGAAATGGGCAGTTTCCCAGGCTCCGGCATTATATAAAAATCATGTAGGATGGGATGAGGACTCGCCTCACCATGAAATCCAGTTAAAAAAAATCAACCGACTGCACAAAGGCAGTACCCAGTTAAACAAAAAGCTAAAAAACAGGCGAGGGGGATATTAGATCAGCTTGAATACCAGGGGGTGATTGAAACATGAACCTCGTCAATGAACAATCCTTTGTTTCAAAACCAGACAATACATATCGTCTAGTATTGGATTACAGACATTTAAACTCTTGTTGCAAAACATTTACAGTACAAAATACACACTGTGCAGCAATAATGAATAACATTGTGTGTAAAAAATATAAAACCACGTTAGATATTTCCAACGGTTTCTTCTGCCAAAACATTGCACCAGAAAGTAGGTATTTGACAGCTTTCTCAATTATGGGGACAGAGCATCAATTCTGTCGTCTCCCACGGAGATTCAAGAATAGTCCTGGGTTATTTTCAGCTAGAGTAACAGAGTTACTACAAAACCTATGATGATGAAGCATTATCATATGTCGATGACATCTATCTAACAGACAATGACTTGGATAGGCACTTGAACAGGGTGAACATCATCATACTTGGCTTGTTATGTTATAGGCTATGTTATAGGCTTTTGTATCGCGCATGACTCACTCAGGGGCATCTCAGCGCTTACCAGAGGGAGAATACTGTGAAGGGTATAAATTAAATTTTAAGAAATCAAGAATTGCCCATTTAAACGTCCTCTTTCTAGGATATGAACTTTCAAGTGAAGGCAAAAGCCTGGCAGCAAACTTTCTAGAGAAATGTGCGCTGGTCCAACCTCCTAAAACGCTGAAAACCTTACAGTCGATTCTTGGTTTCCTGAATTTTGGAAGAACATACATTCTAAACTACGCAGAGAGGGTTAAACCTCTCCACGAATTAATCAAACCAGATCTTAAAACAGTCAATTGGACACAAAAACACACAGAAATGTTGTGTTCATTGCAAACAGACATGTTAGCAGCAAAACATTTGCAAACACGCGTAAACGTACGCAGCTTAGTGATCCGAATGATTTCAGGACAATGCGGATTCACATACTTAACCTTTAAAGAAGGTGAAAAGGTACCAATAGCTTACAAATCACACTTGTACACACAGGCGGAAATGAAGTTCACTTCAACAGAAAGAATTCGGACAGCGGTTCAAACTAAAGTAGCAAAAGAAAGAGCCCTCTCACAGGGTAAGCGCATTATGGTCGTTACACCTGTACCTGCCTTGGAGGCAGTGACAAAAGCGAGCATACCAAATGCTAAGGCTTTACATCCAAGATGGATACAATGGGTTAATTATCTTGCTGCAGCAGACGTTGAATACGTTTTTGATCCTCATCTGAAAACACAAGCATTCAAGATGGCGTTTGGGAATACGGACCACAAATTCCCCACACTCACAGTGTGCGATTCGTATTATTGTGTTCAATCTTACAATGAATACTTGCAGAACTGGATTCAAAACAGTTACAAAGATGCAAAGGGTGGCACAATCAAGCATAAATTGATTTGGGAACAAGTAGTTCAGTTACGACAAGGACTACAAAACACTCACGTGACACATACACTGAGTCATTAACGTGATGGCATTCACGTTGCAGGGAATTCATTGGCTGATGAAGCCGCAAAGGCAGCTGTGCAAACGGCTTCCGTAGCTGCAATCACTTGTTCAAAAACGAAAATAGACGGCAAAATAATGCTAGCTGTCAATGTCACAAGCAAAGGCAGCGGTGCAGCGTTACCTCAAAACTATCCACTCAAATACTCATATATAATTGATGCAAACTCCCTTCCTTTTGCTCGAATCCCTGGAGTGGGGGATAGGGTAATTCCAAACAGGAAACGTAGAGTAGCTTTGATATACACGAAGCACATTTGGGAGAGGGTCCGATACATCAAGGAATCTCTAAGTCTATACTAGAATTAAAGGAGACGTACTGGTGGCCAGGGATGAATGCCCACATTCACACATTTGCAATTAATTGCTATGACTGCAACAGAGAATGCCGCCAGATACCTGACTACAGTGTAGCCAGCCCAGTACAGACACCGTTGTTAGACAGCATTAGACTGCCTACACGCAGACGTACCTATGGACAAATGCAGTCCCACAAATATTAGAACAAAATGTATTTGAATGTGGCCTCAGCACTCGGATGACGCTCAAACTGTTATAAAAGATTTGCGAGTCTTTATCGGCACATATGCAGTCTTCACGCTTTATTCTGACCAGGATCCTGCGTTTAGCTCTCGAGCTTACAAGGAGGCCATGGCCAAATTGGGCATTGCATTGCGGTACTCTAGTCCATTCCATCCTGAGGGACATTCGGTAGTGGAGAGAAAAAACTGGGACATAAAGTCATCCATAACAGCTAGGGTATTAGGTTTGGGTGACGGGTGGGTCAAACATCTAATAAGTGTCCAACGTAGTCTTAACAATCTGCCAAGAAGTTCTCTCGGGGGTATCACTCCATATGAAGATCTTTTTGGGACCAGAATGTTAATATCGGATCTCGATTGTCAGACTTCAGTGGTAGACCAAAAACCCTTTGATATCAAAGACAGTTTGGCTGTTTTACAGGACTTAAATGAAATAAGAACGAAACAAAGTGATGTATTCCTGAAACCAAAAACCACTGAAGAGAAACCGACCATCCCAGCAAGGCCTGTCTGGATTCCTAAGCGTGGGGATCTAGTCAGAGAAAAGATCGCCGACAAGGAGGAATTTGGGCCTTCTTACAGACAACCAGTACCTGTCCTAGCAGTCCACGGATCGAGAACAGTATTAATGCCGCCCCTTGCTGGTAAAAAGGAGAACAAGTTTGTGTCCATCGACCTGGTCAAACCACATCATGTGGCCGATCATAAGCAGTAAGCCAAGTGGACTCCGACAATGTAGCAGACGCCCTAATCTGGCTACTATCCAAGGACTGAGAGACTTATCACCTTTGAGGAATCTGCAGTGCAAAATGAAGGACTATGCAACAAAGCTATGGAACTTGTACATCTTGAAACCCAAATAACAGTTTGTCAAGAAACACCAGTCTACAATGAAGTAACAAGTGATCAAGTGGTTCCAGTGAATTCGACGAATCCTGATGCGATCCCAAAATTGACAGAACTGCCTCTGGCTATTTCATTAACTTTCATACGTTTTCCGAGGATCCCAGCGAACCTGACAGTCAAAGAACAAGCAACAGAACTTTTTCATCACCTGGAAAAAACTTATCTGGTTTCACCATGGATTGAATTTTGGATTATGTTGGGTGTACTTTTTCTTCTACTTTGGTTGACTCTGGTAATAACTTTGGGAATGCTGATAAATGGAAAATATGTTAAAAAGGACACAGCAAGTGAGAACATCAACTTACTACTCAAGCCACACAAATCATCTCATCGTGAACAAAGAGACTTGTCATCAGTGAATATCACAGCCATTCCTACACCAGGGGGTATATCTTTGGACAGAACTGATTATGACATGTTTGGCCTGGCAGAGCTGTTGAAGATTCCACACTAGTTAAAGATTGCCTTGAATGACTTTGTTTTATCTAGTACCATTTCTGAAGATTGGGACTTCAAGACTGTTAATAATATGGTGTCAGACTGAGAAATGTCTGCAAAGTTTACAAATCATGGAAACTTAGAAGGTCCATCAGATTATGAACAAATGTATCGTTATAATCACTATGGTCATCATTTCTTGCACAAATCTGAAAAACCTAGAAATGTACTGATGTATAACCAATGGGAACATTGTCCTACTCCACCGAAGGATAGCTCAAAAACATTTTATGGCAAATTTCCATACATTTCAGGTTTTAATGTTTCAAATCCAGAATCATTTTACTTTAAAAAATATTAATAAGACAGGAATGAAAAGTATGTTGACAAATACCAAACAAATTTATTCTGCGGCCTTGTATGCTCAGCTGTCTTCACTAGGTTTCGACTTTTGGAAAGAGAACATTGAGACAAAAACTGTCTGGGGCACAAAAGACTGGCAAGTGCAGGGATTAGAAGCCTTATTTAGAGCCTGCATCATCCCAGAGCAAATAATGTTTTTTGAATGACACTGTCCAACAGACATCTTGTCTTGGGTTAGCCAAGATAAAAGATCTAAACAAACCGTCCATACCTGCACCTACACAACTTAGTGATAACACTTCAGAGGGGGAGGTTGACGTACATACTATTGGAGTAAATGGTTAATCTGGTCCACAGACCCAAATACCTGTCAAGATAGATTCATGAATAAAACACAAAGGTTCACATTCAGTAGGCCATATCCAAGATATGTTCAATGGCAGCATCCAGGAATAGGAACAACATAGAGTGTAGGGAAACTGTGCCTTGAGTGGCTACACAAATCTACACTCAAAGATGTAAAACAACACTTATCTTTACTTAAAGATGGCACTGATCTAGGAGACTTCTTGAAAGGACCTACTAAACCGCGTCATAAACATTTTATATATGCAGTATCTATGCTGCTTATAATGAAGCATGGAAGATTATGCAAGCAGAGACTGCAGAACGAATACGAGAAAATTATTGTATTCATTTAGAGAAAACTCTCTCTGTAGTTGACAATGAGTTAACGACTCTGTCGTCCAGGATATATTCTTTGGACAGCATAGCATCCTCTGCCATAGACATAATAGAGCAGGACTTGGTCATACTGCAACTTGGTGAGTCGCAATTACGTTCTATAATTCTATTAGGCTGGACGGTACAAAACCTTCGTTCAGGCTATGTGCCTTGGCATTTAATCAATACTACGTCACTATTTTCAGAATTCAATCTCACTGATAAACAGATCAAACTGGCACAGATGGGAGCAGTCTATACGGTGCTGAGCATTGAAAAACTGGAAAGATTGCCATTTACAGTCGCTGAAAACCCAGCTATTGAATGGATAATACACGGAACAATCACTCTGCCTGTTACAATTTTCCATTTTCAGTATTGCCTAAAACATATACCAGCAGGCACATATGAAAGGTTGGGTAAAGAATACATCAAGACATCCTGGGAATTACAATACACACACAGATGTTGGAGTGAGGGTAAAGAAGCGTTTCTTAGTGGTAAAAAGTGTGAAAACGCACTAAGCGGTTCTCTCTTTGTCAGGGTATTAATTTACACAGGGTTCCTCTACCAACTTATCCTGCCACCTGCAAGGTTCACCAGCTACGGTGATTGATCCAATGTTTGGACAACTTTCAAATGGAAGTTACCTCATGTTGAACGATCACAGCTGCTGTGGCATGTTGCCAGGTTTACCCTATCTAGTAACTGTGTCAGCCAGGGTCACTTGCTGTATGCAAGTACTGTTTCCTAAAACCAAGACAGACGGGGACTCGCCGTTATGGCCTTTACTGAACATCTCTTCTATATGAATTGATACTTTAAGCAGAATGAAAGCCATTCTTTTACAGAAAACTGTGCCACTGACCTCGGCCAAAGAGACCTATGTTCTGCAAGTCGCAAAGACTTCTGCAGAGATACATGCCCTCTTAACTACAAATTGCCCTATACATTTCTCAGAAATGTTAAGTCGTATCTTAAACATGTCTGATACGAGTGGTATTGTACATTTATTTAAGAAAGTTTTTTCTGGACTGTTAGCACTTTTTGAAGCAGTCCTAGGAATATTTCCAAACTTTGTGCACTCTGTGTTTGTCGGATTGCCTCTCATTTTGGGACTCGCTTCAGGGATACTATTTTTGCTCCCACTGCTTCAATATAGCAAGCCAATCCACAGCCGACACCCAGATCACCATGGAGACCACTCTACTGGTAATGAAGTGTAGTGAGCGCATTGTCTAAATTTTGGGATTAACTCGTTTAAGAGAATTAAATACCACATGGTTTCTGTCATTCAGACAAATTTGGCAAGATTGCATTTACCTGTTCTACGCTGCCTGCTATGCGGAGAAGAATGCGTGTTAGACATATGTCTCACACTCCCATCAGTAATGCCAACGGATGTTGATACTTTGCTTGAACCAGTAACGGGCCATGCACTGTGTTGTCCCCAGCGGCTACCAATTCTGATGGCAGCATTCATTGAGGTCTCACAGACGCAAAAAGCAGACGGTGAGGTACGAGAGGAAACAGGAACACAGGTATCATCCACAATGCGACCAATGCTGACGGCGATGCTTCACATCTATGTGCGGTTGATCTTCTTAACGAGGTAATCCAGTGTTTCATCTACAATGGTAGACAAATTCTTTACAAACTTAGAAGAATTTATGTTTTCTCCAAACAATAACACTGACTTTTGATTTGGCACGCAGCGTTCTGAGAGACTCTGAATTCGACCTTCATTTTTTCAAAACAAAGTTTTAACTTTGGGACTCTTTTTTTCTATGATTCAACTTTTGTTTTTTCCAAAATTGTATTTTTCAGTTTTTTGGCACAAAGTAATCTGCTTAAAGTAGAACTATTCATAGAGAAGTGGAATTCTTTGAAAACTTCCAAAAAGACAATATTTGATATCCTAAGAACAAACAGTTTTATATAATCTGTAATGAAATGGTTTCGGCACCTTTTCTTTTCTGTATTTACGAGCCATTTCATAAATGTATTTTCGTGATTCATTGAGATAGCATTTTGAAAAATGTCACCTATATACTTAGAATGAAACATTGCTTTTAAATGCATACAGCACAAATGCTCTTTTCGTGCACAACCAGTACCAATGCATTTTATGTGTTTTGGGTGGGTTTTTAACACATCATGTTTAGACATGTTTAACGTTTTTAGAACTTAGTAATGTCATACATAAGAAAGTGGATTGGGAGTTGTGTGGCATTTTAGGCTCCGATTACACAAGCCCTTATTTAGGCATAGCCCATGCTACCCAAATACAGGCATGGCTACTTCCATCCGTTCACCAAATGTCACAACGATTTCTTGGAAAACCAGACTCTTAAGCAAAAGGGACTTCGTCTTGCTTGAATATTGATTTCTCCAAGAAACTCATTATTATGCATGAACAACTATTCGGAAGGGGTTCATCCATGACGTTCCTATGCCCGACTTTACGTCAAACTATGGCATTCCTAAACACCTTCAAGGTATAAATATACCTTCACTTGCTATCGCAAGATACGGTGGTTCTAAGCAGTTCGAAGACCTACTTGCCCGGCCCAGGTCACTACAGCAAGAGCCGAAGGAAGCCGACTCTCCAGCTGACGCACTGATCAGGAAGCTGCCCTTCTCTGCCAAGAATCCAGCTCGTGTTTCCGGCTCCCCTTGTGGGGTGTTTGGAAATCGAGTCCCGAGAAAGAGATACCAAACCTCCTTCATTCTAAGGTATGGAGCTGATAAGCACATAGAGAAACATTTGGTAGATTCTTGGCAAAAACTAAACCTATGCTAAAGACCATACTTACTTCTTCCCTCGTACTAGACCTAGGTTAGGCACATTGGGGTAGGCGTATTTTAGAAGCACCAGTGAGTATTTTAGTCTATGTTATTTATGCATGTATTTTTATCTGGCTTAGAAACCATACAATGCTCTTACAGTATTGTATCATATTACTGTTTACGCTGTACGCATTATACTTTGCATTCTGCCTAAGGATTGTAGCAGTTCACCTCTCTTGCATGAGAAAGAAGACTGTTCAATAAACCTTTTTATTGAAAACGCCCGTCTCACTATTTCTCTGCAGCTCTGTAGAAACGAGGCATACACGATTGACTAAGTGAAATATTTATCTATTGTTTCCACGACACTGAGAGTTATATTCTTATTCTTGAGAAAAAAAGTTGTCATATTTATGCGGTTGTCAGAAACTAATCCCTTCTTGTGTATTCGAGAAAGTTTCTAGTAACCTCTGAGTTAGATGGCACACACACAATTAAGTTTAGTATATTCGATAGAGACCTATTGACATAAGTCCTGCGTCAAATCTATAGGATATATTATTCCAATGCGCAGAGCCTATTGGGAATATAGGAACTACACTACAAAACCATATTAGAAAATTACAGGTGGCAAAATCTACCTCATACACAACCAATGAACTATCATCCATTTTTGCAGGTGGTGATGGTGATAAAAAAAGATTTAAATTAGAAAAGTACGTAATAACAGCGAAACATTGTAAAACATGCATTCTGAAATATAGATTGACAAATATCTAGAACTAACAACATTTTCTTTGCAGTTTTAAGGTTCATTTAAAAAAATCTAACACAAAAACTCTTTTTCTTTTTTCTTTCACAGACATACACATAATGGCATCAGGAGGACAAGCCACATATGTGAAATCCCAAAGACGAAATCGACTGCTAAAGCACGGTGGCTACCTTTATTGTAAGGAGAGATTAACTGAGCACAGGAATCATTGGAGGTGTGTGCACTATTACTCATCCCATTGCACAGGCAGAGCGGTGACTCTTGGTGACATTGTTGATAGGACCACAGACCGTAACAACTCTGTCCCTGCAGTGGAGATCAAGGTTAGAGAAAGCATAAACCAAATGAAAGAATATTCATCCATCCCTACTCTGGTGCAGTTTTGAAGGAGGTATCCCAACACATTTCTATACATGTAGAAATTTGTATGCCAATCCCAAACGTACAGAGAATTATACTGAGAAAAAAAGGCAAGTAACACCCAACGTATAATACCTCAAACATACTCTGATATTAACATTCCTCCTGAACTAACCATTTCCGTTACTAATGAAACCTTTCTTTTGTATGACAACAAAAACCCTCAGAAAAGAATACTAATCTTTAGCACACCTCATAACCTTATAAAATAGGAGACTAGTGATATTTGGATGATGGATGGGATGTTTAAATCTACCCCCCATCTATTCACCCAAATATACACAATTCACGCCTACATTAATAACACTGTAGTTCCCTTAGTGTACGGTTTAATCCCTGATAAGCAAACCTCAACAAACACTGACATTTTAACAGTGTTAAACTCTAAAACACAAAATAAAAGTCCTAGAAAAGTGCTAATTGATTTCGAATTATCAATAATTAAAACCTAACTAAAATGTATCCTGATACCCAAATTCTATGATATTTTTTCACTTTTCACAGGCGTATTAAAAATATTTTTTAAAAACATCCTTAGTTGAGGATTTCATATCAGAGAGTAAACTGCAATTTAAGTTAAAAAAAATGCTGAGTGCGTTGTTCCTCCTAAGTGTGTGGATGAATACTACACATCAATTAGTGATTCTGAGCATTTTACTGCAAATGGAGACAAATTAGACGCCCTACTAAATTAATTTGAGGACATATGGCTTGGCCATTTCAGTAGGTTGGGTCGCAGGAGGAATCCTAGGTTTTCTGTGAAGCTGTGGAACTGTTACACGACCTGCTTAGAAGGAGGAGCAAAGACCAATAATGCCAGAAAAGGATGACACAACTCCTTCAATACATCAATTGGAAAACCTCATACAAACTTTTATTATCATTTATTGGAAATTTTGAAGAAGGAGCAAAGTTTCTAAGAAATGAGAATAGGGCAATCGTTGACTGGTAGTCAGAACCCACACTTTTTCAAAAGTAATGTCCGAGAGGCTATTGGGACAAATTCAGCAGTTTTTTTTGATGATAGCTTCAGAATACCTAGACAATATTGCACACATACTACATTGTGTGTCGTTTCAAAAAGTGATGAGAGTGAAGACTTGTTTCAGTGCAAAATACAAAAGTATGAGGGCCAGCAAGAAGTAGCAGTCTCTACTCTATGCAGGGAAAAGTTGCAGTTGAAAATCAGAGTTACCAAGACCACCAAGGGAAAGAGAAAATTTGCTATGAACAGAATATACAAAGACAAAGTTGATCAAGATGCAAGTTCAATTGCGAGTTTTTAGTCTGAGCTCAAGTAAGAGTTCCATGGAGGGCAAAGAGACAAACTATTGCTGAAAAAGAGAAAGCTGAGCAACATATTCCAAGGAAGCGAACTTGCAAAAGAAAGTACTTGAGCCAGAAAGAGATCTTAAGAGATGGTTGAACACAGATTAGTGGAAGCAAATTACCACTTGCTAAACGACAAGAAACTGTTCCCAATCAGAAATACACATTATCAGAGTGGATATATCTAGTCTAGTCTCTGAAGAAGATGAGATTACAAATGACTATTACTGGTGAATCCGTGACAGTACAAGTTCGAGAGTGAATCAGAGAGAGTTGGAGTCGGAAGAAGGACCCTGAATGCGAAATAAACACTGTTAAAATAGAGCAAAAAGTTTGAACTACATTTTATAATACACTTTCACAAGAGTGAAATAACATTCTTGAAGTTGAAAGGTTATTTTGTTAACAGGATTTGACAGTCTTTGAAAGCAACATTTGGAGGAAAAAAATAAAAAGCTAAGAAAAACTGAGGTTATTATTCCTTTTTGTTTTTGAATATTGTTTAAATAAGAAGAAAAGGAAAAAACATTATTTAAAAGAAATGGTTTTGAGCATTTGCCACAATATGACTTTTTGACCTCCATAGAAGATGAAACACAGCAGATATTGTAAAACTGTAGGGTGAACAATACTAATGATCATATTGATATTATTGGGACTGTTGCTGTGTTTAATTACTCCTGTTGGGTTTGTTTTGGATAGTCTTAATAGTGCTAATGATGAAACAACTAATAAAAGAAATTAGATTAAACATGAAATACTAATTCCTAGGGAAAATTTAGTTAGTTGTTTTAAAGAGAATGGGACATATTTATGACCCCCTTGCGCTGCCGTAGCATCACTTTTTCTGACTCTCCGGTGGGGCAAATCTTGAAATGATATCCATGAGGCCACGCAAAGCCATGTTGTGTGGCTTTGAATTGCCTCAAAGATAAAGAGTAAGACAAGGCAGCACAAACCCTTGCGTTGCCTTACTCTGCGCTCAGGAGGCATTCCATGGGTGGTACAGTGGGTGTTTCTACACAGCACAAATGGATTCTAACGATTCCGCAGATTTAAAAGACCATGTAAACCTGGGGATGAGCTAAAACTTTACACCTCCCGGGGGAGGCACAATAAGGAGAAATAACATTATTTCACCTTGTGTTTTCTTCTTTAATGTATGCTGCATTCTTCACACACACAGAAAGAGTGAAATGCTGCTCTGGATTGTTTTCATGCAGGGAGGTGCCCCTTCCTGCACAAAAGCAATCTTGCCAACAACACAGGCACCTATGCCTGCATTGGTGCTAGGCTGACGAAACGGCACCAATGCATGGGGAAATAAAAGGAATACATCATTGGATAAATACATTGCATTCCTGTCCTTTCACTTTGATGTAAGGCAGAACTGCAATGTGACTTGCTGCATTGCACTATGTCAAAACCCCATTAATGAGGTTCAAGGTTTATAGTAAAATTGTTAGGGAGTATGTAGATATTGTGTAAGTTAGGGAGTGTTATGTATATGCCTACTTTCCTCCATCAGCTGGCGAGGGAGCAACTTACGTGCAGATGCCAATCTTGTTTCCTTGCCATGTTATGTTTTTATTGTTATTGTTACTCATGATGAATTTCTTTCCCCTTATCTGACTGATAATAATGTATCTTTGGATCATTTATCTGTTAAGGAAGAGAACAGAGAAATTAAATATGGTATGTTCCTGAGAGTGATTGCACATAACTTATGTGTCAGCGAGTGAGGGCAGAGCCGAGTGAATCCATAGGTAACACTTAGCAAGGAGACAAGGCATGGTATTACCAGACTACTCAAAGTATAACTGAGGCCACTAAACAACACAGGACAGGATATAGAAAAACAAAGTAGGATCAAAGTAAGGGGTTTACTGGTATATGAACAAGAGGTCTCTAGGTAGCTTAGAGGAATTCCTTTGGACTGACACCAGCAGATCACTCTTAACAACAGCCTATACAGCGAAGTCATATTGGGGTCTGCTGCATAGAGACTGTTGTACTCAATGCAAGATGGACTAAGATTGACAACAACACTGAGACTGGCAAGACTCCAAAGGAACTGGGCACAACAAAAGTGTTCCCCATACCTGATTGGAACGAAGACCAAGCCAGTGGTCACACTGTAATGGATAAGGACTGCAACAGACAGTGGACCGAATCTGGTGGGGAACAGAAAAACAGGTTGGAAAGAATAACCAGAATACAGGACAGACAAGACAGCAATCAGACCAGGAGAAAAACAAGACAAGAATTAAGACCCGGGTTCCAGAAATCAAGAACAGGAATATAGAATTCAAGGGCAAACTGTACTCCACCGGCACTGATACAAGTAATGCCCCATCGGAACAGGAAAACTGGAACTAGGATTCAGAAGAAGGAACTCGAAGCTGTTCCCAACAGGCACTGGAACAAGTTATGCCTTGCTGGTACATGGGATAAACACAGGAATTCAGAAGAAGAACAGAACAGTAATTCAATACAAGGAAATAAAGGGGACTGCAACCAACTTAATGAATATGTGGTCAGAAGCCCGACAGGGAAAACACAGAAATCAGGATATCAGGTGAAAGTGAGAAACAAGGGAAACACATAAGCACAAACCTGCTCAGAGCAGCCAGTGGAAAACAGGACACTGCAAAAAAGCAGTAGCAGGAATTGGGTCTCCTCTCAACTCTTCCAGGATTTAGCAGTTCAGGCAACTGGAGAAGAGAGCAAGAGCTCCCAGCAACTGCAGGTGAAGGACATATTCTGAAAGCAGAAGCTAGGCTTAAATACTCCTTCCAGATTACAGCCACACAGGGTGATTGGGATTCAGAACAGGTGTGAGCTGGCTACAGCACAGTGCAGGTGAGCTGTCAAAGTCCCTCCTCCAACTCTCCTGCTGAAGGAGTGCACAGAGGTTCCAAGAAGCAACCAGTAGGCAAAACAAAAATACGGATTGGAATATGGATCAGATCTAGTTTTGTAATATGACCAGAATTCATGGAATGGAGCATAGGGCATGCTGGAAGAGGTAAGACAGAGGTCAAAGTATACTATGATTTCCCAAAAGTCTCCTGTTTAGCTCTTGTGGTAAAATAAGACATACAAGTACCATAATGCATGCGTGGTTGATAAGCAAACCCTGTAACGGAATATGGAGTAGATCTGGTTCCAAGAGGGTTTGAATACTGAAGTTCAGCACAGGTTCCAAAATTGGTATTAATGAAGGTAGCAGGTTCGCAGAAGGCCCTCATGTAGAGCCACAAAATGAATGTCAGCAGCCCTACATGCCAAGAACAGATGCATACTGGTAAGTAGCATTTGCCGTTCGAGGCATGTGGGCTGCTGAATTCATATATTAGCATAGACTGGATAGCAGTTTCTCCTCTAGCGGTGGTCGCCTGTATCAGCTGCAGTGGTTTGAAAAAGAGTTCTAAAGGCAGCCTGGCCCACAGCAGCTTGTTGCTTAGCTTGCACGTCAACACAGTAGTGTTTAGTGAAAGTGTGTATGGTGGACCATGTAGCTGCTCTACATATGTCTTCTAAGGGAATATTTCCTAGGAAAGCCACGGATACCCCCTTTTTACGCGTTGAGTGTGCTTTAGGGGGAACTGTTAAAGTGCGCTTTGGTTTTTGATAGCATATTTGAATGCATTTAACTATCCATCTGGCTATTCCTGCTTTGGAAATGGGATTGCCCTTATGTTGTGGTGAAAAAGCGACAAATAGTTGCTTTGTCTTTCTGAATTATTTTGTTCTGTCAACGTAATATAAGAGAGCTCTTCTAACGTCTAATGTGTGTAAGGCTCTTTCAGCTACAGATCGCGGGTTTTGAAAGAAAACTGGCAATTCTATGGATTGATTGATGTGGAAAGTGGATATAACTTTTGGCATACATTTCGGGTTTGTATGAAGCACTACTTTATTTGGAGGAATTTGCATGAAAGGTTCCTGAATGGTTAGTGCCTGTAGCTCACTCACTCGCCTGAGGGAGGTAATAGCAATGAAAAATGCCACCTTCCATTTTAAGAATTGTAGTTCACATGAATGAAGTGGTTCGAAGGGAGGTCCCATGAGTCTGGTAAGTACTATGTTTAAGTTCCAGACTGGAGAAGGTGGATGCTTTGGAGGGATAATTCTTTTAAGTCCTTCCATAAAAGCTTTGATAGGTGGGATTCTGAATAGGGACATGTGTTGTCTGTTTTGAAGATATGCTGCTATAGCAGCGAGGTGTAGCCTTATGGATGAGGTTACATCTCTGAAGATGTAGCAAGTAACAGATTACATTTTGGATGGAGGCATCCAATGGATTGATTTGATTATTATTACAATAAATAACAAATCTTTTCCATTTAGCTGCGTAACATGCTCTGGTAGTAGGGCGCCTTGCTTCTCTAATAATGTTCATACAATCTGGAGGCAAGTTAAGATATCCGAACTCTAAGACTTCAGGAGCCAGATCGCTAGGTTCATTTGATTGGGATCTGAGTGCCGTATTTCTCCATGGTTCTGCGTTAGCAGTTGTGGCGAGAGGCACAGTCTTTGGTGAGGAAATCTTGAGAGTTGTAGGAGCGTTGTGTACCATGGCTGTCTTGCCCATGTGGGAGCAACCAGGATCATTGTGAGTGACTGTTGCCTTAGCTTGCGTGCCACTAATGGAATCATTGAGGTTGGTGGAAAAGCAAATCTGCCTGACCAGTTCATCCATATCGCATTGCCTTGTGACAACAGGTGTGGGAAACTGGCAAACAGATCTATGTCTGGATGTCCCCACTTTTGGAAGAATGGCTGGAGAACTTGAGGATGAATCTCCCATTCGTGTATTTGCTGACTGTGTCTGCTGAGTAGGTCTGCTATCTGGTTGTCTATTCCTGGGAGGTGTTCTGCCAGGAGATAAATGTTCTGACGAATCGCCCACGTCCATATGCTCTGTGCTAGGTGAGATAGCTGCAGAGAGTGTGTGCCCCTGTTTCTGGATGTAGTACATGGCTGACATGTTTTCCGTCCGGATCAACTCAGTCTTGTTGCGCAAGTATTTCTGAAAAGCTCTCATTGCTATGAATACTTCTAGTAACTCCAAGTGGTTTATATGTAGAGTCTTTTGGTTAACTGTCCAGAGACCTTGGACTGTATATTGAAGGAGATGGTCTCCCCAACCTGTCAGTGATGCGTTCACTGTCAATACTACCTGTGGAACCGGCTCTGGGAACAGTCGCCCTTTGGAAAGGTTTTGTGGGTTCCACCACTGCAGAGAGCGGTAAGTGCGACTGTCTACCAACACTAGGTCTTTTAGTTGTCCTTGAGCTTTGTTCCACTGGCGTGCTAGGCATTCTTGTAAGGGACGCATTTGAAGCCGAGTATGAGGGACGATGAATATGCAGGAGGCCATCATACCTATAAGCTGCATAAACACTCGAGCTGGCAGAGAGTGTTGTGGCTGAAATCTTTGAATGAGAGATTGCATGTTGGCTATCCTGGCTGGGTTTGGATATGCCTTTGCTACGGAGGTGTCTATTGTTGCTCCCCGATATTGCTTTATGTGGGAGGGTTGTAGATGTGATTTTCGGTAATTTATTGAAAATCCTAGATTGTGCAGTAGCTGGATTGTCTGTGATGTATGGCCGGCACACTATACGTACGAGTTGGCTTTTATGAGCCAATCATCGAGGTAGGGGAACACATGGATGTGTTGCCTTCTGAGGTGTGATACCACTACTGCTGGGCATTTTGTAAACACCCTTGGTGCTGTGGTTACCTCAAAGGGGTGGACTTTGAATTGATAGTGCTGACCTTATATTGTGAACCTGAGGTATCTCCTCTGAGCTGGATGTATGGGTATGTGAAAGTATGCATCCTTGAGGTCTAATGTTGCGAGGAAGTCGCCTTGCTGGAGTAGTGAGAGTACCTGTTGTAGAGTGATCATTTGGAAATGATCTGAGTGAATGTATTGGTTCAATGGTCTGAGGTCCAATATTGGTCTGAGGGAGCCGTCTTTTTTGGGAATGAGGAAGTATAGAGAGTATACCCCTGTCCCTTGATGTTGTAATGGGACTGGCTCTATGGCACCTTTTTCTAGCATGGATTTCACCTCCTGTTGTAACAGCGTGATGTGTTCTTTGGACATTGCACGGTGTATGGGTGGTATGTTGGGTGGAGTAGATTTGAGTTCCAGGCAGTAACCATACTGGATAATTTGTCTCACCCATCTGTTTGTAGTAATGGCATTCCAGACTGGTAGGAAATGTGTTAATCTTCCTCCGACTGGTGTTAAGTGGTCTGGAGGGAGTGTGAGAAAGTCACTGTTTGGTAGCGGTGGAGGCTCGGGTGTTATTATTACCACGTCCTCTGCCCTTGTTATTGTTTCCTCTATAACCTCCTCTATTGGAGCCTCTATTAAAGGTGCCTTGTGTAGTGCTTTTGAATGATAAAGATGTTTGTGATGTGTTGCCTCTGCCTGAGCCTTTGAAGGAGGAGCGATGAAAGAGCTCCTAGATTGTTGAAATTGAAGTGAACCCATGGACTTAGCAGTGTCAGTATCTTTTTTCATCTTTTCTAAGATGGTATCCACTGCAGGTTGATTGAGTATGGTAGATTGCACTTCATTTTTGAAACCTGAAATGCGAAGCCAGGCATGCCGGCGTAGCAATACACTAGTGTTAACAGACCTAGCGGCTGTGATGAATTTCCCTTCCTGTATTAGGTCTTTTGCTTTTGCCTTATAGGCTTTTGGTAGGTGTTATAATAATCTCTCCAGTTCTTCATAGTGTGCTCGTCATAGCGTGCTAGGAGAGCTTGTGTATTGGCAATCCTCCAGGTATTTGCTGCATGAGAGTCCACTCTTTCCCCTGATGCTTCTAAAATTTTGGGATCCTTATCAGGAGGGGAGCATCACCCGTTGTTTGTGAGTTTGCTCTTTTCCTAGCGTTAGACACAACTATGGAGTCTAGTGGTAGCTGAGACTTGATATAAGAGGTGTCTGTAGGGGCCGGTTTATATTTTTTTCAATCCTTGGATTGAGGACACACGCCCAGGCTGGGTCTTTAAAGATGTCTGGTGCGTGCTTTAGTACCACCTTTAGCATAGGGAGTACACGTACACTCTTCTCTGATGTTGGGAAGGTGTTTACTAGGAAATCCTCCTCTATAGGGTCAGTGTGCATGTGTACACCATGATACTGAGCTGTTCTGTCCACTAGTTGGTTAAAAGCAACAGTAGGAGATGGCTTTGTGGGGTATGAAGTGGGATCGGGTATGAGTTGTGTATAATCTGTGTCATCAGGGTCATTATGGTCACTCCATGTGTCATCGGGGTTCCCAGGATCGTCAGGTGGTGTAAAATCATCCTGAGGATCTTCCCCCATGTCTTCTTCCTGATCATAATCTACAAGTGAAGGAGAATATGGAACATAAGGCATGTTGGGAGTGAAAGGAGGAGGTGTGTAAGGTCTTGAAGGGGATATGCCAAAGTCCTTTTTCTTAGGAGGAACAGGAGAAGGGGCTTCAGTGTCCAGTCTTCTTTTGTTTTTATTGTAGTCTATATACAGTCTTTGTTGTGGATCTGGGTAAAAAAGTTCTTCTTCCTCTGTCCGTGGCTGTGGCACCGAAGATTTTGCTTTTTTTGGCTGGACGGATCTTTTCGGGTTGAGTGTCTCTTTAGGCTGGGCGTCTTCATGATGTGAAGCCTTCTTAGGCTCGACGGCCTTTTTCGTCTAGACGCCTTTTTTCGGTTGGATGCCTTTTTCCGGGTCGATGACCTGTTTCGGCTCAACAACCTTTTTCGGGTCGACTGCTTTCTTTGGGTCGACTGCTTTTTTCGGCTCGGCGACCTTCTTCGGCTCGACGGCCTTCTTCGGCTCGACGGCCTTCTCCGGCTCGGCGACCTTTTTCGGTTCGACTGCCTTCTTCGGCTCGGCGACCTTCTTCGGTTCGGCAGCCTTTTTTGGTTCGACGGCCTTCTTCGGCTCAGCGACCTTCTTCGGTTCGACTGCCTTTTTCGGGTCGGCGACCTTCTTCGGTTTGACGCCTTTTTTTGGGTCGACGGCTGTTTTCAGGTCGACGACCTTCTTCGTCTCGACGGGCCTTTTCGGCTCGATGGCTTTCTTTGGCTCGACGGCCGTGTTCGGATCGACGACCTTAATGGGGTCGATGACCTTTTTGGGTTGAGTGGCTTTGCTTGGTCCCAATGTGTACCGGAAGACTTGGGTGTGGTCTTCGGAGCAGAACCGGAAGGTGGGGCTTCTGAAGCGGTGTTTCGGTCGTGGGTAAGACTTTGGGCGATGCTTTGACCAGAGCCTTGTGTGGAGGTAGAGGCGGGGTAGGGGCTTTGGTATTCACGGTTTGCCCCGGTGTGATCTGGTCATCGGAGTCCGACTGGTCCTCTACGGACAATTTCGAGATCTTCAGAGCCTTCCGCCTCTGGGAGTTCATGTTCGTCGTCGAATATATTTTAAGGTTCTGGTGCCTGCCGCTGCATTTCTAGTCGAGCAGCTCTTCGGTTCCGGATAGTCTTTTTGGACCGGAACAGAGCACAAGCTGGACAGTGTTCTTTGTTGTGCTCCAGAGATAGGCACCTGTTGCGTAGTCTATGTTTGTCGCTGTGTGGAACTATGGGTCCACACTCTAGGCATTTTTAAACAGGGTCCTTTCCATCAGCAGAAGGTCCACGTGGCGTCGAAAAAAGGCCCAACGGGCCGCGTCGACGACCGGAGAGAAATGGAAGTTTAGTCAAGTCGAGGGATACCGAGTGGAAACAATACAGTCAAAAGTAGAAGGTTTTAGCGTTCGAAAGTTGCAAAACTTCGGTCCCGAAGTTGGAGTTGTCAAAGTGCATCCGAACCAATGGCGGAAAAAAACAATCTGAAGATGGAGAAGATACCCATGCGCACTGTAGTCCAGTCCAGTCCGTGAGACTTCTAAGACTCTTCCAAGACAACAAGGTGCAAACATCCGGACCCAACACTAGGCAGCGATCTATGCTAAGATATGAATTCAGCAGCCCACATGCCTCGAACTGGAAGATTTAGATTTTTCTTAGAAGTGGGATAGTGCAATAGATTTTTTTTTTTTAAATATATTTTTTATTTTTCAATTTACGCACACTTTAAACATTATACATTTTTCATCATTAATTACATTTCCATTAATTCATGTCAATCATGGATATACAGTATCCAATACATTTTGTTATCTTATTTATAATTATATACAAAAACACCATACCCCTAACAATTTCAGCTTCAATTTCAACCTAATCCCTCCTTCCATCTCCTTATAGGATCCGATATTCTCAAGCCCATCATTTTCCCTCTCCTTCCTTTTCGGGCATACATATTCTTCTCTATGTTGTATGATGCTAATAAATTAGCCAACCAGCACTGCATTGTCGGTGGGTTCTTATCCAGCCAGGCCCTAGCTATTATTAATCTGTATACCGCCATTGCCACAAATATAAACTCCCGCTGTACACCATCATTATCGATGCCAACCCCTAATAAAATCCAAGACGGAGTAAGCTTAATTCGGATCCCTAATGCTCTACCCAGGAACCCCTCAATGTCTCTGAGCAACGTATGGAGTTGCGGACAGGCGGCAAATATATTTATTTGTGATGATCCATTTTCTGATTTGTCTAAATCGTAAAGTAATAGTAAAGTGTACTGTGGATAATCAAGCTATGCTGAACATGCAGTTTTCTTATTGCGTGAAAAGTGTATAGAAACCCTAGGCTTTATATGTAAAGAGGGCAACTTTCACATTTCCCCACAGAACTCTGTACGTATGGTGCTTATTTTTTCCCATAGAACTCTGTTCACATGGGCGATACTTTCATTTCTATTTACCTTTGTAATTTTCCTTTTGGAGATGCAGTTTGTGTTCTTTATTTTGAAGCTCACAATTCTGGCTTTGTACTTCTGTATGTAAGCCTTCATGGCAAGCAAGGAATTATTTGTACTACCTATATCAATTTGTATTAAAATGTTTAACTTTTAATTGATCTAGAACTCAGTCCTTGAGTGGTCCCAGACCCTATTTTTGGTTTTACTCTGCTATTTATTGGTATAAATGATGTGGAGGGTGGTGTCTCATCACAAATCAAGAGTTCTGGAGACGGATCGCTTGAGGTAATTTTGGGGCGATCACTATTTTGGGGTTCAGTAAATTATTGGGGTTTGAGCTCCCACATTGGCTTTGATGCAATATGAACTAGCGCAGAATGTGAAACTGGAAACAAAGTGGACACCAGAGGTGGTGGGGAACCTGAAGCGGGTTCCGAAGATCCAGAGGGTACAGCGGGCAGGCCTGCTGGAGGAAGTCCAACTGGAGACTATCTCGGATCCTTGGGCCAAAGGCTACCAGACAGTATCTGGGAACCCAGAGCACCCCTCGCAATTCTGACAGACCAGCCACCCCTGCTACTTTTGTTACTGGGGCACTGCTGCAAATACCGGCCACCAGTAACAAAAATGGCCCTCTCTGCTGCAAAATGAGCCCCCACTCTTTCAGCCTCCCGGGAAAATTGCGTGATGCCCGCTACGGCTAGTACACCTGGTGCCAGATGGAGTTGGTAAGTTGACATAAAGCTGCAGCATGACTTCACAGAGAGCCTCAGCCTTCTTTGCTGTGGCCAATCGAGTTGGAAGTTTGGGCTGTAACAGGACAAAGTTCAGAATTTGCGCAGATGGAAATCAGGAGCGAGACTGAGAGGCCCTTGCCCCTTCTTTGAAGTTCAAGAGGGGTGGGAAAGGGCCATGTCTCACTTGGATTTCTTAAGCTTCTTTTAGGACCTACCAATGACTTTGATCACAATGAAGGTCTGCTGTGGGAAGGACTTCAGGAATTGGAGCTTACTTTCGACTGTTCACAGCATGGAGACTTTTGCTGCCTTTTGGTGTTTTTCAATGCTGAGTTTCGCTTCATAGCCCGTTATGGCCTTCGGACTAATCTGGGCACTGGTATTGCAAGCCATGGAGCTGTGTTCCAACCCCAAGCACCAAATCATACTTTATGTGGATCCTTCACAGAAGTCTGTTTGCAACAGTCCCTACACAGCTTGACCCCTCTTGTTTTTGGTGGGGATACTTTCTCTTGCACACTGTTATCAATTGGAATTTGGAGAGAAAAATGTTGAAAATGAGATGAAAGAGAAGCTCCAGATCTGCATCTCAAGGAATGGAAATTGACATCAGCATACATGGGTAATGATTCTATGTGGCTCCGCTCGTCACTTCTGGAGCAGAACGATGTAGATAAGTAGCCACATAATGCCACTAATCAGCGTGCAGCAATACTGCTCAAGAGGTTTCTGGATTTAGTTTGACTCCTGAGGAATTTTTGTAGTTACAAGTAACCATTACAAGTAAATCTACTCACATCTTTCTACAGGTTTTCTCTGAATGTGCGGCTCATACCATTTAAATAGAATTTCCAAATAGCTTTGAGACCTTCGTTGTCTCTTGTTTAGACTATGGATGTATATTACCTAATTTGATTCATGAAAATTGTTTTATCCCTCCAACATGCAGAAGTCCCAGAACATATCACTTCTGCCCTTTGTGTTCACATATTGTTGTCTATTTAGCATGCTGCTCACTCAAAGCAGCTAGTTTTATGTACGGAACGCCACATTTCGATACTTCACCATATCAAACACATAACCCTAGGATGACAGAAGGCTCTAGAACTCTTTAAAAACAAGTATCCTGCTTAATTCTCCCTCTTAAAAAAGAGTTTGGTATACAGATCCTTTTTGCGTAATGCCCAAGGATTTGGAATTTCCTTCCCACCTTACAAGAAATGCATCTTCCCTTTTTTCCAAGAAAGTGTTGAAAAGATGCTTGATTAAATAAACCTTATACCAGGACCTTGGACATTTGACCATCAACTCCCTTATTTTATGCCCACCCCACCCACGTCTGTTCTAGGTTAATACTTATGTTAACTTTTGTTATAAATGCATCCTGGTAAGAATAATATGGTACCCTAAATTTCTAACTTTTACCCATATGTTTAATATAACGTGTTTTATATAATTAGATTTCTAAGCCCATAATTTCCCCTCTGTTATTTACAGTATATATATATCAATTTGATATAATTTCCCTTATAATCGTGCACATATCCTGATGGAATAATATTGTAACCCAAAATAATGAAGATGATTAAACTCTGTATGTTTATATTTAATAAACCTAACACGGTAGGCTGTATAGTGAATTTTGTATCTTTTCAATCTATTGAAGTCTGCATTCTGCAGGATTTGATTATGTGAATTATAAAACATGTGCAAAATATCAGTAAGCTTTCATGTGTAGAAATTCATAAAATATTTGTAATATATAACCCCTATATCTTTCGATGTTTGCATTGTCTACCTGACCAGCCATTAGTATGTTACAGGCCTATTGAAATGCTAACCTTATCTGCGATGAGTTTATGGACTGCTTTAATTTCTTCTTTTCTTTTCTTCTCTTCATGACGCTTCCAAGTTTCTGATGTTTGTCCAGCATTTACTTTTAAATCCCAACTGTTTTGCTGAAAATATGTGAATGCATGAAATTAGTGCACCAAAAAAGATTTACATAAATTTAACAATTACAGTTGGTATTAACGTAAATATACAGTATATGTATTACACAGCCTCATGTTAGTGCTGTTTCCCCACAAAAAGGCTCAGCAATACATTTCGCACAAACATTGATACATGCATTTCTAACATAAGAAGTGAAGTAAAACTTTTTTTAAATCCCTTATATCAACCCTTCACATAATGTTTTTCAATCAAACGTTGAAGTAGCATACATTTATTTTTGTGATTTTACAGATATGGGGCTGAATTACAAAACATTTTGACTGACGCTATTGCATGTTCTTGGCGGTAAGTAAGGCAGTATCTACTGCAAACGCCTTTTACTAGCATATTACGAGAACAGCTTTGTGGAGGTGGTAATGTGTACAAAGAAAATTTGGAGGAAGGATTTTATTTTGTAAACGTGCATGCTGGAGGGTGACTTTTAAAAAATGTGTATAGACACTTGTAACTTCAGTTCGGCGAAGAACTGCTGACAAGTACTTTTCTATTTTTTTTTATATTGCTGATTCACAAGTACCCTTCTTCTCTGGCAAGAAGCCAGTGAGTAGTAGTTGTGATTTCTATACCAACTACAATCAAGCATTCAGGTTAGTGCACATGGTTACTAATTACTATCAGATGAAGGCAATGGAAGCACTCTGCAGTTGTGAAAAAAAAGAGGAGTAGAACAGTGGAACGGATGCACTGCAATCATTTTGAGAACAATAGATGAGAAAATCCAGCCGTGCATAGGATTTTGGAAAAAGACTGATAGTGTAAATTCAAAGGGAAGGAGAATTAAATATAGTTTAAAAAAAAAAACTATGAAAAACCTCTAAAGGTGGTAAAAAACCGCCACTACACCTCTACCGCATAATAACTCACTGTAAAACCATGGTGCAGACTATGATTCTGCTTCAGGAAACACATCTAAGAGGCGACCCACCCCCTTGCAGATTACCAAACTTCATTTCTTAAGCTTTTTTTGCTTCAGCTGGAGCTGCAGTATGGGGGGGTAGCAATTTTGTTTACACACCACTGTGATGGTAAGATTCTTCAAATTAATAAGGATCTCAATGCCAAATGGATCATTGTAAGTTGGAAGATGGGTGATCAGATCTTCCAGATAGCTAGCTTTTACGGTCCGATCTCTGATGGTACATCTGCTTTGGAGGGTCTTAAAGATGCTCTCTCCCAACTCCCAGGCCACATTATTATAGGGGGGAATTTTAATCTAATACAGAACCTGCAGCTTGATTCTTCTTGTGAAAATAAGGCTCAAAACAAACCAAGAATAGCAAGAAGTTCTGCCACCTTAGTTCAGGAACTTGCTCTATTAGACCCATGGCGAATCCAACATCCTAGGGCAAGGGAATATAACTGTATTTCAAAGAGATACAATTCTGCTTCGAGAATTGATTGTTTTTGATTTCACATTACTGGGAACGAGTCGAGACCAATATACTTGCAAATCCTTATTCAGATCATTCGGTTTCGGTGATAGTAATTAAGGTTAAGCTGGCTAGACTTGAAGATCCTTGCCGGGCGTTAGATAAAACTATTTTAACTGAAGAAGAATAACTTACGAGTATGCCTATATCAAAGATTTTCTAGAAAGAAACAATGCATCCGCCCTATGTGTTTTTGTCTAGGAAGCTTGCAGAGCTTTTATTAGAAGGGAAGGGATATTGCACAAGGCTAACCTAGCCAAAAAAGGAAGGTCTATCGCTCTAGCGCTACAACGCAAGCTAGATCAAGGTGTGCAGAGACACATAGTCGATTATTCCTCAAGCACAAAAAAAATCTGGAAAAAGCTCGAAGTGATTTAAAAGATTTGTATGTTTCTACTACTATTCTAAATCAAAATACATGTTTTCAGAAATTGAATGAGGAAAGCGAATACGCGGGTAAGCTACTTGCATGGTCTTTGAAAAAATGAACTACTGAAGCAACGATACAAAATATCTTCGATGAAAATAGAAATCAATCAGTGGACAAAATGCTTGATATTGGAGCGGTCTTTCTCGCTCATTATAAAAAATGTATTCCTCCTCTTCTTCCACCTCTTATTCCTCTTTAGAACAATTTCTTAATCCTATAGACATACCTAAACTTAATGATTTTCAACAAGCTTCCATAGGGGCTCCAATTACATCTGAGGAAGTCCAGGAGGCTATCAAGGGATCCCCGAATGGGAAAGCTTGTGGCTGTGATGGTTTTCCAGTCGAGTTTTGCAAGGTTTTTCTGCCTCAACTAATCGATATATTAGTCAAGCTGTTCAATGCAATATTAGAAGGCTGCCATCTGCCTAAACCTTTTTCAGAGCGGTACAAAAGGGGGTGGTGATGGACGGAGCATCTGAACCAATCAAATACTCACACCCAGTCAACAGATCTTGGTTTAATCCATCACCGTTCTTTAGCCCACTCTGCCAGCCCAGTTCAGACATGGCCATATGCAAATCAGTCTGACCCTGTGTCTCATGGAACAGTCCAGCCTGAACTGCCAAGCTATGCCTTCCCTGGACCGGAAACAAGCTTCCTAGGACCGGTTTCTGGCATTACAGCCGTCTTCCGCCAGGCTTGCTTGAATTCAGTGGCAAAGTGAGCAAGGGACTCACGTCTGAGCATACCCTGCCAACTTATGGCGAACAAAGCGGTACAAAAGGGGGTGGTGATGGACAGAGCATCTGAACCAATCAAATACTCACACCCAGTCAACAGATCTGGGTTTAATCCTTCACCGTTCTTTATATATATGATGGATTAAACCCAGATCTGTTGACTGGATATGAGTGTTTGATTGGTTCAGATGCTCCGTACATCACCACCCCCTTTTATACCGCTTTGTTCGCCATAAGTTGGCAGGGTATGCTCGTCCCACCCCATTTTGTACCGCTTTAAACCTTTTTCAGAGGCTGGTATAATAAGTTTTATTAAAAAAGGTAAACCACCCGATAATCCGGGATTGTATTGGCTGTATACTAAAATTATTGCACTAAAAATAATAGCTCCTGCTCAATGTTTGGTACATAGAGATCAGACAGGTTTTCTCCCTGGTAGAATGATGGCAACTAACACCAACTTTGTAGTTCAGGCAAATGATTACTATATTCACAAAAAAATAGAAGCTACCATAATCATGATTGACGCAGAAAAAGCTTTTGATTTAGTTTCATGGGAAATATTGTTTGCAATTTTAACAAAATGTTATTTTCCTCACATCAAATTGTTAATTTACTGAATAACCTTTATATTATTGCTGAAGCAAAGATTATAATAAATTCTCAAACAGTCGGGTCTATACAAATTAAATGCGGCACTCGGCAAGGGTGCCCAATGTCACCAGTGCTGTTCTCACTTTTTGTCGAGCCCCTAGCATCTTTAATACTTCAAGATCCACAAATTAGAGCACCTTTGCCGGGCACTCCTAAACTAAAACTTTTCGCAGATGATATTCTCTATTTATCTGCTGAGCAACATAATATTTTTAATGTTTTTAAAAAATTCAATTGTTTTCCGACTTGGGAGGATATAAGATCAATCACTCCAAATCGGAAAGTTTGCTTTTCAATTGCTCCGATCAGGTTCTTCCATCCAATTTGCGGAACCAGGTTTGCTCAACAGCAATTAGATACTTAGGGATCTATGTATTGCAGGATCCTTTTCAGCTTTATCAGCTCAATTAAGGGACTACGCTTTCTAAGGGTAGAAGTTTGTTAAAGCAGTGGCAGAACCTACCACTCTCTTTGATAGGGAGAATCGCAGTTATCAAAATGATAAAATTGCCCTTATTTCTTTTCA
Source organism: Lissotriton vulgaris (assembly GCF_964263255.1). Lineage (NCBI taxonomy): Eukaryota > Metazoa > Chordata > Amphibia > Caudata > Salamandridae > Lissotriton > Lissotriton vulgaris. The sequence continues at coordinate 102,306,552 of NC_141690.1, forward strand.
TTTTTTCGAATCTTTTAATAAAATTCCCTTCAAAAAATTTTACTTTACAATTACCAACTTTAGATGGGGGACTTGCACTCCCTCATTTAATAAAATATCAAGCAGCTTTTTTCGATTGGCGCACAAGGTCTCTTACTAGACGTGATCTAGGTAGCAATTACTACTTGAAGCAAATGCTTTTGGAATCCAATTCCCACCTAATCCCTTTTATTAAAATTCTGAGGCTCCCCAAGCTTAGTAGATATAAGACACCCCAAATTATTGTTGATAGGTTTTGTCAACTTAGGCGGGAATATCACTTTACCGCCTTCCACTCTGATATGTTTATTTCCCATAGTAGAGAGATAGGTCTCCACATAAGTCATAAAGCCATAACCACTTGGGCAAGATTTGGAGTTCTACGTTTCAGGGATTTGTTTCTAGGTGATCAAATAAAATCCTGTAATCAAATTAAACAGTACAATTCTCTACTTCCATCTTCATTAATATTTTCCTTTTTCCAATTTAAGAATTTTTTAAGCAGCCTACAAGTTTCCTTTGATCCCCAAGCGAATCTGATTAGCTTTAATTATTATGTGAAGGAGAGTCAAGGGATCGGTAACTGGTATAAAACTCTACTTAGTCAGCTTCAGGCTAAAATTGTTCCGCAAGCTCTTCAAAAGATCTTAAATTCTAAGGGGTGTCGGATAGATATCCAAAACTGGAGATTATATAATACCTGGTGGAGTACCGGGTTTTTAAGAACCCGGCGGTGCCATGGAACACACCTGAAAACTCCGAGTCCTTCCTGTTTCAGACTACAGAAACACAGAGTCTTCTAGGTGAAGTCAAAGATCGGATTTATTGGCTGCAGCCAGTAACAGGTATCCTAGAAGTACAATAGCATGTATGTTCTCAGGAGACTGCCCGTTTACAAAACCAGACTTCTCCTTATATACAAAATAATATGCTTTAGACAAACATTCCTTATTTTACAGTTGACCATTCAGATATTTTCACTACAAAGAAAAAGCAGAGTCATGATGACAAGTCCACATTTCAGTTCATCCAGCCCGTAATTGATTACCCGGCAAGGCCCAGTATTTTCATCAGATATTGATGGACCCCCAATAAAATCGGGCACCTCCTCCTCGTAAAGCAAGTCATAAAGCAAGAAACAGGGACAGGTGTGTGTAAGATTAGGCATGGTTTGTGTGCGCTGAAAGGTTTATGATATGTTGTGCCCTGATGCTAATCTCGCTCGGCCACTGGGAAAGGACCTGGCCGAACAGGTTTGGCTTCGGGCGGTGGAGTCAGCTTGCCCAGGTCACAGAAGAGTCAGCAAAGGTGTACGTGTCCTTCGGACTCGGTTTTGGCTTTCAGTCATTTGGCTATGTGAGGGCAATCACAAAATGGATGCCGTTCACAAAATGGAACCTGAGGGTTCGGAACGGAAATGCTGATTTCAGGGTGATTCCGTCACTCGATCGTGACGAAAATGCTTGTGCATGATACTCAAATCATTACCGGTCCGCTGATACCAAAATCGTCATGATGCGACGATGTTTATAACACGGGTCCAGAATTCTCAGTACTACAGCCCTCCTTTTGCCCTTACATAGGCAAAACAACCAATACTCATGCTAATCTGAGTCCAGGTCTATATTCATAAAGTCATTGAGCTGTTGCTGTAGCATCATCCTATTACTGAGTTCTTTTCTTGATACAGGTTTCCTTACACACGATGTAGCACAGAGGCCACATATTGCAGGAGCACACTGTACACACAGACAGAACAGGAAAAGAATGGCTAAGATCATCCCAATGACCATCAGAATCTTCCATCCCTAGGCGGATACCAGTTCCCAGAACCACCCCATCAGTGACCAGTCTCCGTTATCCACGTGAATTTATGCAGTTTGGAGATGGCCTGGTATACTGTCGGAGCGTTATCTGGGATGAAGATGCAACAACTTGATTGGATCACTTTACATACCCCACCTCGGTCTGCAAGTATGACGTCTAAGGCGACCCTGTTCTGAAGAGTCATAAGGCGGTCCGACTGGAGCTCAGCGGTCAAGTTACTAAGGGCACCGGCAGTTTTAACTATGGTAGATTCAACTACCCTCGTCAATTGGCGAATGTTCCTGCTGTTCACCATAGGCCCCCAAAATGGCAGAAAACCTTGTACGAAGTCTCCAAATTCTTGTCCCGCAGTGTCGTCTTTACTCACGACACCTCTAACTGTCCTTGTCCTATGGTAATCTGCCGCGGCTGTGTAGGTGGGAGGCAACAGGAACGAAATGAAACATGTGCCCGAGAAGTCAGGGGGCAGCCATGTATACGCCCTATCATGGCAGATGAAGTAGGTACCCTTAGCTGCTAGGAATGAAGGGGAAGTCTGAGACGAAAAGACATACGTTTCAGTACAGACACTCTTCCCTAACTGAGCTCTGGAGTTCTTGCCATTTCCCTGCAGACATAGGTGACCTTGATGGGGTACAATACAAATTTGGGAGGATCTCTTTGCTCGCTTGTTTTCACTCAAGGTAACTCCATACTCTGTTACGTTCCATCTACTGTAAGCCTGCAACTCATCTCGGGGAATCGTTCTATACGAGTCAATATCTTTGCTCATATTTGTGATTCCCACCACTAATGCCTTTTTTGCTCGAGTTACTTCTTGTGGAACGTGGGGGATATGGTTCGATGGCAAATAGGAAAATCGTCTGAAACTCCCACAAAGAACCATAGTAGCTGAATGGCAAGACAAAATATGGGATACCTTTATCTGTCGTATGTGGCATAAGACCACACACCCAACAATTAGTCGTGTTCATTACTAGTTGGTGTTGGTGCAAAAGCTGAACGAATGAATTATTGACAAACTCCAATCTTCTATCAGACTCGTGTTCAGGCAGAGGGTGAAAAAAATGCAAGGAAACAGGAGAAGGAGGTGTGGGCTGTGTAGTGGGTGCAAATGTCACTTGAAAAGTGAATAAAACATATCCTATTAAAAACGTCATTACACTAAGCAACATAAAAATACATAATATCAAAAATCATGTTCTTGTCATTAACGTACACATTCTGACTTTAAAGTTCATTGATTTGGCAGGTCTCTCCATCTTGAAAAACTCCATCCTCTATAATTGCTGCCCGCGGCGGTAGGGTGTTCTATGCTAAGGAATGCTTCTGTCAGTCCAGGGCAACTCCCTTAGATCAACCAGAACCGCTGACCTAACGTCTTTGGCTGCACCCCAAAGACTTGGGCAACAGCGACCCTAGCAGCAGAACCCGGATGGCGGTTCGAAAAACAAAAATAAGCAAGTTTCTCAGAGGAGAGAGAGAGCTGCACTTTCAAAAATAGAAGAAAAAGGTTTTTATTTGTCCATAGTCATGGTTCTCGGCCTCAAATTATAACGGGTTTTTCCGGGTATTGTCTGGGTTTGAAACAAGAGTTGACGGTGGCACAGCTTCTTGCAAAATATTATCACTTTCACTTTCAGAGTTTGTTCCTTTTACACGTGCATCGCTAAAGGGCAGTAAACGAGGCACAGTCTCAGTCTCAGTATCAGCGATCCCCTCCTGGACCCATCGATCGTACCGCAGAGGTAAAGGGACCCTTTTACAATGGATCCTGTGGACCCAGTGTTTCTTTCCTTCCACTCGGACAGCTGATCTTGTTGATAGAAGAACTAGATGGGGGCCGGTCCAGCGGGGCTCATCATTCTTTGTCCGCTGAAAATTCTTTATTAACACGTAAGATCCAGGATCGATAGGATGTCCTGGAGCTTCAGTAGCTTGGGGTAAAGCGTCGTGAACCTGTTGGTGTAAAACACGCAATTTAGCCGTCAATTCGTACAGGTAATCAAGCAGTACAGGGTGTTCTATCTCGCTAAACTTTGTTGGCCTTGGCACTTCCCATATGTTGGCCGGGCGGCCAAACACTATTTCGTAGGGACTAAGTCCCACTCTCGAGTGTACAGTCATTCTTGTTGATAGGAGTGCCAAGGGCAGAGAGTCAGGCCATTTAAGACCAGTGCTCGCTTGTATTTTGGCCAATTTAAGCTTCAGGGTGCCATTATAGCACTCTACCAGTCCAGCTGATTGGGGTGATTTGCAGCGTGGAACTTTTGCTGTATGCCTAGCCCTTCACATACTTTCTTCATCACTCAACCCACAAGTTCACTCCCATTATCACTCCAGACCACTCTCGGCATTCCAAACCTAGGGAAGAATTCTTTGACAAGGGCTTTAGCTGTCGATAAGGCAGTATTGTCTTTCAGGGGATATGCTTCTATCCATCTTGAAAAAGCGCAAACAACAACGACTACGTATTTCAAATTGTTGCACCTTTCCATGTGGATGAAATCTAGCTGCAAGACCTCGAACGGATACGTAGGAGGAGCAAAATGACCAGCTGGAGTTGGGGTTCCCCTACCAGGATTGTATTTCAGACACACCATACAGTTCTTGACTACGTTCTCTGCACACTTAGGAATTCTAGTGTTCTGCCATACTGAAGCCAACAACTTGCAAATCCATTTCACACTGATGTGACCCATTCCATGCGCCATTGTAACCACTGCAAGCACATACGCATCGGGTAACAACCAACGCTGATGCTCTGACAATTCAACCCAACAACCATTCGCATCCAATTTCCCCGTACTCTCTCTCCACAGACTCAACTCTTTCTCTGTAGCTTCAGCTTGGATGGACTTCACACTCTCATTCGTATCTTCACACCTTCCAACGTCACCAATCCATCTTGCAGAGCTTGCAACATACATTTGGCTCATCACATCTTTTGCTGTTTCTTTTGCGACCTCGTCAGCAAATGCATTTCCACAACCAACATCATCAGTCACCTTTTTATGGGCACTGCATTTCACAATTGCTACTTGTAGTGGCAAAGTAAGTGCCTCGAGGAGTTCGTTCACCAACTGGCCATGCTGTATCTTTGCTCCATGCGAAGTCAGGAACCCACGTTCACGCCACAGACGCCCAAAACTATGAGCCACACCAAAGGCATACATGCTATCAGTATATATATTCACTTTCATTCCTTTCAATAAAACACATGCTCTCGTAAGTGCAATCAACTCTGCTGCTTGCGCTGAGTTATGTGGGATGCGTGCAGCTTCGACAATCGTATGCAAAGTCGTAACAGCATATGCTGCAGTCGTGTCACCATTCGGAAGTTTGAAACATGAACCTCAACCCACAAAGTACCCTCACATTCAGTAAGAGGAGTGTCCCTAAGATCTACTCTCCCTTTCGTTTCTTCTTCTGTCCTAAAGAAACAGTTGTGCTGCTTTTCAGCATTCTCTGTCTCAACTGGAATCGGCAACAACGTAGCTGGGTTTAATGCGTTGCATCTTTTAATGTGGACATGGCTCGCTAACAAGGTTAACTCATAACCTGACAATCGAGCACTGGTTAAGTGCTGTGTCTTGGTCCTATTTAACAAAGTGTCTACCGCATGTGGAACCATTACAATCAAAATGTTATTCATCACTAACCCAGCAGACTGTCGGAGAGAAACAGCTGCTGCTGCCGTGGCTCTTACACAACTCGGCAACGCCCTAGCTACTGGATCCAAAGTCGACGAGAAATACGCGCATGGACGTTGCTTGTCCCCAAAAGACTGTGTCAACACTGACAACGCACATCCTTCTTTCTCATGGACATATAGTGTAAAGGGCTTACTGTAGTCGGGGGTACCCAACACAGGAGCCGAACACAATGCATCACGCAATTCCGAAAAACTTTTCTGACAATCTTCAGATCATGGGATGGGATTCGGTGTATCTTTATAGGTTAATGCCACCAAAGGTTTGGCCAACAATGAGAAATTCGGTATCCATTGCCTACAATATGACGTAATGCCCAAGAAAGCACGCACTTCTCTCTGTGTCCTTGGCATACTCAATCTTGCAATTGCCTGAATTCTTTCTGGGGTCAGTTTCCTTCCCTCCTTCGATAAGAGGTGACCTAGGTAGGTCACTTCTTGTCGACAATATTGCAACTTCGAGAGAGACACTTTGTGATGCAAATCAGACAAACGACGCAACAACGACAAGGTGGCTTCTTTACAAATCTCCTCAGTATCTGCGGCAACTAACAAATCATCGACGTACTGAATAAGGGTAGCGCCATCAAGTAGAACAATTGTATCAAGCTGTGTTTTCAAAGCCTGGCTATATATTGATGGACTTTCGCAGTAGCCTTGAGGAGCGCGTTTGAAGCGGAAGCTTCGGCCTCCTAAACTGAAGACAAAAATATCCCTGCTCTCCTCGAAAATTGGGATGCTGAAGAAAGCATTCTTCAAGTCAATGACTGAGAACCAGGCCGCTGAAGCTGGAATCATTGTCAATAGGGCAGTGATATCAGGGACAACTGGAAACTGTGGCACAACGATCTTATTCACCTCTCTAAGATCAATCACAAACCTATAAACAGGTGGCTGGGAAGGATCAGTGCGCTTCAAAACAGGCAGAACAGGACTATTACAAACGTTGCCTTTTGTCTCTTCAATTACATCTTTATTGATCAGGTCATAGATGATCGCTAACAATGCCTTTTCACCTTCGCTAGAGATTTTGTACTGGGGAATGCGCGGCATTCTAACATTGGCTTTCAATGTCACAACATATGGCGGTATTTCCAAAAGACCCACATCATTAGGACCAGTAGCCCAAAGAATATCCGGAAGAGAAGACAATTCTGTCGGGAAGTTATCCTTCGATAGATACATTGGAGAAACCACTCTCTTACCTAGTGTAAGCTGTACTCCCGAAGGGGAACAGTACAAAGTCATATATAGTCTTTTCAACAGATCCAATCCCAACAAATTTTCACCACAACCTGTAGTAAGAATAAGGGGTGCTTCCAATTCACAAGGTCCATCAGAAAGAGACATAGGACTAGAGATCGGGTTCCTAACCGGGGCGCCAGAAAAACCTACTGAAACATTCATTTCGCCAGACAAAGGTGCGCCAGGGAGTTTTGAGTGCATAATAGAACTCTTTGTAGCACCAGTATCCAACAAAAAAGGTTCTGACACACCTGATGTAACAACCTCGACATAAGGTCCATTCTGGTCTACTGGAACTGAAACAACTCCCTCTCTTTGTCCATGGCTGTCCTAGCAATCATTACCTTCCATATTCTCATTTTCTGCATAGTAGTCGTCAGCATAGTACTGAGTCGTCCTACCAGATGCGTTATTCTGCTGATCGAAACTATTCATTGAATGCTGAGGCGGGAGAGATCGTGCGCTTTGCGGGACCGCACCGCGTCCCCTACCTCTAGGCGTTTGTTGAGCACCACGGCCTCTCGCACCAAGTCCATTTGTGCGCTGCAACAAAACTGGACAACTACTCTTAAAATGACCCTCTTCTTTGCAATACGCACACTGATTAGGACCATACGGTAAACGTTGTTGAGAAAACTCGTTTCTTTGCGAGTTTCCCGAATACTGCTGAGGCTGCTGATAATCACGCTGACTATTAGTACGGAGTGGATAAGCTTGCTGCAGAAGAACTTTAGTTTTTAATTCCTTAGTCTTTTTATCCGCTTTCTCTAACTCATCTTTGTGTCTATTTTCATAGTACTGGGCTGTAGCTAAAATCTGTGCTGACGTTGAAACAGCCCAAGCACTCTCAGAATCCTTCAACTTAGCACGCAACTCGGGAAGTAAATTATGCACAAATTTGTCGACGAACAATCTCTGGCCACCTTCAGTAGCCATATCCTGACCGCTATGATCTACAAAAGTCTCTTCAAACCGCGTGAAAAAGTCAGACACCGCTTCGTCTTTCTTCTGCTTACATGCAGACAACTTGTCCCAATTGACGCGTAATTCAGGCATTAGAGTCTTCATATAAGTAATGATCCTACCAGGGAGTTCCGCAATTAAAGGCTCGGGTTTAGCACCACCAACTTGTCTGTTATCTACAGCAGCAATATTAACCCATGTATCACCTAACTCCTGATCGTGATCGGCGTGGCGAATCTTTCCCCATAAAGGCTGTGGAACCACGTTCCGGAACAACATGTCTATATCGGCTAAGTTCATAATGCACAAGGTTACAGTCTGTGATAATTCCTTATAATACCCTGCAGGATTTTTACGGGGGTCAGGTAATGCCTGTTTGAGAGCCAAAACCTCTGTTCTTTCCATGGAACGTGTACCCAATCACGCTGAAAGTGAGCCGGTACACCTGGTGGATTATTACCCGGACCAGCGGCCACTTCTTCCTTCCATACCGGCGGAACCTCTCTCATGGGGTACTGTCACGCCTTTTTCCTACAGTCACGCCTAAGTAGTGACCGAGAAGTACCCTCCTCACTCCGATACGATAACAATGTCGCAACCGCCCTCTCAACATCGGGACCTACGATCATGCTTTCTGAAAACTCGAACCGCACATGGCACAACTTAGGCAGATCGTATTCCAGATCATTTTCCTTCAAATCCTCACGGAGAAAAACACACATTTGCTCAAAAACATATCTCTGCTTCGATGGTTCCCATTGACGGAAGGCTTCCACGATAGACTGTACATCATATCTTATAGGATCGGCAACCCATTTATGCGCTAAACAATTCAATAATTCTCTCTCTTGATAGTCAGGCAGTTGACTACGCAACTGTCTTCGTTCTGCGTTAGAGGTCGTATTAGGCGACCCAAAGAAAGGTGAGAAAAGACCAGTAACAGTGTTGGCCATTCTCTGTCGAACAGAAGGAGAAACTGACAGAAGGACAGGAGGAAAGACAGGGTGAGGTAAGGCAGAGGCGGAGGCAGTAGCAGAGGGAGTATTGGGAGAAGTTGTCGGAACAATAGGCAAAGTCACAGAGAGCACAGGTGGAGCAGGTGAGCTCGGAGGCCCTTGAGGAGGCTGCACCAGAAGATTAGGATCCACCGCAAGGGGAGCTGGTGGCTGTGGCAGAACTAGGGGCTGTACGGCTGGGTGTTGTATAACAAAAGGTTGCGGAGGTGCTGTAGCGTTCCGTGCATAGGGGGGTGGCGAATTTAATACGTGTGACATTAAAGGATCCCTCTCAGATTCTCGTGAGTTTGGGTGGAGGGGTGGCAAGACTGGATAACATTTATCGATCGCCATTTTACGTTGCCTGTGCAACTGCTCATTTGACTGTTCTTCGTTATCTCTAAACTGCGTAGCGGCTGGTATTATCGAGATACCCCTTTCTCTCTTATTTCTCTTGGCTAATTTAATTTCTCTCTGTTTGGCTTCCTTCCGCCATAGGCGGAAAGAGTCAAACATTGCCGGCCGGGCTTTCTTCTTAAAAAGTTTTACCTCTAGATTATCTAGAATCTCTGTGTCAAAACTACCATATTGGGGCCACTTTAAAACACCATCCTTTCTGGTGTATCGGATCCATACTTCATTATATGTGATGGGGCCTACGACGTGTTTCACATAGAGCTCATATGTTGGAGTTCCAATCGGAGGAACCGGACACGAGTCCTCCAACCGAGAATCCTCATTACAACCAAGACAAAACAAATTTCCAAGTCTGCTAAGACCAGGCATCTTCGCTCTCTAGTCTAGCTTCAAACTTCGAAGGCTTATCGAATACGATAGTCTCGTGAATATACGAGTCCTTCGGTTTTGGCACTTGCAAGTTCCAAACAAAGTAATCCCGAAGGATGCCAAAAACTAAGAATCAAACTAAGGACTGGGAGACGCTCCACTTATACATAACTGAGGTATCGATGACGTCACCAGAAGACTCGTCTATCGTTTCGCTCTACCAAACATCGAGGGTCCAAAACAGGGCGATAGTCAGGGCAGCAGTCCTTCGTAGCCGTCGGGACGCGGGGAACCTCGCAGCAAAGACTTTCGGACCACGTCGACATACAGGGGTCGATGAAGTGGCGGCCTTCCTCCCGAATTTTCACACGAAGCTCCTCAAGAACCTCTGGCTTGGACCGGTACCGCTGATACGGACCCACGTTGGGCGCCAACTGGAGTACCGGGTTTTTAAGAACCCGGCGGTGCCAGGGAACACACCTGAAAACTCCGAGTCCTTCCTGTTTCAGACTACAGAAACACAGAGTCTTCTAGGTGAAGTCAAAGATCGGATTTATTGGCTGCAGCCAGTAACAGGTATCCTAGAAGTACAATAGCATGTATGTTCTAAGGAGACTGCCCCTTTACAAAACCAGACTTCTCCTTATATACAAAATAATATGCTTTAGGCAAACATTCCTTATTTTACAGTTGACCATTCACATATTTTCACTACAAAGAAAAAGCAGAGTCATGATGACAAGTCCACATTTCAGTTCATCCAGCCCGTAATTGATTACCCGGCAAGGCCCAGTATTTTCATCAGATATCGACGGCCCCCCAATAAAATCGGGCACCTCCTCCTCGGAAAGCAAGTCATAAAGCAAGAAACAGGGACAGGTGTGTGTAAGATTAGGCATGGTTTGTGTGCGATGAAAGGTTTATGATATGTTGTGCCCTGATGCTAATCTCGCTCGGCCACTGGGAAAGGACCTGGCCGAACAGGTTTGCTTCGGGCGGTGGAGTCAGCTTGCCCAGGTCACAGAAGAGTCAGCAAAGGTGTACGTGTCCTTCGGACTCGGTTTTGGCTTTCAGTCATTTGGCTATGTGAGGGCAATCACAAAATGGATGCCGTTCACAAAATGGAACCCGAGGGTTCGGAACGGAAATGCTGATTTCAGGGTGATTCCGTCACTCAATCGTGACGAAAATGCTTGTGCATGATACTCAAATCATTACCGGTCCGCTGATACCAAAATCGTCATGATGCGACGATGTTTATAACACGGGTCCAGAATTCTCAGTACTACACTGGTCACATAAAGCCATACAGGGTGACAATTTTAAACGGATAACTTTCTTTTCTACATGGCAACTCTATTACACTCCAGCTCGACTCTCCAAAATTTACTCCTCTGTATCAAGTGCATGTTTTAGATGGAACCACTCCATTGGGGATTGGTTCCATATTTGTTTTTATTTTCCAGCTTTAAACAAATGTTGGAACCAAATATGTTGGTGGCTTGGCAACAAGTTTGATATAAATCTGCTGTCCGAACAGAGTATGGTTCTTTTTGGTATGTCTGATATATCGGGTTTATCTATTGCTCAGCAGCAATATATCTTCATTGCATCACTCGTTGCTAGATCTCTGATATTCCAAAGATAGAGACAGGTTGACTCTCCAACATTTGCCCAGTGGTTACTTAAGATGTCTCGAATTGAGGCGAAGGAGAAGCTGTACTCCCAAAGAGTAGGAGCCTTAAGGAAGTTTTATAAAATATGGGGTGGGAATTAGGGTTATGCTTGCTTAGATTTTGGAAATATTGGAATGTAGACTTTTCAATTTATGTTAATCAACAAACATTTATTATGTATTTCACTGATATTGCTATGTGGATGGATTGTTTATTTTTGATCTATTTTTCTTCTAATTAAAAAATCAATACAAATTTAAAAACATGGTGCAGACTAGGTATATATTAGCACTTCCCATGTTTATATGGCTCGGTCCCAGGATTTTAGAAAAATATTTGTTACATCAGTGAGGGAGATAAGCACTTCAGCATGACTGGGGTTTCGTAAAAGGTGCATCCAAATTTCCAAAATTCCAAATACCTACCTATTTGCTGTCAAAGAAGAATTATGAGCATTTGATACAGATATCAAAATAAAGTATGTAACCATTAATGCCCATTATGATCTCAAGAATCCAGCGCAGAATAAATATCGCACTCATGATCATGCCCGATGGCTGTCTTTACATTTTTGGAGAAAAAGGATAGTAAAGACAAAAAGGCACCTCAAAAGATTTTTTTGCATTTCTTTGTCAACCTCAAGATTGTTACATGGGCCAAGCAAGTCTTTTCTCAAAGGCATAACCACACTGACTTGAAACCCAACAGACTCACAGAATTATTCCTGACGTAAGTGAGATATGTTAACAGATTAAGCGATAGATTATACATGCATATGTGAAATTGTGTTCTTATGGTGCTTAAATTAACCAATTTCCAAAGAAGACCATTTCAGAATAAGATCACAGGAGTGAGGTAATTTCAAGCAAACGTTTTGTGGATTCACCATCATCTTAACGCACTTCCTGCACATATCAATGTGCCTGAATGGATCTGGGGGCAGATTTACTAACATTTGGTGCATAACAAAGCGGCTAGACAACTTTTAGCCTTGCGCTGCATCAAACAGAGAGCACACAAATGTGAAATATTGTTGGACCTGGGGTCACCAGACCGCATAGGGTAGCCTGGCACAGTGTAGGAAGGTCTAACCCAAAGGCAAAAGTGTTAAGCTTGCGTCACACCCTTACAGTAGCTCAGCGTCCATCCATCCAAAAATGACACTACACCAGTTTAGAAAAATACGGGCTGTTTTATAAAAGAATTCTGTATACTCTTGCTTATCTCATCTGACAGTTTTGTCCCTATTCACATTAAATATTTCTCCCCCAATCAATTTCAGCAATACATTGTTTCTTAACTCAAGGGTTACAGCACAGCAAAAAGGATTTTATAATAAAGACATTACTTTGGTTACACTGCCTTGGCACAGTAAGAAGCAGAGTCTGTCGCCTACAAAGGAAAAAGGAATTTCTATATGGGTCCAGTGGGTAAAGTAAATACTACAACCTGCTTCACTAAATTACATCAAGTGATTGCCAAAGAGAACTAAAAGTAATCTTTCCCTTCCACCACTGTAAAAGAAAGGTTAAGCAATAAACTCAGTCAATGACAGCATTCAAATGAGCTCAAAGGTCTTTTTCCCGCTTTGTCACCCTTTTTCACCTTACTGGTTCCCTTTTATACGAGTCTCAGTGGCTTCCTGGACTCAATCCTCCCTGTCCTGCCAACTCTGTGCTTCCAGTTAGATAATGGGGGGAAGAGTCTCCCTTCCGGGACCTTCTGAAGATAGTACCCAGACCCACAGCAGACCCCAGTTCCCTTCTTACTTGTAGCCAAGAGTTCTGGGATGTGTCCGTCGACACTGCACAAGCCCAGGGGACCGGCTCTCACCTTCAGGCTCCTTCTCCCCAGCAGCGCCTCCCTCATGGGCCTGGCCGAATGTCACCCAAGCCGGCACCGAGGGGAGGTCGCACTGGGACTGTGCTCCGTGGGCTTCTCTTTTATTGAATTCCGCCTCAAGCCGATTCTGTTGTCTCCCTCGTGATCGGCGTCACCGCGCAGGTGCAGAAGAGTAGCGGCGTTAGGAAGAGGCCGCCCCGTTCACCTCAAGCGAACAGTGGCCCTTCTTCGGGCCTGCGCGATCATATGCCCCTCCTGACTAGATCTCCACCCCCTTCAGGGACAGCGAACGCTGCACCAGGCCTGCGCAGTATCGCGCCTCCTCAGTCCCAGCTGGTTGCCTGTTCCGCTGGCCTCCCTGTCAGAAACGGGCTGCAGGACAGGCGGAACACACCTCAGGGGTCACGATTCTCCTCACCCAGGTCACCAATAGCAGAGGATGGGTCTCCCGGCCGCGCCTCTAAATAAAGGTGAGGAGAGACTTGGTGGGCCAAGCGCAGGTGGCAGATGGGCACAGTGAGCGAAGGGGGGGGGCGGGGGGGGGGGGGGGGAATGATTAATTCCCTCAGTCCTTTTACCAGTCTTGCAGAGTTCCTCAAGGGTTTGGTTAATCCTCAATACTGGACAGTGGGGCCAATTTTCACACCCCTCCACTCGTCAGAATCTCTCAAATTTCACCCCAGGCTAGGGCTAGATCTTTCTCTCTACTCGAACCATCTACCTGTCCAGGGTCAACAGGATGGCAGTCTAACAGGGTCAGGTCTGCAGGAATAGGGGCGGTGATTACAGTAAGGAGGCAACAGTTAAAAATCCAATCCAATCCAAAGATCTTTATTTCGGCCTTTTAGGCCATAAAAGAGACATTCAAATACATACAACAGTATAAAAAGACATCATAGGAATGTACACAGATGCAAGTTACGAGACTACTTATCCATTTTAAAATCGAATAGATAAAATACATAAAAGAGAACAACACAATTCATTACATAAGAGTAAAATTGACATTATGGTAAAGGACATTTACAACGGAAGCCGTAAATAACAATAAGACAGTGGCAGAATATTCAATCTATATTAGTTTATCCTTAATCAGCTTGGACCTCATACGCCACATGGCAAAGAGATATTTAGAAACTGCGAATACAATGTGGGGGGAAGAGTCGGATTTCAGTATTCTATAGGATGACAGACAGTTCCTTATGGCCATGTTCCTGCATAGGGGCACCAACCAATATTTCCTTGGGGATTTATAGGTGGGGCAAAAGAATAGAACGTGGATTTCGTCCTCATCGCACAGATTGCAGCCAGGGCATAACTTATCCCCCCCATTGGTCCATTTACTAGTAAAGGATTTGATTGGCAGGGAGCCAAACCGCCACTGTAAAAACAGCTTCCTTGCCAAGGTTGGGTATATAAAATCCAAAAAAGTTTCAAACTTGTATGAATTTTTGGATTGGATAAAACAGTGAGTTAGGGTGCCAGTGCTAAGTGCAGTCATGTGAGATGTAAGATTTTGTTCCTTGTACACTTCCACTAGTCTTTTCCGGGGTACCTTGCTACAGCCTATTTCTGGAGTCACCCAAAGCTCGCTAAAACCAAGCCTAAACAATTCTTTTTTTACAAAGGCTAGCCAGGGTATCTTGTCATTGTGATTCAAATTCATGACATTTACCAGATCTTAGCTCCTTTGTTGACCACAGTCTATGCCAAAATCTAATGGGTTTAGATTTGAGATCCTCTCTGATGGAAGGTAGACCCAGATCCAGACGTATGGGAAGTAGGGGAGTTGCAGTTGGGAGGGCCAGGAGACGCCTCATAAAGTTATTTTCAACACTAACCAACTCAGTTGCCGCTTGGTGCCCCCACAGCTCGCTTCCATAAAGTGCGGCCGGTTTCGCTTGCACTTTATACATCTCAACTGCAGGAGCTATAGGTTTGTATGTTGAGGTGTTAGTAACCTTTAAAATAGCCCCAGACAGTTGGGAAAGCCTTAATCGCGAGCTTGCAATCTGTGGGCCCCATAAGAGGTTCTCTTGAAGGGTAACACCCAAATACTGAAATGTTTTGACCCTCTCTAGGACCGTAGAATTTAATGTTGGGTTAGGTCTAGTTGTAGAGGAGGGGTTAAAAATCATGTATTTGGTCTTCCCTGCGTTTATCTCAAGGCCATGCTGCCTACAGAAAAGATCAAAGCCATCAAGGATTCTCTGAATTCCCATGGGTGATTTGGAAAGCAGGAGGGTATCATCAGCAAACATAATCGCTGGTACCCTCCTGCCTGCCAAGACTGGGGCGTCATTATCCTCAACGTTAGCTAAGTGTGAGATGACGCTATTCACATATAAACAGAAAAGAGTAGGGGCAAGGACGCAGCCCTGCCTGACACCCCGGGAAACAGGAAACCTATTTGTCAGTGCTCCGCCCCGTCCGCAGCGTACCTGAGCAAAGTTGCCCTGGTGAAGTCTAATTAAAGCCTGGAGTAAATTGGTGGGCACTCCCATCTCCTTCAGGACCTCCCAGAGCTTTCCTCGCGGTACCAAATCGAACGCTGACTTCAGGTCCACGAACACCATGTACAACCTTCCGCCCTCGATGGTCACCGTTTTCCAAAAGAGGAGAACTAGGCGGAAGATTTGGTCCATGGTGGACGTATTTTTCCTGAAGCCAGCCTGGAAAGGACTTAGGATTTCATTATCCTCCATCCAGACCAACAGGTGGTCCAGTAGGATACGCGAGTAGATCTTCTGGGGGACATCTATCAGGCTGATCTGCCTGTAGTTGGATGGGAGCAGAGGACAGCCCTGCTTGAAGATAGGGACTATCTCTGCCCCCAGCCAAGTACAGGGGATCGCCATGCCACATGCAAGTGAGTTGAAGAGGATAAGGCGGTAAGGCGCCCAGATCTCAGAATGGGACCTGAAAAGGTCACCAGGTAATTTATCAAGGCCAGGTGCCTTACCCAATGCTAAGCCATCGATTGCACTGGCCACTTCCCCTAACGTGAACTCCAGAGTATCACCAGGAAGGGAGAGGAGTGTTGCAACAGTGGCATCAGTATTCTCATGGACATCTGCATAGAGTTTCCCGAAGTGATCTTCCCATATTTGTGCTGCTATATTGGGTTCTACTGCGGCTTTGGGTTCCCCTGAGCCGGTAGTAACCAGGGACCAAAATCTTCTTGAGTCCTTGGCTGTTAGAGCTGCTGAGAGGTCCTGCCATCTATCCCAGTCCCAGTCAGACCTCACACGAGCCATGGTGTCTTTGTACTGACGCCGCAAAGCGGACACCCTGGTCCGGGGTTCCCCCTCTTTGACTGCGGTGATGAGGTCAGTTTTGGCCTTTCTGCACTCAGAGTTATACCAAGTAGATGTTTTGGTCTTGTGCTTGGGTTTCGGCACCTCTGGGTAGAGGATCTCTCCCAATGCAGCCACTAACTCTTCGTGAATAGAAGGTAGGGATTCCTGCAAGGCCTGGGTACTGGGTAGACTAATTAGTTCTTCCAGGGCCTCAAATTTGGGCAGCACCAGATTATAGATTTTCCCCATATTTTCTTCCGATTTGGAGAAATTCTGCCATCTCACCCTACGCCTGTTTGAAGTTAATACCAGATTTCCCCTTTCATCTCTTTCCTCTGGGCGAGAAGGTCCTATAGGTTCGGGGCGATAGCCCAAGGAGAGGAGGAGGGCATTATGGTCACTATCAGTGCGTGGAATTATATAAAAGTCCTCCACCTTAGGCCAGAGGCTGGTGTCAACAAAGATATAATCCAGTCGTGACTCATGATTGAGTCTATTGAAAGTGCACTTGGAGGGAGTATCTGAGGGAGTGCGTCCATTACAGGCTCTTAAGGCGAAATTAAGAGTTAAAGACATAATTTGGACCGCAAGTGGAGACCAGGATTTAGGATGAGGCGAGTGACACACTGGTATGCCCCAGAAATCATCTTCTGCAGTGAGGGCCCCTTCCCTCAAGCCCTCTAGGGGCTCGAAGTGGCAATTAAAGTCACCGCCCATGACCACCTTGAAGTCTGCCGGCAGCTGGCCCAAAAAGGACACAAGATCTTCAAGTGTGGTGGACTCTGCCATTGGTCCTACTGGGCGGGAATAAACATTTATTATTGCTATCGTTGGAGCCCCCTTCCAGTTTAGAAGGACACACTGAATGTCTTGGGAAGACGTAAGTAGGGATTCCGCTTTGCAGCCAATATGTGAAGCTATCCACACCGCCAAACCACCCGAGGGCCTCCCCTTGCCATTCCAGGTGGCATGGATCTCAAATATGGCATAGCCAGTTTTGACAACCGGCTCCCTCGCCCATGTCTCTTGAAAGAGGCAAATATCACTATTTGTTATAAGGGAATCCCATTCATCCGTGTGCATTTTGTTGGAGATACCTGCGACATTCCAAGATAGTACCTGCAGGGCACTAGTGGGACTGTGCAGGATTAGTCCATGCCCCCCTGAGGTGTTTCTACCACTACAAACTTTTGGGATGGGAACCCCTTGTGAAGGGGGTGGGCTAGAGTTAGGTGTGACTGGGAGACTTGGGATCGTACCATAAGAGTCTGCTGACAGTTGGCAAAGGGAGTTGGCACCGGGAGCATGAGAATTTTCATTCAGTCCATTTGACGCTCTTTCTTCAGCAGAATAACCAGGAAGGGAGCCCAGGCGTCAATCACAAGAGTCCAAACCAGAAAGAGCTTCAAATCTGTTGTTAACTTCCAAAGGTGTAAATGGAAGCAAGTGGTCCATCCCCCCTGAGTGAGAAGAATGTTCCATGCTCCTGTAAATAGTTCCATAGCCCCTAGATGGAACATGTTCCCACCCAAGAACATTCTTTGGAATCGTGGAACCTGGGTATGAGGGGAAGTGATGGTTAATTTGTTTAGGGCCATTAATCCCTATCGGGGGCATGGGGGGCCATGGGCATGACAAAGGAGCTACTAGGGCTCTAGGATAGAAATAAGTGAGGTCACACGGCATAATTGATTTGCCTAGGTTCCCCGGCATCCAACTCAAAATATGCCTAACAGCTTCAGGATCCCTGAAATTAATCACAATCAAGTCGCCCTCAATGTCTTTCTCCCGTCCCCCTAGCCAGGAGAGTCGGCGCACATGCACTATGTCTCCATTAACATTCACCGGGAGAGGTCTATTTTTAGACAACCAGTACATGGTTTTGTTTTTAAGTTGCTCTGGGCCTTCTCGCTTGTCGGGGTCTAGAGTGGGCACACCCGTAAGCACCACTACATAGGGTAGTGATTCTGGGGGGAGTTCAACCTGGGGGATCCTGCGTTTAGGTGCATTGATAGAGGGTGCCCTCTCTCCCACCGGATGGCTTGATCTTGCAGCGGTACTACTTCCACCCTTCGAGTTGGTACCGTTCTTATTGATGGCAGTTGCGGAAGGAGTGGTGGAGGGTAATGTGCCTAGAGGAGTGTGGGACAATGTCTTAGTTGGAGGATTGGGCAAAGGGAATGAGGCTGTTGTAGTGGTGGTAGAAATCGTATGGGCCTCCTTGGCTGGATTATTAGATGTTGAATAGAGCATCTTGGAAGTAGAAGGGTTTGAGCTGTTAAGTGAACTGACTGCAGTCTGAACTATACTAGGTGTTTTAGGGACCTTCTGATGGACCGGTCTATTTAAAATAGCCTGTTCCAAGTTCCCTAGCCGTTGTTCTATGGCCAATAGTCTATCTACAATAGGGGAAGTAAACGTCCTGAGCATTTGCGCAATTGACTCTAAGGTAGGGGCAAGCGGAGGGGTCTCCTCCGGAAATGCACATGGAGGAGTAGTAATTAGTATAGAGGGTGGTATTTCTTGTGCAGTCTCTGTAGAAGTAGTAGGTCTGATACCCACAGCTGGTATAGAAACAGAGACTGCACCCCCCCCTTTCCCCTTACCAAATTCAGAGTGACTAATTTTGCCCTTTTGTATAGTACCCCCCTTCCTCATCCTTTTTTTAGGCGGAGGGCCAGGGATTATCAGGGCCTCAGTCTTCCTCAATTGATTTTTAGCAGTGGTTTTTGCCAGGGAGATGGGAGCTGGCATAAGTTTCTGAGCTGTATCAGGATTGCTAGGTGTTAGGAGAGCGACAGTAGGCAAACTAGAGGGATTCCCTGAAGAAGAAGGAGGTGTGGAAGTAATATCCCTTAAAAGTTCTGGAATTCCCTGGGATGTGAAGGGGTCCTCAGTAATGGGGGACACCTCTGTACTGGGTATTAAAATATGCGGGGACGTAACCAAGGGAGTTCTTGCCTTGTAACCCTCGATGGAGCGTCGACGCTCCACCCTTCTCTCTGCTAAGGCATCTTCCCTTTCAATTTCTGAGATGGATTTCTTGAAATAGTTATCTAGAGTGCCCTTGTTAGGGTTAACCCCCGAAGTCCCAGGTGAAGCCATATCCATAATGGGAAGAGGTTACACAGTTATGAGGTTATACAGGGGTGACTATATCTAGAAATACTAAACCAGCAAAACGGAAACAACTATAGTAACACTTAAGCAGTGTACACAAACAGTGGAAGTCACAGAGAGCCCGGGTCTAAGTAGGGAGCACGACTAAAGGGACAGGGCCCAGCCCAGCCTCTCCAGCCACCTAACGGCCACACAACGGCCCGCTCTTTGCCCGGTCTTCGCCCGCGCGCGTCCCGCGTGCGCGTGCGAAAGTTGGGCTAAGTGGGAGGAGGAGGGGGCGGGAAGAGGCCCAGGTGCGCGCGATTACCTGGCGCTAGCACCTTTCGTTGCCTCGCAGTCCCGCTCCCGCTACCAGAGTCACTCCCTCAGCTGGTGTAAAGATCTGGCCTGGAGTGCGCCGGCTGACTCCTGCAGGGTACCAAGATCAATTCCCTTGGGGCAGATGCAGTGAAGGAATAGAGCACACGGGCTCAGGCACAGTTCAGCATTCGATCGCTGGCGGTGAAAACACAACGGAGCACACAGGGTCAAGGTGCAAGAGTCCCAAATCCGGTAAGCCAGCAGCAGTGTAAGAGGCTCCCCACACTTCCAAACAGCAAGCACGACTGCGAGCGGCTCCCGCGGAGCGGGGGCCGCGAGTCGTTAAGTGCTTGCAGGGAGGAGGGGGCGGGAAGAGGCCCAGGTGCGCGCGATTACCTGGCGCTAGCACCTTTCGTTGCCTCGCAGTCCCGCTCCCGCTACCAGAGTCACTCCCTCAGCTGGTGTAAAGATCTGGCCTGGAGTGCGCCGGCTGACTCCTGCAGGGTACCAAGATCAATTCCCTTGGGGCAGATGCAGTGAAGGAATAGAGCACCCGGGCTCAGGCACAGTTCAGCATTCGATCGCTGGCGGTGAAAACACAACGGAGCACATAGGGTCAAGGTGCAAGAGTCCCAAATCCGGTAAGCCAGCAGCAGTGTAAGAGGCTCCCCACACTTCCAAACAGCAAGCACGACTGCGAGCGGCTCCCGCGGAGCGGGGGCCGCGAGTCGTTAAGTGCTTGCAGGGAGGAGGGGGCGGGAAGAGGCCCAGGTGCGCGCGATTACCTGGCGCTAGCACCTTTCGTTGCCTCGCAGTCCCGCTCCCGCTACCAGAGTCACTCCCTCAGCTGGTGTAAAGATCTGGCCTGGAGTGCGCCGGCTGACTCCTGCAGGGTACCAAGATCAATTCCCTTGGGGCAGATGCAGTGAAGGAATAGAGCACCCGGGCTCAGGCACAGTTCAGCATTCGATCGCTGGCGGTGAAAACACAATGGAGCACACAGGGTCAAGGTGCAAGAGTCCCAAATCCGGTAAGCCAGCAGCAGTGTAAGAGGCTCCCCACACTTCCAAACAGCAAGCACGACTGCGAGCGGCTCCCGCGGAGCGGGGGCCGCGAGTCGTTAAGTGCTTGCAGGGAGGAGGGGGCGGGAAGAGGCCCAGGTGCGCGCGATTACCTGGCGCTAGCACCTTTCGTTGCCTCGCAGTCCCGCTCCCGCTACCAGAGTCACTCCCTCAGCTGGTGTAAAGATCTGGCCTGGAGTGCGCCGGCTGACTCCTGCAGGGTACCAAGATCAATTCCCTTGGGGCAGATGCAGTGAAGGAATAGAGCACACGGGCTCAGGCACAGTTCAGCATTCGATCGCTGGCGGTGAAAACACAACGGAGCACACAGGGTCAAGGTGCAAGAGTCCCAAATCCGGTAAGCCAGCAGCAGTGTAAGAGGCTCCCCATACTTCCAAACAGCAAGCACGACTGCGAGCGGCTCCCGCGGAGCGGGGGCCGCGAGTCGTTAAGTGCTTGCAGGGAGGAGGGGGCGGGAAGAGGCCCAGGTGCGCGCGATTACCTGGCGCTAGCACCTTTCGTTGCCTCGCAGTCCCGCTCCCGCTACCAGAGTCACTCCCTCAGCTGGTGTAAAGATCTGGCCTGGAGTGCGCCGGCTGACTCCTGCAGGGTACCAAGATCAATTCCCTTGGGGCAGATGCAGTGAAGGAATAGAGCACCCGGGCTCAGGCACAGTTCAGCATTCGATCGCTGGCGGTGAAAACACAACGGAGCACACAGGGTCAAGGTGCAAGAGTCCCAAATCCGGTAAGCCAGCAGCAGTGTAAGAGGCTCCCCACACTTCCAAACAGCAAGCACGACTGCGAGCGGCCCCCGCGGAGCGGGGGCCGCGAGTCGTTAAGTGCTTGCAGGGAGGAGGGGGCGGGAAGAGGCCCAGGTGCGCGCGATTACCTGGCGCTAGCACCTTTCGTTGCCTCGCAGTCCCGCTCCCGCTACCAGAGTCACTCCCTCAGCTGGTGTAAAGATCTGGCCTGGAGTGCGCCGGCTGACTCCTGCAGGGTACCAAGATCAATTCCCTTGGGGCAGATGCAGTGAAGGAATAGAGCACACGGGCTCAGGCACAGTTCAGCATTCGATCGCTGGCGGTGAAAACACAACGGAGCACACAGGGTCAAGGTGCAAGAGTCCCAAATCCGGTAAGCCAGCAGCAGTGTAAGAGGCTCCCCACACTTCCAAACAGCAAGCACGACTGCGAGCGGCTCCCGCGGAGCGGGGGCCGCGAGTCGTTAAGTGCTTGCAGGGAGGAGGGGGCGGGAAGAGGCCCAGGTGCGCGCGATTACCTGGCGCTAGCACCTTTCGTTGCCTCGCAGTCCCGCTCCCGCTACCAGAGTCACTCCCTCAGCTGGTGTAAAGATCTGGCCTGGAGTGCGCCGGCTGACTCCTGCAGGGTACCAAGATCAATTCCCTTGGGGCAGATGCAGTGAAGGAATAGAGCACACGGGCTCAGGCACAGTTCAGCATTCGATCGCTGGCGGTGAAAACACAACGGAGCACACAGGGTCAAGGTGCAAGAGTCCCAAATCCGGTAAGCCAGCAGCAGTGTAAGAGGCTCCCCACACTTCCAAACAGCAAGCACGACTGCGAGCGGCTCCCGCGGAGCGGGGGCCGCGAGTCGTTAAGTGCTTGCAGGGAGGAGGGGGCGGGAAGAGGCCCAGGTGCGCGCGATTACCTGGCGCTAGCACCTTTCGTTGCCTCGCAGTCCCGCTCCCGCTACCAGAGTCACTCCCTCAGCTGGTGTAAAGATCTGGCCTGGAGTGCGCCGGCTGACTCCTGCAGGGTACCAAGATCAATTCCCTTGGGGTAGATGCAGTGAAGGAATAGAGCACACGGGCTCAGGCACAGTTCAGCATTCGATCGCTGGCGGTGAAAACACAACGGAGCACACAGGGTCAAGGTGCAAGAGTCCCAAATCCGGTAAGCCAGCAGCAGTGTAAGAGGCTCCCCACACTTCCAAACAGCAAGCACGACTGCGAGCGGCACCCGCGGAGCGGGGGACGCGAGTCGTTAAGTGCTTGCAGGGAGGAGGGGGCGGGAAGAGGCCCAGGTGCGCGCGATTACCTGGCGCTAGCACCTTTCGTTGCCTCGCAGTCCCGCTCCCGCTACCAGAGTCACTCCCTCAGCTGGTGTAAAGATCTGGCCTGGAGTGCGCCGGCTGACTCCTGCAGGGTACCAAGATCAATTCCCTTGGGGCAGATGCAGTGAAGGAATAGAGCACACGGGCTCAGGCACAGTTCAGCATTCGATCGCTGGCGGTGAAAACACAACGGAGCACACAGGGTCAAGGTGCAAGAGTCCCAAATCCGGTAAGCCAGCAGCAGTGTAAGAGGCTCCCCACACTTCCAAACAGCAAGCACGACTGCGAGCGGCTCCCGCGGAGCGGGGGCCGCGAGTCGTTAAGTGCTTGCAGGGAGGAGGGGGCGGGAAGAGGCCCAGGTGCGCGCGATTACCTGGCACTAGCACCTTTCGTTGCCTCGCAGTCCCGCTCCCGCTACCAGAGTCACTCCCTCAGCTGGTGTAAAGATCTGGCCTGGAGTGCGCCGGCTGACTCCTGCAGGGTACCAAGATCAATTCCCTTGGGGCAGATGCAGTGAAGGAATAGAGCACACGGGCTCAGGCACAGTTCAGCATTCGATCGCTGGCGGTGAAAACACAACGGAGCACACAGGGTCAAGGTGCAAGAGTCCCAAATCCGGTAAGCCAGCAGCAGTGTAAGAGGCTCCCCACACTTCCAAACAGCAAGCACGACTGCGAGCGGCAGTTAAAAAGAAGTCCACCCTCTGAATGTCCTACCCCACCTAGTGCCACAGCCTGTACTCCAGCTGACCCTCTCTGAATGACAAAATGGCCGCCTTACAGTCGGCCTTTTATACCCCTAGCCCCTAGTGTCCAGAACAGGCCAGAAGGTTCTAGATTCCCCATATGTGTCTATGGGCCAGTCCGTGAGGTAATCAGTTTTGGCAGTTACTAGCCACCATTTTGTGTAACTAACCTTGCCCTTAGAAAAGGAGGGACTTCTAGGCCTATGAGGAATTTAGAGGGTCAAGGACGCACCTAACCCCCAGGACAACACCAAAAAGTCAAGTGAGCATAAAAATGAAATGAATTGGAGGTCAGTAAGGGGAAAAAATAAATAAATAATAGGTAGGGAACATCCACAGGCGGACAAGTCTAACACATATGTACTAAGATATGGCAAATTCCTGCTCTCTCTCTGCGTTGGCGCACTAGTGGCTGCCAAGTGCCAAAGTAGACATCCTTGCAAAATGGTGCCTGAGTTGCAGGATTGTTACTGTGCAGGAAGGCACACCTTTGAGGCTTTTTTCTTTTTCTATGTGTGTGGCAGGACATTTTTCCTCGTTGCGCCTCTCCTTTGAAAGCATAGCAGTTTGACGCAGTGACAGGTTTACTATTGTTAGTAAATCTGGGAATGCACTAATAATCATGGGTGGATGCTTGGGAACACCCATGCGCCGCCCATGGAAAGTATTCCCAGTAGAAAGTAACGCAAGGCAGCAACATGCACTGCATCACATTACTCCATATTCAACAAAGAGCTGATCATCTTTACGGAAGTCCTTTGTTCTGTCCAAATAGAAGCTAATCGCCCCCTTTGGATCCAAACGATGAAGTCTCTCCTCCTCTTTGGATGGGTGAGGGGGAGGATAGAAAGTAGGAAGGGTAATGGACTGACCTAGGTGGAAGGGAGTCACCACCTTAGGAAGAAAAGCAGCCCTGGTCCTGAGTACCAACCTTTCAGCACATATGGTCAGAAAAGGAGGCTTTGAACTCAAAGCTAGGAGCTCACTCGCCCTCCTGGCCGAAGTGTAAGCTACCAGGAAGATCGTTTTAAAAGTCAAAAGTCTCAAAGGACAACTTTGCGTAGGTTCGAGCGTAGAACCAATTAAAAAAGTTAACACCAGATTTAAATCCCACTGGGGCATAATAAAAGGAGTGGGAGGAAACACGTTTGTCAGCCCCTTAATGATTCTTAAGACAATAGGAGACTTAAATAAAGAAGGCTGATCAGGTAAACACAAAAATGCCAACAATGCCGACAAATATCATTTAAAAGTGGCCACAGCACAATCCTGCTGGGCCAAATAAAGAGAAAAACAAAGAATATCAGAAAGATGAGCTTTTAAGGGATCAATAGATTTCTCTGCACACCACTTAACAAATTTAGACTACCTGTAAGAGTACACAGACTTGGTGGAGTGTCGCCTGGCTGATAGTATAACATACACCACGTCAGGCGGGAGAGAAAAAGAATTCAGGTTGCCCGGTTCAATCTCCAGGCATGAAGGTGCAGGCTCTGGAGGTGGGGTTGTAGAACCTGCCCCTCCATCTGAGAGAGGAGGTCTACCCTGAGTGGGAGACGGAGCGGAGGGTGCGACGAGAGGTGAAGAAGGTCAGTGTATCACACCCTTCTTGGTCAATCTGAAGCGATCAATATGACTTGGGCCCAGTCTTGGCGAATCTTCCTTAGAACCCGAGGAATCAAGGTTATGGGAGGAAATGCGTAAAGGAGTTGCGAGCACCAACTCAACTGAAAAGCACCCCCAACGCTCCCTGCCTCGGAAACTGGAGACTGCAGAATGATGGGCAGTGCGCATTCTCGAGAGTGGCAAACAGGTCCATCCGAGGAGTTCTCCACGTCTGAAAGATGTGCCGAACTACCTCTGGCATAAGCTTCCACTTGTGGTCGGTGGAGAACTGTCAACTGAAACACTTTGCACGCACGTTCAGCACCATGGCCAGATGATTTGCCATCAAGCAAATCTGATGATCCTGAGCCCAGGACCAGAGCCTCTCTGCAGAGAAGGTATGACCCTACTCCTCCCTGTTTGTCGACATACCACATCGCGGCAGTGTTGTCCGTCAGGACTTGAACCGACTGACCGTGAAGGGAAGGGAGAAAGGCCTTGAGTGCCAAACATATCGCCCGCAATTCCAGAAGGTTGATGTGAAACAACCTTTCCTCTGGAGACCAAAGCCCCTTGATCTCCAGATCCACAAGATGTGCACCCACCCTAGGGCAGAGGCATCCATTATCACTGTAGCCACCGATGGAGGAAGGTGGAAGGGCTTTCCTTGAGACATATAGCCCTCCACGCTCCACCAAGACAGATCCACTGCAGCTTCTCTGGAGATCCTTACTGACTCCCTGAGATCTCCGTTGTGCTGATACCACTGCCTGCGGAGACACCACTCGAGCGCCCGGGGAACAGACCGAGCAGGCGAAGGACCTTCAGAACTGGAACAAATGCTCCATTGTAAAACAAGGGAATCATTTCCTGAATGTCGAGAATCCTTTGTTGAGGAGGGAATGCCCGACACACAGTGGTATCCTGTACTGCACCTATAAACAGGTTGCGCTGAGAGTGCACCAGGTGAGTCTTTGGTACATTTATTGAAAAACCCAATATGTACAACAGCTGGGTTGTAACCTGCAAATGACGACTCACCATCTCTGGAGGCTCTACTTTCAACAACCAGTCGTCCAGGTAGGGAAAAACTGGAATCCCGACCTCTGCCAACACCTTGGTAAAGACTCGAGGTGCGGTAGTAAGACCAAACAGAAGGACCGCAAACTGGTAGTATTGCGACCCAACGATAAACGGAGATACTTCCTGTGCGACTTCAGGATTGGGATGTGGAAATACGGATCCTGAAAGTCGATGGACGCCATCCAGTCCTCTTGTTGCAACGCCTCAAGAACCTGCGCTAGGGTGAGCATCTTGAATCTCTCCTGCTTGAGAAACAGATTCAAAATTCTGAGGTCCAGGATAGGACGTAACCTGCCATCCTTCTTGGGAATCAGGAAATACCGGGAGTAGCACCCCTGACCCCTTTCTTGTTCTGGAACCACCTCTATCGCACCTTTCTGTAACAGGGTAAGAACCTCCTTCTGGAGGAGAAGCAAATGATCCTCCATGCAAAACCCCGGACAAGGAGGGTAAGGAGGGGGAAATTCCCTGAAGGGAAGAGCGTACCCATTTTCTACAAGATCTAGAACCCAAAGGTCCGAGGTTACTAACTTCTAGTCTTGTAGAAAATGGGTAAGCCGGCCTCCCACAGGACCCACATGATCCAGGATGGCGGATCTAGGGCTGCTTTCCTGCATTACCGGGAGGGGCAGGGGAGGTAGAGGAGGAGGAGGAAGAGGGATGCCGTTCAGTTGCATGAAGGCGACCTCTGCCTTTACTTCTGTAGGATTTATACAAAGGGTTCTGTTGCTGCTGCTGCTGACCTGACGGGAATGAAAGGAAGATTTCCTAAAACCACGGTACCTTCTGAAACCATAGCCTCTTGACTGAGACTGTAATCCTAAGGATTTCGCCGTGGCCTTACTGTCCTTAAACCTCTGCAAAGCAGAGCAGCTTTTTCCCCAAAAAGCTTAGAGCCATCAAAGGGAAGATCCAAAAGAGCAGCTTGCACATCCGGTGAAAATCCAGAAGACCTCAACCATGCATGTCTCCTAGTAGCAACAGATGATCCCATCACCCTTGCCACTGAATCTGCAGAGTCCAAGCCCGACTGGATTACTTGGCGGGAAGCAGCCTGAGAGTCTGCCAAAACTTCACTTAAATTACTCCGATATTCTTCAGATAATTTAGGAAGAATCTGCTTGGCAGAGTCCATAAGGGTGTGAATATATCTGCCTAACAAACAGGTTGCATTGGTGGATTTCAAAGCCATACTGGCTGACGAAAAGACTTTCTTCGCAGACTGATCAAGTTTTTTTAATCTCTGTCAGCCGGTGCTTGAGGAAAATATCCAACAGACCTCTTTGAGCATAAAGCCTGAACCACCAAACTCTGAGGTGAAGGGTGAGAAGAAAGAAACTCAGGGTCCCCTGGTGCTGGCCTATACCTTACCTTCTAGAGACAGACCTAGAAACTGCAGGAGCAGAAAGAGGATTTCACCAAACCTCTAGTATCGGTTCAGTCAGGGCATCATTAAAAGGCAAAAGAGGCTCTACTACAGAGGAAGGAGAATGAAACACCTCTGTAAGAAGATTAGGCTTATATTCAGCCATAGGAAGCTGTAGATCCAAAAGTTCAGCTGCCTTCTTAATAACAACATGATAAGGTGCAACATCCTTTGAAGGAGAAGCCTTCTGTGAGCAAAATCCCCTTCTGGAGAAACATCCAAACCACTAGCCTCACACAGGTCTTCAAACAGGTCCTCAGACTCATAAATTTCACCCTTTGCGCTTCTCTTTTAGAGCGCATCTTCGGCTGCGGCATCGGTGGCGCCAATCGCAGCGTCGATGGCTCCGGCAGCGGCGTCGAAGGCGGATACGTGACAGCAACCTGCGTCGAACGAACTCGTGAACAAGGAACGCCAGACGGAGCTGATGGAGCTGGGCACTGCCCATACGGCATCAACATCATCAGTGCCGGAATCTGCCATGACGGCGCCATCGGCATATATGGCATAAAGGGGGTCGGAGGATAATGTTAAGGCACACCCAAATTAAACGCCAATGGACCCATGGGACCCAAAGGTGCTCCAGATGGGCATGTGGCTCTGGAAAAAACGCCATACATCGCGTTCAAAAACTGCGATGGATCCGAACCCGGCGCTGGGAACGAAGGATACTGCGCCGGATCGACCTTCGTGCGAGGAACCTCCGGAGTCAAAACCACTGGGGTCACAGGTGGAGCCAAAGGAGCAACAGGAGTCTCATCATCCACCGGATTAGATGTACCATCCAGAGCCGGAGGATCCACCGACGCCAGAGACAGCGCCGGAGTGCCCACATAAGGAGATCGGTCCGGAGACACTTGTGGAGACTCAGAAGGTGAAGGAGATACAAAGTCCTTGACACGACGCCGAGGAGCCGGAGAAGGCGACTTCGAAGCTCGAGGCTTCGGCGAACGACGATAAGACCCATGCCTCTTCTTCTTTTTGTGCCTTCTCTTCGATCCATGTGAAGTCGACGACCTCGACTTTGACCGCTTACAACCCCTTTTCTCCTTTTTCACCTTCGACATACAAAAGTTTAGCTTCTCTTTCTTTCAATGCCTTCGGGTTCATTTTCCTGCAGGAAGAACAACCTTCGACGTTGTGATCTAATGAAAGACACCAAAGACAGTCCTCATGCGGGTAAATGATCGACATATGACCACCGCATTCCTTACAGGGCTTGTAACACGACTTCCTCTGAACAGACATGGCAAACTCATAAACAAAGAAAATCCCGAACGAATATGCTACTTACCAGTATGCATCTGTTCTTGGCATGTAGGGCTGCTGACATTCATATCTTGTGCATAGATCGCCGCCTAGTGTTGGGTCCGGATGATTGCACATTGTTGTCCTGGAAGAGTCTTCGAAGTATCACGAGATAGGTGGCTCCTCCCCTGGACTACAGTGCGCATGGGCATCAACTCCATCCCCAGATTGTTTTTAGCCATTGTGGCAAAGATGGAGTGTAACACTGTGAGTGATGACCATGCTAAGAGTAATTGTAAGTGCTGCAGCCGCTACAGGCGCCGGGGAGGAGGGCGGGCGATATGAATGTCAGCAACCCTACATGCCAAGAACAGATGCATACTGCTAAGTAGCATATTCGGTTCGAGGCTTGTGGGCTGCTGAATTCATATCTTGTGCATAGAATACATAGCAGTCCCTCCATTAGCGGCGGCCGCCTGTGCCAGCTGCAGCAGTTTGGAAAAGTGTTTTTAGAACAGCCTGCCCTACAGCTGCCTGCTGTTTGGAGTGCACATCTACACAGTAGTGTTTTGTAAATGTGTGTGTGGTAGACCATGTGGCTGCTCTACAAATGTCTTCTAAAGGAATATTTCCAAGGAAAGCCATGGAGGCCCCCAACTTGCGGGTGGAGTGGGCCCTTGGTGGGATTGTTAAAGTGCGCTTTGCTTTTTGATAGCAAATTTGAATACACTTAACAATCCACCTGGCTATACCTGCTTTGGAAATGGGGTTGCCTTTGTGTTGTGCTGAAAAGGCAACAAAGAGTTGTTTCGTCTTCCTAAAATCTTTGGTTCTATCAATGTAATACATTAAAGCTCTTTTGACGTCAAGAGTGTGGAGCATCCTCTCCGCCACTGACTCAGGATTTTGGAAGAACACAGGCAGTTCAATAGTCTGATTGATATGGAACTGTGAAACCACCTTTGGAAGAAATTGAGGGTTAGTGCGTAGCACCACCCGGTTGGAGTGAATTTGTATGAATGGCTCTTGGATAGTCAGTGCTTGGAGTTCACTAACGCGTCGCAGCGATGTAATCGCTATTAGGAAAGCCACTTTTCACGTTAAGAACTGAATCTCGCATGAATGTAGAGGCTCAAAGGGTGGACCCATCAGTCGGGTGAGAACCACATTAAGGTTCCATTCAGGAGCTGGTGGGGTCCGGGGAGGAATGACTCATTTGAGTCCCTCCAGAAAGGCCTTAACGGCAGGCACTCTAAGAAGTGAGAGATGCTGCCTGTTTTGGAGATAAGCCGCTATGGCGGACAAATGAATCCGAATGGAAGCATAGGCCAGATTGCATTTGTAAAGATGTAACAGATAACAAATGATGTTGTGCGTAGACGCGTCTAGCGGGTTGATGTTGTGGTCTGCACAATAAATGACAAACCGCGGCTTGCCGGCGCTGATGAAGGACCTGTGAGCGCTGAGCTCCGGCCCATCACCGAATAAATCCTGCACAATATCCTGCTTCAACGGACCTAAGGGGTCAACAGGGTGTGTCATTGACTCACCGTCACTGTCGAGACACTAGGCGGGGCATCCAGTGGCAATCGGCCGACGGACGGCGAGCAAATAATTGCTTTGTTTTTCTAAATGATTTCGTTCTGTCCACATACTAAAGCAGAGCTCTCTTTACATCCAGTATGTAGGGCTCTTTCAGCTACTGACTGTGGATTTTGGAAGAACTCTGGCAGTTCTATTGATTGATTAATATGGAAATTGGATATGACCTTTGGCATAAACTTAGGGTTTGTTCTAAGAACTACCCTGTTAGCATGTACCTGCATGAAGGGTTCTTGAATTGTTATTGCTTGTAACTCGCTAACTCGCCTGAGTGAGGTAATGGCAATCAGGAATGACACCTTCCACGTTAGGAATTGCAGTTTGCATGAGTGTAGAGGTTCCAAAGGAGGTCCCATAAGTCTGGTAAGTACTATATGTAGATTCCAGACTGGGGAAGGTGGGTGTCTTGGAGGGATCACCTTTTTAAGACCCTCCATAAAAGCCTTGATTGCTGGTACTCTAAACAGTGATAGGTGTTGCCTGTTTTGAAGGTATGCTGCTATAGCAGCGAGGTGTAGTCTTATGGAAGAGTATGCTAGGTTACATCTTTGAAGATGCAGCAGGTAACATATAATGTTCTGTATGGAAGCATCTAATGGGTTGATTTGGTTATTGTTGCAGTAAATAACAAATCTCTTCCATTTCGCTGCATAGCACGCTCTCGTAGTTGGTCGTCTTGCCTCCTTAATGATGTTCATGCAGTCTGGAGGTAAGTTAAGGTATCCAAATTCTAAGACTTCAGGAGCCAGATCGCTAGGTTCATCTGATTGGGATCTGGGTGTCTGATTTCTCCATGGTTCTGAGTTAGAAGATGGGGTGCGAGGCACAGCCTTTGATGAGGAACTACTGAAAGCTCCAGGAACGTTGTGTACCATGGCTGTCTCGCCCATGTTGGAGCAACTAGGATCAATATTAGTGACTGATGCCACAGTTCGCGTGCCACCAGCAGAATCAGTGGTGCTGGGGGAAAAGCGTACGCAAATCTGCCTGACCAGTTCATCCATATCGCATTGCCTTGTGACAACGGATGTGGGAACCTGGTGGCAAAGTACTGGCATTTTGAGTTTTCGTTTGTGGCAAACAGGTCTATCTCTGGGTGCCCCACTGCCTGAAGAATTGTTGGAGAACTTGAGGGTGAATCTCCCATTCGTGTAGTTGCTGGCTGTGCCTGCTGAGCAGGTCTGCTATTTGATTGTCTTTCCCTGGGAGGTGTTCTGCCAGGAGAAAGATGTCTTTTGGAATTGCCCACTTCCATATGCTCTGTGCCAAGTGGGACAGTTGTGGAGAGTGTGTTCCTCCCTGTTTCTGGATATAGTACATTGCTGTCATGTTGGGTGTCCGGATCAACACAGTCTTGCTGTACAAGTATTTTTGGAATGCTTTCAGGGCTAGGAATATCGCTAGCAACTCTAGTTGGTTGATATGCAGTTTCTTTTGTTTGATTGTCCAGAGCCCTTGTACTGTGTAAAGAAGGAGGTGGGTTCCCCAGCCTGTCAATGATGCGTCCACTGTTAGTACTAGTTGTGGAACCG
This sequence comes from Lissotriton vulgaris, assembly GCF_964263255.1. Taxonomy (NCBI): domain Eukaryota; kingdom Metazoa; phylum Chordata; class Amphibia; order Caudata; family Salamandridae; genus Lissotriton; species Lissotriton vulgaris. The sequence continues at coordinate 102,338,711 of NC_141690.1, forward strand.
GCTCTTGGAACAGTCGCCCCTTGGAAAGGTTTTGTGGGTTCCACCACTGCAGAGAGTTGTGAGCGCGACTGTCTACCAACAATAGGTCTTTTAGTTGTCCATGAACTTGGTTCCACTGCCGTGCTAGGCATTCTTGCAATGGACGCATTTGAAGTCTGGCATGGGGGACAATGAATATGCAGGAGGCCATCATGCCTATGAGCTGCATGAAGACTCGAGCTGGCAGAGAGTGTTGTGGCTGAATTTGCGAATGAGCATCTGCATGCTGGCTATCCTCGCTGAGTTTGGATATGCCTTTGCCACTGAGGTATCTATAGTAGCTCCCAGATATTGTTGTGTGTGGGACAGTTGTAGATGCGATTTTGGGTAGTTTATCGAAAAGCCTAGGCTGTGTAGCAGCAGAAGTGTTTGAGACGTGTCTCTTGTACACTGTTCGTACGATTTGGCTTGTATTAGCCAATTGTCTAGGTACGGGAACACATGGATGTGTTGCCTCCTGAGATGTGCAGCCACTGCCGCTAAGCATTTTGTAAACACTCTTGGAGTCGTGGTTACCCCGAAGGGGAGAACCTTGAATTGAAAGTGTTGACCTTCTATTGTGAACCTGAGATATTTTCTGTGAGCTGGATGGATGGGTATGTGAAAATACACCTCCTTGAGGTCCAATGTTGCTAGGAAGTCTCCTTGTTGTAGCAACGGGAGCACTTGCTGCAGTGTAATCATATGGAAGTGCTTCAACAGTATGTATTGATTTAGGGGTCTGAGGTCCAATATTGGTCTGAGGGAACCGTCCTTCTTGGGAATAAGGAAGTATAGGGAGTATACTCCTGTCCCTTGGTGTTGAAAAGGGACTGGCTCTATGGTCCCCTTTTCCAGGATGCATTTCACCTCTTGTTGTAGCAGGGTGATGTGTTCTTTGGACATAGGACGGTGTCTGGGTGGTATGTTTGGTGGAGTAGAAGTGAGTTCAAGGCAATAACCATACTGGATAATTTGTCTCACCCACCTGTCCGTGGTAATTGCGTTCCAGACAGGTAGGAATTGTTGGAGTCTGCCTACGACCGGTGTTGGGTGGTCCGGAGGTAGCGTGATAAAGTCACTGTTTTGTGGCAGTGGAGGCTCTGGTGTTATTGCCTCCACGTCCTCTTCCATTGTTATTGTTGCCCCTATAACATCCTCTGTTGGAGTTCTTGTTAAAGGAACATTGGTTGTTGCCTTTGTATGTAGATGATGTCTGTGAAGTATTGCCCCGTGTAGCTGCTCTGTATGATGAGCGTCGAAAGGAACCTCTGTGTTGTTGAAACTGCAATGCACCCATTGATTTTGCAGTTTCTGTGTCCTTCTTCATTTTATCTATAATGGTGTCGACTGCCGGGCCAAAAAGGAAGTCTTGATTGACTGGTTGGTTAAGAATGGTGGACTGCACCTCATTCTTAAAGCCTGAAATACGAGGCCATGCGTTTCATCGTAGTAAAACGCTAGTGTTAATGGACCTGGCTGCAGTGTCAGCTGCGTCAAGCGCACATTTGATGGAGGCATTTGTAATAAATTTTCCCTCCTGTATGAGGTCATTGGCTTGGGCTTTGAAAGGCTCAGGCAGGTATTGCACTAAGGCTTCAAGCTGGTCATAGGGTGCCCTATCATATCGAGCTAGTAGAGCTTGTGTATTTGCAATTCTCCAAGAATTGGAGGCCTGTGATGCTACTCTTTTACCCGAGGCCTCTAGTATTTTGGACTCTTTATCAGGAGAAGAAGCCTCTCCTGTCGTCTGTGAGTTGGCCCTTTTGCGTGCATTAGCCACTGCCAGTGAGTCTAATGGTAACTGACCTTTGATATAGGTAGGGTCTGTAGAGGCTGCTCTATATTTCTTTTCAATCCTGGGATTGATTACGCGTGCCCTGGCTGTATCTTTAAATATATCAGGCGCGTGTTTTAATACCCCCTTTAGCATAGGAAGGGTCCTGATATTTTTCTCAGAAGTAGGGAATGTGTCAAATAGAAAGTCTTCTTCTATAGGGTCATTGTGCTTATCCACGTTGTGGTACTGGGCTGCCCTATCAATTAGCTGGTTGAAGAGAATGGTGTCGTCAGTAGGTGACAGCTTTGTTGGATATGAGGATACGTCAGGGATGGGATGCGTGTCATATGGATCAGTTGGCTCTGCCCATGGTTCATTTTGATGGTTAGGATCCTCTGGGTAGTTATAATCATATTGAGGATCTTCCCCTGTGTTGCCCTCATTGTCCCCAGACTGAGAAGGAGAGAAAGGAGCAAAAGGCGTAGTAGGCATAGTAGGATAGAAAGGAATGAAGGGTCTAGAGGGAGAAGTCCCAAAGTCCTTCTTCTTTAGAGGAATGGGGGAATGAGAGCCGTGTTCAATGGTCTCTTCTTTCTGTGTAGTATTGTGACTTTACCAGTCTCAGGGTTTATATATATTTTTGCCTGGTCGTCTGATGGATCTGGATGGAAGAGTTCTTCTTCCACTGTCAGTGGCTGTGTCTTTGACTTCTTTGGCTTAGTCTGTTGTGGATCGACTATTGCTTCCGGGTCGACAACCTCTCTTGGTTCGACGACTTTCGGTGCCTTATTGGTTTTTCTTGGTTCGGCCCCCTTGTTCAGGTCGACGAGTGATTGCGGATCGACTGGGTGTTTAGGGTCGATACGCTTCTTGTGCTCGATAGGCTTTTTCGGTTGACTGTCCTTTGTCGAGACGTTGTCTTTTTTTGGATCGACCGGCCTTTTTGAAGCACTTGTCCTTGGTTCGGTAGCCTTCTCCGGCTGGACCACAGGCTTCGGTACGGCGCCCTTTGCGTCGGCGACCTTCTTCGGGTCGACGGCCTTCGGCAGCGCTGCCTTTTTTGGCTTGACGGCCTTCTTCGGGTCGGCGCCCTTTGGTTCAGCGACCTTCTTTGGCTCAATGGCTTTCTTCGGTTCGGCGCTTATTGGCTCGATGGCCTTCTTTGGTTCAGCGCCTTTTGGCTCGACGGCCTTCTTCGGGTCGATGCTCTTAGGCTGTACGGCCTTTTTCGGTTCAACGCCCTTCGGGTCGACGACCTTTTTCGGTTCTAGAACCTTCTTAGGGATAACGTTACTCGGCCCTGTGGTCTCTGAAGGCTTAGTCGTTGGTTTCGGAGCCGAGCCGGACGGCGGGGCTGCCGAATATTTCTTTGGATCTTGGCTAAGGCCTTTAGGCGATGCCTCGACCGGTGCCTTCGGTAACAGGGTAATCGGTGTCGGGGGCAGTGTACTCACGATTTTCCCCGGTGGGATCTCGTCATCGGAGTCCGATTGGTCCTCGACGGTGACGATCTCTAGGTCCGAATCTGTCGCTTCTGGAAGTTCCCGGTCATCGTCGAAGATATTGTTTGGTTCCGGAGCCTGTCGCTGCATCTCTTGCCTAGCGGCCCGTCGAATCCGGATGGTTTTCTTCGAATGGAATTGGGCACAGGCTGGGCAGGTTTCTTCCCTATGGTCTGGTGATAGGCACTTGTTGCATACTGAGTGTTTGTCAGTATGCGGGAACTTGGAGTGGCATTGTGGGCACCTTTTAAACGGGCTACTTTCCATCGACAACAGGCCCACGTGGCGTCGAAAAGGCCCAACGGCCCGCGTCGACGCCCGGTCCGAGATGGAAAGTTCGATCGAGTCAATAAGTACCAAGCGAGAACAATACCGTTGAAGTCGAAGGCCTTTAGTCCTTTAGAGAAGTTTAGTTTAGATTCCGAAGTTAGAGTATAGGAATAACATCCAAACCCAATGGCGGAAAAAACAATCTGAGGATGGAGAAGATGCCCATGCGCACTGTAGTCCAGGGGAGGAGTCACCTATCTCGTGATACTTCGAAGACTCTTCCAGGACAACAAGGTGCAATCATCCGGACCCAACACTAGGCGGCGATCTATGCACAGATATGAATTCAGCATCTCACATACCTCGAACATAGGTAAATATCAATGGTTGCCAAAGGACACAGGTTGGAAGGGGTGTGTCGGAAAAACCCATGGTTGGGGGGCCACCACCACATCTGTGAGGTGGAGCAAAGAGAAAGCCTCCTCCCCTGGGTTGTCTCATCTTATTCCTGCCATAACTTTCAGAATAGATGGAATCTGAATCTTCAGTATTACGCAACTCATCCGAGTTGGAGGTCCATTCATCAGTCCCTTGTCTCCAACCTCTCGCAATTCTTCGGTTGTTGTTCTTGAAAGGGCTGTGAATGGTAGTCATCTGAAGTGTGTGGATCTACCTTCTCATGTGAGAAGAAGCCAATGTTCTTCTTCAGTTTGTTAATATTATATTTCCGAAGATTCTCTTTTGTCTTGCTAAAAATTTTGTTTACCTCTTCCAGTTTCTTCTTGAAAAGGATCACGCATAAGATGTTCACAATATTTACAATAGCCACCTAGTCCTAATATTGGCTGTCAGTATCTACTAACTAGACATTTTCTTTATATATTGTTATTACTATAGTTTCCTTCATCCATTGAACCCTTCTTAAGCTTGAGACTCTTATTTCCATGAGTCCCAGGGTTGCAGTCCTTTTATTTCACTTACGCTGTATGCTCAGAGTCTAGTAGTCTTAAGTTTACAATGCCCATGATTCCTGGCACACCTGCCTTGCATCAGTTCCTAATAATCATTTGTGTCTCTTTAAAATGACGTGCCCGGCTTCACTCTTTCACTCTTGACGGGCGTCCCATCAAGAAAACCGACAGACACGTTAGAGGAATGTTGGGCTCCTACACTTTTGCAGATTTTATTGGCATTATCTTTCGGTCCTCTAGGCATTGAGAAACATAGACCATCACGCGGTCGTGTCTCATAGTATTGGCTGAGACGGGGCTTTTACGGTGGCTGAGTTACTTTCCTTGTACACTGTTGCCTGCAGTCACAGCACCGTCTGTTTTTTATACTTTGGGATTATTCTTTGTGTTTGGCTTTGTATTTATCCCTCCTCACAGCATCATGTTCAGTGATTAGGCGCTTGTTCATTTTAATTTATTTAGCCAATCATTTGATTTATTTTGAAATGCAGTGATTAATGTACTCGCATAGATATATGCAGTGGTCAGATAATTAATTTGTTGTGCAAGTTTGTCTCTGCTCCTCCTCACAACGTCATGTTTACTGATGTGGTTCTTATATGCACAAGTGAATCGTCAAGTGATTTAACTTACCTTAAAGCATCTTTTATACATTCTTATACACATATGTTGTAGCCATAAAGCAGGGCACAAGTTCTATAAAACAAGCATTTGCAATGCAATAGGTCTCGCATTAGGAAAGTGTGAGCTATAGGTATTGTAAATGACAAATATTTTTAATATGTGTTGGCTTTGAAAATATATAAATTAATAGCATTGTTATTCACAAAGCCAATAGCTTACGCTTTCCTAATGCGAGTCCTATTGGCTATGGCAATGCTTGTTGGTAGCAAGCAAGGACAGTGCTGTTGTGGTGCTGAGTGATGATGTGGTTGGGCTGAGTGATGTGGTGGTGTATTAGAGCGATGTGGTGGTGTCCCAGAGTGATGTGGTGGTGTCCAAGAGTGATGTGGTGGTGTCCCCGAGTGAGGTGGTGGTGTCCCCGAGTGATGTGGTGGCGTCCCAGAGTGATGTGGTGGTGTCCCCGAGTGATGTGGTGGTGCCCCTGAATGATGTGGTGGTGCCCCTGAGTGATGTGGTGGTGTTCCCGAGTGATGTGGTGGTGTCCCCGAGTGATGTGGTGGTGCCCCCGAATGATGTGGTGGTGCCCCCGAGTGATGTGGTGGTGCCCCTGAGTGATGTGGTGGTGCCCCTGAGTGATGTGGTGGTGTCCCCAAGTGATGTGGTGGTGTCCCCAAGTGATGTGGTGGTGTCCCTGAGTGATGTGGTGGTGTCCCTGAGTGATGTGGTGGTGTCCCTGAGTGATGTGGTGGTGCCCCTGAGTGATGTGGTGGTGTTCTTGGGTGATGTGGTGGTGTTCCTGAGTAATGTGGTGGTGTCCCTGAGTGATGTGGTGGTGTACCCGAGTGATGTGGTGGCGCCCCTGAATGATGTGGTGGTGCCCCTGAATGATGTGGTGGTGCCCCCGAGTGATGTGGTGGTGTTCCCGAGTGATGTGGTGGTGTCCCCGAGTGATGTGGTGGCGTCCCCGAGTGATGTGGTGGTGCCTCTGAATGATGTGGTGGTGCCCCCAAGTAATGTGGTGGTGTCCCTGAGTGATGTGGTGGTGTCCCTGAGTAATGTGGTGGTGTCCCCGAGTGATGTGGTGGTGTCCCCGAGTGATGTGGTGGTGTCCCCGAGTGAGGTGGTGGTGTCCCCGAGTGAGGTGGTGGTGTCCCTGAGTAATGTGGTGGTGTCCCTGAGTGATGTGGTGGTGTCCCCGAGTGATGTGGTGGTGTCCCTGAGTGATGTGGTGGTTTTCCTGAGTGATGTGGTGGTGTCCCTGAGTGATATGGTGGTGTCCCTGAGTGATGTGGTGGTGTCCCTGAGTGATGTGGTGGTGCCCCTGAGTGATGTGGTTGTGCCCCTGAGTGGTGACCCTGAGTGATGTGGTGGTGTCCCTGAGTGATGGGACTCAGGGACGCCAGAAGACAGGAATTTCCATCATTAAAGAGATGAAGTCTCGATTAAGACCATATATCAGTTTCAGACTCCGCTGAGAGATGAGATGGTGAGGTGTGCAACAATTTTATACAGGCAATTCACTTAACATAAGTTATCTGTCACACTTTAGGTGTTCTACCAACATGAGCCAACTCACGAAAAGCTGATAAGGTGGTGTTTTGAATTTCTTTAAATACTTTAGCTTATGCTGATTTATCAGCAAACTCAGTGTTAACTTGGTTCTTGCATAAAAGCAGTGTGTTTCACGCAGACTTCATGGCCTTCGGTCCCACTTCCTTGAATAGATTCGCTATTAACAGCATACAGCAATTTATCCTTTCAACCTCGAACATTACGTTGTTATTTATTTTCTGTTTTTTTTTACAATAATGTGCATTTCCAGGGCATTCTTATACAAGCAACTGAGAATGCTGCTTAGAAATGTACAAGTATCGCAGGCTGATCAAAACGGGTTGCACATATCAGAACATCAATGGAACACAAGAGAACTGTGTGTCAACCTGGCATTTCAAAAACAGTCCTGCTGCCTGTTAATCCAAACAAAAGCATTTGGGAAGCTCTGAAATGCTGTAATAATCCATCAAGGTTTACGTGTGCTGCCCCAGATGTTCTCTGGCATGCAGCACCTGCACTCATGCAGAGATCAATAAATAACGAATTACCGAGAATTACACTTAAACGTGACTACAAGATATGAGTGGTACACATGGCATACAAATAACATGGCAACATGGAGGCTTGCAACTTGGTAAGAGGGGGAAACGTGCATAAAACACGTGTACGAAGAGTGATTCCATAGATACAGGGAGATACCCTAAAGCAATACCAGTAACTAACTGGATAAACCAGATTTCACTAAAACAAAACAAATAAAAAGCAAGCAGAAGTAAGGAATCTACGGGATGCACGAGACATGCAACCTTTGTTTTTATTTTCCTCCCCCCCAGTGCACATGGATTGGGACTGGAATGGATAATTTTCAAAGTGGCCGGTTTTATTACAGGCTGTATTTGGTCTCATTAAGAAGGTTCCCCGCCCGCCCGCCTGGGTCCTGTAAGGGAGTGCACGAGCAGCCGTGAGGAGCTGGGAAGAGAGACTCCTCAAAGCAAGAAATCTCGTGAAAAGAGAGGTTCTTTTACAGGACTGGTTACAGAGCCGCAATCAGATTATGTTCAATGTCACTCTAGCGCCAGTTAGGGTGCCGTTCTTTCCCCCGCTCCAATAAAAGAGTTAACAGTTACTCAGGGTGGATCTGGCCTCTCCAGAAGCGCCTTCTCATCAGTAAAAAAAAGAAAACAAGATCTGTACTACCCTATGGAAGAACACACGGTGAGCATATAGTGTACATTTATAAAACTTTATAAAATAAAATAAATAAAATGCACACGACACACATTTGAAACAATGGATACATTAAAAAAATGCATTAAAGCATCACAGATGAGCAACATTCACCTATGGTTCCTGCTCCGACTGTTTATAAGAGGTGTTATAAAGCAGACTAATGGTGTAGTAATATAGGGTGCTGTTCCAAAATGTATACGCTAATGGTGGCTATAAACAAAACGTTGAGGTTGGGTACAACAGTGGGTACAAAACAAATTAATAAGATTGTGTACAATGGTTTCATGTTTGTTTTAAGCAAGCAAATCGGAAAGCACCTAGGGAAGGTAATATTAACAATTAGCAATTGTGACCTGCATGTGTTTTTTGTATGGCGCAGGGTTGTAAAATAATGTTTTTCGCATAGATATTGAAATATGCTGTTTCTGTTTGTTTGTGTGTGTGCATTGGAAAAATGTTGAGTAACATACGATACAGAGATATATGTGCACGTTTAGGAGCTCTGCTTCTAAACATGTAAATGCAAACACCAGCAAATCGGTTTTTTAAGTTACCCTAAATAATAGGCTAATACTGTAAGAGCAAAAGTAGCATGAAAATATAAGGTAAAGGGCAGAAAAATGTACTGTTGTGATCGCGGCAGCAAAAGTACTAATAATGTAAAAAGGCTCCCTTTTAAATTAAAGAATGCGCCAAAATGCGAGGAAGTAGAAGCGGTATAAAAAGGAGACATAACACCTATTAAATGCAAAACAACCACAAAACAAGCTCTCTGCATTGCTGTGGCGGGGGGGTGGGCGGGGGAGCGGCAGCCTTTGAAGTCTGATGCCGAGGCTCAGACAAATGGTGGTGTGCGAGCGGCTTCCTTTCAAGTTTGATGGGGGTGTGGGAGGGGGAGCAAATGGCGCGCGCGCGCCAGGCGCACATGCACTGGCCATAATCCGCATTCCAAAGCCCTCTTGGTAGGATTTTCTAGTGCCCCTCTATATCTCTCGCATAGCGATTGCTTATCCAATAGCTAGGCTCCACCTAAAGAAGTGGGAGACTGACCAAGTCCCTCCACATGTGATGACGTCATGTGCCATTACAGCACATGACGTCACAACGAGTGACATCCCACATGGCATCACAGGGAGTGACCTCACTGGAAGACTCTGCATTAGAATGAGTAGCGCTATAAAAATAAATAAAATAGTGTTATTTATAATGTTATTTGTGTAAATACTGGGACAGACCAACCCATCTGACATTCTTACAGTGCGAGCAGGGACTGAAAAAAGTTAAAAGCATGCTTCTCTTAAGTATCTGTGAAGAGATAACAAGCTGTGTGCTTTTGTTTCCCCTCCTGTGCATTTGCATTTAAGTGAGAGATTCCAGGCCGCCTCCAGTCTGATACTAGATCAAAAGCAGGCCTGATGACCCCTTAACTTCTGCCTTTATCTTTGGCACAGCTGGAGATCAAAACAAACCCCCTCGCTGCCTGCACGTTTCTGCTGGGAATGAAAAGCAGAGAACATGCTGGTGCTGCTGAACGTGTCCCGGAGTCCGAGTACTGCACTGGGGCAAATTCAACATATTTCTGTGGTGCCCAAATTCTTGGCAAGGTGGACGGCATCGACCCCGTGAAATTAGTGGGTGGACGCATTGTACCCGTGTGTACCCTTGACTCGTGCCCTGCCATATAGTTAACTTGTCTTGCAGCACCAACATTGTCCTTGTGTGAGACACACAGTGACCATGAGAGATGCTTGTTTGTTTGCTTACTTACAATTCAGATCACTCTTGCTCAACTTTTACTGAGATCACATCTGAGCAATCCTATAAAATATTTTTGAAGGCCCCCCTGTGACTTTCAGCTTGAGTTCCCCTTTTCTATTTTTTAATCACACTGATATGCGGTTTAGGCGGCTTTTTGATGCATGAGTGAGTTGAACAATTACATTACGGGTAAGATTACCCTTCACTTCTCCTCCATCACAACTTTGTATATTGGTGATGGACACTGGTCACACTAATTGATACAAGCCTGCACATTTCACTTCAGAAGTAGATGTGGAATTTGTCATTTTGTCCGGGTGATTTTAATTGTTTCCTTGTTTTTTTATCCTTCAGAATGACGGTGGACGCACTGTGAGCAATATATTGTGGGCCATCTCCTGCACCATCTGGCATACCTTTGTGCGGTGGGTATCATGTTTATTATTTATTTATTTATTTATTTAAAAGGTTTTATGTAGCGCTACTGGACCCAAGAGTATCAGAGCGCTTTACAAGGATGGTGAACATAATGAGATAAAATTAACAATTAAGCGATAAAGAGTTACAGTATGATAATGCATTCAACAGGGCTAAGGGGGCAAAGAAACAGAGAGATAAAATTAATTGGTAAGTGAATATTAAAAGTTAGGAGAGAGAGGGGGTGAAGAGAAGGGGAGTGAGAAAATGAAGGGATTGAGAGGGGGTGGGAAGAGGAGCGGACAAGGGAAGAGAAAGGAGTGGACATGTTCAGAGTCAGTAACATTAGATTCCCCAGTATTTGTTGAGAAGAAGTACTTTGAGTTCCTTTTTGAAGAGAGGGTAAGAGGGTGTTACATCTGGCTTATGTCTTGCATTTCCCTTGCTTAGACTTCCCCATTGCTTAGCCACTGTAAGTGGTAGAATGCCTGATGACATCATAGAATGTTTGGTGCCTGACTGGTGTGTGGAGAGGCAGTTGATGGCAGGCAGGCTGAGCGACAGAAGAACTGCTCCTGGTGGGGTTACAATTACACCTACTTATATCTGTATTATTAACTTAACCTGAAATTAAGCTTGAATAAATCCACCCTATTTATATATACTGGATTTAAGGACTTTTAATTTTTTACAGTGGGGTTGCAGCGAAGATCCTTAGGGAGAGAGTTCCAAATTGTAGGAGCGTTACCAGAGAACGCACAGGATTGGGTCTTTTGACATTTGTGTCTGGGTGGAATCAAGACAAGGGAGTTTGTGCTCCTTAGGTACCTGGAGCAACCAGCTTTGTGTCGTTTCGGTGTTTTGGTGAAGAGCTTTGTGAGTGATGCAGGCAATCTTGTAGGTGAATCTTCCTTCTATTGGGAGCCAATTGAGATTTTTGAGGATGGGGGAGATGTGATAAAAAAATTTACAATCAGAGATGAGTCTCGCAGCTAGATTGAGGACAGATTTAATCGGTGCAAGATGGATTTTAGGGGTGCCAGCCAAAGTGGCATTGCCATAGTCAATCCTGGAAAGGACAAGCGATTGGACAACAAGTTTGAAATCGTCTGCTGGAATAAATGGTTAAGTTTCTTGAGGTGGAGAAGGGTGAAAAGCGCACTTTTGGATGCATTTTTAATGTGGGAGATGAGATTTAGATTCTGGTCGATACTGATGCCTAGGGATTTAACAGAATTAGAGGTGGAGAGTGGGCAGTTAAGAGCTTTGATGTCCTTTATCCAGAGTTGAATGGGAAGGGAGTTGTTTTTGGGGGAAAAAAGGATGATTTCAGTTTTAATTGGGTTCAGCGGAGCTGAGCACAGGCCAACTTACAACAGAATAGCCTGTGCTCTTGCTTCACACAAAGGACCTGACAGTCCTGCATTGTTAATTCAGCCAGCTTGGAACCAGGGCAGGGGAGGCAGGAAATTCCACGCACTTCTAAGCCACTGTGTTAGAAAGGGGATTTCTGATTGGATAAGGTTTGCACCAAAGCCAGGCAGAAATCACAACTCTAGTCAGGATAAGGGAGTTACACTCCTATAATAACCCCTGCTCACCCCCTTGGTAGCTTGGCACAAGCAGTCAGGCTTATCTTAGAGGCAGTGTGTAAAGCATTTGCACAAACCAACAGTAATACAGTGTAAGCACTACAAAAGGACACCACACCTGTTTAGAAAAATATCCAATATATTTATATACTTAAGACAAGACCAAATACGATTTAAATTGCAAAATACGTTAAAAACACAGTTCGTACGAGTCTGTAGCTCGGTCCGAGTCTACCGCTATGCTGAAAACAACAGAGTCTCGCAGTTCCAGCTGACCGCGTCAGTACGGGTCAACAACAGCGTAAACAGGGTTCTTAGTGCGGCTCACATGGAAGTGCGAGTAGGTCTTGGCATCCGTCACGGTTGCGATGCAAAGTGGAAGCGGTGCACGGTGCGGAGTCCCTCGATGCGGTGCGAGCAGCGGCTTGGTGACGATCATCCTGACGCCGTTGGCGAGTCCAAGGCTGGCGGTGCAGGGTGAGATGGTGCTCGATGCGATGTTGGCAGGTTGCGGTGCAGGTGACAGAGCCGGTTGTGGTGTCCGTCGCGGTTATGGTGCAAAGTGGAAGCGGTGTCCTCTCGATGCGGTGCAGGCAGCGGCTGGGTGACGATCGTGCAGACGGCATTGGTGAGACCAAGGCATGCAGTGCAGGGTGAGATGGTGCTCGATGCGGTGCTAGCAGGTTGCGATGCAAGCGACATAGCTGGTTGGCAGTAAGCGGCGCTGGCGGAGCCGAACAGCTGTACGGGACGAGGCGTCACAGGTGTTGAGCCAGCGGGCGACCGTGTCGGTGAGACTAGGCCAGCGAAGTGAAGTGAGGCTGTGCGGGCTGCGGTGCCTCTCGATGCGGTGCAGGCAGCGGCTCAGTGACGATCATGCAGACGATGTCGGTGAGACCAAAGCGTATGGTGCAGGGTGAGACTGTGCGGTCTGCGGTGCCTTCAGGACACAAGGCCAGCAACGGAGGCGGATGACAGAGTCGGTCGCTGCTCCCTCTTCTCTGTGGCAACTGAAACAGCGGTTCCAGGAGCGGTACCCAGAGGGTGGTGAAGTCTTTGTAGTCCCTGAGACTTCTTAACAGGAGGCCAGCTCAGTTCCAGGCCCTTGGAGATACTCAGCACAAGTAGAGAAAGTTCAGTCCATTCCTTTCACTGCCCAAGGCAGAAGCAGCCGCTGCAGGCCAACCCAACAAAGCAACAACACAGCAAAGGGGCAGTACTCCTCCTGGCAGCTCTTCCAGGACTTCTTCTTGGCAGATTCCTTGATTCCAGCGAGTACTAAAGTCTTGGGGTCTGGGCCCCAATATTTATGCCAGCAATTCCTCTGTCCTCTGAAGGCAGAGGGGCCTGAACCTAGTTCAAACCAGTTTGGGGTGCATTCTGTCAGTGTGCACCTTCTTCCTTTGTCAGTGTGGGCCAGGGTCCTCAGACGCACCACAGGAGGTGGAGCCAGCATTGTGGGAGCCAAGCCCAGGTGCTCCTCCCACCAAACTATGTGTTGATGTGTCTATTCAGCCTAGTGCTGACTCACCCTGTCTCCTGGAGTCTCCCCCAGCCCCTGTCACTCACAAACCAGACAGACAATACACAAGCTAGCAGAGGCAGGCTGGATGGTTAGGTCAGAAAATACCTACTTTCTTAAAGTGGTATTTTCAAACACAGAATGTTAAAACCAACTTAACTAAAAGATGCATTTTATCATTCTGAGTTCAGGCATACTAAACTCGACTTTCTACCATGTTCCCTGAGTCAGTTAGGATTATTGGATGTTATAATCAAACTGCCCAACTACCTTGGGCCTACATTAGGGGTGACTCGCTAGTAGAAAAGGGAAGGTTTAGGGGCTGGCAAGTGTGTGCACTTGCCAAGTTGACATGGCAGCCCCAGGCTGCGCACAGGCTCTGCAATGGCAGGCCAGAGTTACACTTTACAGGCTGTTTGCTTGGGTGGCACAATCCGCAGCCCACCAACAGCATTTGATTTATGGGCCCTGGCACACACAGTGCACTTTACTATGGACTGACACATAAATCAAATAGGACAATCACGGAAACACCAATCCATAACACAGTTTACACAGAGAGCATATGCACTTAAGCACTGATTAGCAGTGGTAAAGGTGCCCAGAGTCCTAAAACCACACAGGGAAAGAAAAAATAGGAGGAAAAAGCTAAATGTTTAAGGATAACCCTGCAAAAAGGGCCAAATCCAACACACTATCTAGAAGCTTCTCCTACTTTCCAGAACCAGGGCACCAGAGCATAAAAGTAGGACAACCAACTCTCCAGTACACTTCTGGGTCTGTGAATACTCTGCCAGGAAGAAGAACTGCTGACTTGCCTCAAGGACTGCCACTCTGCTGGACTGCTGATCTAAATGAACTGCTGCTCTCTTGCCTGAGGAAGGAGAGCTGCACCTGCGACTTCATCTTGAACCAAGGACTCCAGAGTGACTCCAAGTGCTAGTCTGCTGGCCTCCTGATCTGAGTCTCAGGGACATAAAAAGCTCTCCAACATCCTGAATCAGCTCCGTGACCTAGCTGCAGTGAGTTCCTGACCCCCAAGTGGTGCCTCTCTCATCCTACACTGTTGGTGTGGCTCATGGGGCTGAAATCAAGCCTTTGGGCTCTTCGTGACCTGGAAGGGCCCGTTCGCACCTAGACGTCATTGCGAAGCTCCATCAGCATGAGTCCGCACTGCAACATCGACTCCTCCACTGGGATCACGCAGTGCCCACCTGCGACACCAGCTCCTCACGCTTTGCCCTCTGCAACGCAAACGGGACTCTTGGCACGAACTTGAGAAGGTAAATCTTCAGCGGGACTAACCTGGGACCATACCCGACCTGAAATGCATCGCGGTCAGCCTGAACTTTTGACTTTGACCTAGTCCAGCACAACCAGGAATCCCTGGTTGGAACTTTATGCTTTTTGGTGCTATTTTAACCTCAAATCATAATTCTGGTTCTACTGTATGGACTTTTATTGTTTTGGTCTTGTTTGTTTTTATCAGATTCTGCTCTATTTTTCTAACCTGGTGTGGGATCTTTTTGTGTGGTGTTTTCACTGTTTTACTGTTTGAAGTGTTGCACAAATACTTTACAGGATTGCCTCTAAATTAAGCCTGAATGGCTGTGCCAAGCTACCAAGAGGATGAGCACAAGCTGATTCGCAGTTTGAGTGTGCCTTCCCCTGACAAGGATTGTGGTTGGTGCTTGACTAGGGCTCACACCCCAGTCAACAGTAACTCGATTTCTCACAATGATGCACCTGGTAGAAAATATTAGACAGGTCTGGAGAGAGTATACATCCTTAAATGTTGGGATGATGTGGTCGAATTTCCGTATTACCGTGTTGGGGCAAGCTGCAGCATGTAAGATGCACTTCCAGGGAGACATTGTAAAACTAGGAATCACATCGAAAAGAGCATTGCCTCCATCAAGGTGGGAGAGGATCAATTCTTACACTGTTATCCAAAGTTGATTTCATTTTGGAAGGAGATCTGGTCACATGCTGTATTGGTTTCCTTGACAATATATTCCTTAAAGGAAGTGATTGTGTCAAGAAAGAATCTAAAAAATGTAGCATTTGCTGTCAGCTGAGGGATAAAGCTGTCAATGATTTTGTTTGCTTACCAGAATTCAATCAAAGATTACTGTTAGTGAGCAGGAGGAATTCTCCTGCACTTTTGTACATTCCTAGCTACATCATAGAGGGTGCAAAAAGCCTTTATACTCCACCCTCTTGAGTGACATTAGTGATGAATTCAAATGTGTCCTTTAGGATATGGCCACTTTTACTCTGCATGCACTCCGGGAAGATCAAGCAGGACCTTCTGCCAATGGCTCACTGATTGCACGTGTACTCCAGATATATATTCCTCATGTAGAATGGCCCTCTACTGTCCCAGTGTTTTTACTGCTTAAATGTTCCTAATAGATAGTCTCTGCATTGTCAAAATAGAGAACAGTTCTACAAATGCCGTAACCTCCTGTTTCAGTGTGTCTCACACATTACATATGCATACCACACAACATACTTGAGGAAAGGGCTACTAAATGTACAGTTGCGCTCTAGTCGCCGCGCGCTGCATGATGACGCAGCATGCGCGGTGGCCATTTTGGAGCTCTTAGCGGGAGTTCCAGTCGGGGAGTATTATCGGAGAGCACCGAATGCCCGGCGCTCTCCTGCCATATAGAAACAATTAATAAATACACTTTCCCCTCATCTCTTGCCTCCGGAGTGTTCCTTGCAGTGGTAAAGGCTTCTTTACACTAAACGGAATAAACTGTTTCTACGGACATAAATGAAATGTGGAAACAAAGTCATTTAAAAAGAATATTATTCAACTAACATTCATAATGCTTTAATGTTCAGGAGTATAATCACGTGATAATTAGCTACTTCTTAAAGAAAATCTTTAGCCAATGTACGTTTTTTTAAATAATTCACTCTCTGTGAAAACAGTAAACAGCACGTACCTTCTCTGGATAGGTCAAAAGCATAAGTTTATATTTTTCTGGGTCGTTCAGCATGTTCTTAAGAAATGTACTCTCCTTAAGAATCTCTTTAACCTCCTTCTCGCCAATATTTAACGAGTAGTCAGAAAGCAGAAACAGAACATCAACCTAGAATTTGAAAATCATTGACAAAAACTATAAGTGATAGTTTGGAGAATGCCAAGTGAGCAATATATATCATGTTATAACAAATACTACTAGCTTCATTCTAAGAGCCAATGGAAAAGAGCCCCAAAAACTGCCTAATACCAGCTGTATTAGCTTAGTTTTTACACCCTATTCAGAGTTTCCAAACTTGCAAAGGGTTTTCCCCTAAATTAACAATTTTGGACATGCATATTCCCCCTGATATTACCTGGAAGATATGTCCTTGTAAAAAGATTTGGCATTTGTTTTCACATAGGGTCATGCCTAATAGCCAAAAATTACGCCCTCTTGTGGGCCATGTCCTTAAAAACCTACATTCTCAGATAAGGGTCTATAGATTGCATTGACCTTCTATTCTCATATCTTCACTCATGCAAATTCCTCCACGCATTACCTCAAGGAATTTGCACCAACACAAATCCACAAGTTATGCAGAACCCTTGATTTAAAAACAGGCACAGGCATCCTTTGCAAGAAATTCATACTGGGCCCATACCAGTATCCAGCAGCATCTTGCAGTCTATAGCATGTTAAACAGACCTGGAATGTATCAACATCTCTAAATACAATCTACAATACTAGCATGGGACCCTGAAAAAGCGTGAGTAATAATGCCACCACAGAACACCCTTCTGACTGTCATAACTGCAGCCCTCAGATAGTGACTTTAAGAACATAAGTATTTTGTAAATTGCCTCAAAACCAGCACACAGCAATATTTTTTAATGCTTTATGGTTGACTGATGGTATGCATTTATGATAGTGTGGGAAACTGCCCCCTTTTTACATGGTCACCCACACTTTTTGCCTGGTATTTGATGCAATTTTGACAAAGTGCACTCGGTTCCTGCTATCCAGGTCCCCAGTGCCAGATCTTTTCCCCCTAAATTGCACAATTGTTCCCTTAATTGGCAATATCTTTATAGGTCCGTAGTAAATGGTACCCCTGGTACCTAGGGCATGGGGTACTAAAGAGGGTCCCAAGGGCTGCAGCATGTATTGTGCCAACATAAGGGACTCTTCTGCCCTCTCATGCTAGCTGTCATTGCAGGCTGCGAGACACAGTGCAGAGAAAAGTGGAGACACAATATGGCACAGCTCCTGTGTGTTATGCCTGCAGACACTGCATGCAGTATAAGTGAGCCTCTCCTACAGCAGGCCTTACAGCCCTAAGGCAGGGTACACTAGACTGCAAGTGTCAATAACAGGCTGCTACGGGGGGCAAACCTTACATCCGAGAGGATTAGAGAGCAAAAACACAGGATGGTTAAAAGGATGTAGATTCAATCAATACCTGTTGTAGGATCAGTGGTTGCGCACGAATGCACATCGGCCAAATGAAGGTAAGAATTTGTTCATTAGGAATCTTTTGGCTTCAAGTTTGAAAGCAGTTATTGATGATATTCTGTGCAAATCCAGTGGACGAGAGTTCCAGATGTCTGGTGCAGCACCTGAGAAGGCTCTACGACAAGTTCTCTTTTTATTCATGATACGTGGTTTCAGGAGGAAGTTGTTAGCGCTTCTTGAAGCTCTCTCGGAACATGATAATTCTAGCTTTTGTGCTAGGTACCTGGGCGTGTTGTTGTGCAGGGCTTTGTGTATTAGAACAATAATCTTTATCTGGATTTGGGCTTCGTAGGACAACCATTTAAGAGACTTTAGGACTGTGGAAATGTGCTCATTTCGTTTGGTACCAGTAACTAGTCTGGCCCCACCGTTCAGTCCTGAACTCCGTGGAGCCAGGGTGTACTTGGGAAGGCCACAGAGTGAAGCACTGCCATAATCTAGCCTCGGTAAGACCAGTGTTTGGACCGCTTGTTGAAGTCAATTTGTGGAAGGAAGGGCTTGCTATTTCTAAGTGTCCTCATCAAGTGATTAGCTCCCTTACATATGATGCTGATATGATTTTTCATATTCAGGTGCTTGTCCAAGGTGATTCCGAGGGATTTGACAGAGTCTATGATGAGAGGGGTGCAATTGAAAGCAGTGAGGTGAGTCAACCAAAGGTCTAGCTTGAAGGGGTGGTTCGGAGGCGAGATGAGAAGGAATTCAGTTTTGGCATTGTTGAGCAGGTGGTTCTCAGTAAACCAATTTTGAGTAGAGGTTAAGGTAGAGTTGAGTAAAATGATGTTATCCAGGGATGAGATTTTCAGGTAAAGTTGTGTGTCGTCAGCGTACATATGGAAGGGAATGTTCATGTCATTTAGAGAATTAGCAAGAGGTTCTAAAAAGAGGTTGAAAAGGATAGAAGAGAGAGGGTGGACCTATGGGGGACACCCATGAATACTGGAGATGGCTGGGAGAGGGAGTGGTTTGCCTTAACTCTTTGTGTTCTGTGGTGGAGGAAGGAGGAGAACTATTGTAGCACCAGACCCGAGAATCCCAGCCTTTTCTTTGGAGTGGAAAGGAGGTTGTCATGATTAACCGTGTCGAATGCGGAGGAAAGATCAAGGAGGATAAGGAGGCAGGAGTCATTTTGATCGAGAATATTTAATATGTCGTCCATAACGTGCGTGAGTGCCGATTCTGTACTGTTCCCCTTCCGAAAGCCTGATTGATGTTGGTAAAGGGGTTTGAAATTCTCCATGTGAGCACAAAGTTGGGATTGTACACATTTTTCGGGTAGTTTAGCTAGAGTGGGGATGTTAGATATGGGGCGGAAATTATTGATGACCTCTGCGGTTGTTTTTTTTAGTATGGGTGATACCTGCACTGCTTTGAGAGAGTCTGGGATTGTGCCTTGGGATAGAGAAGCATTTACTATCCTTGTCCAAGTGGGGATGAGAGCATTCTTTATCTCTTTGAAAATGGTCGGGGCAAAGGGTCATTTAAGTGGTTGGATGGATTGATGTTCTGAAGAATCCTGTTGATGTCTTTTTCACTGAATGGGGTAAAGGTGCTCCATGAGGACTTATTCTTGATGATCAGGCTTGTGAGATTGGGATTTTCTATGACAAGAGGTGGTGCCGACCCGGAAACTGGCAGTAGATCCTTCTTGGAGGCAAGTTCACTGGAGATGAGTCTTGATTTCTCAATGAAGAAAGCAGAAAAAATCATCGCCAGACGGTGGGCTGACAGTGGAGAGAGAGTGATTTGTATCCCCAGTTGATTGTTGTTTGACCTGTTCAAAGAGTTTCATGGGGCGATTAGCGGCTTAATCAAGTTGTAGTCTGAAGTAATCTGCCGTAGCGCACTTGATTTGCTTGTTGTAAATACTCCTAACCTCTCTAAGGAATTTTAGGTGTTCCAGGGAGGGATTTGACTTCCAGGCTCGTTCAGCTGCCCTAAGGTTACGTTGTTTCGTGTTTAGATTGTTGTTGTACCATGGTTTGGATTTGTTTGTTGAGGTATTTGTTAGTTGAAGAGGTGCAATGTCATCCAAGATTTTAGAGATGGCAGAGTTGTAAGCGTCGGTGAGTAACTGAACCTCACTCGAGTCGACTTAGGAGGAGAGGGCAGTTTTACAGTGGGTAGCTAATTCAACTGGGTTTATTGATCTGAAATCCCTTTTCCAGATCTTAGATTTTGTTGGATGAGCCTTAATTAGTGAGCCTAAATAGTTAATTAGTTGTCTCATGTCTCTCCATGCAGAGCCTTTAATGTGGACATGGCATGCAGAACCTCAGTTCCAGGAGACTCCTCTTCAAGCTTTCACTTTTCTGCTACATTTCAACCTACCCCAGCCTTTTTGGAAAAACCAGATTGATGGCTGGAGTGGGAATAATTCACTAACAGCTTGTTTTGTCTGTCACTAAGTCAAGCGAAGTCCACAGTCACTCAAAAGCTTGAAGGAGCAATATCAGCAACAATAAAATACTCAGAAAACTAAAAATCCTTTAAAGCTGCTTTCAGAAATATTTTAATAATCATATATGATTTCTCTTGCTCTGCTTGTACCACCTTCATTTGTTCTGACTTTAGCACTTTAAAAAGAAAGCAGTAAAGGGGCCCAAAATCTGATCAAAATGTCTACTACTGAAAATGCACGTCACAGGGCGCTGTGAAGCCACATGCACCGTCTCTAAGGGAGCTGTTGCTGTGGGGCTGTTTATTCTCTTTTAAACTTTCTCCACCGGTAACACCAATGTCAAACTGTTTGCCTGCCATGGAAGCACCTTCATATTCACACAGTAGGTGCTGCTTGCTGAACAAGTGCTGGAAGGGAGAAGACAGGTATGCCACGATAAAGCGTGCACTAAAAAACTGTACTTTCCTAATAGATGAAGAGTGTGCACAAAACTAGATATTTATACTGTGGAGGAAAAGGGATTGGGTTGTAGTAGAAACCAAGTTTTGTGGTACTACGATGGGAGTCAGCATAGATCAGATATTCTTTTAAGTGAGTTTGGTATGGTACTGGCAGATGAGTGCATTTGTGTAAGTAGTAGTGCACTACAATTCAAGTACTTTTGTGGGTTCTAGCAGGGGCCAGGTGTATTAGTTTGGCTAATAGCACAGGAGAACTGCAGGATAGCCTACTTCTTTTTAGGTCGAGCATTCAAGACCTCTTGTATATACTTTAGTATATACTTATATGTGTATGTACTTTGTGGGCTCTGGAGATCAGCCCAAGGACTTGCCTGCTTCCGCTTAGGGACTTTTTTTCTGTTCAACTGCCTCTATTTAACTGTCTTGATAAAAAATGACCAGCAGAGGTCAGTAAAATACCAGAATTGCTTTTTGCTGAGGGACTTTATTTTTTTATTTTTTTCTGGCAACTGCCTCTATTTAACTTTATTGATAGAAAACAACCAGCAGAGGTCAGTAAAATACCACAATCACTTTAACATTCTCTAGATACAGTCCATGGAAATTGTCTTCCAAGAGCACCAGTAGACAATAATATTTTTTTCAAATCTTGTATTTTTAGTTATTTGACCACCGAAGGCCCTGATTTTATATTAAAAAAAGATCTTGGACTATACGATTTCCAGCTGAAAGGCAATATTTCTCTCCATGTGTCCCCGTACCTGGCCTGTCACACAGTTTGGTGCTTACTTTCCCTCCATGTTAAAGAACAGTAGATGTTGCAGCACCCAGGCTAATGTGCTGCACAGCTAAATACATTTAAGGTCCCAAAGGCAAGACTAATTGCATTGCAAATGCTTGTTTCCTACTGATATCAGTGGGCGTAAAGATAAAAAGAAATTTTCTGGAATTTGCCTACAAAGCCTCTGCAGTTTTGGGGGGGGAGTAAGGACTAACCATTGCTTCGTGCATATGCCAGATACATTTGTTTGTGTGTTAGTTTAGGTGGTGCACGATATCTTTTGTTATTCATGTACTCAAAACTCCACATGTGATGTAACTGGTTCTATTATAATGCGCTCTGACACCTTTGGGTAAAGTTCACACTATATAAAAACATTTTTTTTTAAACCCTTGGAGGCCCCATTCCCGTCGTCCTCCTCTCTGCTCTACACTGTATTTTCCTTTACTGTTGCCTGCGTATATTTCCGTCACTCTGTCTGCCTCCTTCACATACCAATCATTTGTAATGCGATAGGTCTCGCATTTACGAAAGATTCAGCTGTGGGAATTGTAAATGACTATGCCTTTTATTTATGTGTTGGTTTTCAAAACAGATTATAAAAAGGAATTGTCGTTTGCAATGACGAGAGCTTAAAATCTCACAAATGCGAGTCCTGTTGCATTGCAAATGCCTGTTGTAACAGGGCATTGCCGCTTTGTATCATTATAGAGAACATTGTCTGCCGTACGTAGATATTACTAAACTTTCTTCCTGTTTCTGTATGTCACTGGTCATTACTTTGTTATATGAAAATTAGAGTTGTGCTGTTCCTGAATGATCTAGAATGTAGCAGTATACAAAAGACAGTAGGCTACAGAGTCAAAGAGATGGGAATCCATTTCTTTGGAATATAATGGCCTCACACACCCAGTTGGGTGTCATGTTTCATCATCGGGCTGCTCCTCATCTGGCCGGCGCTGCAATGCCTGACGGGCTCCCGATGAGGGGCACTTTGGCGGAGATCTTTTTCCAAATAGCGGTTTGGTGCCGTGAGGGTGAGAGATTTAGTGAGTGTAGATGTATGAGTGGTGTGTGATGTTTATGTGAGTTAAAACAGGGTTGGGAGTACCAGCAAAAATAATTTTAATTGTGGGGTTGCTACCCTGATTAAAATAAAGAGGAAAGGCGCAATGCTAAGTTAATGTCTTAGGTGTGGCGCTCTTCCGTGTGGTTGGTCAACATGTTTCTTTGCAATTCTACAAGTCTAGAGGCGATTTGTCAGGGCCTAAAGTTAAAAAAACTATCTACACTAAGGTGGACCGAAAAACAATAATGAACTAATGTTTGAGATTTATGCCACCATGACTTACTCTGCCTAATGACTGATAGTACTGGTTCTACCTAACATGGAGAGAAATTCACCCTATTTTAATCACCACTTTTTGTGTTTTGCACTGCACTAAATTCCCCTGTGATCTGATATTTAGAAACACATTCTCTGCCTAAAGTGATTGTGGGTCTGATCCAATCTAGTCAATTACCGTTGGAATGGTAACAAGTCTCTATGATCAAGAGACACACCATCCCGATTGATGGATGACCAAATGAGAAGATTGATCACTGCGATACATTGATGGGAATCCATTTAGTTGCTTTTGGATCACTTGACTTTTGCTGTCCTTTTTCTGCTTTTCCTGTTTTTGTGGGCTTTTGTGTGACTTGTGTTCCGACTCACTCTTTGAGGAGTTAAAGCCAGCCGGCTATATTGTTGGCTTTTAGACCCCCGGTTCTTTTTGTTTATTATAACAAGGAAACAGTAACATTAGCCCATGTACCCAGTGAAACTGAAATATCTGCACACAGAGATGAAGAGACCTGAGTGACTGAATAGGCGGGCCTGTTGGGCCCTGGTCGAGATGTTGCCAGCCAGCTCAGCCCCTAAACTATCTGGAGTGGCAGAGTCAAGTCACAGTTAACCTTGTTTTAATGCTTTTTTTTTGCTTTTTTCCCACATGTTTCAATTAAGGCAGGAGGTTTCTAGAGTTTAAAGGGAGTAGGGATATTATAAAAGGGAACGGGTGGGCAACAGACCTCTATGACCTACCTTGGACACAGCTGTAATGTTGACAAATCAAAGTAAGTGCGTATAGGAGTCTGGAGGAGGAGACTGGATCTTTCTGTTGCGTAGTGGGCCATGTTATAGACACACGTGAAGTGATATAAACAAACTCATAACACAGAAATAGGCAGTAGACCCCTGTAACAAATTGAAGTCCTTAAGTCCAGTATATGAAACAGATTAGGTTTATTGTAGAGAAGATTCAGGTCAGGTAGATAAATAAAATAAAGTAGATCCAATAATAGAAACCCCACCAGGAGCAGATGGACTCCAGCTCAGCCTCAGATGTAACTGTCCCTGCTTTCAAGCATACACAATTGGAACACTAAGTGACATCATAAATGCCTTCTGAGGAAGTAATGAAAAACACTAAAGAAGGACAGGGAAGAAAGACAAGCAGGATGTAACTACCCCCGAATCGTACCGCACCCTCACTGTTATCTCCCAAAGTTGTATGAGGATATGTATATTATATGTATATACATGTATGTATGTATGAGGATATGTATATTATACAGTGTGCACTCCCTGGAGACACTCTGCATAGGGAATGCCACCCTAGATTAGGGAAAAACAATCAACATAAAAGTCAGAGATGCACCACATTTGTAATGTCCATATAACTTGAAAGTGTATCCACAAAATTCCAGGGTCCATAAGAACTCTTCTCTTTATTAATGCTTCATATGTGTTTACCAATAAGCCGGCCAACGCGTTTCGTCAACATGATAGTTATAATAATATGTATAACAGAAACACGAACAGTGCAATAACGTGAACATACCAAATAGCAAAGACATTACATATAAACATAAACCAACATAAAAAGATAAACAATCATTGGCATAGGCAATCGGTCTCGCCTTTGGGACATTATAAGTGTTTAGCCATGCAACAGTTGATGTTGCACCATGGATATTGTGCTGCATAATTAAATACTTATAAAGTCCCAAAGGCGAGACCTATTGGCTATGCCAATGCTTGTCTAAATAACGTGTAATTTGGCCACATTTATTTTTACTGGCATAGAATTCATATATGTGTGCTATGTCGTTGTAAATTAATGTGGCCAAATATAAATTAATGTGGCCTAATAACAATTTATATGGAGCAACTGTCCTAAAAATCGCACATTTAAACGTTATTACTAGAGTGCAAAGGTCAGAATGAAAGGATTAATGTGTCCGAGAAAAATTGGAATCGGGGACTTGCAAAGCACACACACATCTCTTTAAAAAGCACTCAACGTTCGAGCTAATATCTTCAGACATAGCTGGGGTTATATTTACAAAGGAAAATGAGGCATTGTTGATGCCGAGAGGATGTTTGCCTTTCAGCTCGCTGCCGAGGACACAGCATCGTAGCTCCAATCTTGGTAATTTAGCAACGTCCACCTACAGTCCCCCATCAGCACCACAAGCTGGCGTACCTCTGAGTGCAGCTGGATGGAAAGGATGGGAGGAGGCCGAGGTAACGTCAAGGATGTAACTTTGTGTCACGTTCTAACAATCAAGGTATTTGTTACTGGGTGGCTTCCTGGTCGTAAAACTTGATCTCCAAGGAGCAGTTATCCTGCTGCCTTTGCTTTAGCACAGTGAGGCAAATATTAGCGACACATTGTTGTTTGTTTACCCAAGACCTACAAATACTCTGCGGGGTCACAACACTGAGGTGTAATTGGACAGTGGGTGGAATGTATGGAGGGGAAATGGGGGTGAGGTCAGAGAGCACACAGAACCATTGACTGAGTCTCGCTGGTACCAGAGCTAAATGCCAGGCTCTGGCAGCAGCAGCTCGGCCTCCTCCTGGAACTGATGCTCCGGGAAGGGGTGCACTGCAGCCCCTCCACGAGCAGCCCTTCACTGTTGCTATGAGTGGCGGTCCCCCTCCCGAACCCAACCTGCCTCCCAGATACAGTGTGCAGCCCACTCCGATTAAGCTCTGTAGTGACTCCTACCACAGCGTCCAGGCTTTGTGGTGAAGTGAGTGATGATAGTACCACTGTTTTGAATAGGACAAAGGGGGCTCTCTGCATACACAGCGCTGTGTATAGTTTATACTTCAAGAGGATTGTAACAAAGGCAGCTGCTAATTGACCGGAACCAATGCACCGCGAGAAGGGAAGCTGTTACGAAGTGAACTTTTACAATAGGGTCTCTGTTTACATCAGTTCTGTGAATTATTAGATAAGGTTAGGTGTCGCTTGCTCGCAGCTTTAAAAATGCAACAAGCCATAGGCATTACACAGTTATAATATCACAGTGGAAAAATAACAGGAAAGTCGGCAGGGCACATCAGTGGCAGCTGTGGAGACTGCTTTAATTTGTGTGCCAATTGCATTGAAAGTCAAAATAAGCGCGCACCTCGCACTAAAAGTAAAAAAAATGTCAGCAAAAGTGGAAGCGTTTCCCTTGCGGGAGCGAGCAGCGCCAGGAGCGATAATTGCTAACAAATGGCACCAAAGCTCGCTCTTGCAAGGGAATCGCCAAACGTGCACGTGTTGCCAATAAAAACAATGCAACGTGTGCATGTTTTTGGGCCCAAAACCGAATCGATTACAAGAGGTCTTTTTCCTATGCAGCGCTGCGTAGGCGAAACCTAAAAACATAGTAGACACCGATGATGTATAGGTCAGCATGGCACATCACATGGACCAAAAAATGTACTCACTAATATTCAGACACTAAACGAGAGAAACACTGGGAAATATAGTTGAAAAATCACACTTGTACATTTGAAGAATAATAAATAATTTGAAAATGGGAAAAATCTTGACATACCTAAGAAAACCAGGCATCATGGACAGGGAGTCCTCTGCCAATTCCAAGATTACCTCGTTATTACCCAATATGTGAGCATCTCAAAGTAATAGAGCATCATATTTTTCATGGATATATATAATATATGACATGCAATTCATACAACAAGGAATCATTGTTAAGTGGTTCATTGAAGGCCATTCAGCCATAATGTCACCGTGCAATGTCTGCCGATGACAGAGAAAGTCGGCAATAGAAAAAGAAACAGGTGGGGTCCCGGCTGAACAGGACATGATGGGAAGTGAACAATAGAAAACAAGGTTGAGGGAAGAATAAAGATCGCATGCAATTAATACATATGTCAGAGTAATAATAAAATGTATCTGACAATCCAATTGGAATCTAAAGAGCCATCAAGGATAGGTATAAAAGTTCCTGAAATAATCCACCTAGTAAGAGAGAGAGAAAACGCAAAGCTAAGTGCAGTTACAATGAATATGCTACTTACCAGTATGCATCTGTTCTTGGCATGTAGGGCTGCTAACATTCATATCTAGTGCATAGATCGCCGCCTAGTGTTGGGTCCGGATGATTGCACCTTGTTGTCCTGGAAGAGTCTTCGAAGTATCACGAGATAGGTGGCTCCTCCCCTGGACTACAGTGCGCATGGGCATCGACTCCATCCCCAGATTGTTTTTAGCCATTGTTTAGAGATGGAGTGAAATAGTGTAAATGATGTCCATGCTAATGATTGAATGCAAGAAATTACCTGCAGCCGCTACGGGCGCCGGGGAGGAGGGCGGGCGATATGAATGTTAGCAGCCCTACATGCCAAGAACAGATGCATACTGGTAAGTAGCATATTCAGTTTGAGGCATGTGGGATGCTAAATTCATATCTAGTGCATAGAATACATAGCAGTCCCTCCATTAACGGCGGCCGCCCGTGCCAGCTGCAGAAGTCTGAAAAAGAGTTTTAAGAACAGCCTGACCTACAGCTGCCTGCTGTTTGGAATGCACATCTACACAATAATGTTTAGTAAAGGTATGTGGTGTAATCCACGTGGCTGCTCTACAAATATCCTCCAAAGGAATATTACCTAGGAAAGCCATGGAGGCCCCTAACTTGCGTGTGGAGTGGGCCCTGGGGGGGACCGTTAAAGTGCGCTTAGCCTTGTGGTAGCAAATCTGAATACACTTAACGATCCACCTGGCTATTCCTGCCTTGGAAATGGGGTTGCCTTTGTGCTGGGCTGAGAAGGCAACAAATAGCTGTTGTGTCTTCCTAAAGCTTTTGGTCCTGTCAATGTAGTACAGTAATGCTTGTTTGACATCAAGCGTGTGGAGCATTCTTTCTGCTACTGTTTCAGGGTTCTGAAAGAATGTGGGTAGTTCAATGGTTTGATTGACATGAAACTGCGACACCACCTTAGGAAGAAACTTAGGGTTAGTGCGCAGCACTACCCTGTTAGGATGACTCGTTTCAGCCCTTCCAGGAATGCTTTGATGGCAGGCACCCTGAAAACCGAGAGGTGTGCCTGTTTTGGAGATAAGCCGCTATGGCGGATAAGTGTATCCGAATGGAAGCATACGCCAGATTACATTTGTAAAGATGTAACAAATAGCAGATGATATTAGGAATGGATGCATCTAGCGGGTTGATATGATGTCCTGTACAGTAAATGACAAACCGCTTCCATTTTGCTGCATAGCAAGCTCTGGTAGTGGGCCTTCTTGCCTCCCGGATGATGTCCATGCATTCCGGGGGCAAATCAAGGTAGCCAAACTCTAAGACCTCAGGAGCCAGATCGCCAGGTTCAGCTGTTGCTGATCTGGGTGCTGAATGTCGCCATGGTTCTGCGTCAAGAGCCTGGGTGTGAGGCGAAGCCTTTGATGCGGTACCACGGAGAGTTCCAGAAACGTGGTGTACCATGGCTGGCGTGCCCACGTTGGAGCAACCAGGATGAGTGTCATCGAGTGTTGCAGCAGCTTTCGTGCCACCAGCGGTATGAGAGGTGCTGGGGGAAAAGCGTACGCAAATTTGCCTGACCAGTTCATCCATATCGCATTGCCCTGCGACTGTGGGTGTGGGAACCTGGCGGCGAAGCTTGGGCATTTTGCGTTCTCCCTTGTGGCAAACAGGTCTATCTCTGGATGACCCCACTGCTGGAAGTACGGGTGGAGTACTGATGGATGTAACTCCCACTCGTGCATTTGGTGGCTGTACCTGCTGAGCAGATCCGCCATCTGATTGTCCACGCCCGGGAGGTGTTCTGCCATGAGGAAGATGTTCCTCTGAATGGCCCACTTCCACATGCCCTGAGCCAGATGAGACAACTGTGGAGAGTGTGTGCCCCCCTGCTTTTGGATATAGTACATTGCCGTCATGTTGTCCGTCCGGATCAACATGACCTTGTTGCACAGATGTACTTTGAAGGACTTCAGTGCCATGAAGATTGCCATCAGTTCTAAGTAGCTGATGTGCATCTTCTTCTGCTGTGTCGACCATAGCCCCTGCACTGTGTAGTGGAGGACATGCGCTCCCCAACCCTGGAGAGATGCGTCCGTCGTCAGGATAATTTGTGGCACAGGCTCCTGGAACGGTCGGCCCTTGCAAAGGTTGTGTGGAGTCCACCAATGCAGAGAGTTGTATGCCCGACCAGTCACCAACACTAGGTCTTTCAACTGCCCTTGAGCCTGAGTCCACTGGCGTGCCAAGCATTCCTGGAGCGGACGCATATGCAACCTCGCGTGTGGGACTATGAAGATGCAGGAGGCCATCATGCCTATCAACTGCATAAACACTCTCGCAGGGAGTGAGTGCTGCGGTCTGAACCTCTGTATCAGTGACTGGATGTTGTTGATCCTCGCTGGGTTCGGCTGAGCTGTAGCAGCCAGAGTATTTATCGTTGCGCCCAAATACTGCCGCACATGGGCTGGCTGAAGGTGCGACTTTGGATAGTTTAGCGAAAACCCCAGACTGTGAAGAAGGGGAATAGTGCGGGACATGTCTGCGGCGCACTGCTGTGCCGACTTGGCTTGAACGAGCCAGTCGTCCAGGTAAGGGTATACATGTATGTTCTGTCTCCTGAGGTGCGCCGCTACCGTCGCCAGACACTTTGTGAACACTCTGGGAGCAGTGGTCACTCTGAAGGGTAGGACCTTGAACTGGTAATGCCTGTTTAGAATGGTGAACCGGAGGTATTTTTTGTGGGATGGATGGAGTGGTACGTGAAAATAAGCATCCTTGAGGTCCAAGGTTGCGAGGAAGTCTCCCTTGTTTAACAGTGGAAGAACCTGCTGCAGAGTTAACATGTGGAAGTGTTCCGAAAGAATATACAGGTTGAGGGGGTGTAGGTCCAGAATGGGTCTGAGTGAGCCGTCCTTCTTTGGGATTAAGAAGTACAGGGAGTAAACCCCTGTGCCTTGTTCCTCCAAAGGCACGAGCTCTATTGCGCCTTTTTGCAGCATCACAAGAACCTCTTGCTGCAATAAGTGCAAGTGCTCTGCCGACATAGGACGTTGTCTTGGGGGTATGTTGGGTGGAGTGGACGTTAACTCCAAACAATAGCCGAACTGGATAAGTTTCCTTACCCACCTGTCTGTGGTGATGGACTTCCAGACTGGCAGGAACTGTTGGAGTCTCCCCCCGACAGGTGTTGGATGGTCGGGGGGCAGTGACAGGATGTCACTGTTTGTTGGCAGCAGAGGAACGGGAACTGTTGTTGCCTCTGCCCCTGCTCTTGGCGTTGTTTCCTCTGTAACCTCCTCTACCTTGTTTGGGGTACGAGGACTGTGCCCCACTTTTACTGAATTGCGCCTGTTGTGCCAAGTGTCCTCTGGTAACACCCCTAGTGCCTGAGCGACGAAAAGTGCTCCCTCTGTATTGCTGAGACTGAAGTGCACCCATGGATTTAGCCGTCTTAGTATCTTTTTTAATTGTCTGAATTAACGGGCTGGTTGAGGATAGTAGTCTGTATCTCTAGCTTGAACCATGAGATGCGTAGCCATGCTTGACGCCGTAACATCACACTAGTATTTATCGCTCTTGCTGCCGTATTCGCAACTTCGAGCGCACATCTAATCGCAGCGTTGGAGATGAGCTTGCCTTCCTGGATAAGCATATTTAATCCTCCTCTTTCTCGCGCCCGGTGCCCTACAGTAGCTCTCCCCGGTGAGACAACTGGGGCTGCGAGCTGTGCCAGAATCTCAGAACTCCTGTTGATTTTAAGAAAGTCTGAAATAGCGCGTTTTTATCAGCCCACGTTTTTATCATTACATTGTCATTTGTGTGCTTCATTTCTGGGGGGCTCACTTGAGTTTAAGGGGAAATTGAAACAGGTACTCTGACACCACTGACACGCACTTAAGAGCATTTTACTGTCTTTTTTACTACCGTTTTGCCGAATCTCGGCGACGGTGGGCGCCATCTTGAGGGAGGCAGGGAGAGCGCTCTAGTCGCGCCATACTCCCGCCCCCTTGGAATATTTAATCCTCCTCTTTCTCGCGCCCGGTGCCCTACAGTAGCTCTCCCCGGTGAGACAACTGGGGCTGCGAGCTGTGCCAGAATCTCAGAACTCCTGTTGATTTTAAGAAAGTCTGAAATAGCGCGTTTTTATCAGCCCATGTTTTTATCATTACATTGTCATTTGTGTGCTTCATTTCTGGGGGGCTCACTTGAGTTTAAGGGGAAATTGAAACAGGTACTCTGACACCACTGACACGCACTTAAGAGCATTTTACTGTCTTTTTTACTACCGTTTTGCCGAATCTCGGCGACGGTGGGCGCCATCTTGAGGGAGGCAGGGAGAGCGCTCTAGTCGCGCCATACTCCCACCCCCTTTTCTTCCTATATTATGTGCAGAGCAGTCAGACGGCGCAGCGGGCTGGCGCAGCGGGCGCGCCGGACGCGCGCCGAAGCCGCGCCTAAGCCAAGCCCGTCTGCGCCCGTCCGCGACCGGACCGCGTCGGGCGCTGGGCACGCTGCCGGGTTGAAACCCATCATCAGGTACGACCTTAATCATTTATTGTCCCTGCGCCCCCCACTCGTTTCCCACCTTTCTGATTGCCCTCATATTGACCCCCTGTCTAGCCCCCTTGTATGCCTCCGTTGTAAATGGACTCCCCTCCTGCCCAGAAACGACGCAGCCGACTCGCCTGCCCCCTCGAAATGTTATTCCACCAACTTCAAGGGAGGTCTTGTGAATGCCAGGTCTCTAGCCTGCCATTGCCAGGACGTACACGACTTAATATCTAACCATGAATTAGATGCCCTATTCATCACGGAAAGTTGGCTCAACGACTCCTCGAACCCTGATCTGGCTATTGCCCTCCCTCCTGGCTTCACCATCTTCAGGAGGGATAGACCGTCTGGTCGAGGTGGCGGGGTAGCACTTATCATTAAGGAAACATTTCCCTGTCACACATTTGACCTATGTCACCTTAAAGACACGGAAAGCTTGGGTTTCTCTATTAAAATCAACGCCTCATTCTCCCTATCGGGAGGGCTCCTATATCGCCCGCCGGGCAATCCCACCTCCTTTCTTAACTCCCTGGATGAGGCACTTGGAGCGCTCATGTTACAATACCCTAACTTCACGCTCATTGGTGACATGAACCTACATATGGAATCACCTGTAGACCCCCACACCACTTCCTTCTTACAGTCCCTGAACATCTTTGGACTCTCCCAACGCATTAATACAGCCACTCACAGTGCTGGCCACACTATTGATGGCATATGCTCCAATCTCTCAACCCTTTCCACCTCCCCTCCGTTACCTCAAATCTGGACCGACCACTACTTTATCCCTTTCAATATTATGACACCTCTTACCACCCGTCCCAGCTCTAGGCATGCCCAAGCTTCCTTCTCAGTCAACTGGAAGAAAGTAGCCGAACGAATCAAACTAGAGTCAAAATCGGTGCCCCCTCCCCCCATTGGAACTGGTGATGTCGAAATCGACTCTCGCAACTTTCATACCTGGATGAGCCAAATTGTCGCGGCTAACTCTGAGCCCAATAACCACCAAGAAAAGGGCCCTAAGAAGAAAAAGCCAAATGCCCCCTGGTACACTCATACCCTAGCAGAGAGTCATCTTCTTTGTCGGAGACTAGAGAGACTCTGGAGACAAGCATATGACACGGTTTCCAGAACAAGTTATGTCCAACAGAGGAAATCATATCTCTCTGATATAAAAATAGCTAAAAAGGAATATTACACCAAGCTTATAATGGAAGCACACCAAAACCAAAAAACTATTTTTACCATAGTTAAGTCCTTTACTCACCCGAAAGTCTTAACTACTGACATACCTCCCTCAGAGAGTCTTTGCAATCAAATTGCAGATTATTTTGTCGACAAAATAGTCAATATTCAGAAAGATTTTCCCCCTTCGCCGACAACCCCCTTAGAGGCAACAGTCAATTACCCCCTCCTTTCTACTTTTAAATCTGTCTCCCTGCAACAGACTAGCAAGGCAATCCGGGCCTGTAAATCAGGAGCGCCTACCGATTCCTGTCCCCCCATCATCCTTCATCACCTGATTGACACAGTCAATCCCTATATTAATGTCATTGTCAATGAATCCCTTGAATCCGGACTTGTACCCACTGAATGGAAGAAGGCCACAGTAAAACCCCTGTTGAAAAAACAGAATAAATCGCCAACAGATTTGACGAATATGCGCCCCATCTCCCTACTTCCAATTCTTGGCAAAGTCACGGAACATCTAGTGCATGAGGAGCTAAAAACTTATGTAGAAGCCCACAACATCTTACACCCTCAGCAATCAGGCTTCCGCTCCGGTCACTCCACCGAAACAGCGCTGATCGAACTAGCTGATTCCATCAAGTTCCTGCAGGATGAGGGCAAGCAGGCTGTCCTCATCCTGTTGGATCTCTCAGCAGCATTCGACACCATCTCGCATGTCATCCTAATTAATCGAATGCGAGAGATTGGCGTGACTGACACAGCCTTAGCCTGGATTTCATCGTTCCTATCAAACAGGTCTCAGACTGTGTCCCTTGGATCCCACCTATCCTGCGAAAAACTCATTACATCTGGAGTGCCCCAGGGGTCCATATTGAGTCCTTTGTTTTTTAACATTTACATGGCACCTCTTTTAGCTGTGATAGAATCACATGGGATTCTTGTCACGTCTTACGCTGACGACACTCAATTGGTCGTCACAATTGACAAGCAGCGGACAGACACTGATCTCCGGTTCAAAAACTGCCTTTCTGATGTCTTTAAGTGGTTAAATATTAACCATTTGAAATGCAACAGTGCTAAGACGGAAATCATCCCATTGGGTAAAAACCTTTCTTTCTGCCCGAAAGATTGGTGGCCCCTTGGATCAGAGGCCCCCCCAAGTGCAGTTCCATCAGCCAGAAACCTAGGCGTTCAATTTGACTCATCTCTCTCCTTTGATGACCACGTTAAGACCACTGCCGGTCGCTGCTTTGGATTAATAAAATCTCTAAAAAAATTTTTCGATTTCCTCCCAATTGCAGCCAGAAAGTCAGTCGCGGTAGCCCTCATACTTTCCCGACTTGACTACTGCAATGGTCTTATGGCCGGAGTGAAAAAATCTACTCTCAGAAATCTGCAGAGCATCCAACACGCCGCAGCCCGACTGGTCTTACAACTCCCCAGAAGGTCATCAGCGTCTGCAGCACTAAATTCGCTGCACTGGATG
The DNA here is from genome assembly GCF_964263255.1 of Lissotriton vulgaris. Lineage (NCBI taxonomy): Eukaryota > Metazoa > Chordata > Amphibia > Caudata > Salamandridae > Lissotriton > Lissotriton vulgaris. Next base: position 102,372,641 of record NC_141690.1, read on the forward strand.
CCATTGCATAAAAGAATTCTCTTTAAACTACTACTTACAGTTTTCAAAACAATGCAAAATACAGGGCCCCGCTACTTTGCAAAGCGTTTCATGCGCTACAACCCCCCACGCTGCTTGAGATCCTCTGGGACAAATCTGGTCCTAATCCCCAGATTTAAATACAAGACCAAGGGTGGGAAATCCTTCAATGTTCTGGCCGCTAAAGCCTGGAACAATTTGCCTGTCAGTCTCAGATCCATAGACAATGAAAACAACTTTAGAAAACTTCTCAAGACATGGGTCTATCAACAACTAGACTCCTCCGTCCTGGCAGCTATCTAATTCTTGTCCTTTCCAAATCCATCTTTCTGTTATTCTCCGCAGCTTGCTCAGCGCCATGATGCTCCCCTGGGAGCGAACGTTAGCGCTATACAAATGCACATAAATATCAAATAAAATATCAAATAGCTCCCTCCTTAAACTCGTCTGGAAGGTGTTGTAAAAGCTGCTCTAAGGTGTCATAGTGTGCCCTGTCGTATCTGGCCAACAGAGCTTGTGTGTTGGATATGCGCCAGATGTTGGCTGCCTGCGCTGCCACCCTTTTCCCCGATGCCTCCAGCACTTTAGACTCTTTGTCTGGGGGAGGAGCTTCACCCGTCGTCTGTGAGCTCGCCCTCTTGCGAGCATTAGAGACCACCATAGAGTCCAGAGGCAACTGGCCCCTTATGTAAGTTGGGTCCCCAGGTGCCGGTCTGTATTTTTTCTTTATTCTAGGGTTGACAACCCGTGCCCTTGTAGTTTCCTTGAAAATGTCTGTGGCATGCTTAAGAACACCCTTAAGCATTGGAAGTGTTTTTACAGTTTTCTCGGCAGCAGAGAAAGTGTCAAACAAAAAGTCAACGTCCACAGGGTCAGCATGCATTTCCACCTTATGGTTTGCAGCCGCCCTTTCAATTAAGGCATTGAACGCCGCAGAATCTTCTGTAGGAGAAGGCTTTGCGCCAAAAGCTTGTGGGTCATGGACAGCTTGTTGGTCCACCTGATCACCTGAGGCTAACCACGAGTCCTGTTGCTCATCAGGGTCTGTGTTTTCGGGAAAAGTATACTTCTCGTCCTGTTCACCCTGATCTCCATCTGAGCAAGTGGGTGAAGGCGATGGGCTTCTCCCAGGATGCGGAGGAATATGCTCAACAAGTTCTGGCGTCTCTGGCGCTGGCCTTTTCTTTTTTAGAGGGATTACAAACGACTCCAAAGGCTGTGAAGTAATCTTCCTCTTGTAGAGCGTTAATTTTCCCGTGTCGGCGTCGATATACTGTTCCGACTGCTCTTCTAATAAGGGTTGTTGACTTAAACTTCCACTCAGTTGAGTTTGTCTCACCCCTTCTGAGTCCTTAGGCACCGACCGTGGTGCAAAGGCCTTTGGCACCACCTTGGGTGGTAGAGTAAAGAGGAGCGGCATGGAGGTCTTCTTCGGTGGCGCTACCGGAGTAGGTACCGAGGGTGTCTTCGGCACCGACGTCAACTCTTTCTCCCGAATCCATTTGAGGGAGTCTGCCACTTGCTTGGTAAAAGAAGCGGACGGTCTCGTCGACCCGACCGAGGACCTCGATCCACCCCCAGGGGAAGACTGGAGCGTTGATGAATCCATGTTCTTTGCTGGAGGCGCAGACGTACTCTCGAGAACTGCGCGTCCGCCACCATCCACGGCCCCATGCGTCGACGCCGATGGCTTCGGATCGGCAGACTTTCCCTTTGGCATTGTGGCTCCAGACTTTGGCTCGGTGCCCTTTGCCGATTTGGCCTCGACGACCTGTTTGCCTGTAGATGCGGTAGGCTTGACAGTAGACGGCTCGACGGCCGACTTCGACTTCGACTCGACCACCTTACTCGAGTGCTGGGCGACTGCTTTCGAGCTTGGCTCTTCGACCACCTTAGGCACTTTAGTCTGTTCGACAGCCTTCTTCGGCTTCGAGGGCTCCGACGACGACGCCGTCAATGGCGTCTTCGGTTTCGGCGCTGCGTCGGCCATCTTTGATTTGGTCGATCCCGAAGGTTTCACTTTCGGTTTCGATTTAGGCAATGGCGGCTCCGTAGAGTTGTCCGTAGCCGGGCCAGGAGGCGGGGCCGAGGAGCGAGGTGTAGGGTCGTGGGTAAGGCCTTGTGACGATCCCGTGACCTGAGCCTTTGTAATAGTTTGTACGGGGCATAGCTCATCCTCCGAGCTATCTTCCAAGGCCCCAAAAGGTTCTTCATCGTCCCCTACCTCCTCCACGTCTTCCTCGAGGTCTTGGTCCTCTCCGTAGTCGGCCTCGACCTCCGCCGATGGAGGTGAAATCTGCAGGTGAAGTTCTTGCTCGCCTGCGTCGGGGCTGTCGAAGATGTCCACTGGTGCCGGGGCCGATCGCTGGGCCTCGAGGCGCGCCACGCGCCGAAGCTTGATCGTCTTCTTCGATCGAAATCTTGAACAGGCCATACAGCTGGCCTCGTCGTGGTCCGGCGATAGGCACTTGTTGCACACAGGGTGCACGTCGATGTGTGGGTACTTCGAACCACACACGGGGCAGTACTTGAACGGACTCCGTTCCATTGTAGAATTGTCAGGGTCTTGCTGCGTCGACAGGGCCTCGATGACCTAAGAGTCACCCGACTCCTCCGAAATCCGACTCAACGAGCCGGAGTATACTCGAGACCGAACGCGAACAATACCGACGAAGTAAGGAAAGCCTTTTGGCCTTTAAGAAGTTGTTTTATCGATTTCGAACAGGAGACGTCGAAATCACATCCGAACCCAATGGCGGAAAAAAACAATCTGGGGATGGAGTCGATGCCCATGCGCACTGTAGTCCTGGGGAGGAGCCACCTATCTCGTGATACTTAGAAGACTCTTCCAGGACAACAAGGTGCAATTATCCGGACCCAACACTAGGCGGCGATCGATGCACTAGATATGAATTTAGCAGCCCACATGCCTCGAACATCATGAACCCTCCTTCTGGAATAAAGCAGAAATTCAGGAGTAATGGAGAGTAAGTGAAGATATGGCACAGTTATAAAACATACCCAAGAGGAAGAGGAGGGAAAAATCATGAGATGACCAACATTTCATCCATAATGTGGTTCCTTGGACCTGTATGTCCTATATTCCAAAACAGTATGAGCAAAAGGGGCATATCGGCCCCTCGTCCTGCACCTGTAGGCATAGATGAACACAGACGCACATCACTTGCAAATGAAAAGATGATTGAAAATGCTATAAGGGGCAAATGAGTATAGAGACGCCAATAAAATTGCATCCCAATATTTTTGCTAAGAGGCCCTATGATAATAATTAATGGGCAGCAAAGCAATGGAACATTCTTTAATATGTATAATTACAAGCTAATTCGGTGTTCGTGACCAAATAATGCCCGTAATATTGCACGTGTGGGCAAGTCTTCAGACAGCCCGAGTATAACAAAATGATGTCATAAACGTCAAAAATGTAGTTACCTTCACAGAGCAGGCCTCTATTTCCTGAGCTTGGTCCAGGTGAGGTGAGGTCCAGTCCCCGGTCAAGCTGGGTGAGCATACGTAATTGTTTTGAATGAGCACTAACTTACATGAACAAAGTAAAGAAGAGAGCGTTCTTGTAGTAATATGTTATACAATTAAATTTTCTTTAGATGCCGTTTGCATTCCTTGATGCGGAGGATCAGGACAAGTAGGTTGTATTCGTGCCAACCTCTTATTCTTGTCTGTATTTTCACTATAACAGTCCTTTTTAGGTCGAGCTGACGTTAGCATTCATGCGAAGCATGAATGCTGTCAGCTCGACAACTAATGTTATCAGTATTTAGGAGAGTGGACACCAAAGTGTTACGAGCTTTTTCAGTGTCGGATTTCACCTCGGGAGCGCGCAGCATTGTCTGCAGTGGCAGTGTCAGTTTCGCTTTTTTATTACTTTCGTTTTTCCCGAGGCTGGCTGAGGCTGGCTTGGAATGAACAGGCTTGCTTTGAACATCATGATTAATTATTTTTAGCCGTCTTGTAATGAACATGCACGCTGGGATTCCTTTTAAAACACTTCTTTGTAAAGGCACATTTATAATTATCGGAAGCATCAAAGTGAATAAATGGGTCAAGCTGCTGGTTTATTTATTTTTATTAACCTGGCTCCGTTAGCGTTGTAACTATTTTTGGAAGCCTGACGGCAGCGTTAGCTGGCATTGCAATGCTTACATTTAAATAATGTTGTCCATGTTTGCGCAAACTCGTTCCCGCACGTCGCCTTGCCCCTCTCGTGTCTCATTCCCTTGCGCAAACACACTCCACAGTCACGCATGCGCACATACCCAGCCACACACACTGCATACACACACTGCATACACACACGCAGACCCACGCGCACACACGCAGACCCACGCGCACACACACAGACACATTGGAACAGACACACACGCATACACCACCCTCCCCTCCCAC